>NC_047089.1:252481036-253106036 GCF_902459505.1 Geotrypetes seraphini
AATTCTTATGTTCTTAAAGTATGGGGATGGGAGGGGAGTATGAACATGTGAGGGTTGGGGGTTCTTGTCTTATTAGGGAGGGATTGGAAGAAGGAGCTATGGGCCTTGTTGTTGGGGTAGGAAGGGTGGATCGGAGGGACACAAGGACCTTTATGTTATGCAGGCCCCAGTCATTATTCAGTGCCGGGATCTGTATTGTTACCTGGGTGCATTTAGGCTAGCTTTGAAGCTGTCCTAAATTTGCCTGGTTAGCTGCACGGCACTGAATATTTCCAGCACCCATATATCTGCCGGCTCCTCCCCAACACTGCCTCCCTGTACCATCTCTACCTGCCCACTTTTGACACGGCCATTTTGTGCCAATATTTAACGATACTGCATGGTTCAGTGATGCTGAATTTTAGCAGTTAGGCGGCCACAACTGACTGGAGCAGGCAGGAGCCTCTTCTGCACACTTAAATCACTTTGAATACTGTAGGGTTACCATATGGCTCCAGAAAAAGGAGGATGGATTGAGACAACTGGGTTTTACTTCCATTGAAAGCAATGGAAGGAAAGCCCAGATGTCTCAATCTGTTCTCCTTTCTCTGGAGCCATATGGTATCTCTAAATATGAGGCTGAAAGAATTCCAGGAGAGATATATAGGAGAAGAAAAGTCAAGGCAGGGCATAACCAAGAGTCAAACAAATACAGAGGACTCTGATCCAGAGCTGTTCTCATTATTGGCTGTCAGTGCAGCCTCAGTAAGAAGTTACCTTACCGATTTGATAAACTTCATTCTATCTGGCTAGACAATACTTACAGGTCCTCAGCGGGCCACCACCCACTCAAATCATCTCATTGTGTGTGGCTTTATGCTCCCGTTCCTCATCGGACCCGGTAAACATTTTTATAAATATTTTTAAGAATTATTTAAATATTGTTTTTAATAGATGCTAAAAGTACTTAGCTCTGTGTATTTGACGCTAGTCGGGAGGGTAGAAACACAGTTGCCAACATGTTTCGCCCGTATAATTCAAAGGGCTTTATCAAGGCTCCCTCTCCCTACGCGTCCAGTAAGCTTATTCAGAAAATATCCAGTTCCAGTTTTCTCATTATTGGCTGTGCCATACTTGTTCGGGAACTTGAATGAGGTTTATGTAGGCTCTTGCCACAGGCTTCCCCGCCGAAACAAGGCCGTGTTGAGTCCAGTCTTGTCTTGGCTTCTTTATTTGTAGAATTTTTTTTTACCTCTCTTTGTTTTGTTGAAAGACTTCCTACATGGAAAGAGAATGGAATCGGAACAGCGTAGCCATGTTTAAGTGACAAATCCAGTAGTTGGAAGTAAGGACCATGCCAGGATCTTGCCAGGTACTTGTGACCTGGGTTGGCCACTGTTGGATAAAGGATGCTGGACTTGATGGACCTTCGGTCTGTTCCATTACGGCAATTCTTATGTTCTTAAGGGAGCCAAGTCTAGGACAATCGAGCCATTGTGACATCACTGATGAGTTTGGCTCTTAGGCATTGGTGGAATGAGACATTATGACGTCACAATCTCAACTCTGGAATGTTGCTACTCTTTGGGGTCCTGCCTGGTATTTGAGACCTGGGTTGGCCACTGTTGGATAAAGGATGCTGGACTTGATGGACCTTCGGTCTGTTCCATTACGGCAATTCTTATGTTCTTAAGGGAGCCAAGTCTAGGACAATCGAGCCATTGTGACATCACTGATGAGTTTGGCTCTTAGGCATTGGTGGAATGAGACATTATGACGTCACAATCTCAACTCTGGAATGTTGCTGCTCTTTGGGGTCCTGCCTGGTATTTGTGACCTGGGTTGGTCACTGTTGGAAACGAGATTCTGGGCTTGATGGACCTTTGGTCTGTCCCAGTACAACAATTCTTATGTTCTTATGTGAGCCAAGTACAGGACAGTTGAGCCATTGTGACATCATCGCTGAGGTTGGCTCTTAGGCATTGGTGGAATGAGGCATTATGACATCACAATCTCAGCTCTGGAATGTTGCTACTCTTTGGGTTTCTGCCAGGCACTTGGAACCTAGGTTGGCCACTGTTGGAAACAGGATTCTGGGCTTGATGGACCTTCAGTCTCTCCCAGCATGGCTGTTCTTATGTGAGCCAATTATAGGACAGTCGAGCCATTGTGACATCACTGATGAGTTTGGCTCTTAGGCATTGGTGGAATGAGACATTATGACGTCACAATCTCAACTCTGGAATGTTGCTGCTCTTTGGGGTCCTGCCTGGTACTTGAGACCTGGGTTGGCCACTGTCCCAGTGTGGCAATTCGTATGTTATCCTGCCACCAATAGAAGATGAAATCCTCTTTTGCACATGACTGAGTGAATTGCAGAAGCCCCTCAGGAAGCTCATTTATTTTCTGCAAGTAATGCTCATACTTTGCAAGAGAACTGTAACTGTGATTTAAATAATTAAACCTGAGTGATAGATTTTGTCTACCTACCAAACAGCATCAGATTTTGATTTAGCCAGAAGCAAAGAACATAACCGCAGATGCTGATCAGGTTTCAGGTTTATTTAAAATTTGATTATATCGCTTATAATACTTCTTAAGCGATGTACAATTAAAAAATGGGGAAACAATATTACAAATTACGGACATGTACTAGAACAATACAAGACCAACATGATACAATAGGGACGGGGGGGGGGGAGGGGGGAGGTGTTGAAATACAATAATTATAGGAAAGAAATAAAAGGGCCAATAGGGAAATTGTCTGAAGCCTCCTGAAATGTGAGTTCCTATGGAGAGAAACATTTATTTGACTTTGGGGTCCTTTTACGAAGGCGCGGTGGCGGTTTAACGCATGGAATACCGCATGTTAAACCGCCTGCCGTGCTAGTACCTAACGCCTCCATTGACGAGGCGTTAGGATTTTAGGCTGCCACGGGGATTAGTGCGTGATGAAATGTCCGAGGCGCTAACCCCCGTAGCGCACCTTGATAAAAGGAGCCCTTTATGTTTGGAAGACATCTCTATATTTTCTGGTGGAATTCTGTTTGTCATATATATAAAACTAGTCTTATAACCCGTTACATTAACAGGTGCTAGAATATGTGTGTGTGTGTGTGTGTGTCTTTATTTCTTTCTCTCTCTCTCTCCTTAGCCGCTTTCTTTCTTTCTGTCTTTCTTTTTCCTTGGCTGTCCATCACCACCCCTTGCCTGCTCCCCCTGTACATTTCCCCTTCCTTTTACCTCCCCTGTGTCCACCACCACCCCTTCACTGCAGCAGCAGCCCTTCTCCCTTTGTTTTATCTCCCCCCTGTCCAGCAGCACCTCTTTCCTTATCCCCCTGTCCAACATTAGGCCTCCGTTCCTTTTTCTTCACCCCCCTGTCCATCAGCACCTCTTTCCTTCTCCTCCTGTCCAGCAGTAAGCGTCCCTTCCTTTTTCTCCCCCCTCCTCCTTCTTATCCCTATGATACACTTACCTTGCTCTGCCCCTGATCAGAGGTTCCCGACAGCTGCCCAGTTGCACCCATTGGAAAAGTTTCCTCTGCCGCATCCCACACCCCTCCTGACGCGACTCCCGCTGTCTTTCTTTCTGTCTGTCTCTGTCCCTGGCCCCCTTTGTCTGTCTGTCTTTCTGTGTATCTCCCTGCTCCTGTGTCTTTCTTCTTTTCTTTATCTCCCTTCCTCCCTTTGTCTGTCTGTCCAAAGCAGCATTCCCTCCCCCTCCATTTCCCTCCCCGCACACCAGTTCCCTGTGCACCTGCCCCTATATCTTTCTTCTTGTCTTTCTGTCTCCCTTCCTCCTTCTGTCTCTCTGTCCTAAGCAGCATTCCCTCCCCCTCCATTTCCCTCCCCCCCACACCAGTTCCCTGTGCAGCAGCATTAGCGTTTCCTCTACCCCCCTTTCCCTTCCCGCGATCCCGACTACAAACACGGTCTCGAGTCCTTTGCCGCGGTCCCGAGTCCTTTGCCGCCCCCTTCCCTTCCCGTGGGCCCGACTACACATGGCAATTCAAGCAGCGTGTGAAGCAGTCTTCACACGCTGCTTCGGGTCCTTCTACTGCCCTGATTTACTCTGGCACGTCCCTGATGACATCATCAGAGACGCGGCAGAGCAAATCAGGGCAGTAGAAGGGCCTGAAGCAGCGTGTGAAGACTGCTGCACACGCTGCTTAAATCACCAGTCGGGCCCGCGGGAAAGGAAGGGGGGCAGTAAAGGACTCGGGTCCCGGGCAGCGGAAAGTTGCTGGGCTCCTCGGTGGGGGCGCTGAGCGGCCGCGATCCCTCTCCTCCCAGACCTCCCCTCTGCCCCCCCGCTGGAGGAATGGAGATCGGCGGCTAGCTGCGGTCCCAGCTTGTGGAGGCGATCGGCGGCTGGTGACGTATAAGCGCGCATGCGCACTCCTGCGACCACAGACCTACTGATCACGGAAGCACGCAAATAGGAGTGTGCATGCGCGGCTAGCCTTTTATTATATAGGATGGAAAAGGCATTAGCTGTCCATAAAGGGAATTATAACAAATTTCAGGATGTGTGGAGGCCATTGATGGATTATTGTAAAGATTAAAAATTATTCTTCCATGAATAAATAAGTTTTAGGAATTAAGGGAGGGAGGGGGGTGGGAAATTTTTTGGTCATAATTAAAATAAACCATTTTCATAAATGTATAAGGAAGTGGAATATTATTCTATTTTATAAGAATCAATTATAAGTTGTCAAGTGTATTTGAAAGTTAAATTGAAATATGTATTTATTGTACTTGATTTTAGATTTAAAATGAATAAAGTTTATTTAAAAAAAAAAGGATTTTAGTGAGCTTTAAACCAATCAAGATTTTGTTCTTTTCTGAGATGGGAAGATAGCTTATTCCATAGTTGTGAAGCAAAAGTTGTAAAAATTTCGCTTCTTTGAGTTTTGATTATTTTTAAGGAGGGGATTCCGAGCAGATTTTGATCTACAGATCGTAAGGTCCTAAGGGGTGTATATGGAATTAGGAGTTTATCAAGAAATACCGGTAAGTTTGACTGTCGTGTTTTAAAACAGAGCAAGATTATTTTATATGTGATCCGATGTGAAATTGGCATTTTGTAATAAAGGTGTCACATGATCAAATTTTTGGGAGTTTGTTTAGAGTTTTATAGATGTATTCTGGATTAAATGTAGACGTCTTAGTTCAACAAAATTATGGAGACTTCTTTGGTGATAAATGGAATGAATTATATCATAAGCCCCACAATAAAAATCCTAGATGTTACTTTGGATAAATCCTTAACCTCTGAGGCTCCGACTGATATCCCCTAAAATCATACTTTGATTCCTGGTCTTTTAGATTGTTGGCCCAATCCCTCATTTTGAACCTATTGGATTATTGTCATGTGGTTTATTTAGGATCATTTAAAAAAACCAAACCTATTAGGAGATTGAGGATTGTACAGAATGCTGCGGTGCGTTTGATATTTGGGCTGAAAAGATCAGATCATGTTACTCCATGCTACAGGAAATTGCATTGCACGCTAATCGAGGCCAGAATTGTGTCTAAGTTTGCGTGTTTATGCTATAAAATGTTAGTTGGACTTATTCCTATCTATCTCACTAATCATTTCATGCTTGCTACATATTTTCGTCCCAGACGGAGAATTTCTCTAGTCTCATTTCCAACACTAAAGAGATGTATTTCAAAGAGATTTCTGGGCAAAACTTTGGCTTACCAGGCTGGTGTTTGGAGTAAAACTATAAGTGGTTTATTTTTTTTAATTCAATCTCGTATCAAGTGTTCAGAAGATCTGTGAAGACTTATTTATATGCCAAATTTCTATAACAAACTCTAGTTATTTGATGGATATATTTCTGTTTGTATTTCATCTGCGTCTGGCAGATCTTCTTGATGACAACCACTTTGAACTCTCAAGGTATAGCGGGTTATAAATAAATTTTTATTATTATTATCTATATATATAAAATCGGAGGTATGTATGTGTGTATGTGTGTGTGTATGTGTGTATGTGCCGCGATCACGCAAAAAACGGCTTGACCGATTTGAACGAAACTTGGTATGCAGATCCCTCACTACCTGGGATGATATGTTCTGGGGGTCTCGCGGCCCACCTGCACACGTGGGCGGAGCTACAAACAGAAAATCAGATTTCACCCATTCATGTCAATGGAAAAAATGTAAAAAGCTGCCAACGCAAAAACGGCTTACCCGATTTGAACGAAACTTGGTATGCTGATCCCTCACTACCTGGGGTGATATGTTCTGGGGGTCTCGCGGCCCACCTGCACACGTGGGCGGAGCTACAAACAGAAAATCATATTTCACCCATTCAAGTCAATGGAAAAAATGTAAAAAGCTGTGGGATCGATTTGAACGCAAATTGGTATTCAGATCCCTCTCTACCTGGGGTGATATGTTCTGGGGGTCTCGCGGCCCACCTGCACACGTGGGCGGAGCTACAAACAGAAAATCAGATTTCACCCATTCACGTCAATGGAAAAAATGTAAAAAGCTGTGGGACCGATTTGAACGAAACTTGGTATGCAGATCCCTCACTACATGGGGTGATATGTTCTGGGGGTCTCGCTGCCCACCTGCACACATGGGCGGAGCTACAAACAGAAAATCAGATTTCACCCATTCAAGTCAATGGGAAAAATGTAAAAAGCTGTGGGACCGATTTGAACGAAACTTGATATGCAGATCCCTCACTACCTGGGGTGATATGTTCTGGGGGTCTCGCGGCCCACCTGCACACATGGGCGGAGCTACAAACATAAAATCATATTTCACCCATTAATGTCAATGGAAAAAATGTAAAAAGCTGTGGGATCTCCAGTTATTTTACTTAGCAACCTTGACCCACCAAAACTTTGCAATGGCACAAGGCTTTGTGTAAAGAGGTTACTGTCCAATGTAATTGAAGCGACTATCTTAACCGGAAAGGGACAAGGTGAAACCGTATTTATCCCGCGGATACCACTTATTCCAACAGATCTTCCTTTTCAGTTTAAGAGATTGCAAATTCCAGTGAGACTTGCTTTCTCTATCACAATCAACAAATCACAAGGACAGACTATTACATACTGTGGAGTGGATTTAAGATCCCCCTGTTTTTCCCATGGACAACTCTATGTTGCTTGCTCAAGGGTGGGTTCACCCAAGAATGTATATGTTCTTGCTCCTGGAGGTGAAACTAAAAATGTTGTTTATAATCAAGTTTTGTGTTAGTTGTATTGTATTCATTTTGTCAAATATTTCACATTATTATTTGAATATTGTACTTTTTATAAAGCTGTAAAAAAGTAATTTCTTTCACCACTATAAAGTATCTTTATTTGAATCCATTTACAGTGTTATTGCTATAATTAAATACCCGTGCAACGCCGGGGCATCAGCTAGTTATTCATAAAAATAACAGGGCAGACATGGAATGCACAGTACACTAGAGCTTAATAGAAGAGCAAGACGATTCCTGGAGTATCCTAGTAGTTCCTGCAGTGGCATAGTATGGGTACGAGGCACACAGGGCGGGGCACCCCCATGACCCCCTCTCCTTGCCCTGCTCCTTCTCTCCCCCCAGCTCCCACTCCAGAATCGTGCTCTCCCTTCTTGTCCCCCCCCCCCGTACCTCTATATTTTCATCAGTGCGAGAGGCTGTTCTCCAGCATGCTTCTTGCGCCAGCACTGGATTTCCCTCTGACATCACTTCCTGGCCCCATGACCCGGAAGTGATTCAGAGGGGAACCAGGCTGGTGCTAGCAACAGGCAGGAAAAGTTTCTTGCGCTAGGGAAGATCTACAGAGGTACGAGATGGGGTGGGGGGGGGGAGGGATGGCATGAGCATGGTCTGGTAGGGCGGGGTGGAGAGGTTCCAGAACCCCCATCGACCCAGCGCATGGGGTGGTCTGCATCCCCTGCCCCTCCTTACTACGTCACTGTCATATTCCACTCTAACTAGTGCACTGTTAGCCCTCTATGTGAGCCCTCCAAAACTCACCAAAAGCCTACTGTGTCTACATATATGACCTTGTCATGATCCTATGTTATTTGTACTTAGATCCTGACCTTTCATGTATGCATCGAACTTCACGGTGTATTGTTTTTTTTGTTTTGTTTTTAATTATTTATATTTAGCACTACACAGATCAAGAAATAACTTCTTGTACAGAATATTGAGAAAGACATTACAATTGTAATAGACGTATGTAAAAATAATAAAGAGATACTTTTCTTAATCAATACTTTAGTCCAAAATCATAGATCCAAGAATCTTAATGAGTGAAAAAATAAGGAAATAATGCAATCGCAACCAATTTAACAAAGGAATAGCAATTTTCTGACTGTGGTTACAGGAGTATTCTTAACTATTTAACTTGAGGTTATTGCATCCCAGTGGCGTACCTGGGGCCCATCATTTTTTGGCACCCCCCCCCCATCTGTACGAAAAACATGATTTTTAGTAACAAGCCACACGTCACACATGAGTACCTAGGAAAAGGCAGCATCTTACATATTGCAGTGAGCAGTACATCAATACACCCATTGTAAAACTAAACAAGCCAGACCAGCACAGATCAATCCTACACCGTCAATCCTAACAGAAAACCATGTCTTTCAAACACACAGAACACAGAAAACACCTTCGCCTAGTATGGAATATGTCATCACAAACTAACCCCTCCCTCTTTTACAAAACTGTAGTGTGGATTTTAGCCACAGAGGTAACAACTTTGACACTCATAGAATTCTGGGCATCAGAGCTGCTACCACCACGGCTGGCGCTAAAAAACGCTCCACAGTTTTGTAAAAGGGGGGATAAAATAGAAATACATAGACAAAGGTTAAAATGAACCAGCAAGAGTTGGACTCTGCATACAATGCAACACCACAGAAACAGTGACACATGTCTCCTAAAGCAATAAATAAATAGAAAATTTTTGTTCTACCTTTGTCTTCTCTGGTTTCTGCTTTCCTCATCTTCTTGTTCCTCTCTTCCTTCCATCCACTGTCTGTCATCTCTCTGTCTCTATATGGCATCTTCTCTTCTTCTATGCCCCTTCCAGAAACTGTATGCCTCCCCCTTCCATCTCTCCTTTCACCCCCATTGGTCTGGCATCTCTCTCCTCTCCTTCCCTCTCCCACACCTCTCTTCTGCAATCCCTTTCTTCCCTCATTTTCCTTTTCAATTTATTTTCTGCATCCATCTAGATCAGTGTTTTTCAACTGCTGTTCCGCGGCACACTAGTGTGCCGCGAGATGTTGCCTGGTGTGCCGCAGGGCCGCCATCAGGGCAGTACTACCAGTCCTGCATTCAGGGGCCCCGAGCTGACAGGGGGCCCGAGGCAGGGGCGCCAGTAGCTCGCCAAGGCAAAGTGAGTCGATCAGCCAGGACTCACTTTGTCTTGGCGATCTAATCTATCGAGCCGATAAGTCTTCTTCTCCCCGACGTCAATTCTGCAGTCGGAGAGGAAGTTCGGGCCAGCCAATCGCTGCCTGGCTGGGCGGAACTTCCTCTCCGATTGCAGAATTGACGTCAGGGAGAGCATGCGTTGGCATCGGCTTTGGGGCCTGTTATCCATTGGTGGGTCCTGTTCCCTGATGGCAGCGGCAGTGGCAGTGGCTTGGGGAACGGCAGGGAGAAAGAAAGAAAGGGGGCAGGCAGGGAAACAGAAAGAAAGAAGAGAAACAGAAAAAAAGAAAGAAAGGTCAGGGAGGGAGGAAGAAAAAGTTGGGGGAGGGAATGAGGTGTGGAGGAGAGAAAGCATACAGGCTGATAGAAGGGAAGAAAGATTGGATGCACAGTCAGAAGAAGAAAGTGCAACCAGAAATCACCAGACAAGGTAGGAAAAATGATTTTATTTTAAATTTAGCAAAGTGGAGGCAGTATTACCACAGTTTTCAAAGGAATTTGCCCAAATAACTTAATAGTTAACTGGGTAAATTCCCAGAGATGAAAACTTCCCTTCACTTACTATGCACAGTTCTGAATTTATATCTGCTGTCTATATTTTACAATATGGTCACCTTTTACTAAACCGCAATAGTGGTTTTTAGCGCAGGGAACCTATGAGCGTCAAGAGCAGCGCTGGGCATTCAGCGCAGCTCCCTGCGCTAAAAACTGCTATTGTGGTTTAATAAAAAGGATGGAGGGTATATTTGTCTATTTTTGTATGCTATAAAAACCAAATACAGAGAGAGACTGAGAGCTGTTGACGAAGAGCTACGTGTGTGTCTTTCTTCGATTCCAGCCAGAATATCAGCTTTGTGTTCAGCCAAACAGGCCCAGGTTTCGCACTGAATAAAGTATTTTATAATTTTTATAATTTTTATTTCGTAATAAAGTAATTATAAAATACTTTCTTTGTGTTTATTTGATTCCTATTCAAGAGAATTACTTTATATATCTATATAATAAAACCGTAGGCGGCGCATGCGCAGTCTTATCGGCGTGCTTCCATGATCCGTATGTCCGTGGCCGCCAAGACTGCAGCATGCCCCGCGCTTACTACGGCCCCATGCGCAGCTGAGTTCGGCACGGCGGTTTCCCCAGATAGGGGAAGTCGAAAAACTCACTCCCGACGCGCAGCTGAGTTCGGCACGGCGATTTCCCCGGTTTCCCCAGATAGGGGAAGCCGAACTGCTCACTCCCGTCTCAGCGGCCTGCACATCGACGATTCAACCCCCTCCCCCCCCCCCCCCGGGGCTGCCTAAAGAAACAAAGTTTCACGGTGCTTGGCCCGCCAAACAATTCCTGCTGTTGCCGAAATTTGCCCCACCGTTCCTTCCCTTCCTCCATCAGGTCAGTTCAACTCCGCCTATGTTAAAAGGAGCTGCTTTGAAATTGGA
Organism: Geotrypetes seraphini; assembly: GCF_902459505.1. Classification (NCBI taxonomy): domain Eukaryota; kingdom Metazoa; phylum Chordata; class Amphibia; order Gymnophiona; family Dermophiidae; genus Geotrypetes; species Geotrypetes seraphini. The sequence goes on from NC_047089.1 coordinate 252,491,860, forward strand.
GCCCTGCCGCCACCGTAACACGTTCCTCTCTGCCAAGGCAGAGGGGAAAGTGCTACGGCAGTGGCAGGCCTCCGATTTCGACGTGGCTCCTTTTAACATTGGTGGATTCACTGCACCTGATGGAGGGAGGGAAGGAAAGGTGGTTGTGCGGCGCGGGAAGGGGGCGGCAAGGGACTAAGTTGGCCGGTAGTGCTGTTTTTCCATGAAGGAGGAACACGTGAAAAGAAAACAAAATAAAGAAAACGTTGGCCCCCGCCGAAGAAGTGGAATGTGGAGGAGGGGCGCGAGGAGCCGGAGAGCTGTATGTAAGTGTGTGCGCGCGCGTGTGTATAGCCAAGGAGGAAGTGCAGCAGGAGCAAGGAGGTGGGGAGAGTGGATTTCCCCTACTTGGATGTCAGTAAAAGCTTTGGTCCTGTGATCCTCACTCTTTTCCTGGGGCTACTGCTGGACAGAGGGGGAGCAGGACATAAAGGAGAAGAGCTACTGCTGGACAGGGGGAGGAGGGAATGGGAGGGGTGCTGCTGGACAGGGGGAGATAAAAGGAGAAGGGCTACTGCTATATGGGGGGAGCAGGGAAAGGGGGAGAGGTGTTGCTGGACAGGGAGGAGGTAAAAATAAGGGAGAAGGGCTGCTAGCACCCGTTAATGTAACGGGCTAAACAACTAGTAGTCAATATAGGCACAGTGTTAAATTTTTTAACATTTTCTAATGGTGGTGTGCCTCGTGATTTTTTTCATGAAACAAGTGTGCCTTTGCCCAAAAAAGGTTGAAAAACACTGATCTAGATTACGTTCTTACTACCCTCTCATCAATTTCCTTTTTTACTGTCTACCTACCTCTTTCCCTCACCCCCTCCAGTATTTCCCTCACCCCCCTCCAGTATTTTCCCCATCATGTGCCCTCGTTTTATTTATCCCCTCCTTCCATCATCTGCCCTCTTCTCTCTCCCCACTTCCATCATCTGCCCCTTCTCCCCACTTCCATCATCTGCCCTTTCTCTCTCTTTCCCCCCACTTCCATCATCTGCCCTCTTCTTTCTCCCCTTCTCTCCACTTCCATCATCTGCCCCTTCTCTCTCTTTCCCCCACTTCCATCATCTGCCCTCTTCTCTCTCCCCCTTCTCTCTACTTCCATCATCTGCCCCTTCTCTCTCTTTCCCCCCATTTCCATCATCTGCCCTCTTCTCTCTCTCCCTTCTCTCCACTTCCATCATCTGCCCCTTCTCTCTCTTTCCCCCACCTTCATCATCTGCCCTCTTCTCTCTCCCCTTCTCTCTACTTCCATCATCTGCCCCTTCTCTCTCTTTCCCCTCCCCCACTTCCATCATCTGCCCTCTTCTCTCTCCCCCTTCTCTCCATTTCCATCATCTGTCCCCTTCTCTCAATCTCTCTATCCACCACAGGCCCGTCTTTCTCCCTCACCTTTCCGATTTTGGCAACAAGATTGGCAAGGCCCCCCCCGCGACGGCACTGAGCGGCATTGGCTCCCCCCTCCGTGACGGCAGTTAGCGCTCCCCCTCCGCGACAGCACTCAGTGGCATCGGCGCCCCCCCTCCGCAACGGCACTCAGCGGCATCGGCGCCCCCCCTGCCCCACAACAACACTCAAGTTCAGCCTCCTTATCCCGGCATCAGCAGAACTTCAGATCGTCAACAGGTGCTCAGTCAAAAGCTTCCCTGACTGAACTGCCTGGGAGGAAACAGGAAACTGAGTCAGGGGAAGCTTTTGACTGAGCACCTGTTGACGATCTGAAGTTCTGGACCTGTCCGGCTGTGCACCCCCCCCCTAAGGCTGCACCCGGGGCGGACCTCCCCCCCTTTGTACGCCACTGTTGCATCTCCTTCAAGGTGTTTCATAGTGTGAAATCCTGTTAACTGTGATGGTTCAAAAATATATATATGTATTAGATCTATATTTGACAATATATTTACAGGGATATCTGAAGAAGAAAACACCCCCCACCGCTGCTATCCCTGGTTTAAGAAGCAAGAACTGTTGTCGACGTTTTTGGGTTTCCTATATTCACATCTGGGAACATCTGTATCTTATGTCCAAGAAATTCTTTATGGTGTATTGTAGTATACAAATAAAATTTTATGTTATGTTTATTTATTCAATTTCTATACTGCTCTCCCAGGGGAGCTCAGAACGGTTTACATGAATTTATTCAGGTACTCAAGCATTTTTCCCTGTCTATCCTGGTGGGCAATGGGGGGATTTAGTGACTTGCCTGGGGTCACAAGGAGCAGCGTGGGTTTGAACCCACAACTTCAGGGTGTTGAGGCTGTAGCTTTAACCACTATGCCACACTCTCCCATTGTGACATCACTGTTGAGTTTGGCTCTTATTGATGGAATGAGGCATTGTGACATCATAGGATCAGCTCTGGTTACCAGAGACAGACACTTTTCACACTATTTTATTCACTTGCTCAGGGTCACAAGGTGCAGTGTGGGTTTGAACCCACAACCTCAGGGTGCTGAGGCTGTAGCTTTAACCACTATGCCACACTCTGGCATAAGGGCTATTGTTGTGGTGTACGGTTGGGTACAGTAGCTTTTTAGTGGGCGTTGGAGGGTGATGCCGACTTGTGTACCTGGCACATTTTATGTGAAGTCCACTGCAGGGATGTCAGTGTGGCCAGTCTACTAAGAATGCTGGCTCCTAAAAGATAGATACACTGAGCTAAAAGACACTTAGGAAATGGCCATTTTCAAAACAAAACGTCGGACGTTTTTCTAGTGTAAAATGGCCATTTTCTCTACTGGATTTTTTAACATTTTTTTTTTTTAATGCAAAACATTCAACATTGAAGTTAAGGCATTATATTGAAAATGTCCCTCGGTCCACTGGTTTTATTAAATGTTGCAGTCGGTATTTAAAAATAAAAACACTCCCTGTTCTGGCCTACAGTTGATCCCATTATTTTTAGTCTGGTATTTAAGTTTGATCTTGTCTAGTCATGTCGCTTCCCCCACCCCAAACCCCATTTTCTCTGCACTATCATGTTTTAGCATGGTGAAGATGGAGGTATAAAAGCCTTGGAAGGTACCATAATCTGCTGCAAAAAGGTAATTAATTGCTATTCATGGTCTGTCAATAAATGTAATTATAACTCATGTCATCCTTCTAAACCTCCATCTTCATTCATGTGACTCACCTCACTGAGAGCACGGGGAAGGGGGAACACAGACAGAAGCCATCCCCAGTGAATATTCAGCTTTACTGAGGACAGCAGGGACTGTCTTCTTCGTGGCTCTGTAAAGCATTGCAAACGTCTGGTAGCGCTATAGAAATAATTCATAGCAGTAGTGTGAAGAGTTTCAGTCTTTGGGAAGCAGAGCTGAGCTTGTGATGTCACAATGCCTCATTCCACCAATAAGAGCCAACATCGTCAGTGATGTCACAATGGCTCGATTGTCCTGGACTCCCCTCTGCCCTCCAACCCAGCCAGCAGATTAACCCTTTCTCTTAACTCATCCTGTTTGTCTGTCTTGTCTGTTTAGATTGTAAGCTCTTTAGAGAAGGGACTGTCTTCTTTGTGACTCTGTACAGCGCTGCGTACGTCTGGTAGCCCTATAGAAATCATTCATAGTAGTAGTGTGAAGAGTTTCAGTCTTTGGGAAGCAGAGCTGAGATTGTGATGTCATAATGCCTCATTCCACCAATAAGAGCCAACCTCATTAGTGATGTCACAATGGCTTGATTGTCCTGTACTCCCCTCTGCCCTCCAACCCAGCCAGCAGATTAACTTTTCCCCTTAACTGTATCCATGACATCCTGTTTGTCTGTCTTGGCTGTTTAGATTGTAAGCTCTTTGGAGCAGGGACTGTCTTCTTTGTGACTCAGTACAGCGTAAGACAAACAACCAAAGAGAAACAAAAGCAACTACAGTGTTCATCCAGCACCAATTTATAACTGGCATCATTACCAATATTTATGGCTGGGTTCAATTTAGTATGTTTTAAAATGAGAAAACACTATTTATTTGTTTGGTTTTATAAACTGCCTATCCATTAAAAAAATGTCTAATCAATTTGCATGCAGGTGTCTGTCCATCATAGGAGCTGTCCACACCGTGGTGCTGAACTGCAATGGAACACAATTATTGAGCTCTGAGTAAATGTCCACCCGTAGAACTACAATCATTCTTCATAATGAAATCTTTCCGGAACATAAGAACAGCCTTACTGGGTCAGACCAATGGTCCATCAAGCCCAGTAGCCCAATCATTAGCATGTTCTTTATAGCTTGTGAAACAGATGTTAATAACACCCCTTCCCTCGAAGGGCCATTGATTAATTAAGTCATTCATTACCCTTATGGAAAATGATCAGATCCCCTATAGAAATTTGATCGTACCACCTTCATTCAGAACATGTACTGTATTCATATTCATAGGCAGGATCTTTGTGCATTCTGGGTTGTGGTAACACAAAGGGAAAAACCCCAATCCCCTTCGTATGGTGGTGGCATCTGGAAATGAAAAGGCCCACTAGCCTGAATTGGGAACCCCCTCCTGGATGCCTGCTCCTGGTTAAGTGATCCATAGCGGTTCAAAGCAGTCACAGACTTTACATTAATGCAGCCAGCTTAAAATAATCACTGCCATACTGGGACAGTCTGAAGGTCCATCAAGCCCAGTATCCTGTTTTCACCAGTGGTCAACTGTTGTACCTGGCCAATATCCCATAAGAGTAAAACAGATTTGATGCTGCTTATCCTAGAAATAAGCAGCAGATTAACCGTTCCCCTTAACTGTATCCACGACATCCTGTTTGTCTGTCTTGTCTGCTTAGATTGTAAGCTCTTTGGAGCAGGGACTATCTTCTTTGTGGCTCTGTGCAGCGTTGCAAACGTCTGGTAGCGCTATAGAAATCATTCATAATAGTAGTGTGAAGAGTTTCAGTCTTTGGGAAGCAGAGCTGAGCTTGTGATGTCATAATGCCTCATTCCACCAATAAGAGCCAACATCATCAGTGATGTCACAATGGCTTGATTGTCCTGTACTCCCCTCTGCCCTCCAACCCAGCCAGCAGATTAACCCTTCCCCTCAACTGTATCCATGACATCCTGCTTGTCTTAGGGAAGCAGAGCTGAGCTTGTGATGTCATAATGCCTCATTCCACCAATAAGAGCCAACATCATCAGTGATGTCACAATGGCTCGATTGTCCTGTACTCCCCTCTGCCCTCCAACCCAGCCAGCAGATTAACCCTTCCCCTTAACTGTATCCATGACATCCTGCTTGTCTGTCTTGATGGACCTTTGGTCTGTCCTAGAATAGCAACTCTTATGTTCTTAAATAGTGTATAGAGCTCAAAACATGGCTACCCCGTAGCTCTTTGTGCTATTTCTTATTCATCATGAACAGCACTGGAAAAAATTCATTGCAATTACCTTTGGAGGGGAAGGTTATTTTGAACTTTACAAGATAAGTGCACTTTATTCCCTTCTCCTATAAAAATTGTTTTCACTAAGTGCAATTATTGAATCTGGTGCTGTCTTGTCTTCTGAATAAGAAATAGCACAAAGAGCTATGGGATAGCCATGTACTGAACACTATACACTATATCATTCATGCAGGTAGGAGGTTGTGAGGATAATCGAAGAGTTGCATGATTAAATGAATTGAAAATAATTGTTGCTCTGGGATTTGTGAAATGCATTTTTAATGAACCTGGGACTATACGACATAAAACTCCTTTTCATATGTAGAAGTGCATCGGTATTTATAACAGGTATCAGCTGGTGTAAATTCCGGAATAGCGAATGACTCGGTGACAAAATTCATCACCGTTCCCGTCCCCGTGGATAACCGCGGGAAACCATCTTCATGTCATTCTTTAAGGAGAGAGGGAAGAATCAGAGTATGAATGGCCACAACCACCGACCCGCAAGCTTTGCTTTGAAGAATGCTGGTGTAGAAGGATTGAGATTGAAATAGACACTGAAGAATGACAGTCTCTGGTAACCAGAGCAGATATTGTGATGTCATAATGCCTCATTCCACCAGTGCCTAAGAGCCAATCACATCAGTGATGTCACAATGGCTTCATTATCCTTGGCTCCCATAAGAATCAGAGTATGAATGGCCACAACCACTGACCCGCAAGCTTTGCTCTGAAGAATGCTGGTGTAGAAGGACTGAGGTTGAAACAGACACTACAGAATGACAGTCTCTGGTATCCAGAGCAGATATTGTGATGTCATAATGCCTCATTCCACCAGTGCCTAAGAGCCAGTCACATCAGTGATGTCACAGTGGCTTCATTATCCTTGGCTCCCATAAGAATCAGAGTATGAATGGCCACAACCACTGACCCGCAAGCTTTGCTTTGAAGAATGCTTGTGTAAAAGGACTGAGGTTGAAATAGACACTAAAAAATGACATGGGATTATTTCCCGCGGTTATCCGCGGGGATGGGAACGGTGATGAATTTTGTCACTGTGTCATTCTCTATTCCGGAACTCAAATCTGAGACCGAGAATGTGATCTATGTGCTATTCTATAGAAAGCGCTCAACTAGGAATGATCTTCACAGAATAGCACTCCATGCCAATTTTTTCTCAGCGCCCAAAAGTGGTTCCTATTTACTGAATCTGGCCTTATAGGTCTATCTTCCTAACTATGCTATATTTTATAAGGAAAAGTAGAACCTTGCTTTCTGTTATAGAATAAAGTCACTGTTAACAGGAGCCGGGAAGCCGAAAAGGGAATTCCCACTGTAGCTCCACTTAACCTTCCATTGCTTTGATTGTAACCACAGAAAGATAGTATATTAAAACCCATCCGCTTTTCTTTATCTTTCCCAGTTAGTCAGTTGATTGAGGCCAGAAAAAGAGTTTTTGCTCTTGCGAGGCCTCTTGAGTGGAATAACTTACCGTCTTTGCTCATAATGATTCCTCCATGAACAGGTTACATACCCCTCAGCTATTTCTTCCATCTCTGGAGGAGGCCAAGGAAAAAAAACTACCAGACACAATTTGTAGTTTAAACATTCAAGGTCTTGGGAATACTGACATTCTGCTAAATGGAAGAATACCAACCAAGAATCCCAAATTACAAGTGACTGGCCATTTTATTGGGTTGATGACATCACTTTATTCATTATTAAACATACGTAGTTGGTACATCTTCCAACTGAAGTACAATTGCTTCATTACAATCCAATGATAAATGGCCTACTGCAGCAATGTTCTTTTGGTTAGTTTCGAGTCATATGGTTTCTTGTAAACCCTATTATATCATTTACTTAAGCTCCACAAAAAAAACCATCAGGAGACTCAAAATGATCCAGAACACTGCTGTCCGCCTCATATTCGGCCTGAAAAAATGGGAACACATCACCCCTTTCTACCACAAACTCCATTGGCTGCCATTAGAATCCAGAGTCCTATTCAAATTCGCCTGCTTCTGCTATAAAACAGTATTTGGTTTATCCCCAAGCTACATCATCCCTCACTTCGCCCTAAATCACAGCATCAAGGACTCCCGCAGAATCCAACTATTCGCCTACCCCTCCCTTAAACTCTGCCACTCTAAAAGATTCCTCGACAAAACCCTCGCCTTCCAAGCCACTAAGCTAAACCCATGGTTATCCCAAATGGCCCTCAAGGCCCCCAACTACCTCGGCTTTAGAAAACTACTCAAAACCCGCCTCTTCCAAGACCAGGATCCCAACGCCCCTTCTATCTAACATCCACTCTCCCCTCTACATCCTTCCCTCACCCCCCCCCTGGCAACTTTGATCAATTTGTTATTGAACCGCTCATAACCCCGCTCAACTGCTGTAAACCACTTGTAACCTTGTTTAATTGATGTGAACCGCCTAGAACTCTTCCGGGTATGGCGGGATACAAAAAAATAAAGCTAAAATAAAGCTATTTCATTAGTAATTTACCCTAGAACAATAATGACTTAGTTATCACATGCTAGGGGGTGTTTTATTTCAGTGCATTGCACATCTTGTAACAATGTGTTCATTGAGTTTGCTTTCATATTAAGCAGCTATCCGGGACTCCGTTCTCCGTGGACTATTTTTTTTGCTTCTACATTGTATATGAATTTTAGAAAACAATTAAAAATCTTATTTGTATGATAGATTTTTATAATTGATAATGCTTTTTTATAATTCACTGACAGATGTCCAGTTTTTCTTAATTGACTGTTAACCACAAGGACTGATATGGTTTTACGGTATACAAATATTTTATGTTATGTTATAGTACGTCCTCTATTCTGGAGCAAACATCTATTTAAAAACTTTAACATTTGCCAGTAATGCTAACCAAGCGATATTCTTTTATTGTAACTCTGAAGCATTTCTAGATCCTTCAGCTTCATCTTTTATTATCCATATATTAGTGTCTTTTCAGGTTTCCCAAGTAAGGGGTGTCTCATACATATTGGGTTATGGGCCCCCCTTATATCCTGCTTAATACAATTATTGTCATTAGCCTCCCCCATCTGATTCCGGGAGGAATCACTGATTTGCCCCCAAGTGTGTCAATCCTATTCAGGAAGGGTACAGTACTCCATATCATAAACCCTACAACATCTGACTACTTTAGTATGGGTAAAATAGTTTCTTATTCAAATATCCTATCCATATAAAATACTGTTCTTATACATTTGTATATTCAAATATACTTTTTGGTTTCATCCTGTTATTAGCTTACCGCACGTAAGGAAACAATTTAACAAAACATTTCAAGCAAGACTGTTTCCGTGCCCTCCTACGACAGCGGTGACCAGTGCAAATTAGGTTATTCCAGATATTTCAGGTCATGCTCGCAGGTCGAGGTGTTGAAGACTGGGTGATCACTTTAGATTCTCTTATGCTCTCATGTTCAGTGCTGCATTCTGCAGTCTAGAAATCTCCACCTCTGGATCAGAAGAGTGGTTGGGTTTCAGTCAGGGGGAAGTATCTGTAGCAGCAGCCTTGGCCCCCATTTCTTATCCGCCGATGGTATCTTCATTCTTTCTTCACTGCACTCCACTCCAACTGGGCAGCAAGAAGGGCAAGGGAAGAGTGTCTTGAAGTGGGCAAAAGATAGGGTATAGTTAAAAGATTCAAAACAGAAGTAGCTTGGGTTAGCGCTCATGAAAAGGATCATTGTAGACAATACGATGAAACTTTCTGCCCAATGTGTGGCGGCGGCCAAAAAAGCAAACAGAATGCTGGGAATTATTAAAAAAGGGATGGTTAACAAGACTAAGAATGTGTCGCTCCATGGTACGACCTCATCTGGAGTATTGCAATCAATTCTGGTCTCCTTATCTCAAGACAGATATAGTGGCACTAGAAAAGGTTCATAGAAGAGCGACCAAGATGGTAAAGGGGATGGAACTCCTCTCGTATGAGGAAACTCTAAAACGGTTAGGGCTCTTCAGCTTTGAAAAGAGATGGCTGAGGGGAGATAGGATTGAAGACTATAAAATCCGGAGTGGAGTAGAACAGGTGCAAGTGGATCGATTTTTCGCTCCATCAAAAATGACAAAGACTAGGGGACACTCGATGAAGTTACAAGGAAATACTTTTAAAACTAATTGGAGGACATTTTTTTTTTCACTCAGAGAATATGGTAAGAGTGGATAGCGTAGCTGATTTTAACAAAGGTTTGGACAAGTTCCTGAAGGAAAGGTTCATAGTCTGTTATTGAGAAAGACATGGGGGAAGCCACTGCTTGCCCTGGATCAGTAGCATGGAACGTTGCTACTCTTTGGGATTCTAGAATCTTGTTACTCTCTGGGATTCCGGAATCTTGCTATCCTTTGAGATTCTGCATGGAATGTTGCTACTCTTTGGGATTCTAGAATCTTGTTACTCTCTGGGATTCCGGAATCTTGCTATTCTTTGAGATTCTGCATGGAATGTTGCTACTCTTTGGGTTTTGGCCAGGTACTAGGGACCTGGATTGTCCACCGTGAGAACGGGCTACTGTGCTTGATGGACCATTGGGCTGACCCAGTAAGGCTATTAGGTTCTTACATTTGCTTGGACTGGTGCTGTGGAGTTACTGCAGATAATGATTTTATTTTTTTTGCCTTTTTATTGCATTCTGTTTGTATTGTTTCATGTATTGTGAGAAGCATATAGGGATGCCGACAGATACCTAAGGCTGGCGTGGGCATGGTTTGCACCAGAAGTGGCGTTAGACGTCTGTAGGAATCCCTATGCGCCTCCTTTAAAATGCTGGCCTACATTTAAGGCATCTATGTTTTACGAAAAAAAACACGCGATATGAAACATTTATTTATTTTTTTGTTCATATAATTTTATTGAACTTTTCAAAGTTTAATACAAGAAATTTCTAAAGATATATGTGGTTATTCTTTTATGGATGAATGGGAGGAAGTGGGGGGAGAAAATGATTGTTTTCAGAATGTTTGTATATTTAAAGTGCTTTTCCTGATTCGTTTATGTTTAAAATTTTTGCAATGCACTGCTAATATTTGAAAATTAATAAAGAGTTTAAAAAATTCTAAAGAAGAATTGTTACATATTACACGTCTATTACCAACACAGGTATGCCGTTACATCAATAAAGTAATGAATATAATGTAACTAATTAATGGAGAATATAATAAATACTAGTCTTTAAGCCCGTTACATTAACGGGTGCTAGAACATATGTGTGTCTGTCTTTATTTCTTTCTCCTTCTCTCCTTAGCCGCTTTCTTTCTGCCTTTCTTTTTCCTTGGCTGTCCACCACCACCCCTTGCCTGCTCCCCCTGTCCATTTTCCCTTCCTTTTACCTCCCCTGTGTCCACCACCACCCCTTCACTGCTCTCCTTATGCAGCAGCAGCCCTTCTCCCTTTGTTTTACCTCCCCCCTGTCCAGCAGAACCTCTTTCCTTCTCCCCCTGTCCAACATTAGTCCTCTGTCCATCAGCATCTCTTTCCTTCTCCCCCTGTCCAGCAGTAGGCATCCCTTCCTTTTTTATCCCCCTCCTCCTTCTTATCCCTATGATACTCTTACCTTGCTCTGCCCCTGATCAGAGGTTCCCGACAGCCGCCCAGTTGCACCCATTGGAAAAGTTCCCACTGCCGCATCCCGCACCCCTCCTGACGTGGCTCCCGCTGTCCTTTCTGTCTGTCTCTGTCCCTGGCCCCCTTTGCCTGTCTGTCTTTCTGTGTATCTCCCTGCCCCTGTGTCTTTCTTCTTTTCTTTCTGTCTCCCTTCCTCCCTCTGTTTGTCTGTCCAAAGCAGCATTCCCTCCCCCTCCGTTTCCCTCCCCCCCCACCAGTTCCCTGTGCAGCAGCATTAGCGTTTCCTCTAGCCCCCCCCCTTTCCCTTCCCGCGGTCCGGACTACAAAGGTGGTGATTCCAGCAGCGCTTGCATCAGTCTCCACACGCTGCTTCAGGTCCTTCTACTGCCCTGATTTACTCTGGCACGTCCCTGATGACATCATCAGAGATGCGGCAGAGCAAATCAGGGCAGTAGAAGGGCCCGAAGCAGCGTGTGAAGACTGATGCACACGCTGCTGGAATCGCCATTTGGGCCCGCGGGAAGAGAAGGGGGTGGGTGGCAAAGGAGGAACGGAGATCGGCGGCAGCAGGAGGAACGGAGATCGGCGTCTGGCTGCGGTCCGGCTTGTGTAGAGCAGGGAGGCTGTGACGTACTAAGCGAGCAGGTGGTGACGTTAAAATGCACGCATGCGCACTCGTGTTTCCGCGACGGATCAGGGAACACGACTTTTGAGTGCGATTCTATTCAATTTATTCATAGGAGATTTGACCCAAGGACTTAGAGGAAAAGTATCACTGTTTGCCGACGATGCCAAACTATGCAACATAGTTGGCAAAAGCAGTGTGCCTGACTTTATGACGCAGGACCTAAGACAGCTTGAACAGTGGTCATCAACTTGGCAGCTGGGCTTCAATGCTAAAAAATGTAAGGTAATGCACCTAGGCAAAAAAAATCCACACAGAACTTACACACTAAATGGTGAAACCTTGTCCAGGACCACGGTGGAACGTGATTTAGGAGTGATCATTAGTGACGATATGAAGGCTGCCAATCAGGTGGAGAAGGCTTCGTCCAGGGCAAGACAAATGATGGGCTGCATCCGTAGGGGTTTTGTCAGCAGAAAACCTGAAGTTATAATGCCACTGTACAGATCCATGGTGAGACCTCATCTCGAGTATTGTGTTCAATTCTGGAGACCACACTACCGGAAAGATGTGTTGAGAATTGAGTCGGTTCAGCGAATGGCTACCAGGATGGTTTTGGGGCTCAGGGAACTCACGTATGAAGAAAGGCTAAAAAAACTGCGGATGTACTCGCTGGAGGAGCGAAGAGAGAGAGGGGACATGATTGAGACCTTTAATGTAATGTAATGTAATTTATTTCTTATATACCGCTACATCCGTTAGGTTCTAAGCGGTTTACAGAAAATATACATTAAGATTAGAAATAAGAAAGGTACTTGGAAAATTCCCTTACTGTCCCGAAGGCTCACAATCTAACTAAAGTACCTGGAGGGTAATAGTGAAGTGAAAAGTAGAGTTAGAGGAAAAATAAAAATAAAATAAACATTTTAAAAAGACAGCATTGATCTAAATACTTTGGAAGGTAGAAGAGAGGAGAGAAAGGAATAGAAGCAGAATGGGTCAGCGTCAGTGATGAAGTGGAGCAAGTAAGTTTAGGAGGAGCGATTGACGTATCCAGAAAGGGCTTCTTCTGGCCGACAGTCCCTTTAAGTATATTACTGGGCGTATAGAGATGAAAGATGATATCTTCAGTCTTATAGGGCCCTCAGTAACCAGAGGACACTCGCTGAAAATCAGGGGAGGGAAATTTCAGGGTGATGCGAGGAAGTACTTCTTCGCTGAAAGGGTGGTAGATCATTGGAACGAGCTGCCTCAGAGGGTGATTGAGGCCAGCAGCGTGTTAGAGTTCAAGAGAAAATGGGATATTCATGTGGGATCTCTAGGAGAGTAAGAATCAGGGAGTGGGTCATTGGTATGGGCAGACTCGATGGGCTATAGCCCTTTTCTGCCGTCAATTTCTATGTTTCTATGTTTCTATGCGCGGCCTAGCATTTTATTATATTAGATGAATGATGTCTTTAACCAATGTATCCATAAGATTATTGTTATTAATATTGATAACAGAACTTAGATAATTAAATAGAAGAAAGAGAGAGAGGAAATTAAAGAGTCAATGAAAGAACCAAAGTTGAAGGCAGATGAGATGCTGAGATCAAAACAGTAAGGAAAAGAAGACTCGAGTCAGGGATAATAGAAAGATAATGGTGAATTTTACTGAGTAGATTGTCCTATCTTTTAGCCGATAAAAATTTGACTGAGCTCACACTTCTGCCCATACTGAAAATAGTATTTCTCGGTGTGTTTTTAGGCTGAGTAGTGAAATGGTACACATTCATGATTGAGAGCATTATAAACACGAGACGAACAGGAACAGGGAGAGTGCAGAGAGCAGCAAACCGGAGATTTATAGTCTGAAAAATAAGTCCCCCGAGAGTGACTGTTGCAGAGTTGGGCCGATTAGAATTTTACTCACTCATGCACAAGAACAGACACACACAATTTGATTACGATTTATTGACCACCTTTATGAAGAGATGAGAGCACTGGCCTCGGTGTTGCCGTCCCCAAGGATGAATAAGTAAGCCGGGGCTCTTCCCGCATTGAAAGCAACAGAAAAATAAAAAAAAAAGAAGACGGGGAAGGAAAACCAGTACCCTTCCAGGTGAGAAGGATGAGGAGGCGCTCCAAGCATGAAATGTTGCACCAAATACTAAGCACCTGTTTGACGCCTTGTTGGACTTTTGGGGGAGTTGATTTAAAACCCTTAATAAACAATTAATCTGCAAAAATTGACACTGTTCCCATTAATTCCTAGGTTAATGCAGGCTATATCAGGGTTAAGGCTCCTAAACGAACCTAATATACCCTCATGAACGAACCTGAATAGACTCAGAAAGACTATGAAAAATTGCCCCAGATTTTGTACCCAGATCCAGATGCAAATTAATTTGTCAATTAGGCGCTCACAATCAATGATCACCCTTTTACCAAGCCGCGGTAAAGGTTTCCACTGCGGCCCAGAGCACTAAATGCTCCGATGCTCGTAGAATCCCTGTGGGCGTTGGAGCAGCGTCAGATCATTTAAGGGGAAATTCTAGATAGGCACCACAAAATCTGTTTTTACTCTTTTGGGAACTTGCCAGGTACTTGTTAGCAGGGTTGGCCACTATTGGAAGCAAGATATTGGGCCAGTATGTTCTTATGATCTACTTCAACCGTGTCTACTTTCTGGTAGTTGCCTTGGACTAAGCACTTTCTGAGTTAGGCGCCTACCATCCAATTCATTTTAAGTCATAGAAATATAGAAACATAGAAAATGACAGCAGAAAAGGGCTATCGGCCCAACAAGTCTGCCCACTCTAAGAACCCTCCCCCCTAAGCACTTCCTTGAAGTGAACCCACATGCTTATCCCATTTTTTCTTAAAATCGAGCACGTTGTTGGCCTCAATTACCTGAAGTGGAAGATCATTCCAACGATCAACCACCCTTTCGGTGAAGAAATACTTCCTAGTATCACCATGAAATCTCCCACTCTTGATTTTTAACGGATGCCCTCTTGTTGCCGTAGGTCCTGTAAGGAAAAAGATGTCTTCTTCTACCTCAATACGGCCCGTGACATATTTGAACGTCTCTATCATGTCAAGTCAATCATGAAGTGCTAATTTTTTGTTTTTGGCACCAATTAAGCTTTTTAAATAATTAAGTTAGGCACTGGATCAGCTAGGCGTGACGATCTAAACTAAACTAAACTAAACCTTAGGTTTATATACCGCACCATCTCCACAGTCGTAGAGCTCGGCACGGTTTACAGGAATTGAGATGAAAAAGGAACTTCGAGGAAAGGAAGAGGATAGGAGGAAAGAAGAGAGTTTGGAGGACTAAGATATCAAAGGACTAGGATATCAAAGGAGGGGGGGGAGTGTTACATTTTTGAGAAAAGCCAGGTTTTCAGATGTTTACGGAAAAGTTGGAGAGAGCTCAGGTTCCGAAGAGGGGAGGTAAGGTTGTTCCAGAGCTCGGTGAATCTGAAGGGGAGGGAAGTCCCCAGCTTTCCTGGGTGGGAAATGCCTTTTGATGAAGGGAAAGATAGTTTCAACTTTTGGGTAGTTCTGGTGGTATTAAGATTTGAGGAGTTCCAAGAAAGTGGAATAAATGGTGTCTAACTAAGGGTCTTTAATAAATGGTGCCTAACTAAGGGTCTTTAATAGAATCTGGCCCAAAATGCATATTAAGCTAGTTTTCTGTAAAGCAGGGTTGTCCACTGTCATATAACATAACATGCAAACAGAGAGTGGAGATGTCCAAAGAAAACAGATGAGCTGGTATGTTTCATGACTCTACTTTATTTACTCAACGATACTTTTAATGACTCGACATGTACATGTTTCGGTCTAACCGGCCTGCATCAGGAGTCTTATTTTTGAATAGAAACACCATTTAGTCTAAGGCATGCTCTGTGTATAGGCGGCAATGAGCTTATATAAGAAATCTTATACACGAATACAGGATGCCCGGTGCAGTACTTGGAGAGACCCCCCAGGAAAGAGACTTGGGAGTACTGGTTGACAAGTCGATGAAGCCGTCCGCGCAACGTGCGACGGCGGCAAAAAGGGCAAACAGAATTCTGGGAATGATTAAGAATGGGATCACGAACAGGTCGGAGAGGGTTATCACGCCGCTGTACCAGGCCATGGTACGCCCTCACCTGGAGTACTGCGTTCAGCACTGGTCGCCATACATGAAGAAAGACACGGTACTACTCAAAAGGGTCCAGAGAAGAGCGACCAGAATGATTAAGGGGCTTGAGGAGTTGTCTTATAGTGAAAGGTTAGAGAAACTGGGCCTCTTCTCCCTCGAAACATTCAAGATACTGAAGGGAATAGACTTGATAGATAAAGACAGGTTGTTCACCCTCTCCAAGGTAGAGAGAACGAGAGGGCACTCTCTAAAGTTAAAAGGGGATCAATTCCGTACGAACATAAGGAAGTTCTTCTTCACTCAGAGAGTGGTAGAAAACTGGAACGCTCTTCTGGAGTCTGTCATAGGGGAAAACACTCTCCAGGTATTCAAGACAAAGTAGATAAAGACAGGTTGTTCACCCTCTCCAAGGTAGAGAGAACGAGAGGGCACTCTCTAAAATGGAAAGGGGACAGATTCCGTACAAACGTAAGGAAGTTCTTCTTCACTCAGAGAGTGGTAGAAAACTGGAACGCTCTTCCGTAGGCTGTTATAGGGGAAAACACCCTCCAGGGATTCAAATAGGGGAAAACACCCTCCAGGGATTCAAGACGAAGTTAGATAAGTTCCTGTTGAACCAGAACGTACGCAGGTAAGGCTAGACTCAGGGCACTGGTCTTTGACCTATGGGCCGCCACGGGAACGGACTGCTGGGCATGATTGACCACTGGTCTGACCCAGCAGTGGTAATTCTTATGTTCTAACTAACTGTACTTAGCTTGTAGGCACCACTCCAAGCAGTCAACCGCTAGCCGTCCTTTATAGAATCATGACCAGATGATATGATTTGATCATGGTAAGGTACAACTCCCAGATGAGCTATTAAAAATGACCCCCAACTCCTTTGGATTCTCTCCCTCAGGTGCCAGGATCGGTCAGACTTCTTGTATAAATCTAATCAGTTCTACATTCGATCCGAAGTTAAGCCTTGTACAAGACTTGAAGATTCAGATAAGTCCTTTATTTGATCAATGCTAGCTTTTTAAGGCACATTTCACGTTACCAGTTTTCACCGTGTAATTTAATGACATCGGGTGGGAATACTTCAGACGCTTCCCCTCAGGACTTTCAGCGCTGTTCAGCCTTATTTTTTTATTGTCATGCTGCCGATTTCATGGTGTGCAATCTGTCAACTTATTCATCAGCAAAAAAAGACAAACCACACTCGACTCAACTACTTAAACATAAAGGCAAAAAAAAAAATCAGCAAGAAAACCATTAGAGGGAGGACAATTTTCAAAGCCATTCAACCTGCCATAATAGAAATTTACCTTGCTGAGCTGGACTATCTGAAAATTGCCCACATCTGCTCAGGGACTTCCATCGTTTGTGTACTTATAGCCAGGTTAATGAGACATATTCTGGGGCATTTTGGGTTTGGAGAAATAAACATGAACACATGGAATTTTCAAAAACGTGCATGCTATTGTAAACCCTTCAGTGTCTGCACAAATTGCAGGTATAAGGCTCACAGGTCCTTCTGGATCAAATTTGTCCAACCTTTTTTTAAACTGGGGCCACATTGAACATTTCATAAGGTTTGGAGGGCCAAGACACGTGTGCGAGCATGCTCACACTCTCTCTTTCTCTCCCATGGCCCCCTTCCGCACTCCCTTAGGCCAGGGGCAGGCAATTCCGGTCCTCGAGAGCCACAGGCAGGTCAGGTTTTCAGGATATCCACAATGAATATGTATGAGCTGGATTTGCATGCCCTGCCTCCTTGAGATGCAAATCTATCTCATGCATATTTATTGAATAACTCAAATTCTTAAAACCAGCTATTGAATATTTAATACTAAACTAAACTAAACCTTAAGTTTCTATACCGCATCATCGCCACGGGATGTTGTGGAGCTCGGCACGGTTTACAAGAACTTAAAATATAGGAAGAGAAGGAAAAAAAAAAGGTTTACATGAACTTATATATAGAAGAGAAGAGTAAGGGGGGATAGAATTACATTTTAGTGAAAAGCCAGGTTTTCAGTTGCTTGCGGAATAATTGAAGGGAGCCCAAGTTCCGCAGCGGGGTAGTAAGGTCGTTCCAAAGACCTGTGATTCTGAAGAGAAGGGATTTTCCCAGTTTGCCTGCAATTCAATTTTAATCTTATCTCCCACAGTTCAGTTCATTACAGTACTTTTACAACTTTATTAATAAATATCAGAATAATTTAGGCAGTGAACCCAATCCCCATCACTCACACTCACACTCACTTCCCAACTTTCTCACTCATACTACAGTCATTGCGATTAGTTTTATCCACACTCCAATCTCCACCCCCTCAACCTACACGAGCAACAAGTGATCTTGGTTCGTTCATGAGTTCCTTAGTCCATGCTCATCTAGTCAGAGAGGCTTCACACTGAGAGTTGCACATCAGTCTAGCACACAGGTGTCAAAGTCGGTCCTCGAGGGCCAGAATCCAGTCGGGTTTTCAGGATTTCCCCAATGAATCTGCATGAGATCTATTTGCATGCACTGCTTTCAATGCATATTCATTGGGGAAATCCAGAAAACCCGACTGGATTCTGGCCCTCGAGGAGGGACTTTGACACCCCTGTCATGTGAAAATCACAGTTTCTTAAACACAATTGGCAGGCCTCTCTGTCCTCGTGATGGTCATGGACTAATGAACTCATGAGCTAACCAACATCACTTGTTGCTCGTGTAGGTTGAGGGGGTGGAGATTGGAGCGTGCCTGGGGCGGAACAGGGCGTGGCCGCTCAGAACAGGGCGGGCCTGGGGGCGTGGCCATGGGCCCGTTATTTTCCATTTGTAAAATCTGGTAACCCTACATGAACCCAAGGATAGCACAACAGGAGAGAGAAGAGGCAGTAGGTGTACCTTCTGGGAAGGCTGCAGTTGGGAGGCTTTACTGCCCCCAAGCCCCTTATACAGGGTGCTTATGGGTTCCCCACCAGATGCATAGCCAGCCCTCTGATTTTGGGGGGGATTCAGAGGTGGACTGGTGGACTACCCTATGCATTAAAATGAGTAGCTTTACTGGTGGGGATGCCAAAGCCCCGCCAGCCAAGAAATGCCCTGCTGAACCATTCCTCTCCTCCCAGGACTCACAGTATCAGCGACTGGAAGCAACCAGCCGGCTTTTGGTTACTGCAGCAGTGCCAGGAAGAGAGGAGCGGCTGGGCAGGGAATTTCTTGGACTGGTGGAGCTTTGGCATCCCCGCTAGCCATTTAAAGGGTGCAGTGCTCCCTCTATGGCTACGCCACTGTTCCCCGCTCTCTGAGTAATGTCAGTGGCCCTTTCAAAATGAAACTCCCATGCTTTCTAATGCTCCTCCTCCCCTACTAACCCCAGCCCTAGGTTTTGTTGTTGTTGTTTTTTTTGCCCGCACATCTGTTTACATTGCTTTTTTACAATTTTTTTTCCTAATATCTAGCTGATTTTCTCTGAGGGGAGATATGATTGAAGTCTACAAAATCTTGAGAGGAGTAGAACAGGTTGCAAGTGGATCGATTTTTTACTCTGTCAAAAATTACAAAGACTCGATGAAGTTACTTTTAAAACCAATGGGAGGAAATTTTTTTTTCACTCAGAGAATAGTTAAGCTCTGGAATGTGTCACCGGAGGTTGTGGTAAAAGCGGATAGCGAAGCTGGTTTTAAGAAAGGTTTGGACAAATTCCTGGAGGAAAAGTCCGTAGTCTGTTATTGAGAAAGACATGGGAGAAGTCACTGCTTGCCCTGGATCAGTACCATGGAATGTTGCTACTCTTTGGGATTCTAGAATCTTGTTACTGTCTGGGATTCCGGAATCTTGCTATTCTTTGAGATTCTGGATGGAATGTTGCTACTCTTTGGGATTCTAGAATCTTGTTACTCTCTGGGATTCCGGAATCTTGCTATTCTTTGAGATTCTGGATGGAATGTTGCTGCTCTTTGGGATTCTAGAATCTTGTTAATCTCTGGGATTATGGAATCTTGCTATTCTTTGAAATTCTATATGGAATGTTGCTACTCCTTGGGATTCTAGAATCTTGTTACTCTCTAGGATTCCGGAATCTTGCTATTCTTTGAGATTCTACATGGAATGTTGCTACTCCTTGGGATTCTAGAATGTTGTTACTCTCTGGGATTCTGGAATCTTGCTATTCTTTGAGATTCTATATGGAATGTTGCTACTGTGGGTTTGGGCCAGGGCCTAGGGACCTGGATTGGCCACCTTGAGAATGGGATACTGGGCTTGATGGACCACTGGTCTGACCCAGTAAAGCTATTCTTATGTCCTTATGTTCTCTCTCTCTGTCTTCCCCCATCCTTCACTCCGTCTCCCTCTCTTATATGTACCCGCCCCGCCCCATCCCCCTGTCTCATTCCGCTAACCCGATTGCATGGACGGATCCTTGCTTCCCTGCTGCAACATTTGACGGATCCTTCCTCCGTCTCTGGTTCTGAGCTTTCTGCCGCGTGGGCTCCCTGCATCTCTGCCGTGTCGGTTTCACCACGAGGTTGCGCCGTGCTGCAACGGAAGTTAAGGCTGGTCTTGTGGTACTATGTTTTGTGAAGCTTGAGACCGCGGAAACAGCCTCAACTTCAAGCTCCCGGTTAGACCACCCGTGGCATAGAAGCAGGGGAACCCAGTGGAGGCCTTACGGGAGCTTCTGCAGGCCGAAAGAAAGAGGTTGGAGAAGCCTGTTCTAGAGCCCTAATTTCATTTATTTATTTATTTCACATTTGTTATACTGCAATTACTGTACCAGACAAATCTAAGCGCTTTAAAATCTAAAAAAAAAGAGTTCAACAAAGTGAGAAAAGGAAAGCCAATATGTAGATGGGAAAGCAGAATATCGGTCGTCCAGCTTAGAAAATGGGATATCGACTCCGTGTGGGCAGTGGCGTAGTATGGTGAGCGGTGACGGGACAAAAGTGCGCCGGACTAACGGGCGCCGACAAATTGGAGCGGACAATTGAGTGCAGACATCAGCGCGCCACACAAAAACCTTATATTAAAGGGCTCCGACGGGGGTGTGTGTGGTGGGAACCTCCCACTTTACTGAATACTCTTCGCGCTGCCGTGTTGGGGGGTGAGCGGCACTCGGGGCACTGGCATCCCTACCCTGCCCTCTTCCCACCCCCTACCGTCGCGTGCACTCCCTTCCCTTTTCCCCTACATTTTTAACTTCTCCGGCGTCAGCAGCGTGCCCACGTCGGTATCAGCTCGCCCTTTGACGTCAGAGAGCGCCGATGTAGGCAGCAACCTCGCACCAGGGAAGTAAAAAAGTACGGGGGAAGACAAGGGGCACACATGCTCGGCAAGGAGAGGAGAAGGAGGGCTGCGCCCTTAGCAAGACGGCGCCCAGGGCAGACCGCCCCCTTGCCCCCCACTTACTGCGTGTGGGTGACCTGGCCGCAGTGGAAATCCCTGTCCCTTTGCTATCTCTGGTGAGGCTATTTTAAAGTGTCCCCAGAATGAAGGGAAAACCTGTAGAGCAGGGGTCCCCAAAGTCCCTCCTCGAGGGCCGAATCCAGTCGGGTTTTCAGGATTTCCCCAATGAATGTGCATTGAAAGCAGTGCATGCGCATAGATCTCATGCATATTCATTGGGGAAATCCTGAAAATCCAACTGGATTGCGGCTCTCGAGGAGGGACTTTGAAACCCCTGCCCCTTGGATGGTTCCCATAGAGCAAGGGTGTCAAAGTCCCTCCTGGAGGGCCACAATCCAGTCGGCTTTTCAGGATTTCCCCAATGAATATGCATGAGATCTATGCGCATGCACTGCTTTCAATGCACATTCATTGGGGAAATCCTGAAAACCCGACTGGATTCGGCCCTCGAGGAGGGACTTTGGGGACCCCTGCTGTAGAGCAACGAAGCTAGATAGACGGATAAGCGGGATCCAAATTCTTATTCAACTTGAAACTTGAAGAGAGGGAAGTATTAAGTCAGCTGCAATGATACATTTTGGGCCTGATTCGGGAAAGGGCGCCTATGCATGTCAATCACAGGTAGGCGCCACATCCAGAATTACGTCTAAATCTGGGCCCTTGTTTTACAGGTCTACATTTATTTCTTCAATTATTCAAATTTCTATGTCGTTCTCCCAGGGGAGCTCAGAGGTACTCAAGCATTTTCCCTGTCTATCCCAGTGGGCTCACAATCTGTCTAATGTACCTGAGAGGGATTAGGTGACTTGCTCAGGGTCACAAGGAGCAGCAGGGGTTTGAACCCGTAACCTCAGGGTGCTGAGGCTGTAGCTTTAACCACTGCACCACTCTAGAAATCAAAATGTAGCGAAAGTGAGCCAAGTCTAGGACAATGAAGCCATTGTGACATCACTGATTCGGTTGGCTCTTATTGGTGGAATGAGGCATTGTGACATCACAGCTCTGGTTACCAGAGGCTGAAACTCTTCACACTATTTATTCATTCAATTTTTCTCTACTGTTCTCCCAGGGGAGCTCAAAACAGTTTACATAGATTTATTCAGCTACTCAGGCATTTTCTTCTGTCTGTCCTGGTGGGCTCACAATCAATCTAATGTACCTGGAGCAATGGGGGGATTAAGTGACTTGCCCAGGGTCACAAGGAGCAGTGTGGGTTTGAACCCACAACCTCAGGGGGCTGAGGCTGTAGCTTTAACCACTGTGCCACTTTCTTCCCATTTAAGGTATCTGACTCATACATATTGAAGTACCTAGGCAGGCCTATGCATGCCTAAGGCCGTAGGTGCGTGTCGGATGCCTACAATGTAGACGTAGTTTGTTTGTTTTTTAACGTGCATCTCAATTGGTCCAATAGACTGTAGTAAGACGCTGACTGGCACCTACAATAGGGACATCATTTTGAGAATGAGGCCCCTTGGGGTTGGATCTATAAATGACACCTAATGGCGCCCATGTCCTAGGCTTGGCATGGCTGTTGATCAACCACTAGGCACTATTTATAGAATCATGCTTAGAGGTTTTAGGCATCGCTAGGCGTCCTAGTGGTAGGCGCCGACATGGTAGACCAGGATTTTCCAGCTTAATTTACTGGCATCTAACACAGACGCCTAACAATGCCTAAGTCATACCACACCTACTCTCCACCCCTAACCACGCCTACTTTTCAGGTAAGCTTGGTTAAGCATGGGTAGGTACCACGTAGAATTCCACGAACAACCTTAATCTTTTTTTTTTTAATGTAAATTGATTTTTAGTTGCTCGGTCAATTACCATGCCAATTAAGAATATGTAGGTTGCACGTGGAATTCAGTTAGGCATCGCTAGGCATTGCCAATAAGAGCACTTAGCCTTTCATAGGCGCCATTTATAGGATCCCCCACTTTGTCTTCAGACGAAAGAGCAAACGACTAATACCAGTGGATCTTCCTCCATGAAAATACCCTAGAGTTTTTTGGATGACATTCTTGAAGCATCTGGAAAACCCAAGAGTTGACAGTGATTGAGAACACCGAAGACCATCATTGCTACAGAAACAGATGTATAATGACTTGCTGCTGAAGTCTGTGTTCATTAAATCGCTTCTAGTCGGGCCCCAAGTCTCAGGCTAGAATTTGTAAACAGAGAAAGGCTGTTGTTTTTGCAATCAAGACAGAGAAAATAGACGCCTGAGGGGAGATATGATTGAAGTACGGGGGAAGGGACGGGGCGTGCATGGCAGTAGGGGATGGGGAAGGAGCAGATGGGGGAGGGGGCAGAGAAGAGGTCAGGGCGCCACTGTCCCGGGCACCTGTCACCTACGCTATGCCACTGCCTTGCACCCAAATATCCAACAATGTCCCCTGTCTTTTGAGTCCTCTCCCATGCCCAGCCTGTTGCCAAAGAATGTAGTGAAAGCAGTTAGCTTTTGGTCCGGTACTAATAGGAACAAAGACCAATTATTTGGATACATTTATTCATTTTATTTATGCTGCTTATATATGTTTTAATAACTTTTATTGAATAAATTCCTGCTCCTTGTACATTTTTCTGCAGTTTTGTTTTCGTTTTTGCTTTGCATCCTCACTGCAGTTTCCGTTGGTTATTTTTTGCGATAGCAGTTAGCTTAACAGGGTTTTAAAAAAAAAAGGTGGTTTAGATAATTTTCCTAAAACAAAAGTCCATTCGCCCTTGTTGAAATGGCTTGGGAGAAACTGGTTTACTCCTTGGGTTTTTGCCAGGTGCCTCTGACTTGGGTTGGCCACTATTGGAAACAGGATACTGGGCTTGATGGACCTTTGGTGAGTCCCAGTGCAGCATCTCTTATGTGAGCCAAGAATAGGATAATCGAGCCATTGTGACATCACTGCTGAGGTTGGCTCTTAGGCATTGGTGGAATGAGGCATTATGACATGACAATCTCAGCTCTGGAATGTTGCTACTCTTTGGGCTTCTGCCAGGTACTTGGGACCTGGGTTGGCCACTGTTGGAAACAGGATACTGGGATTGATGGACCTTCGGTCTGTCCCAGTCTGGTAACTCATATGAGCCCAGTATAGGATAGTTGAGCCATTGTGACATCACTGATGAGGTTGGCTCTTAGGCATTGGTGGAATGAGGCATTATGACATCACAGTCTCAGCTCTTGAATGTTGCTACTCTTTG
This sequence comes from Geotrypetes seraphini, assembly GCF_902459505.1. Lineage (NCBI taxonomy): Eukaryota > Metazoa > Chordata > Amphibia > Gymnophiona > Dermophiidae > Geotrypetes > Geotrypetes seraphini. Next base: position 252,516,203 of record NC_047089.1, read on the forward strand.
GGCTTCTGCCAGGTACTTGGGACCTGGGTTGGCCACTGTTGGAAACAGGATACCGGGTTTGATGGACCTTCGGTCTGTCCCAATATGGTAACTCATTTGAGCCCAGTATAGGACAGTCAAGCCATTGTGACATCACTGATGAGGTTGGCTCTTAGGCATTGGTGAAGTGAGACATTATGACATCACAATCTCAGCTCTGGAATGTTGCTACTCTTTGGGCTTCTGCCAGGTACTTGGGACCTGGGTTGGCCACTGTTGGAAACAGGATTTAGGGCTTGAAGGACCTTCAGTCTGTCCCAGTACGGCAATTCTTATGTGATTAAGAATGCCCCCACCTCTGGGCACGTAAATTGAAGATGTTTTTTGAGGACAACTTTGAGCCGTTTACTCCTGTCTTATGAGTCAGAACACACAGGGTGGTTTCACAGAAGCAGAACACAATAACTGGCTTAGTACATCTGCCTTTAGCATGGGCTGGACTTGAAACTCCATGAGGTCGGCAGACAGCTGCCAGGGCTGTAAAAGTTAAGAACCCACATCAAATGATCCATCTGGCAGCCTTGTCGCTTTAGCAGAATGCATAAGAAAAAAATAAAAAATAAAAAATCAGTTCCATAACTTTGTTGTTATTCTCACAGAATCACGACTGGATGAGAGACGGAAGCTGTGCGAATCAGCAGCATGTCAACGAGAGACGTTCCTGAGCCAATGCAGCAGTTTTGTTTATCAGTCCATATTTCGGCAATGGGTCCTTCTTTGCTCCTTTAGTTGTGAATTGTGCTATTTGGATTCTGGGCAGCAAATAAGCACCTGCAGACATGAGAGAGAGAGAGAGAGAGAGCAGTTTCCTACTCTCAGGACTTGGATCATGAAAAGCGTCTGGCATCCAGAATTGCTAAGTCCAACTCATTCTCAGAAACAGCAAGGAACTGATAAATTTAGCTCTTTCGGAGGAACGGATAATCTATTGAAAAGATGCCGGAAGCCTGCAGGACGCGTTAATAGCTTGCTTTTAAAAAAAAGTCATTTTTAAATACTTTATCCGGAATTCTAAATTGCTTTTGTAAATCCTTCTTAATTTTTTTTTTTTGTCGTGGGAAGGCGTGAAGCGTCACACGCAGAATGCAAACAGAAAAGCCAAGAGGCTGCGTTTCAAGAGACGGCTATGCAGTGGCACAAGCGAGAACCAGGGATGATTTCTACAGCACTGCATTCTGAGCAAATGGACATTGAGCCACGGATGTCTTTCACCAAGGCAAAACCTTAACCATAGAAATAAATATAAAAATAGATCTGGATCCCACCTAAACAATTTCCTAGCCCGTGTGGGGTCCTGGAAATTAATACATGGCGTGGCAACGTCTTTGAACATGCCTGCCTTCTGCTTACTGCATTGATCCCCTGCCGCAATTGAAAACCATTTGGGGCTTCCTCCCCTAATCTGTTAAGCAGAAGACAAATATTTAAACTTAATGGATCAGTTTTCAGTGGTTGGCCACTGGGTTTTAAAAATAAGTATATTGAGCCCTGGTTTCGCACATCTGTCACACGGCAAGGGGCTCCGGCCAGCTCGTTGGGTCAGGGATGGGAGACACCAGTCCGACACTGTAATTTAGTTAGGGATTTGGCTCAAATGGTCATATAGCCTGTTTATACATGGCAAATTTCAAAGAGGTTTTTGTTTATGCCTCAAGATGGTTTAGAAAGGTAGTCACATGGAAACGCTATATTGATGATGTATTTTTTTGTAGGGGGGGGGAGGACTGGTGAAGAATTGAGTGAGTTCACACAGGAGTTAAATGGAAGTGATCCCAATATCAGATTCACTTATGAATCAAATGAACATAGTATAGCATTCCTAGGGGTTAAGCTTTTGTTTAAGACCACACTATACAAGAAGCCATCAGATAGGAACACAATTCTCCACTATGGGAGTTTCCACCCCAAACCACTTAGGGATAGTATCCCCATGGGACAATTTCTACGGCTGAGAAAGGTGTGCTCAGGGAACGACGGCTTCCAGCTGCAGGCTAGTGAGATGCATAATAAATTCATTGATCGAGGGTATCCTCCAAAAATAGTTCGTCGAGCTTGGAAACAAGCAAGTTGTTGTCACAGGGATTGGCTCACGCACCCCCGAGAGCCTGTACGGGAGCAGGCGTTGGTACGTGTATTGCCCTTTTCAAATTGTAGCAATCAGGTGAAACACATTGGCTGGTGTTCCAGGTGCGTAACACATTGAGAGAGTTACCGAAATTCGTCTTCACCCGAGGGCGGGACCTGGTTGAAATATTAAAACACAGGGATTATACCTGTGAAGCAGTTGGTTCCTCCCCACATCGATGCTGTGGCCATTGCATCTATTGCCGGTATGTGTGGGTTACAGGCCAGGTGACCATCCCCAATACCGGGGGTAGAAGAGTTATCAAGGTTAGGATAGCACGTGAGTAATATACGCTGTAACAGACACACTGCTCCAATAGTTTCCCACTGGCTGGAAGCTGGCCACAGCATTGATGAGGTGAGGTATACTGTTTTATGGCAAGCGTACGATCAGATAGGCGATACAAGCCAGTCTCTTTACTTCATCAAGAGCAAAGATTTATTTTTACCTGGTTCCCACTGGTTTAAACAATGAAATCGAGTGGTTTCAACTTTAATGTTATAAACATGCTCTTTCTCCAGAGGGGTCGGCTCCTCCCTGCTTTTAAGGATTTTAAAAATTCCTTTATTTTTTATGAGTCCTCTTGTATTGGACTTATTTGTTTTTAATCCCTTCCTTATGTTTATACCTTTATATTTTACTTTTCTTTAGCCATTGTAATTCTCCCCTTTTTTCCCTCTCGTACCCGTTTGTCGTCTAGTATGTTATTGTTTTGTCGAGTATGTTTTTTTGTTAAAGTTATGTTAATTTGTATTATTTGTTTTTACCCTATTTAAAAATGTATAACCACCTTGAAATAAATTGATCAATTTTTTAATAAACTTGAAACTTATAGCACGCCAGCGTTTCCAGGATTTAAGCAGTGCTGCCCTGCAGCTGGGCTTCAGTCGTCTTTTCCTGTGCTGTCAGTCAGTTCAGGTGGAAGTCTCACATACGGTTGAGCTGATCAAATATTAGATTTATGTTTCAATGAACGCTGTGGGCGATGCCATGATTAGTAAGAGGGGTTTTATCAATGTGAGTGGTTGGTTCATTAAAGGGCCTGAGGTTGGTGGTTTGGTTCTTTTTATTGTATTAGGGTATTATTTCATTAGAGCATTTGTCTATTGTAGTGTCCCCTCCTGAAGAAGCTCCAATTTGTGAAACTTGAGTTTGGGGGGGGGGGGGTCGAGGGAAGTTTTGAGACTGCAGTAACATTATTCAGATATGTTTACAAGACCGGAGCAGTTGTGGGACGGTTCCCAGCAACTCCACCGCTACAGATAAGTACCTCCTGGTTGTTCAACTTCTTAAAGAGAAGCTTGTGTGCGGTGGAATGAGAAAGTGATCAGCTGTGATGGTCTCTAACAACTGGCTCCGTGATTTTTTTCACAAGAGTTTGGTTGTTGGGTCTGAGCTTTCACATTCACTAATTTTGATATTATGCATTTAAATATTTAAAAGAAAAAGTAAAAGAAAATCTTTTTTTAGATATTTCAAGTTATGAATTTTTGTTGATATAGAAACAGAGAAACATGATGGCAGATAAAGGCCAAATAACCCATCCAGAGCACCCACTATCTCCTCCTCTCCCTATTGGCTAAGACTCTTAACATTTGCATCTCCTCTTCCTATTGGCTAAGGCTCTTAACATTTGCATCTCCTCTTTCCATTGGCTAAGGCTCTTTATACCTGCATTGTGAGGTCATAGAACTTTATAGTTATAGAAACATGATGGCAGATAAAGGTCAAATGGCCCATGCAGAGCATCCACTATCTCCTCCTCTCCCTATTGACTAAGGCTCTTAACATTTGCATCTCCTCTTCCTATTGGCTAAGGCTCTTAACCTTTGCATCTCCTCTTTCCATTGGCTAAGGCTCTTTATACCTGCATTGTGAGGTCATAGAACTTTATGGTTATAGAAACATGATGGCAGATAAAGAGCATCCACTATCTCCTCCTCTCCCTATTGGTTTAGGCTCGTAACATTTACATCTCCTCTTCCTATTGGCTAAGGCTCTTTACACCTGCATTGTGAGGTCATAGAACTTCATGGTTATAGAAACATGATGGCAGATAAAGGCCAAATGGCCCATCCAGTCTGCCCATCCGCAGTAACCATTATCTCTTCCTTTCTGTAAGAGATCTCACGTGACTATCGCAGGCTTTCTTGAAATCAGACACAGTCTCTATCTCCACCACCTCTTCCAGGAGACTACAGCTCTGATTTCATTTATTTTATTTATTTAAAAAAATGTATATACCGCCTAAGCTCTAAGCGGTTTCCAAATCACAAACATTCATAAAATTAAAGTTACATCCAACCACCATTATCTACATTTTACATCTTGTCCACATACAACATACATTATTTTCTGCAACCTATAAGCAGGCAGTAATAAACATCCTGCATAATAATGTTTCCAAAAATTGGAATTAGCTGGTTCTGCACGTTTAGCTTTTCACACTGTCACAATATCTTGTGGAAAGTTATCCCAAAGGAAGGTTATTTCCTCCCTCATTCTTCTCCACCTAAATGTAGTCACATTTTAAACTTCTTTTCTTAAGAGAAACACATCCTGAAATCTCCCTTTCTTTCTTTTTTACGACGCTGATTTAGTTTGAATGAATTCACTTTCTTGGCCTGTTTAATAAGCACATTCTGCGTTTTCAAAGCTCATTGAGCAGAATCGGAAAAAGAAGGCCCCAGCTGCTTAAGAGGGAACGGCAGAGGAATAGGCCAGGACAAAGCGCTGACAGAGATGTAGATAAGGCACGCTTGCTGAAATAAAACTGTCATATTGACAAGAGAAGAGCACTTATTCATTGAGAATAGACAAATTGATCTCAGGATTTGTGTCTTTCATATCACGTCCAGGGCACGATATTTTTTAACGCAGGCCTATTGAGAATTTACTGGTGGATGTAAGAGCTTTTGCTGGAGCAACTGACCTCAGAGTACGTTGAAAAGGGAACAATTGCCGTCAGCAGCGACAGGGATGAAGGTTACAGTTCTTTTAGAATAAATAGGAAGATGTGGAAACAAACTATTAAGGCAAGCGTGAAAGAATAGGGTTGAATTCAGACAGGGACATTTCACTAGGTTCTGAGATATAGTCCATAAATAAAAAATGTTTCCTTGCATTATTATGTATTTATTTTAAAGCATTTTTACCTCCTCTCCAGCACACCGGCCACAACAACGTTATAAGGGACAGACTTAAAGATCTCAATATGTATACTTTGGAGGAAAGGCAGGAGAGGGGAGATATGATAGAGTAGGGTTACCAGATTTCTAAATGAAAAAGAGAGGACATGTGACCACGCCCTTTTCTGCGCCCAGGCCTGTCCCATTCTGCGCCTACATAAACCTTGGGTTTTGGCCAGGTACTAGGGATCTGGATTGGCCACCGTGAGAACGGGCTACTGGGCAAGATGGACTAGATGACCTAGATCGGGCTACTGGGACTAGATGGGCTAGAACGAGCTACTAGGCCAGATGGACCATTGGTCTGATCCTGTAAGGCTATTCTTATGTTCATATCACATGTCCGGGTATTCCTGGATATCTGGTAACCCCATGCTAGAAATGTTTAAATACCTACATGGCATAAATGTGGATGAGACGAGTCTCTTTCATTTGAAAGGAAGCCTGGAATGAGAATCTTAGGAAATGCCTTTTTACAGAAAGGGTGGTAGATGCATGAGATAGTCTCCTGGTAGAGGTGATGGAGACAAAGACTGTGTCTGAATTCAAGAAAGCGTGGGACAGGCACTTGGGACCTCTTAGGAAGGAGTGGAGATAGTGGATGCTGCAGATGGGCAGATTGGATGGGACACTTGGCCTTTATCTGCCATCATGTTTCTATAACCATAAAGCTCTATGACCTCATAATGCAGGTGTAAAGAGCCTTAGCCTATAGGAAGAGGAGATGCAAATGTTAAGAGCCTTAGCCAATAGGGAGGAGGAGATAGTGGATGCTGTGGATGGTCCACTTGGCCTTTATCTGCCATCATGTTTCTATTACCATAAAGCTCTATGACCTCACAATGCAGGTGTAAAGAGCCTTAGCCTATAGGAAGAGGAGATGCAAATGTTAAGAGCCTTAGCCAATAGGAGAGGAGGTGATAGTTGATGCTGCGGATGGGCCATTTGGCCTTTATCTGCCATCATGTGTTTATGTTTCTAAGTAGAATTTCATGTAGGAATATTCAAGGCTGGACATTATCTGTTTGGAGCCTTTTGAAAAATATGTGTGATGGGTGATTTTATAAGGAGGTCCTTTCTAAGGTGTCTATGTAGTGCCTACTTGGCGTTATAAAATAATAGCATATGTGACAGTATGAACATTTATATCAGCCCTAGAGCTGGTGTCAATGTCCTTGCTAATATTTGGAAAAGGCATGCATAAATTATCGTATTTTCTAACATCCCCCCCGCCTCTTACATTCCACCCCTGTGGAGGCCTACCAGCTATGTACGCATCATCGTGCCATGGAGTGCACTCTTCCATACTAGTAATATCTGTATAGTATCTTTACTATGATAGAACAGAGAGCACTCCTAGGATATTGCAAGAGGATGTCCCCCAGATGATCTAGGGAGGACTCAGCAGTAAAATGGCAGGTTTGCATCTTCAGTACTGGTGAACAGACTTATTTGAGGGGGTCCCCTATGTTTAGAAGATAGATTGGTGCACCTTCTCATGGAGGGGCCACGTGTGTGGTTGGAGAACTCTGCCCGAGTCTGTCGCATTCCTGAATCTGTGCGGAGCATCCCTCCTCCTCTCTGCCCCTTGCCTTCCCCCATACATTTATTTTACTTCCCTAGCGCGAGGTTGCTGCCCGCATCGGCATCGGCGCTCTCTCTGGTGTCACTTCCAGGACCCGAACCTAGGAAGTGATGTCAAAGGGCAAGCCGACACCGACGTGGGCATGCTGCTCGCGCCAGAGAAGGTAAAAAGGTTTGGGGACAGGGAAGGGGCGCCATCACTCACCCTTAGTATGCCACTGCTCTGGATGGCAGGAAGATAGATCGCTTGAGTTTGGATAATACTGGAGATTTATAATGGAGAAATTGTTTCCGCCTATATTAGGTAGCTCTACAAACATCCGGAAGCATTTGTAGTTTCTGCCCACAAAACAGGAAATCATTTTTTTATGAAATAATTTCTCAAAACAATGCTTTTACAATTCTCTGAGGCAAAAGTTACCAAGAGGGTGGCTCGTTCGGAAATTTCATCCCGAGTTGTTTCAGGAAATAACTGAAGGGACACGTATCAGTATCTTGGTAATTTTCCATAGAATGTTTTGAAGCTGTAAGAAAGCCAGACTCTGTTTGTCTTTCCTTCTTTGAAGATAGTACAAGGACATTTATGTTTGAACAGAGATGTTCTTAACTTGTTGTGAAGTGAATTCAATTGTTTTTATAAGCCGTATTTGCAAACAGTTTTAGTTAAGAGGCTTTGCTGGCCCAAGGCTTTTCTGACCTTTTGGACTCCAGCCAGAGATAGGAAAAATGCTGATGTGTTTAAAGTTTCATGTGACCTGTGTCCATATATGGTTTGTGTTTACGTCACATGCTGACAACACTGATTCATGAATGATATAAAAAGGATGTGAAGCTCATAATAAAATTGGACATTTTTGGAGATCATTTCTTGCCTCTACAATATGTCCCCAGATGCATCTGACTTTCAAATGACAGAGACAGAGAAAGTATGGGGCAGGAATTGGGACCTAACCCTTTTCAATAACGTTACATTTTCCAGTGGATCTTTTTTTCTGATCAGATCCACCAGAAGCTCCTCCCTCTTGGTTAAATGACCCTCGAATTGGGAAATAGAAACATGTATTCAACACTATAGTTTCAGCATTGCTCAATTCTACAACCTGGACGCCTGTCAGTTTTCTAATAGCCAGTGCTGTAGTTCAGAGAAGTCCCACTGTGCTTGGATTTGCTGTCCTGGCGAGCAACTACAGTCCATTAATGAAGCAGCCCGAGATGCGCAGAGACAGAATGAAGAATAATCAGATGCCTCGATGTAGCCACAGAGAACATACTGTTTTCTACATGAGTTTAATTTTTTTTTTTGTTATTCTGAAGATAACCAAATATTTCAGCAGATAGAAGTAGAAACTAACAGACGGATAGATACGTTCCTTTCACTAACTCTCCCGTTTACAAAACCGCAGCGTGGTTTTCAGCGCCGGCCATGGCGGTAACAGCTCCAACGCTCATAGGAATTATGTGAGAATCAGAGCTGTTACCGCGGCAGCAGGCGCTCAAAAAACGCACTACAGATTTGTAGAAGGGAGGAAATAATAATAATCATCTTTATTCTCATATACCGCCCAACCATAAGTTCCAGGCAGTTCACAACTTACATATAAACAGAGATACAACAATAGTCAAGTTACAAACTTATGAAACAGATAAGTTTTTTAATAACTTGCATTCTAAAAGCATACGATTGTGCTTGTGGAATCAGAATACTTAACCAGGAATTCATTTTTCCTAACTGAAATGCAAAAGTCTTATCTAAAAATCTCTTATAACGACAAGCTTTCAAAGGTGGATACATGAACAAACAATTATTTGGGGTATTTTTATTCGACTTATATAACTTAAATTGGGAGGATAGGTATCCTGGAGCCAAACCAGACAGAGCTTTAAAGCAGACGCAACCAAATGTAAACAAAATTCTTGCTTCAAATGGCAACCAATGAAGTCATGGGCACATCCTCTACTTGGGAAATATACCGTCCCTAAATCAGCGACTCATCGTATAGTACCAACGTTTCAGACTTAACTCTATAACAAGTGTTTCCCAGGTTGATCCTGGAATGTCCCCTTGCCAGTCAGGTTTTCTGGATACCCACAATGAATATGCATGAGAGATTTGCATACATTGCCTCCATTCAGTGGCGTAGCGAGGGCGAGAGGATTCTGGGGCAGTGGCGCCCCCCACCACCCCTGCACGCTGCTTCCCTGCCCTCCCCTCCCTGTGCTTGCATCGCTTCCCTTCCCCGTACCTCTGTAGCATTCATGGCGTGAGCATCAACCTGCTTTCGCGCCTGCGTGGGTTCTCCCTCTGACGTCACTTCCTGGGCGTGGGTCCAGGAAGTGACATCAGAAGAGCTGACGCAAGCGTGGCAGCAGATTGGGGGATCACTGCTCGTGCCACGATCATTATGGAGGTACGGGGGAAGGGAAGTGGCATGCGTGCATAGCACTCAGGGGGTGGAAGGAGCGGAGAGCAAAGAGGAGGATAGGTGCCACACCCCTACCAACACGGCGTCTGGGGTGGACGGTCCCCCCACCCACTTACTACACCATTGTCTCCATTATATGTAAATCTTTCTCATACATATTCATGTTTCCCAGGTTGCTCCAGGAGCGTTCTCTTGCCAGTCAGGTTTTCAGGATATCCACAATGAATATGCATGAAAACGATTTGCATACAACAGAGGCAGTAAATGCAAATGCATGTCTTGCATATTTTTGGGGTGGATATCCTGAAAACCTGACCGGCAAGAGAACGCTCCAGGACCAACACGGCTCTATAATTCTAGGAAGCCCTTAAACTGACCATGACAAGAAAGAGTGGCAAGCTTAATCTGTGCTATAAAATCGCCATCACGCTTGTGAGGATCCTGCACCAAGCAGCAGCATCCAGGACTTGCTCTACTGGTCGTATGATTTTCGGAATATTTGGCCAGAGGATTCTTGGCAGGGAAGCTGTGCTGGCATTATAGTGGTCAGGAATGGTAGACAGCTTCTGCCCAGGGTTCTAGACACCCAGATCCTTTGCTAGGGTTCACCCAATGTGCAGTGGCAGCCAAAAAAGCACACAAGACTAAGAATGTTATAATGCCCCTGTATCGCTCCATGGTGCGACCTCACCTGGAGTATTGCGTTCAATTCTGGTTTCCTTATCTCAAGAAAGATATAGTGGCGCTAGAAAAGGTTCAAAGAAGAGCGACTAAGATGATAAAGGAGATGGAACTTCTCTCAAATGAGGAAAGACTACAACGGTTAGGGATCTTCAGCATGGAAAAGAGACAGCTGAGGGGAGATATGATTGAAGTCTACAAAATCCTGAGTGGAGTAGAACGGGTACAAGTGGACTGATTTTTCACGCCATCAAAAATGACAAAGACTAGGGGACACTCAATGAAGTTTCAGGGAAATACTTTTAAAACCAATAGGAGGAAATATTTTTTCACTCAGAGAATAGTTAAGCTCTGGAACGCGTTGCCAGAGGTTGTGGTAAGAGCAGATATCTGGTTTTAAGAAAGGTTTAGACATTTTCCTGGAGGAAAAGTCCGTAGTCTGTTATTGAGAGACATGGGGAAGCTGAACCAGAACGTACACAGGTAAGGCTAGACTCAGGGCACTGGTCTTTGAACTAAGGGCCACCGCATGAGCGGACTGCTGGGCACAATGGACCACTGGTCTGACCCAGCAGCGCCAATTCTTATGTTCTTATGTTCACTGCTTGCCCTGGATTGATAGCATGGAATGTTGCTACTCTTTGGGGTTCCGGAATCTTGCTGTTCTTTGAGATTCTGAATGGAATGTTGCTACTCCTTGGGATTCTAGAATCTTGCTGTTCTTTGAGATTCTGAATGGAATGTTGCTACTCCTTGGGTTTGGCCAGGTACTAGTGACCTGGATTGGCCACCATGAGAACAGGCTACTGGGCTTGATGAACCTTTGGTCTGACCCAGTAAGCCTATTCTTATGTTCTTAGCGGTTGATAATCATTCAATGTTAAACCCGATAGCCGTAGTACCAGCAGCCAAATGATTCATGTACTCTGTGCCTGAGAACTTTACCTAGTTCTGCTGAGGTGTGTCTAGAGTTAGAGGCTCCAGATTCGACATCCATGACAGAAGGCAACAGCTTAAAAAAATACAATCAATACATCTGCTTGTCCAAATGTAATTTCTTCTGCATTGTGAAACCTCTCTTGCCTGTTCGTCAGTGAGCAGGATGGCTTTATTGGCTTATTGTTCTGCTGGGTCATATACCATGGCGTAACAGGCAGAATAATCTACTCTTATGGAGCACTGCATGCCAGCTGTTGGTCTTTTCTCCCCCCCCCCCCCCCCCAATAAAAGCAGAAAGCCAGGGTAGAATTAGCAGCTCTGAAGGCTGTAGGATTTTTAAAAACGTTTTTAACTGAAAAAGCTCTGGGGGAATTCTATAATAGGGCGGATCCATTTAGGTGTCTCAATGCTGTGTGGAGAAGACCCATTTCATAACAGCATTTGGGCCTCCAGATTCCATTATGATATAGTAGTGTAACCTAGTGACGTAGCGAAAGAGAGAGACACCTGGGATAGTGATGCTTGGCACTGCCACGCCGTGTGCCCCCAGCACGCTTCCCTGCTGTCTGTCCCCCCCCCCCCGCACTCTTTCCTGCCGTGCGCAACCCCACACCACCACATACCTCTTCAGATCTTAGCCGGAAGCCAGCAGCATCTCCTAACTGTTGCTTGCACCGGCATCAGCTCTCCCTCTGACTTTACTTCCTGGTTACACGGGATCAGGAAGTGACATCAGTGACTCCGCGCTGGCTCCCAATTAACCAACGCTGTGCATTCAAGGCCCTGGCAATAGCACACAAAACAATTTATGCCACCACCCCCTCCTACATAAAATCCAAGCTACCCATCTAAATCCCCACCCGCACCCTCCGCTCAGAAACGGAGATACGCCTATGCATTCCCCCCGGAAGGTCCCTCCTCTCAGAAACCGCCTGCAAACGCTCCTACGGCCACTTCATTCCCCAACTCTGGAACCAACTCTCCCATCAACTCAGACTACAAAACTCACTAATGACATTCTGGAAAATGGTAAAGACCCTCCTCTTCAACTAAAGGTCACCCTCAGTCTACACCCAACCCCCTTAAACCCCACCTCTACCCTTCTTTCTCCATTCTAATCTTCTGCCTAAATTTCTGTATAGTCCACTCTCAGCCTATACTCAAATAACTTGTATCTAAACTAAACTACTTATATTTAAACTACTGTTCTTAATTTGCTGTATAGTCCCTATATTTAAACTGCTGCTCAGTCTCGTATGTCCAAGTATTTAAATCTACTGTACAATCTTGTATGTCCAATTCACTCCATTGTGAACGTTTACTTGTAAACCGTTCTGAGCTACTGGGAGGACGGGATAAAAATCTAAATAAATAAAATAATAGCTGAGGCCAGCGTGAGCAGCAGGTAAGAGATGCTGCTAGCACAGATTTGAAGAGGTGGGTGGGCAACGAGGAGAAGAGGTGCTGGCGCTCACGCCAAGATGGCGCCTGGGGCAGTCCATTTCTCCCCCCCCCCCCCTTCACTATATTACTTGTGTAAGCAGCATGGCTGCCCCTAAATTTAGGGATGATCATTTGTGCCAAGTCTATGGCTGGCATAACCAGCAGCGCCAAAGAGCACCTCGCAACACAGAGGAGAATGTGGTGCAGTGATTAGAGCTACAGCGTCCTGCGCTATTCAGCACGTGGTGATGTAGTTGCACTGATTACTACAGAAATGGCCACTCTCCAATTGAAATTGCTCGGAGGCTTTCAAGTGCCATCTTTATTTTCCTAATCTTGTCTTTGATACTAAAAGTTTTGTCAGCCGTTCTACAGGTCCGTCCCTCTTATTGTGGACTAACTAACTTTGGAATGTATTATTTTACCTGTAATTATTACGCAGGAATGTTTTGATTTTTGCAATTAGCTATATTTCTGTTTCCATAGTATTTTTCTTTATGACTTGTTTTATTGTCATATCTTGAAATTACAATAAATAAATAAAGATCTAAAAAAAAATAAAAAATGTAGAAATGGCCACTCTGCCCTCAGGTACGCCTCCTCGGTGCAAACTATTGTGCCAATTTCAAACTTACTTCAGAATGCCTCAGCGCGGTGCTGGAAGCCATTTTAAGTTGCGGCAAAATGAGTGCCAGTGCTTACTGCAGCGTAGGAAAAGGACACTCAAGCGCTATGTTCTAGAATTTCGTGTCATGTACATGTCTGTGTAAGTCCGGGGTGTCAAAGTCCCTCTTCGAGGGCCGCAATCCAGTCGGGTGTTCAGGATTTCCCCAATGAATATGCATGAGATCTATTAGCATACAATGAAAGCAGTGCATGCAAATAGATCTCATGCATATTCATTGGGGAAATCCTGAACACCCGATTGGATTGCGGCCCTCGAGGAGGGACTATGACACCCCTGATGTAAGTGGTGCATTTCCGTGCACTGAATTGTGCAAGATGCATGAAATCACTGTATCCAGTTATAGAGCTGCCATTTCTCTCTTCAGCTAAATCTTGAATCAGGAAGCTAGTACTTGCAAATCCCTAGGGTTACCATATTTTCTTCCACAGAACCCCAGACACATGACCCCACCCAGTTCCGCCTCCAGCCCCACCCCCACACTGCCTTCTCTCTTCTCTGAAGAGCTCTGGCTGCATCTGGAGGGCCTGGAGCATGCACGGGTGTTTGCGACGTCATCCGCGCATGCTCAGAGGCCCTACAAATGCAGCCGGAGCTCGTTGGGGCTTTCCAAAACCCGGACAAACTGCCGAATTTTGGAAAGTCCTTCTGGAAACCTGGATAGTCCTCTATAAAGAGGACGTGTCTGGGTTTTCCCGGACATCTGGTAACCCTACAAGTCCCACAGAGGGAAGTGGCAGGACACAGGAAGAAGCTGTTTTCAGAGAACCAAGATGGTGTTCACCCTTTTTGCCACCGCCGCGCATTGTCTCTTTCATGGGGGGGTCTCTCCGAGTACTGCACCAGACATCCTGGATTCGTGTACAAGATTTTTGTTACCAACATGCATCACCTTACACTTATCCACGTAAAACTTCATATGCCAGGTCACGGCCCATTTCTCGAGCGTGTTTATGTCCTGTTGCGTCTTCACCACTCTGAATAACTTCGTATCGTCTGCAAATTTGATCACCTCGTTCGTCGTTCCACTTTCCAGGTTGTTTATAAATATGTTGAAGAGCACAGGCCCAAGCACCGAACCCTGAGGCACTCCACTGGTCACGCTTTTCTAGTCCTAGTATTGTCCATTTACCCCCACTCTCTGTTTTCTATCTGCCAACCAGTTTTTGACCCATGTGAGTATTTCACCCTCAATCCCATGGCTCGCAATTTTTCGAAGTAGTCGTTCATGCGGGACCTTGTCAAACGCCTTCTGAAAATCCAGATATACAATGTCAAACGGGTCACCTTTGTCTATCTGCCTGTTAACTCCCTCGAAGAAGTGCAGCAAGTTTGTCAAGCAAGATCTTCCTTTGCTGAAGTCGTGCTGGCTGGTCCTCATCAGATTGTGTCCATCAAGGTGGTCAACGATGCGGTCCTTTATCAGCGCCTCTTTCCTGGTACCGAGGTCAGACTCACCGGCATGTAGTTTCTCGGATCTCCCCTTGAATCTTTCTTGAAGTTCGGCGTAACATTAGCCACTTTCCAGTCTTCCGGAATCCTTCCCGATTTGATCGCCAGATTGGTTATTAGTTGAAGCAGCTAATCCTTCAAAATCCTTCTCAATCAAAGTGGGAGAGCACAAGGAAAGGGATATGTCAAAAAGATATAAGAAGGCTTCAACTTAAATATAGAAACATAGAAACATAGAAATAGACGACAGATAAGGGCCACGACCCATCTAGTCTGCCCACCACAATGACCCTCCCCCACCTAACTCAGTGAATAGATCCCACGTGTCTATCCCATTTGGCCTTAAAATCAGGCACGCTGCTGGCCTCAGTGACCTGAAGTGCAAGACTATTCCAGCGGTCAACCACTCTTTCAGTGAAAAAGAATTTCCTGGTGTCCCCGTGCAGTTTCCCACCCCTGATTTTCCACGGGTGCCCCCTGGTTGCCGTGGGACCCTTGAGAAGGAAGATATCTTCTTCCACTTTGATGCGACCCTTGAGATACTTGAACGTCTCGATCATGTCTCCCCTCTCTCTGCGTTCCTCGAGTGAGTAGAGCTCTAACTTATCCAGCCTTTCCTCGTAAGGGAGATCCTTGAGACCCGCGATCATCCGGGTGGCCATTCTCTGGACCGACTCTAGTCTCAGCACATCTTTTCGGTAATGCGGCCTCCAAAATTGCACACAGTACTCCAGGTGTGGTCTCACCATGGAACTATACAATGGCATAATGACTTCAGGCTTACGGCTGACGAAACTCCTGCGTATGCAACCTATGATTTGCCTTGCTTTGGAGGAAGCTTGCTCCACTTGATTGGCAGCCTTCGTGTCCTCACTGACGATCACTCCTAGGTCACGTTCTGCTTCAGTTCTTGTTAGGATCTCGCCATTTAGGGTGTAAGTCTTGCATGGATTTTGGCTGCCCAGGTGCAAAAACACGGCAATAAAAATCATTACTAGCTCAAAAAAATTCAAAGAACGCCACACTGGTTACCCATCCCTCATCGGATCACTTATAAAATTGCTCTTTTAACTTTCAAAAACTCTACAGACTAACGTTCCCGCCTTCGTAGACAGACTTCTAATTCCATATGACCCCTCACCCCCCCTGAACCATTAGATCTGCCTCACAAAACTCTTAGGGCTCCTTTTACAAAGGTTTTAGCGTGCGCTGAAATTTCTAGTGTGCTAACCGCTACCGCCTCCTTTTAAGCAGGTGGTAATTTTTTGGCTAGCGAAACTTGTACGTGCACTAAAACGCTAGCGTACCTTAGTAAAAGGAAGCCTTAATGTCCCATCACTAAAAATCATTGGCACCCGTCGGGGTTCTATTTTTTCGTTCGCTGCTCCTTCAACAGAACATAATATGGATAAATTCAAGAGTAGTTTCAAACGCTTTCTTTTTAAAGATGCCTCCAACTGATTTATCTTTTTAAATCTAGGATTTTTTTTTCTTCTCTCTCTCTCTACCAATCCCTACCCTATCATATCCTACTGTTTCTTCCCGTTTTTGTTTTCCAAACCGCCTCCCCCTCAAATGGGTTTGTCTCGTACGACTATCGGCCTCTTTTACAAAGCCGTGCTAGCGGCTGCTCTGCGCTAATGGCCCCGAAGCCCGTAGAGATTTAAAGGGCTTCGGGGCCCTTGCCGCGTGGCTTTGTAAAAGAGGCCGTAGGTTTATTATTTGCAGCTTGTTCCCTAATTACATTTGAAACAACTTTTATTGTATGAAAGGTGCATTATACATTTTGGCCCCCAGACCACGGAATGATTTACCTTTCCTTTTACGTTCTAAGTGAAACGTTTAACGTTTTTTTAAGAAACCACAATTTACAATTCCATGTGAACGATTTGAAAGCTTCTCGCTTGCTCCTGATACACAAAGCCTGTTATCTGATTTCTTTTATATCCCTCTCCGTTATCCTATTGTGAAGTGAATGAATCTGTGGCGATTGATTCTTTCCTATAAGTACGCCAGGATTCTTTTCCTTTCTTTTTACCTTGTATTTTTAATTGTGAATTGTTGACCGCATCAACTTGTATGTACGAGGAAGTGATAGTGCAAAGCTCTACTAAACCATAAACTATATATCTATATACAGTATATAAAATCGGATGTATGTATGTATGTGTGTGTGTGTGTGTGTGCCGCGATCACGCAAAAACGGCTTGACCGATTTGAGCGAAACTTGGTATGCTGATCCCTCACTACCTGGGGTGATATGTTCTGGGGGTCTCGCTGCCCACCTGCACACGTGGGCGGAGCTACAAACAGAAAATCAGATATCACCCATTCATGTCAATGGAAAAAATGTAAAAAGCTGCTATTCTCACAGTAATTCAAAAACGACTTGACCGATTTGAACGAAACTTGGTATGCTGATCCCTCACTACCTGGGGTGATATGTTCTGGGGGTCTCACGGCCCATCTGCACACGTGGGCGGAGCTACAAACAGAAAATCAGATTTCACCCATTCATGTCAATGGAAAAAATGTAAAATGCTGCCCTTCTCACAGTAATTCAAACACGGCTTGACCGATTTGAACGAAACTTGGTATGCAGGTCCCTCACTACCTGGGGTGATATGTTCTGGGGGTCTCGCGGCCCACCTGCACACGTGGGCGGAGCTACAAACAGAAAATCAGATTTCACCCATTCATGTCAATGGAAAAAATGTAAAAAGCTGCCTTTCTCCCTGTAATTCAAAAACGGCTTGACCGATTTGAACGAAACTTGGTATGCTGATCCCTCACTACCTGGGGTGATATGTTCTGGGGGTCTCGCGGCCCACCTGCACACGTGGGCGGAGCTACAAACAGAAAATCAGATTTCACCCATTCATGTCAATGGAAAAAATGTAAAAAGCTGCCTTTCTCCCTGTAATTCAAAAACGGCTTGACCGATTTGAACGAAACTTGGTATGCTGATCCCTCACTACCTGGGGTGATATGTTCTGGGGGTCTCACGGCCCATCTGCACACGTGGGCGGAGCTACAAACAGAAAATCAGATTTCACCCATTCATGTCAATGGAAAAAATGTAAAAAGCTGCCCTTCTCACAGTAATTCAAAAACGACTTGACCGATTTGAACGAAACTTGGTATGCAGATCCCTCACTACCTGGGGTGATATGTTCTGGGGGTCTCGCGGCCCACCTGCACACGTGGGCGGAGCTACAAACAGAAAATCAGATTTCACCCATTCATGTCAATGGAAAAAATGTAAAAAGCTGCCTTTCTCCCTGTAATTCAAAAACGGCTTGACCGATTTGAACGAAACTTGGTATGCAGATCCCTCACTACCTGGGGTGATATGTTCTGGGGGTCTCGCGGCCCACAACTCTATGTTGCTTGCTCAAGGGTGGGTTCACCCAACAATTTATATGTTCTTGCTCCAGGAGGTGAAACAAAAATTGTTGTTTATAATCACGTTTTGCGTTAGTTGTATTGTATTCATTTTGTCAAATATTTCACATTATAATTTGAATATTGTACTTTTTATTAAGCTGTAAAAAAATAATTTCATTCACCACTATAAAGTATCTTTATTTGAATCCATTTACAGTGCTATTGCTATAATTAAATACCCGTGCAACGCCGGGGCATCAGCTAGTATATATATATATATATATATATATATATAAAAAGACAGAAGCTCTAAAAGCCTTTAAGATGGAAAAGCTTTTAGCTGTTTTCTGAACCGAATCACAGAGCTAATCTGAAGAATTTCAGCAGGGAGTGAAATGAACAGAATAGAACATAAGAACATAAGAAATGGCTTCGCCGGATCAGACCCTAGGTCCATCCAGTCCGGCGACCCGCACCCGCGGAGGCCAAGCCAGGTGTTCCCTGCTGAGAAACCTTGTTTACTCGTATCCCCCAATGTCATTTGCAAGAAGGTGTGCATCCAACTTGCCTTTGAATCCCGAAATGTTGGTCTCCATCACGTCCTCCTCCGGGAGAGCGTTCCAAGCGTCCACCACTCGTTGTGCGAAACAGAACTTCCTAATATTTGTCCTGGGCCTGGTGCCCCTCAGTTTCAGTCCATGACCTCTTGTCCGAGTCACATTTGATAATGTGAGTAACGATGTTTCTTGCTCTATTTTGTCAAATCCTTTTAGTATTTTAAAAGTCTCTATCATGTCTCCTCGCAGTCTTCTCTTCTCGAGGGTGAACAATAGCACCTTCCAGATAAAATAAAACCTGAAGAGCGTTATTTTATGTATTCATTCATTTCAATGCAATATAGCATCAAAGGTGGTTTACAATACCAGATTAAAAAAACCCTGGAGAAAACATTGTAAATCTGTTCTATAAACAAATCAACCTTAGAAACAGATAAGGGTAGAGACTTGAACAGCCTAGCAGTAAAATCCAAACAGACTATCAATTATCCAGAACACATAAGGATAGGATTTTAAAAAAAATGAAAATTAACCCCTTCTTCTACAAAGCCGCACTAACGGCTGCCACGCGGCGACAGCCCCGAAGCCCTTTAAATCTCTGTGGGCTTCGGGGCCGTTCCCGCACAGCAACCGCTAATGTGGCTTCATAGAAGAGGGGGTAGATCATATTGAAGAGACAGAAGCGCGGAGGAGGTTTTTAGCGCCAGCTGGCCATACCTCATGAAGGACATGGCAATACTCAAGAGGGTCCAGAGGAGAGCAACGAGGATGATAAAGGGTATGGAGAACCTCTCATATGCCGAACGGTTAGACAGGCTGGGGCTCTTTACCCTGGAAAAGCGGAGACTGAGAGGGGACATGATACAGACTTATAAAATCATGAAAGGCATAGAGAAGGTGGAGAGGGGCAGATTCTTTAGACTAGCAGGGACAACTAAAACAAGAGGTCATTCAGAAAAACTGAGAGGAGACAGATTCATAACGAATGCAAGGAAGTTCTTCTTCACTCAGAGGGTGGTAGACACCTGGAATGTGCTTCCCGGAGAGGTGATAAGACAGAGTACAATTCTGGGGTTCAAAAAGGGACTGGATGACTTCCTGGAAGCGAAGGGGATAACAGGGTACAGATAGAGGTTTACCTTACAGGACATTGAGCGAATAGGGTATGGACATTTTAGGCTAGGTAGGGAACACTTTCAGGTCATGGACCTGGAGGGCCGCCGCGGGAGCGGACTGCCGGGCACGATGGACCCCTGGTCTGACCCGGCAGAGGCAATGCTTATGTTCTTATGTTTATGAATGCTCTACGCTACTCTGACACTCATAGGAGCTCTGTGACCGTCAGAGCAGCGTTCAGCATTCAACGCCTCCGACCGGCGCTAAAAACCTCTTCCACGCTTTTGTAGAGGTTAAGAGAGGTAATCAGAGAGTGCTACGTATCCACAGTTCAAGGGGGGGAGGTGTTGGAGACATGTTATGTGCGTGTCTTGTGGAGATAATCAAACCTTTCCCAAAGAAAACAGGATGCCACTTAGACGTCCGGAGCCCAACCTGTTTTAGAAGCGTCAAAGTGAAAGGTACCCAAGATGGTCAGATGACCACTGGAGGGATTAAGTAATAGCCACCCACAGTGGTCACTAACCCCCTCCCACACCCCCAAAGATCTGAATGAAACAGGTGTCTAGAGCAACCTGGTGGGCTCTGGAGTGAACCGTAGCCCATATCCTACTCTAACCACTACATTTATGGTGGAAAGTGTCCCTAGGCTATAGGGTTGGTAGACAGGTGGGAATAGTAAGTTTTAGAGGAGGTTTGGAGGACTCACATGGCACCTTTTATGTGAAGTTCACAGCAGTGCCTTCTAAGGTGCCCCACTGCTTTGTGTGGCTAGTGTAGTATAAATGGTGGCCCTGACTACGTCCAAATGGTTTGGGTTTGAACGTTTTGAATTTGGACATTTTTGTGGTTGAAAATAGCCCAAAAAGTTAGGCATCCTGACGGCCAAGACATCTAACTAAGGGCCTCTTCTATCAAACTGCGCTAGCAGTTTTGAGCGAAGAGAGCCGCGGAATTCTATGAGCGTCAGGAGCAGCACGGGACATTCAGTGCGGCTCTCTGCGCTAAAAACTGCTAGCGCAGTTTGATAGACGAGGCCCTAAGTCATTTTGGGGAAAAAAAAGATAGATGTGTAGAATTTTCAAAAATGGACATTTTCAGCATCCGAATTTTGGATGCCCTTCTCAGGACTTGGACATATCATTGAAAATGCCCCTCCACATCTGTTTAGTCTGTTATGTTATTGTATGTTTCTCTTTTTCATTTTTATTCTCTATATTTTCATTGCTACTCGCTTATTTAATGAGCAGGCTATAAGTGACATTAAATAAAATACATTTATTTATTTATTTGTTCATTTTTATATCCCGTCCTCCCCAGAAGATCAGAACGGGTTACAATAAAATAAAAATAATAATAAAAATTAAAATCTTGTGCAGTTTAAAAATAAGAACATTGGTGTCCTGTCCAGACATTATTTCTGGAATTAGGAGGGGAATGGAAGGGGATGTGAGGGTTATTTGTTTTTTGGATTCATATCTATGCGTGGACCATGGACATGCACAAATGTATGTCCAGGGAAGCAGGTTCCTTTTATTCTGGGTAGAATTTCTTTTATTGAAGGGGAATTTGAGGAGGATGTAGAGGTGGTGAAGACAGAGACTGTGTCTGAATTCAAGAGGGCCTGGGACAGACACGTGGGATCTCTTAGAGCACAGGTGTCAAAGTCGGTCCTCGTTGCCACAATCCAGTCGGGTTTTCAGGATTTCCCCAATGAATATGTATTGAAAGCAGTGCATGCAAATAGATCTCATGCATATTCATTGGGGAAATCCTGAAAACCCGACTGGATTGTGGCCCTCGAGGAGGGACTTTGACACCCCTGTCTTAGAGAGAGGAAGAGACAATGGTTACTGTAGATGGGGAGACTGGATGGGCCAATTGGCCTTTATCTGCCATCATGTTACTCTGTTTCTATAACCATAAAGCTCTATGACCTCACAATGCAGGTATAAAGAGCCTTAGCCAATAGGAAGAGGAGATGCAAATGTTATGAGCCTTAGCCAATAGGGAGAGGAGGAGATAGTGGATGCTCTGGATGGGCCATTTGGCCTTTATTTGCCGTCATGTTACTATGTTTCTATACAAAAGATAAGAAGAATGGAACTGTCCAAAAGAAAGATGTGCACTAAAATAGTGTCCACAAACTTATCTGTAGATGTACAAATCTTTTATTCTTCCAATATCATCATGGTACAATCGATGATTCAATGGCTCGGCACGTACATGTTTCGGCCAACATGCCTGCCTCAGGAGTCTTAAGAATCATAGAACAAAATGAGTAGCTGCTTGAAACGAGGGACGCGACCCGTTTTAAAATAAGATCTGGAAAAATCACGTGTTGAACCGTCTCAGGAAAAAAGTGTGGCGACTCACGTGAATGTGCGTGTCGAGTCATTGAATCATTGATTGTACCATGATGATATTGGAAGAATAAAAGATTTGTACATCTACAGATAAGTTTGTGGACACTATTTTAGTGCACATCTTTCTTTTGGACAGTTCCATTCTTCTTATCTTTGGCATTTTTGCTTGTGGTTTTGTTGTTCCCCTTTTTTTGTGTGCTTCAACTATGTTTCTATAACCATAAAGTTCTATAATATCACAATGCAGGTGTAAAGAACCTTAGCCTATAGGAAGAGGAGGAGATAGTGGATGTTGCAGATGGGCAGACTGGATGGGGAAAGACTAAAAAAGGTTGGGGCTCTTCAGCTTGGAAAAGAGATGGCAGAGGGGAGATAGGATTGAAGTCTACAAAATCCGGAGTGGAGTAGAACGGGTACAAGTGGATCGATTTTTCACTCCATCAAAAATGACAAAGACTAGGGGGACACTTGATGAAGTTACACGGAAATACTTTTAAAACCAATAAGAGGAATTTTTTTTTTTCACTCAGAGAATAGTTAAACTCTGGAACGCGTTGCCAGAGGATTTGGTAAGAGCAGATAGCGTAGCTGGCTTTAAGAAAGGTTTGGACAAGTTCTTGGAGGAAAAGTCCATATTCTGTTATTGAGAAAGACATGGGGGAAGCCTCTGCTTGCTCTGTATTGGTAGCATAGAATGTTGGTACTTCTTGGGTTTTGGCCAGGTACTAGTGACCTGGATTGGCAATTATGAGAACAGGCTTGATGGACCATTGACCCGATCCAGTAAGGCTATTCTTATGTTCTTATGGATGGGCCATTTGGCCTTTATCTGCCATCATGTTTCCATATTAGTTTTGTTATACGAGAATGATGATGGCAGCTGAGTTTTGAAGGATCTTTGCCTGGGACCTCCTCTAGTCCTTTCTCTCATATTTCCAATATATACACCATGGTATTTGAGTTATCAGGGTGGTACATAGGAAACTCAGAATAGCAAGATATACACGCAATAGGACAAAATATACAGTGAGACAAATCTAAGAGAACTGTGATTTCCAAACGGTGGGTCGGGACGCCAAATGGGGTCAACTCATCAACAGATGGCCTGTGGACATCCAACATGCTTCATGCCGAGTAACTGGTTGCCCAAAATTCAGTGGGCAGGACTTTGTTTAGATTGGGTAGACGGGAGCATGTGACAGAATATTATGTAAGCTTGTACTGGTTGAAGGTGAGGGCGAGGATACGCTACGAGCTATTGCTAACTGTTTCACAAGTGTCTAG
This sequence comes from Geotrypetes seraphini, assembly GCF_902459505.1. NCBI lineage: Eukaryota > Metazoa > Chordata > Amphibia > Gymnophiona > Dermophiidae > Geotrypetes > Geotrypetes seraphini. The sequence continues at coordinate 252,539,472 of NC_047089.1, forward strand.
ATCCCAAGCAACTTGTCTAGAATATTCTGCCACAGGCTCCATGTCGTTCTCTTCGGTCTGCAGAACAATTGGACCCACATATCCTATCTGTAAGAGAGCCGAGGTTTACATCATTCCAGGGATAGTACTTTCCACGTTATTGGGCCTAGAGAATAGAATAACCTTGCTGGGTATATTCGTCAACAACAAAATGTAATGAAATACAGGGTATGAGATTCGGGGCTCATTTTGCAAAGCTGCTTTAAGGTTTAACGCGCGGAATAGCGCGCGCTGAATTGCCACGCGCGCTAGGCCTTAATGCCAGCATTGAGCTGGCATTAGTTCTAGCCGCGTAGCGCGAGTTCAGCACGCGCCAAAATCCTGCGTGCGCTAAAAACCCTAACGCAGCTTAGTAAAAGGAGCCCTCAATGAATAAGGAAGAATAAAGGTTGATGACAGGAAGGTGCTGGTCATCAATGTTTTATTGGCTGGTATTTTGTTTGTAATGTTAAATGTGATGTATTTTTGTATGTAAGCCCTGGATAAGGGCGGGATTATAAATAATATAACTTTATTCTTCTATACCGCCACAACCAAACGATTTCTAGGCGGGTTACACAGAAGAAAGCTGGACAAACAGCGAAATACAAAAGATTAAAAATACACAGAAACATAGAAATAGACGGCAGATAAGGGCCACGGCCCGTCTAGTCTGCCCACCCCAATGACCCTCCACTACCTTTCTCTGTGAATAGATCCCACGTGTCGATCCCATTTGGCCTTAAAATCAGGCATGCTGCTGGCCTCAATGACCTGAAGTGGAAGACTATTCCAGCGATCAACCACCCTTTCAGTAAAAAAGAATTTCCTGGTGTCCCCGTGCAGTTTCCCACCCCTGATTTTCCACAGATGACGGCAGATAAAGACCTGAACGGTCCATCCAGTCTGCCCATTAGTTATACCCATTACAAATACCTGATTAAATTAACTTGTCTCTTCTTTGCTATTTCTGGGTCATAGGCTGTAAAGTCCACCTGGTATCGTCTTAGGTTCCAACTGCTGAAGTTGCCATCTAATCAAGCCATTGTGACATCACTGCTGAGGTTGGCTCTTAGGCATTGGTGGAATGAGGTATTATGACATCACAATCTCAGCTCTGGAATGTTGCTACTCTTTGGGTTTCTTCCAGGTAACATAGTAAATAGAAACATAGAAACATAGAAATAGACGGTAGATAAGGGCCACGGCCCATCTAGTCTGCCCACCCCAATGACCATCCCCTACCTTTCTCTGTGAATAGATCCCACATGTCTATCCCATTTGGCCTTAAAATCAGGCACGCTACTCGCCTCAATCACCTGAAGTGGAAGACTATTCCAGCGATCAACCACCCTTTCAGTGAAAAAGAATTTCCTGGTGTCCCCGTGCAGTTTCCTGCCCCTGATTTTCCACGGATGCCCCCTTGTTGCCGCGGGACCCTTGAAAAAGAAGATATCTTCTTCCACCTCGATGCGGCCCGTGAGATACTTGAATGTCTCGATCATGTCACCCCCTCTCTTAAATATACTCAGTACAGAATTTTACCAACAATAGCATCCACATTTAGGAAATGAATTTGTCAAACCACGCCGTCTTAATTACTTTTCGGAATACACTATAAGACGACATAGCTTGACCAATGCATTTACCCAACCAGGACCGCTGTTTACCTGCTTGAAACGCGAGAGTCTTATCCCAAAAAAAAAGGTCTTGTATCTGCAACCAGTAGTCTATGCATAAGCGAATAAATGTAAACTTCTAGTCGTCCTCATTGGACTGTACAACATGAAATGAGATAAAAAAATAAGTTGGGGACAATCCCCAAATCAGCTTAAAACAGATAGAAGAAAATTTGAATAGTACTCGCGCCTCCAACAGCAGCCAAAGCAAACTGCAGCCAATTTGGAGCTTGTAGGTCAGAGAAAATTCAAGGCTTTGTAGCTTTCTCCCATAGGGCTTCCTGTTGCCTTGTGGTGACCTTTGTCATCAGTGCTGCCGCCACTTCCGTCTTTCTGTTTTCGATAAAAGCAGAGAATAATAATAATAATTAATTTTTTTTGTGTACCGCTATACCAAAAAAGGTTCAAAGCGGTTCATAAGAACATAAGAACATAAGAATAGCCTTACTGGGTCAGACCAAAGGTCCATCTAGCCCAGTAGCCCGTTCTCACGGTGGCTAATCCAGGTCACTAGTACCTGGCCAAAATCCAAAGAGTAGCAGCATTCCATGCTATCGATCCAGTGCAAGCAGTCTTTCTCAATAAGAGACTATGGACTTTTCCTCCAGGAACTTGTCCAAACCTTTCTTAAAACCAGCTATGCTATCCGCTCTTACCACATCCTCTGGCAACGCATTCCAGAGCTTAACTATTCTCTGAGTGAAAAAAATATTTCCTTCTATTGGTTTTAAAAGTATTTCCCTGTAACTTCATCGAGTGTCCCCTAGTCTTTGTAATTTTTGTCGGAGTGAAAAATCAATCCACTTGTACCCATTCTACTCCACTCAGGATTTTGTAGACTTCAATCATATCTCCCTTCAGTTGTCTCTTTTCCATGCTGTAGAGCCCTAACCTTTTTAGTCTTTCCTCATACAAGCAAGATAACAATACAAACTGAAATGACATAATAAAACAATCAATTAATCAGTTAAAATTGAAATGCATCAGCTAAGAAACAAAAATGAGTTGAACAGTTGTAGTACTAGGATATAGACATGTCAAAAAGACGGGTCTTTAATGTTTTCCTAAAATCAAAATAAGAAGTGGTCTCTAGTATAGGTTTTCCTAGCCACGTATTCAGTTTGGCGGCCTGGACGGAAACTTCTATTGGCAGGATTTTAAAGGGGGATAGTTGAATAGATTTCTTCTACGTGTACTCTTGCTGAGATAATTCAAAGAAAAATGGGAAGCAAGATAGTCTGGTAACATCCCCCAAACTGCTTTGTAATAAATATAGGAAAACTTAAACAGAACTCTGGATTCTACCGGCAACCAGTGAGGAAGAGAATGGCAGAAGGGCGGGGAGTGGAGGGCTGCTACGATTTTCATCGTCGTCGGGGCTCACGTGAACTTTTAAGTGTTAAAATGGGGTCATAATGGATACAAATTTGGGAGCACAGCTGAAAAAAAAGACCTCCTCATACCAGTTAATAAGTGGAATAAAGATTAACCTTGAGGACGCCTCTTCTCTGGGTTGATATATTATTGGCGTGGAGGCCTGCTATGCACAGTTCTTCCAACGTGATCAATATTTTTAGAAATAGTGGCAGGCTTTTGTTGTTGGGGGTTTTTTGCCATTATGCTCACAGTGATACATGATTTATTCTTTAGCCAGCACCCGAGGCAAATCAATTTTAAAGAAATGTGATCGTACTGTCTGATAGATCCTAGACTGCAGGGCGAAATGATGAAATGTGTAGTTTTTCAATGTCCCAAATTAATTTCGAGTGAACCGAGCTCCATTTCTGAACATCAGAGGATTATTTGTGTGGGTGGGTGTGGGGGGGGGTGTACACATAACGGTAATTAAGTCTTCGTGCATACCCAACGGTAGGCTAACACGTTCTAGTTTTTGATTCATCTGCCAAAGGAAGAGAAGGGATTTCGGATTTAGATCACAGCTTTTTTCAGAAGTAGCGCAAGGCAAAGAAGTACTGTGTTTCCCGGTCCTTAGAGCAGTGTCCCGCAAACTGCCGGAAGCCGCGGCGCACAAAACCCTGTGCTGCAGAAATGCACAGACGTTGATGTGATGATATCACACAAATGCATTATGGTGGCGTGCGTTGGCATGTGGCACGTACGGCGGTATGAGTGGCGGTGAGAGCAACGGCAGGAGGGTGTCCTTCGGCCTGGACGAAACGAACCGGGTGCGGTGCTGCGAGGCGTCCGGCTGCTACTGCTGCACAGGGAAGTGGATGGGGAGAGGGAAAGGGGGCTGCTTTGGGGGGAGGGGTGTGGTGGGAGGCAGGCAGCAATCTTGGTTTGCTCAGGGGGCCAGAGAGAGATAGGCAGGGGGACAGGGAGAGAGACAGACAGCCAGCCAGAAAGAATGACAAACAGACAGGGGGCCAGAGAGACAGACAGCTAGACAGCAGCCAAGGAGCAAGAAAGAAAGACAGACAAACAAGGGGCCAGGGAGAGACACAGACAGAAAGAATGACAAACAGACAGGGGGCCAGAGAGAGATAGACAGCCAGACAGCAGCCAAGGAGCGAGAAAGAAAGACAGACAGACAGGGGGCCAGGGAGACAGACAGAAAGACAGACAGACAGCAGCCAAAGAGAGAAAGCCAAAGAAAAACAGACAGACAGCAGCCATGAAGAGAGAGAGAGACAGAAAGAAAGACAGACAGACACATCTATTCTAGCACCCGTTAATGTAACGGGCTTAAAGACTAGTATATATATAATTCTTCTCTATAAATAGATGTCACTTATGATAATTGACCTTCTGAGAAATAGCCTTCAAGGTAACGTGGTCAGACAACCACCACTAAAACCTTTAAAGAATTTTCCATCATCTTCATTAGGTCGGCGAGATTCTTATATATATTTTTTTAATGTTTTTAAAAACTCTATGAATATGATCTTCAAAATGAAAATTTAACAAGTAACTTATCTGTTTTGTGTTTCAAATCATCTTCTTATCTAGTGGAAACAGGTTTTCCCCAACATGAATTCATGTTTCACCAGCAGGCTGAAACATGGACGCCACATTTAGGTGTCCGTGGTTATGCCAGGTCTACGAATGGTGTATCTGCACTTGTGTGACATCATCACATCCACGCATGCGCAGATGCCCTCTTGCCTGACAGCGATTTGATAGAAGCTTTTCAAAACCCGGCCAAAGTGCTAGGTTTTGAAAAGCCGTCCAGACCCCCAAACATGTCTTCAAAAGGAGGCCATGTCAGGGGATATCTGTAATGAAATTCTGTGTTGACGTCTACTTCAAGCCACTGTGAGTTGATTCGGTTGATGGACATTCAGTTCTACATCAACGCAGATAATGGGAAGCTGCTCATACCCTTGAACCTGACTTTCCTACAGGCCCGAATAAACAGATTACCTGTCCAACATCAGTTCATGAATGGGCTCAAAACATCAAACAGTGCCTGAACCCAAGTAACAATGAGCTCCGGTGGGTCTTTAACACAAGGGCCACATACATTACATCACAATATGTTTCAGGAGATAAAACTCCCCTTTAAATCACAAGTCAGGAACCTTTGGACACAGTAGACCAGGGTTGGGCAACTTCGGTCCTCGAGGGCTGGAATCCAGTCGGGTTTTCAGGATTGCCCCAATGAATTTACATTGAAAGCAGTATATGCAAATAGATCTCATGCATTTTCATTGGGGAAATCCTGAAAACCTAATTGGATTGCGGCCATCGACAACTGGAGTTGCTCATGTCTGTTCTAGATGATATGATCACATCACACCATTTCTGTAAAGATCTCACTGGATAACAGTACAACATAGGACTGAACGTAAATGCCTGATCTTCAAGGCCCTTAACGGAAGAGGCCTAGAATATTCAAAGAGCAGGTTCTACCTCGGTGTAGCTCTAAGGTTGCTAAGGTCCTCCCGAGGAGTATTCCTAACCACACCTTTTCCAAATTAAATCATACAATGTAAGATGTGCCAGCAAGCCTCTACTCTCAGAAATGCACATCCTGAAAGACTTCACATAACAAAAGAATTATTTCTACTTCAGGAAGCCAAAATGACAAAGACTAGGACACTCGATGAAGTTACAGGGAAATACTTTTAAAACCAATAGGATGAATTTTATTTCACTCAGAGAATAGTTAAGCTCTGGAATGCGTTGCCAGAGGATGTGGTAAGAACGCATAGCTGGTTTTAAGAAAGGTTTGGACAAGTTCCTGGAGAAAAAGTCCATAGTCTGTTATTGAGAAAGACATGGGGGAAGCCACTGCTTGCCCTGGATCGGTACCATGGAATGTTGCTACTCTGGGGATTCCGGAATCTCTGGGATTCCGGAATCTTGTTATTCTTTGAGATTCTATATGGAATGTTTCTACTCCTTGGGTTTTGGCCAGGTACTAGTGACCTGGATTGGCCACACACACGACTTGCTTATAATATAACATAACATCATACTTATAAACCACGTAACCATAAGTTCAACTTATCTACTCCTACTCTAACCTGATGCACACTTTTGGATTTCATGTGCAAATTTCCTTAAATTAACATAGGGCTCCTTTTACTAAGCTGCGTTAGGGCATTAACGCACAGATTAGCGCTCGCTACAATGCCTCACGCGCTGGACGCTAATGCCAGCATTGGCGTTAGTTCTAGCCGCGTAGCATGGGGTTATCTTACGCTATTCTGCTGCGTGCGCTAAAAACGCTAACGCACCTTAGTAAAAGGAGCCCATAGTTACATAGTAGATGATGGCAAATAATGACCTCCATGGTCCATCCGGAGAGGAGGTTAGGTGCTGGCACCCGCCCCACCCCACCCTACTTTGCCACTGGCTGAATGTGAGACTATTCGAAAAATTCACGGACTAAAATTGTCCCCTCCCGCACTAGGACTCCCCTCCCTCTAAACGCCTTTCTTTCTTTCTCAAGATGCCCCTCATGTACTCAGATATTCGCTATCCATAGTACTCCAATTCAAATGGAAGTTCTAAAGAAATACTCAGTTACTCATTACCCATTGAACCCCAATCTGTAACTTTCCCCTCTTCACTATTGTATTATATTTAGACTCATTGTACGATACTGTATTAGACTTATGTATGGTGTTGTCTTTAGACTTATTGTATTGTAGTAAATTTAGACTCGTTGTATTATATTGTACTGTGTTGTATACACTCATTGTATTGTATTGTACTGTATTGTATTGTTTTGTCTTGTATTGTATGTTGACTTATTGTATTGTATTGTGACCTTGTTATTCGCTGAATGTCCAGCCTTCTTACAGTGTGAACCGCCTAGAAGTCACCTGACTATGGCGGTATAGAAAAATAAAGTTATTATTATTATTATTACATCCAGCTGCTCCTCCCACTAGGCGAAAACCGATCGTCCCAAATTGCTAACCTCCAACACTGTCTCTCTGACATGAAAACCTGGATGACAAACAACAAACTACAACTGAACGCCTCTAAGACCGAACTCTTATGGATCAGGAAAAAAAACACCAAATACACACGCTCAACACTATCATGGGACTCCACTCTACTAACGGCAACAGATCAAGTACCTTAGATGAACCTTAGATGGACACCTATCCCTCTCCACCCACATATCCCAAGTAGTCTCTACCTCCTTCTACTACCTCCGCCAACTGAGAAGGATCAAACCCTACATCTCCACACATGACCTAGCCCAACTCCTCTACACATATGTCCTCTCCAGAATGGATTACTGCAACTCCCTATTTAATGGAATAACCAAAAAAGATCTCAAGCGCCTCCAACGGGTCCAAAACGCAGCTATCCGCCTCCTACACAGCCTCAACTACCAGGATCCCATCTCCCTAGCACTCCGTGCTGAACACTGGCTCCCAATTAGCCAACGCTGTGCATTCAAGGCCCTGGCAATAGCACACAAAATAATTTATGCCACCACCCCCTCCTACATAAAATCCAAGCTACCCATCTACATCCCCACCCGCACCCTCCGCTCAGAAACGGAGATACGCCTATGCATTCCCCCCGGAAGGTCCCTCCTCTCAGAAACCGCCCGCAAACGCTCCTACAACCACTTCATTCCCCAACTCTGGAATCCGGAAAATGGTAAAGACCCTCCTCTTCAACTAAAGGTCACCCTCAGTCTACACCCAACCCCCTTAAACCCCACCTCTACCCTTCTTTCTCCATTCTAATCTTCTGCCTAAATTTCTGTATAGTCTACTCTCAGCCTATACTCAAATAACTCGTATCTAAACTAATCTACTTATATTTAAACTACTGTTCTTAATTTGCTGTATAGTCCCTATATTTAAACTGCTGCTCAGTCTCGTATGTCCAAGTATTTAAATCTACTGTATAATCCTGTATGTCCAATTCACTCCATTGTGAATGTTTACTTGTAAACCGTTCTGAGCTACTGGGAGGACGGGATAAAAATCTAAATAAATACAATGAGTTACCTGATATATGATGTGTGTGATTTCATATCACATAATTACTGAATTCACTGACATAACATAACAATAAACCATGTAATCTATGAGATTTGTCGCTATATTCTTCTAATTAAACAGGGTCGCCAACCGCTTCTACTCTCAGCTTTTTCCTTTTCTACTTTAAATTTAATCACTATTGTTCACCTGAGTCTTAATTAGACCTGAAGAAACTCAGTAATCTTTCTTCTCTTCCGAAAGCTCTTTTTTTTTTTTTACAGTTAATGCTCCAGGGGATTCTTCCATCAGGTAATGTCGGAAAGTTCAATCTTTGCTGTATGGATGTGCTAAGAAGCTGGATCTCTTGAACGGCATAACACCAAAATAAGAATCCTTCACTTCCTCTCTGGGCCTCCTGAATGCTGTTATGTTTCTATGCCTATGTTTACAACGGTATTTTTATCGGGCTGTTTTTTTTTAACCTCCTTTTTAATTACGTTGTATTTAATTGAGGTATTACTGCAGTGTGTTTGAAACTGTATTTTAACTACGTTGTATTAATCTGTTTATTAGATGTAATGTATATGAGATAGCATTTTTTAATTGAAATGTTTTTTCTCTCTGCTGTGAACCACCTAGAACTGCTGGTAGGGCGGTATACGAGAAAATAAATGATTACTATTATTATTTATTGGGTGCGTTCTCCGACAGTGAATGAAACTGTAACAAAATGGAGTCAGGTAGATGAATATCTCACTTTGCAAAGTCTGTATTCAAAGGGGTTGTTGATCAAGCGATGACGTGTGGTCAGGACCTTCAGGGGATTCACCCTACCCCCTAAGGGCTCTGCTCTGAATTGTATTGGTTGAGCAGGCAACAGGCAGCTGCTGCTTGGCCAATCAAATTCAGATCAGTACTGTCAGGGCCTTCATGGGGGTTGGGAAAATCCACAGTCCAAGAGCCTTGCTTTTTTTTTTGGGGGGGGGGGGAGAGGGGGGAGGGTTACCCTATCTACATATCCCTCTGCAATGAATTTCAGACCTTAATTGTGTATTAAGTGAAAATATATTTTCTTCTGTTTTATTTTTTGCCTTTTTCTTTAGTAGTAGCGTTCAGGATGGCCATTTTGAAACCTTGTGCGAAAGTGATTTAGCCATTTGGTTACATGGCTTGGTCTGGGTTAGCCGTTAATACTCAGTGGAACTTAACTGGTAGGGTATATTTCCATTTCCCCTAAATCTTTCTCAGGCTATCTGAGCAGGGAAACAGGATTCTACATCCCTTCCTCTTGGGCTGCATCACATATTGCTTACTGGCACACATAAGAAAAGTCTTACTGGGTCAGACCAATGGTCCATCAAGCCCAGTAGCCCATTCTTATGGTGGCCAATCCAGGTCACTAGTGACTGGCTAAAACCCAAGGAATAGCAACATTCCATCCAGAATCCCAAAGAATAGCAAGATTCCGGAATCCCAGAGAGTAACAAGATTCTAGAATCCCAAAGAGTAGCAACATTCCATGCAGAATCTCAAAGAATAGCAAGATTCTGGAATCCCAGAGAGGAACAAGATTCTAGAATCCCAAAGAGTAGCAACATTCCATATAGAATCTCAAAGAATAGCAAGATTCCGGAATCCCAGAGAGGAACAAGATTCTAGAATCCCAAAGAGTAGCAACATTCCATATAGAATCTCAAAGAATAGCAAGATTCCGGAATCCCAGAGAGTAACAAGATTCTAGAATCCCAAAGAGTAGCAACATTCCATATAGAATCTCAAAGAATAGCTAGATTCCGGAATTCCAGAGAATAACAAGATTCTAGAATCCCAAAGAGTAGCAACATTCCATGCTACCGATCCAGGGCAAGCAGTGGCTTCCCCCATATCTTTTTCAATAACAGGCTGTCCAAATCTTTCGTAAAACCAGCTACGCTATCCGCTCTTACCACATCCTCTGGCAACGCGTTCCAGAGCTTAATTATTCACTGAGTGAAAAATAAAATTTCCTCCTATTGGTTTGAAAAGTGTTTCTGTGCACAGGAAAATAGGGAAAAAGAACAAGAACCAATGTTGAACTTATCTTCACATCATGATGTCACTCTCCCAAAACGTTGTGCTCCAACCCAGCATGCTGATCTTTCTGCTATAGCGTCCTCATCAGATTCACAGCGTTGTGGTGAAGAAAAGCAGTTCTTCTTTCCAAAAAGGCTCTTGTTTCGCCGAGTGGCTGCGTCAGGGAAAATTTCCAAAAAGCTCTCGCTCTCTCCAGTTTTATACTGTCCCCTGAAGAAGGCGATGATATCGTCGAAACTTGAATCCTATTCGGGACTTTGGTATTTTTAAAAAAATATATTTTAATTGTTTATTATCAAATAAAAGACTCGTGACCATCAGTTGGCTGTGACATCTCCAGGGCCTCTTCGCTGTTTTCTTCATAGTAGTCCTAGGCTTTGTCTCTTCTTTTTTTGGTTCTCCCGTGAAGATAAGTTCAACATTGTTTCCTGTGCATAGTGGAGGGAGTATATCCCTTTTTGAAAATTGCATTTTGCTATTTGTGGAGTTTTTTGCTCATGATACATACGTTGAACAGCTGGAAACCCAGTGAGTTGCCGTCTAAATATTAAATGAGAGTGAGGCTTTTTCTCCTCTTTAAGTCAATGTTTTTTCAGTGGATGTCACCATCACTTGGCTAATAACATTTCTTCATATTTTGTATTTAAATGCCTCTATCATATCTCCCCTCTCTTCTTGGAGTCTTGGTTATAACCAAGTATCATCCCCATCATGTGTGGCCACCTATTTGGTTGGCATGGCGGTGACTTCACAACCAGCATTTATGCATGGGTGACCTGGGCCTGCATGGAGTGGTGGTCAAAGCTCTGAACACCTTGTTGGGTAGACTGGATGCACCGCGAGGGTCTTTTTACTTTTTTATTAGAGTCTATTAAGCACCTTTTCATGAAGAGATTCACCCAAAGCGGTTTACAATCAAGTATTCTTTAAGAATTTTTTTCTATCTGTTCCCGCAGGCTCACATTCTAACTGGTATTATTATTATAATTTGTAATGGATACTTGGAATTTCCTGCAGATTTCATGAGTGCAAGGTTAAGAAAACAAGTATATATTGGCATCTCTGGCATAAAATGCAATTTTGGAAGCCTTGAGTTTCACATATCTAGGGCTCAAAGCAACTTTAGAGGTCTCAAAATAACGATGACACAATCTTTAAGCTCGGTCATCTCTACCAACCTTTGTTAGATGATCTAGTTTGGTTTAGCTCCTCCTTATTTGCTCATCTTTCATTTTCTTTACCAAACCAATCTTTGCAAAACATTACTTATTTCGCTTTTCCATCAGTAAAGGAATGCTACCGTGTTTCCCCGAAAATAAGGCAGGGTCTTATATTAATTTTAGCTAAAAAAAATTGCATTAGGGCTTATTTTCGGGTGATAGCATTTTTTTCCTCTCCTCCACCCCAATTCTTCCTCTTTCCTTCCTCTATCCCTCCCCCCAACAAGTGCAGCATCTTTCTATCCCTTCCTCCCATCCCCCTCTGCTGCTGAACCCCCACCGACCCCAAAAGGAGGACATGCCCATGGAAATCCAGACATCTGGTAAACCTAGCCATAGCACCAGTAGACTCCCATTCTGATTGAACTGGGAGCCAAAAAGAGCAGGAGGGATAGATAGCAGCGCACTTTTGCCCGATTTCCAAACAGCTGCATGGTTTCGCTTGTTGAAAGCGCCTTAACATTTTCATAATGATAGATATTGATATGCTCTGGGCCCCAATGTGATCTGGTCTTGACCTTGGGGCCGCCGCGTGAGCGGACTGCTGGACAGGATGGACCATTGGTCTGACCCAGCAGCGGCAATTCTTATGTTCTTAAGAACAGATTTGTTTTAATGATCTGAGAAAATAGAAATTTCATGGCAGAAATCGCATAGCAGTGAAAGATAATGGAACGCATCAATGAAAAATAATAATATTTAATCCGTGACTGCGCTATGGAACATGAAGCTTGTCTTTGTCTGCCTTAATTAAACACTCTTAGTGGGGTGTCACATGTTTGCTTCCTTCTGGCACACCTAGATCAGAAGACAAAGATTTCACCGAGTTCAACTCTGTAGAATTGAGACCTGAAGTTTAATAAATCCTAGACATTTATTTACTAAGCTGTGTTAGACATGTGAATGTGATTTTTATCACAGGAGGATGCCTTTGCTGCAGAGCAGGAGGTAGGAGGTTCTCCTAGGGGTCGCTATGGCGGTGGGAGCTGGTGAGTTGCCATAGGGGGTGGAGTTAAGGAGACTGATAGAGTTTGTGAATGTGAAAATATGATTGACAGCATTCTTATGCAAGAGGTGGAGTTTGGATGGGATGAAAAGCATCGGCATTATTGAGCACATGGTCTTTGGTTTCCCACCAAGACCTGTGCGGAAAAGGGGGTTATCCCAGACTGGCACTGCAACCGGGGGCTGAGGAAAAAATGGGTACCCCTGATGATTGAACAGAGGTTGGGCGAAGGCTCAGGACTGAAAGTCCCCCCCCCCCCCCACTTCCCAGAGAGTGAAACAAAGAAAGACCTATTGGGAGATAGAGATGGATGAGGGGCGGATATAGGAGGGGATATAAAAACATGTTCTCCTATCTGATAATTTAGCAGTGGGCTTGGTTCCTCTACTTATTTATTTCATTTTCTGCTGCTTTTTTGCATGGCTATACGTCAAGGAGTTGAATACCTCAACTGGGTAAGTGCGCTATTGATACTTGCTATAAACCAATAGTCAAATGCATTCCTAAAATTTGTAAATACTCTCTGCCTGCTTAGTTCACAGTCACACTTGTGTCTAGGTTTCTAACACCCTTCTTCCTCAGGAGAGGGCACGAAACAAGCATTCAGGGATCAATGGAACATAAGAATAGCCTTACTGAGTTAGACCAATGATCCATCAAGCCCAGTAGCCCGTTCTCATGGTGGCCAATCCAGGTCCCTGTTAACTGGCAAAAACCCAACGAGCAGTGGCGTACCAGGAAGGGGGGGGTAGGTCCGCCCCGGGTGCAGCCTTAGGGTGGTGCACAGCCGGCCAGGTCCGGAAAATTTTGGGGCTGCAATAGGGACGGCACTCAGCGGCATCGGCGCTCTCCCTCCCGGTGACGGCACTCAGTGACATCGGCGCCCACTCCCTCTGCGACGGCATTCAGCGGCATCGGCGCCCCACTCCCGCGACACCACTCAAGTTCGGCCTCCTTCTCCAGGCATCAACAGAACAGGTGCTCAGTCAAAAGCTTCCCTCTGACTGAACTGCCTGGGTGGAAACAGGAAGCTGAATTAGGGGAAGCTTTTGACTAAGCACCTGTTGCCGATCTGAAGTTCTGTTGATGCCGGGAGAAGGAGGCCGAACTTCAGTGCTGTCACAGGGGGGTGGGGGGCGCCAATGCCGTTGAGTGCCGTTGCAGAGGGGGGGGAGGCCTTGCCGATCTTGTTGCCAAAATCGGAAAGGTGAGGAAGGGAGAAAGATGGGCCTGTGGTGGATGGAGAGACTGAGAGAAGGGGATCTAGAATGGAATAACTTCATAAAACTCTATAACAAATATACTAAATCACACTGCATTCAGATCCCTGTCCCCCCAACATTATGAAAGCAGCCCCTTTAGACTTTAAACTAACACTATGGAGTTGTATGACCAATAAGTTCAAAAACGGGAAATTCCTAACGAATAACGGTCACATTATAATCACCCCAATTCCAAAAAATCGCAAACATTCCCTAACATCATTAACCAACTATAGACCAGTAGCGTCCATTCCATTCTTCGTAAAAATAATGGAAGGTTTAGTACATACCCAATTGATGGACTACCTTGATCAGTTTTCTCTACTACATGAAACCCAGTCTGGCTTCAGACCTCTGTTTAGCACTGAGACGGTGATAGCAGCGATCCTAGAACACTTACGCAACTTATTCACCAAGGGCCATAATGCCTTAATCATGCAATTTGACATGAGCTCGGCCTTCGACTTGGTGGATCACAAAAAATTACTACAATGTTTAGACGCAATCGGCATTGGAGGTGAGGCAATCGGCATTGGAGGTGAGGTACTTGACTGGTTCCGAGGATTCCTTACGGCCCGCACCTATCAGGTACGCTTCAAATGCAACCTCTCTAAAACATGGAGAAACCCATCAAGCATTCCACAGGGGTCCCCATTATCCCCTCTACTCTTCAACGTCTATATATCATCACTAGGCATGCAGCTGGCCCAGCGAGGTATAAAAGTATTCAGTTACGCGGATGACTTTACAATCATTATCCCGTTTAATACGTCTCCCTCCGAAATCACCCCCACAGCAACAGAAGCGCTAAACCTGATGGAACAATGGACCACAGAATTCAAACTCAAGCTCAATTCAGATAAAACTAAATTCTTTATAGCCTCGCCACACCCACATATCACGACAAAATCACTACGCATTAACAAACTCAACTACCCTATTCAACCAACAATGAAGGTTCTGGGGGTAATACTGGACCAAGGTCTAACTATGAAAGACCATGTAGACTCCCTAGTCAAAAAATGATTTTTTACTCTCTGGAAACTTAGGTCCATTAGAGCATACTTCGACACCTCAGCATTCAGAATTCTGGTACAATCCCTAATACTAAGCCACCTTGATTATTGCAACATTACCCATCTGGCAATCTCCCGGAAGCAAATGCAGAGACTACAACTGATACAAAATGCAGCAGTCAGGTTGATCTTCGGGTTGAAGAAGTCCGATCACATAATACCTTCCTACCGACTCCTGCACTGGCTGCCAATGGAGGCTCGCACGAAGTTCAAGCTAGGATGTCTCTGCTTCAAGGTATTATCAGATCTAGCCCCTAAATATATAATAGACCTCTTCTCATTCCCAACTAACAGACATGAGAGAAGAACACACCTGAAATTCGTTTCCCCACCGGCTAGAGGATGCAAATTTAAGAGACATCATCAACAACTTCTATCGTACCAAGCAGCCTTATGGGGCAAAGACCTAGGAAAACTAATCACACACTCAAACAACTATAGTGAATTTAGGAAACACCTAAAAACATACCTGTTCTCGAATTACATAGGTAACGAATAAGGACAATAGCCCCCTTCGTAATTCCACCCCAAATCTGATCTTGTAAACTGTTAACCTCTAATCTCTAAACTATGAATGTTCCAATCAATTTATGAAACTTTTCTAACTCATTGTAAATAGCACGGAACTTCCCGGTCCGGCAGTATATAAACTGTTGTTATTATTAATGTTGTTAATATCAGATGTTCACTGTTATACTCTGTAATTCGCTGTCTGTACAGTTTCTCCTCATTGTAAACCGCCTAGAAGTCGCAAGATTGTTGGCGGTATATAAGAATAAAGTTATTATTATTATTATTATAAGGGAGATCCTTGAGTCCCGAGACCATCCGGGTGGCCATTCGCTGGACCGACTCAAGTCTCAGCACATCTTTGCGGTAATGCGGCCTCCAGAATTGTACACAGTATTCCAGATGGGGTCTCACCATGGATCTATACAATGGCATAATGACTTCGGGCCTACGTATACAACCTATGATTTGTCTAGCCTTAGATGAAGCTTTCTCCACTTGCTTGGCAGTCTTCATGTCCTCACTGATGATCACCCCTAAGTCTCATTCTGCTGTAGTCCTCGCTAGGATCTCAGCACTGGAACAATAGGACAATGTCTGAGGGCCCACAGTAATGGGGGACCCAATCTCCCCTAAATTCCATCTAACTTTAATCACTTTTGATAGGAGTTAGGGACTTGTGACACTTATTGCCCGAAGGCCCAGATAACGGTCAGTCCAGCCCTGACACATATCCTTTACCACATTCCCCATACACTAATGGTCCGACGGCGACAAGAGGACATCCATGGAAAATCAGGGGCGGGAAATTGCACGGCGACACCAGGAAATACTTTTTCACCGAAAGAGTGGTTGATCGCTGGAATAGACTTCCAATTCAAGTGATCGAGGCAAGCAGCGTGCCTGATTTTAAGAAGAAATGGGATCGTCACGTGGGATCTCTGCACAGAGCTAAATAGGGGAGGGTCATTAGGGTGGGCAGACTGGATGGGCCGCGGCCCTTATCTGCCGTCTTTTTCTATGTTTCTATGTAATCCACTGTGGAAAACTGTTCTAAACAAATGCTTTTCGGCATTGGCTTTTCATCCGACTTTTTCTTTATATTCCAACTTTTGGCTTGCCATGCATTCTTCCAGTGCGAAGTAATGATATACATACCTAAGAGTGTTTCGATATTGCCGTGGCCATGGAAGTGATTTCTGTGGGTATTACAGGAAATGCTGTTGACCTATTCTGTCGAATCGCTTTGCTTGGAGGGGTGCCCTACCCTACGGTTATCAAATATCAATATTTATGTGAAGACCGCAGTAGAAATAATGTTCCTCCTGATTTTTGTCCTGAAGTTGTCAGCACGAGCCGTGTTTCTATCACTGATCACATCTACACGACGATGGTCTATTATGCACTACCGTATGGCTGTTGACATGAGCGTTGACGTTAATAGGAGATGAACAGAATGCCGATATTAGCATTAGCTAATTCCAGGTTCTTATTAGATTTTGCATTAGAACTGACGTTGCTAGAGAAGTAAATAAAGAAAGGAAAGCAAGCATTTACCCTCCACGTTTTAACATTCATGAAACCTCTCCATCGTAGAGAATTAGCTGTGTTGCTCTGTAATCAGCTTATACAGGAAACAACACTCTTTTTAATCACGCCAAGTGTCACGGCTGGCATTTGACTCGATCACGTTGATTCTTTGAAGATCAGAGCCTGCTTTATTTCACGGAAAAGCTTCAGCCCTAAAGCTAGGCTTTCTAAGCAAATTGCTCCGTTCAGGCTGACAAAGCCAAAAACAGCGAAAGAAGAGAACAGAATGAAAATGGATTTAGAACGGCAAGATTCAAACTAATTAACTCTTTTTCATCAAGAGGGGAATGTCTGGTATTGGGGGACTTAGGGCTAGATTCACTAAGCAAACCAATCGTGTACTGATTGGTTTGCGAGCCCTTTGCGAATCGATTTCCCTCCGACCCGATTCACTAACCTGTGTACCGATCCGATCCCGATCCGTGCATGCAAATGAGGGGAATCGGCATGCAAAAAAGAAAGGACACGATTGGCAAAACTTTTTCGGGCACACTGACTGGCTGGCCGATCAAAAAACTAGCGGCTAGTGAGGACCAGTCGCTTGTGCTAAAACCCTGCTCTCTGCCCCGACCCTCCTGCTCCGGCCGCCCTGCTTCCTGCTCAGCCCCGACTCGCCTGCCCTTCCCCGCAGTGCGAGCCTGTGGTTTTAACCCGCTGGTTAAAACCACAGGCTTGCCAAGTAAAAAAACAGTAAAGTAAAAAAGAAAAAAAAACTCTGACGGGCACGAAGGACCAGCGTATGCACAGACCATCTACAGTCAAGGAAGATGGTCTGTGCATGCTCAAGGATCGCGGTTTGTGGGGGGCGTGGCTCTGATCGCCCCCATTAGAATATTCTTAGTTGCAGAATCGATCGACCCTGCCCGGATCGGACATGGATCGGTCATGATCGGGTAGGTTAATGAATCGGGCCCTTAGGAGGTGTCTGAAGCACGTCTGCCGGCGCCTAACTTGGTTTTAATCAGCTGTAAGCGGTGTGATAATTGAATGCACCATTAAAATCCAATTACAAAACAATTAACATTAAAAAAAGGCTGCGCTACGCGTCTTCCGTGACCGGCGCCTACAACCCTGGCACATAGCAATGCTTAGTGATACGTAACACAGATGTAGGCTTGGTTAGGGGTGCCCCTTACGGTTCCCCACTGCTAAACTAAACTAAACTAAGCCTTAAGTTTATATACCGCATCATCTCCACGGAAGCGGAGCTCGGCTTTACAAGCTTAAAAATATAAGAAGAGAGAGGAGAAAGATTTACAAGAGCATATGAATAGAGGGGATGTAAACAGGAGAAGAGATGTTATATGTTAGAGAAAAGCCAGGTTTTCAGTTGTTTTCGGAATAGTTGGAGGGAGCTCAGGTTCCGCAGCGGGATAGTGAGATCGTTCCAAAGGCCCGTGATTTTGGAGAGGAGGGATTTTCCCAGTTTGCCTGCGTGGAGGATGCCGTGTAGAGAGGGGAAGGATAGTTTATGTCTGTGGGCGGATCTGGTGGTGGCAGACGTCAGGGCGAGTTACCTTCCGCCCCTAATCCCTCTATTAGGATTAGGGGCGGAAGGATGCCATGAATGATCTTGAAAGCCAGACAGGAGCATTTGAAATGAATTCTGGAAAATACTGGAAGCCAGTGAAGATTGGTAAGTAGTGGGGAGACGTGATCAGATTTGCGTTTTGAAAAAATCAGCTTGGCAGCAGTATTTTAGATAAGCTAGAGTCTGCGAAGACTTTTTTTTGGTAGGCAGTCGCGTACCTAGGGTATGTGGCACCCGGGGCCCATCATTTTTTGACACCCCCCCATGTAAAAAAATATTTTTTGTAATGACCATGAAACGGAATAAATGGTCAGAATAGAAACAGGCAGTGAAAATTTTCTTATATTCCAAACATAACATAACATAAATTATGTCTGAATTGTCATGACATCAGAAGTACATATGGAGTAGTTGCAGGTGATGCTTGGGACAGTTCTGATTGTGTTAGTTCGGTTTTATGTGTTTTTTGAATAGAAGGGTTTTTATTTCTTTTTGAAGGTTTTGCAGTCTGTGGTCGATGTCAATTGGTTGTAGGGTTGGGGGTCGAGTGTTGCAGCTCGAATGGCTAGGAGGTTGTCGAACAGTTTTTTTCTTTTGACGTTTTTGGTTGGAGGGTGTGTGAATGGTGCGTGAGTTCTCCTATGTCTGTTTGAAGTGGATTGAATTATTTAGCTGAAGAAATTAGTTACCCCCCATTCCACACACATTAATTCTCTTCCATTCTTGTTCCCATTATAAAAAACACTGATAAGTTCCCAGAAAAAAAATACATTAAAATAAGAAGTGAAAACAAAGGCCCCTACAGATGAGAACTTAACATAAGAATAGCCTAACTGGGTCAGACCAATGGTCCATCATGCCCAGTAGCCCATTCTCATGGTAGCCAATCCAGGATACTAATACCTGGTCAAAACCCAAAGAGTAGCAACATTCCATGCTACCGATCCAGGGCAAGCAGACACTTCCCCCATGTCTTAATAACAGATTATGGACTTTTCCTCCAGGAATTTGTCCAAATCTTTCTTAAAACCAGCAATGCTATCTGCTTTTACCATAACTTCTGGCCACTTCATTTTTAAGTTTAGATCTTTCCTTTCAAACAGAGACCTTGCTAGATGTCAAATACAGCACAAGGTAACTTCACATGGACTTAGCTGTGCAGGAAATGTGAATCTCCTCATACACCCACCATATAGTGCAAAAATGTGCAAAGGTCTGGTTTTTTTCTTTCGATCACTACATAGCCTAATGCCACACAAGCAGCGCTGTTACAAACATATTCTGTAGGTCAATGCTAAGGATAACAAAGTTTCCTTCCTTGGACCAGAAGGAGATACTGATAAACCACTGGAAGAGATCCCAACACAACACCCAAAGACCCACTCAGTGTGTGAACCAGTTGAGTGGAGTGGACTAACTGGGGGGTGGAAATAGGCCCGGAGTTTGCTCAGCAGAATTTCCCAGACCACCTCTTCCTCTCAACACATTGACACGCTGCCACCACCACCACTAGGAACACCTCACTGGGTAGGCCAGCTATGCTATAAACTTTATAAAACACATTATTATATTTTCTTATAAAGCACATATTTTAACTGAACTCTCTGACATCCTCAGCCTTTCCATTCACAAAAATAGAAGGAAGAAAAGTTCCCATTTCCTGCTGTTTCATGTCCCCGGCCTATACAATATTTGTTTTCTGCAGACCCTTCAAAAGTCTGACCAAATCCTCGTTTCACTTGCATTATAAAGTACTGAGGATGCCATCTCTCTCCAATCCCAGGTCCTAAAGTCTAAGACAGTAGCGCAAACTAATGCTGCCAGATTCAGGAAAAAAAATTTCGATTCGATTCAGCCTATTGAATTGGTTTTTCAATTCGATTTTCCTGCCCAGTTGGGTGATTTTTTTCAAAACTCCTGGTGGGTTTTATAGCTTTTTCACCCCCTTTGGCTTCTCCTAACCACACTGGCGCTGTGGTGTAAATAAAATAAAGAAACAAAAAGGACTTTTCCTCTCTCTGTTAAATCCTAGCTCACGTTTGCAGTCCAACACCAGCTCTGTCAGAATACACATTTCAAATCTGACATATTATAATCACAAAACAGAAAATAAAATTAATTTTTCTACCTTTTGTTGTCTGGTTATATTTCAAATCTTGTTGGTCCAAGGCTCTGGTTTTCTTCTGATAACTTGCTTGCCAGGGTCTCCTTCTTTCTGCATGCTAACCATCCATCTGCCAACTCTGTCCTCCCTTTCCATTTCCCTTCCCTCCCCAGGAAATCTGGTATCTTTCCTTTTTTTCATCTCCCTCCACAGATCCACCTTTTCTTAACTACCCTTTCATCCGGCATCTCTCCCTCCTTCTCCACCACCCCAGAGTCCACCATCTCTCCCTTTCTTTTCCCAATTACCCTCCTATCCAGTATCTCTATCCCTCCTCCACACCATCCCTTGTGTCCAATTTCTCTTCCTTTCAGTTCCTTCCCTCCCTAAATCCCATGGTCCATCATTTCTCTCCCTCTCCTCTATTTTCAGACCCATTATTTCTCCATCCCCCCCCCCCAAAGTTTGGCATATGCACGTCTCTTTGAACACCCCATTCCCTCCGTGTACTTCTAAACCAGGGTCCCCCCCAAAGGCCTGTCCCCCCTTAAAGGTCTGCCTGTCCCCCCTTGAAGGCCTGCACCCCCCTTGAAGGCCTGTCCCACCCCCTTGTAGGCCTGCCCCCCCCTTGTAGGCCTGTCCCCCCACCTTGAAGACCTGCCTGCCTGTCCCCCCCTTGAAGGCCTGTCCCCCCCCTTGAAGGTCTGCACCCCCCCGAAGGCCTGCACCCCCCTGAAGGCCTGTCCCCCCCTTGAAGGCCTGTCCCACCCCCTTGTAGGCCTGTCCCCCCCCTTGTAGGCCTTTCCCCCCCTTAAAGGCCTGCCTGCCTGTCCCCCCCTTGAAGGCCTGCCCCCCCCTTGAAGGCCTGTCTCCCCCTTGAAGGCCTGCACCCCCCCTGAAGGCCTGCACCCCCCCTAAAGGCCTGTCCCACCCCCTTGTAGGCCTGCCCACCCCCTTGTAGACCTGTCCCCCCTTGAAGGCCTGCCTGCCCCCCCCCCTTGAAGGCCTGTCCCCCCCCTTGAAGGCCTGTCTCCCCCTTGAAGGCCTGCACCCCCCCTGAAGGCCTGCACCCCCCCTGAAGGCCTGTCCCACCCCCTTGTAGGCCTGCCCACCCCCTTGTAGACCTGTCCCCCCTTGTAGACCTGTCCCCCCTTGAAGGCCTGCCTGCCCCCCCCCCTTGAAGGCCTGTCCCTCCCCCTTGAAGGCCTGTCCCTCCCCCTTGAAGGTCTGCACACCCCCCCCGAAGGCCTGTCCCCCCCCTTGAAGGCCTGCCTGCCTGTCACCCCCCTCCCCCTTGAATGCCTGCTTGCCTGCCCACCCGCCCCACCCCGAAGGACCGCTCGCCCCCCTGGCCTCCCCGCACCACCTATGAAGCAGCACTACCTATGCTCCCGGCCTTGCCGTTCAGTCCCCACCAGTGTTCCCTCTAAGCGGGCGGGTGTTGTGAGCAAACTTTTTTCACCGTGAGCCAAAAATATCGGGCGCCAGCAAGTTATGAGCCAACTCGCCCGATTCTCCTCTCGCCGCCCTGCCATCTGCCGTACGCCTCTTCCGATCGTGCGCTGTGACGAGAAACGTGTGCGCTGCGATGTAATATTTTGTGCGCCAGCGCACGCCAGCGCAGCTTAGCGGGAACACTGGTTCAAATGGTTTTATTTATTTCCCCAAATTTATTTTTGTTATACGCATTGAAAATATTTGATATTGCGTTTAAATCAAAATCTCAATAAACTTGAAACGAGTGCCCGTGAGATTGTGGGAGGGTTAAATACTCAAAACTTAGAAGTTTTTGCTACGCCAGCTTTCTGGTATCTTTACATACAGTGGCGTACCTAGCATATGTAACATCCGGGGCCCATCATTTTTTGGCACCCCCCCCCATCTGTAAGAAAAACATGATTTTTAGTAACAAACCACACGTCACACATGAGTACCTAGGAAAAGGCAGCATCTTACATATTGCAGTGAGCAGTACATCAATACACCCATTGTAAAACTAAACAAGCCAGACCAGCACAGATCAATCCTACACCGTCAATCCTAACAGAAAACCATGTCTTTCGAACACACAGAACACAGAAAACACCTTCGCCTAGTAAGGAATATGTAATCACAAACTAACCCCTCCCTCTTTTACAAAACTGTAGTGTGGATTTTAGCTACGGAGGTAACAGCTCTGATGCTCATAAAATTCTGAGCATCAGAGCTGCTACCACCAAGGCTGGTGCTAAAAACGCTTCACAGTTTTGTAAAAGGGGGGATAAAATAAAAATACATAGACAAAGGTTAAATTGAACCAGCAAGAAGCTGGACTCTGCATACAATGCTTCACAGAAACAGTGACACATGTCTCCTAAAGCAATAAATAAATAGAAATTTTTTTCTACCTTTGTCTTCTGTGGTTTCTCCTTTCCTCATCTTCTTGTAACTCTCTTCCTTCCATTCACTGTCTGCCGTCTCTCTTCCCCTATATGGCATCTTCTCTCCTTCTATGCCCCTTCCAGAAACTGTATGCCTCCCCCTTCCATCTCTCCTTTCACCCCATTGGTCTGGCATCTCTCTCCTCGCCTTCCCTCTCCCACACCTCTCCTCATAGTCTGGTATCTCCCCTTCCCTGATTCTCTGGCATCTCTCTCCTTTCCTTTTCTTCCATCTTTCGCTCCCCCTCCATGCTCTCACATCTCCCCCTTCCTTTTCCCTTAGACTGGCATACCTTCCTCCTATGCTCCAAGCCCTGGCATCTCCTTTAATTCCCTCCCTCATCTTCCTTCTCCCTCCAGCTGGGTACCGCAACACTCTTCCCTGCAGCTCTGCACTTCCCCACAATTGCCATGCTTCGGTTCCTCTTCTTCCTTCCTTCCTCCCCCCCCCCCCCCCCCGCGGGACCCTGCGGCACCATCAACTCTTACTCCCTCTAATGTCGGCCCTGCAGCTCCAGACTTCCTCGCACCTTCTCCCCTCCCCCTTTGGATCGCTATTATTTTACATGTTATAGCCGCGGAGCTGTATCCATCAGTGGAGATGTCTAACCTCGGCCTGCCCCGGAACTCTTACTGCAACAGTGACTTCCTGTTCCTGCCTAGACGGGCGGCTGCTGCAGTAAGAGTTCCGGGGCAGGCCGAGGTTAGACATCTCCACTGATGGATACAGCTCCGCGGCTATAACATTTAAAATAATAGCGATCCAAAGGGGGAGGGGAGAAGGTGCGAGGAAGTCTGGAGCTGCAGGGCCGACATTAGAGGGAGTAAGAGTTGATGGTGCCGCAGGGTCCCGCGGGGGGGGGGGGGGAGGAAGGAAGGAAGAAGAGGAACCGAAGCATGGCAATTGTGGGGAAGTGCAATCCCCCCAATGCGTCCCCTTACCTTACCTCCCCTTACCTTACCTTTGCGACGCGTGTGTGCGCTGTGAAGAGAAACTTTGCGCTGCGATGTAATATTTTGTGCGCGAGCGCAGGCCAGCGCACCTTAGCGGGAACACTTGGCCCACCCCCGAAGGACCGCTCGCCCCACTGACCTTCCTGCACCACCTATGAAGCAGCCGCAGCAGGATCGCGACGTCAGCTATCCCTGCGCTGCTTAGGCGCTGCTTCCTGCGCCGCGTTCCCGCCCCTCCTCTGATGTCAGAGGAGGGGCGGGACCGCGGCGCAGGAAGCAGCGCCCAAGCAGCTCAGGGATAGCTGACCTCGTGATCCTGCTGCTTGCTGCTTCACAGGTGGTGCAGGAAGGTCAGTGGGGCGAGCGGTCCTTCGGGGGTGTGGGGGGACTGAACGGCAAGGCCGGGAGCACCCCTCCCGCCCCCCCCTTGGTACGCCACTGTTGTTAGGCATAGATAAATGGCATTACAGTAAACGAGTTTGGATAGGATGATGGATGCTCTCCTGGCATCTCTGTGTGGCCAGTCTAAAACTTCATGAACTTTAAAAAAAATGCTGTCCTAAATGCAAATAGCTTGTTTTCAACAGTTTTAATTTGGACAGTTTTTTTTTTTCCAATAATGCCAATAAAAATTAGACCAAAAACAGAGGAAAAAATTCAATACCTCTAATGTTGGAAGCATGAAAAAAAAAAAAAAATCAAAAATCAAAATAATAAACAACAGGCTTACCAAAAGCATATAATATATAACTTTACCAAAAACCTTCACCACCCAATCATTGCATCTCTTCCAAAATACACTAATAATAAAGTTGTATGAAAAATTTTAACGAGTATCAAGCACTTATCTTGTGATATTATTTCTTTGGCCTCGACGTGCCATGTTTCGATACTTCTTCAAGAAGCCAAACGATAAGGCTGATAAGACCAAAAAAGTCTTATACTTTGGGTGTCTCTCAAAACAATAAACAGGATCTTGCTTCAGTGTGCCCGAGCTGCTGAACGTCTTTGGCTTAAATCCCGCACGCTTTCTGACTTCGTTCATTTCAAATTCATCAAGTTTCAAGTTTAATAATTGTTTTGATTAATCGCTTAATCATATTTCTAAGCGATGAACAAATTAAAATTACAATTAATGGGAGACAATACAATACAAAACAATACATAATGACATTCATGACATCATGCTGATGTCCTTCCAATCTACCCTCTCGCTTGCCAAACCGGACTACTACAACCATTTAACTAACTCTCTTAGTGCCAACCCTTGTTGTCTCTTTGCCAAGCTCAACTCTCTACTCAAAGTGCCCCCATCCCCTCTTCACTCTCCCCCAGACAATAGCAGAGTTCTTCCGCGACAAGATCCACAAGATCCACCTTGAATTCTTCAGAATGTCGCCTCCCCCACCACCCCTTCCGACTATCCACTCTGTCAACCTCCCTTCAACAACCCTTACAACCCTTTCTTCCTTTTCTGAAGCTACAGAAGAAGAAACTGCTCACCTTCTCTCCTCCTCCAAACCCACCACCTGTCCCTTTGATCCGATTCCTACCTGCCTACTCGCGTCCATCGCTCCCGCTGTAATCCCTCCCATCTGTTACATCATCAACCTTTCACGCTCCACTGCTACAGTTCCTGTTGTCTTTAAACATGCTGTAGTTACACTCCTACTTAAAAAGCCCTCGCTAGACGCCAACTACCGCCCTATCTCCCTCCTCCCCTTCCTATCCAAACTACTCAAACGCGCTGTTCACCACCGTTGCCTGGGCTTCCTTTCTTCTCATAATATTCTTGACCCACTTCAATCAGGCTTTCGCCCTCTTCACTCTACAGAAACTGCCCTAGCTAACTTTAGCTAACGACCTGTTCCTGGCCAAATCCAATGGACTCCACTCTATCCTAATTCTTCTTGATTTATCCGCTGCCTTCGACACTGTGGATCACCATCTCCTTCTCGACACGTTGACCTCCCTGGGATTCCAGGACTCTGCTCTCTCCTGGTTTTCTTCCTATCTCTCTCATTGTACCTTCAGTGTAGATCCTCCTCCGCCACCATCCCTCTGTATATTGGCGTACCCCAAGGCTCTGTCCTGGACCCTCTTCTCTTTTCCAAATATACCCGCTCTCTTGGTATGCTGATCTCCTTTCATGGTTTTCAATATCACTTCTGTGCTGATGACTCCCAGATCTATCTCTCCATACCGGATATCTCTACAGGAGTTCAGGCCCGAGTTTCAACCTGCCTATCCGACATTTCTGCTTGGATGTCTCACCGCCATCTGAAACTGAATATGGCTAACACTGAACTCCCTCCCTGTTTTGTCGGTTTGCAACCTTGGGGTGATCTTTGACTCCTCTCTCTTCTTCTCTGTTCGGATCCAACAAACTGCCAAATCCTGTCGCGTCCTCCTCTATAATATTGCCAAAATCCATCCTCTTCTCTCTTAGCACACTATCAAAACCCTTGTCCATGCTCTCATCACCTCACACTTAGACTACTGCAACGTACTTCTCTTGGGCCTCCAGCGCACCCGTCTCTCGCCTCTTCAATCCGTTCAAAATGCTGCTGCGCAACTCATATTCCGTGAGAGCCGCTATTCTCACATTACCCCTCTCCTCAAGTCGCTTTATTGGCTCCCCTTCCATTTCCGAATACAGTTTAAACTCCTCATGCTGACTTACAAGTTTCAAGTTTCAAGTTTATTTATTGCTTGATATACCGACCATCACATGTATCTGGACAGTTTACGATATTAAAAATTGGAAAGATCTAATATAGAAATTTGGTTAAAATAAAATAAAGAGGTGGTAGAACTAGAATAAGACAAAATTAGACTTATCTCCCCCTATGCTTACCCCTCCCCCTGTGATCTCCACTCATCGGGCAAGCCCCTCTTATCTGTACCCTTCTCTTCCACTGCCAACTCCAGACTCCGTCCCTTCTTTCTTGCGGCGCTGTATTCCTAGAACAGGCTGCCTGAATCAATACGTCATGCTCCGCCCTTGGCAATGTTCGAATCTAAGCCAAAGGCCCACTTTTTTGAAACTGCTTTCAACTCTTAACTCCCCCTCACTACTGTCAGATACCTAGACCCACTATTATCTCCCTCCCCAACCCTGAAATGTCCTGCCTAAATTAGATTGTAAGCTCTTCTCAGCAGGGACTGTCTATTATATATTAAAACTAGCTGATGGCCCGGCGTTGCATGGGTATTTAATTATAGCAATAACACTGTAAATGGATTCAAATAAAGATACTTTATAGTGGTGAATGAAAATATTTTTTTACTTTATAAAAAGTACAATATTCAAATTATAATGTGAAATATTTGACAAAATGAATACAATACAACTAACACAAAACTTGATTATAAACAACATTTTTAGTTTCACCTCCAGGAGCAAGAACATATACATTATTGGGTGAACCCACCCTTCCCACATGTGCAGGTGGGCCGCGAGACCCCCAGAACATATCACCCCAGGTAGTGAGGGATCTGCATACCAAGTTTCGTTCAAATCGGTCCCACAGCTTTTTACATTTTTTCCATTGACTTGAATGGGTGAAATCTGATTTTCTGTTTGTAGCTCCGCCCACGTGTGCAGGTGGGCCGCGAGACCCCAAGAACATATCACCCCCGGTAGTGAGGGATCTGCATACCAATTTTCGTTCAAATCGGTCCCACAGCTTTTTACATTTTTTCCATTGACTTGAATGGGTGAAATCTGATTTTCTGTTTGTAGCTCCGCCCACATGTGCAGGTGGGCCGCGAGACCCCAAGAACATATCACCCCAGGTAGTGAGGGATCTGCATACCAAGTTTCGTTCAAATCGGTCAAGCCGTTTTTGAATTACTGTGAGAATGGCATCTTTTTACATTTTTTCCATTGACATGAATGGGTGAAATCCGATTTTCTGCTTGTAGCTCGGCCAACGTGTGCAGGTGGGCCACAAGACCCCCAGAACATATCACCCCAGGTAGTGAGGGATCTGCATACCAAGTTTCATTCAAATCGGTCAAGCCGTTTTTGAATTACTGTGAGAATGGCATCTTTTTACATTTTTTCCATTGACATGAATGGGTGAAATGTGATTTTCTGTTTGTAGCTCCGCCCACGTGTTCAGGTGGGCCGCGAGACCCCCAGAACATATCACCCCAGGTAGTGAGGGATCTGAATACCAAGTTTCGTTCAAATTGGTCAAGCCGTTTTTGAATTACTGTGAGAATGGCAGCTTTTTACATTTTTTCCATTGACATGAATGGGTGAAATCTGATTTTCTGTTTGTAGCTCCGCCCACGTGTGCAGGTGGGCCGCGAGACCCCCAGAACATAACAACCCAGGTAGTGAGGGAACTGCATACCAAGTTTCGTCCAAATTGGTCACAGTGAGAATGGCAGCTTTTTACATTTTTTCCATTGACATGAATGGGTGAAATCTGATGTTCTGTTTGTAGCTCCGCCCACGTGTGCAGGTGGGTCGCGAGACTCCCAGAACATATCACCCCAGGTAGTTGGAATTACTGTGAGAATGGCAGTTTTTTACATTTTTTCCATTGACATGAATGGGTGAAATCTGATTTTCTGTTTGTAGCTCCGCCCATGTGTGCAGGTGGGCGGCGAGACCCCCAGAACATATCACCCCAGGTAGTGAGGGATCTGCATACCAAGTTTAGTTCAAATCGGTCCCACAGCTTTTTACATTTTTCCCATTGACTTGAATGGGTGAAATCTGAAGTTATGTTTGTAGCTCCGCCCACGTGTGCAGTTGGGCCGCGAGACCCCCAGAACATATCAACCTGGGTAGTGAGGGATCCGCATACAAAGTTTCGTTCAAATCGGGCAAGCCGGTTTTGCGGAGGCAGTTTTTACATTTTTTCCATTGACATGAATGGGTGAAATCTGATTTTCTGTTTGTAGCTCCGCCCACGTGTGCAGGTGGGCCGCGAGACCCCCAGAACATAACAACCCAGGTAGTGAGGGAACTGCATACCAAGTTTCGTCCAAATTGGTCACAGTGAGAATGGCAGCTTTTTACATTTTTTCCATTGACATGAATGGGTGAAATCTGATGTTCTGTTTGTAGCTCCGCCCACGTGTGCAGGTGGGTCGCGAGACCCCCAGAACATATCACCCCAGGTAGTTGGAATTACTGTGAGAATGGCAGTTTTTTACATTTTTTCCATTGACATGAATGGGTGAAATCTGATTTTCTGTTTGTAGCTCCGCCCATGTGTGCAGGTGGGCGGCGAGACCCCCAGAACATATCACCCCAGGTAGTGAGGGATCTGCATACCAAGTTTAGTTCAAATCGGTCCCACAGCTTTTTACATTTTTCCCATTGACTTGAATGGGTGAAATCTGAAGTTATGTTTGTAGCTCCGCCCACGTGTGCAGTTGGGCCGCGAGACCCCCAGAACATATCAACCCGGGTAGTGGGGGATCCGCATACAAAGTTTCATTCAAATCGGGCAAGCCGGTTTTGCGGAGGCAGTTTTTACATTTTTTCCATTGACATGAATGGGTGAAATCTGATTTTCTGTTTGTAGCTCCGCCCGGGTGTGCAGGTTGGCCGCGATACCCCCAGAACATATCACCCCAGGTAGTGAGGGATCCGCATACCAAGTTTCGTTCAAATCGGGCAAGCCGGTTTTGCGGAGGCAGTTTTTACATTTTTTCCATTGACATGAATGGGTGAAATATGATTTTCTGTTTGTAGCTCCGCCCAGGTGTGCAGGTTGGCCGCGATACCCCCAGAACATATCACCCCAGGTAGTGAGGGATCTGCATACCAAGTTTCGTTCAAATCGGGCAAGCCGTTTTTGCGTTGGCAGCTGTTTTACATTTTTTCCATTGACATGAATGGGTGAAATACGATTATCTGTTTGTAGCTCCGCCCACGTGTGCAGGTGGGCCGCGAGACCCCCAGAACATATCATCCCGGGTAGTGAGGGATCTGCATACCAAGTTTCATTCAAATCGGTCAAGCCGTTTTTGCGTGATCGCGGCACATACATACATACATCCGATTTTATATATATAGAAGAAAGATGTATAGGCATGCGTACGCCTTTTCAGCACCATAGAAATAATAACCAGTAGTAGTAGAAGTAGTAGGCTAGTGTTTATTTGATTTCAAAGTAGAATTTCTTCCTTCAAGACAGCAACAGCAAAATTTGTTCTCTGTAACTGAACTACCTCGCTCTGCTGCTAGTAACATATTAAGCTGGCCTGTGTCCATCCCGTCCCATTTGCGCTAAGTTGCACAGTTCAGCCTGGATGTTCAGCAGGGGACGTGCCAGCGAGAGGCTTTGAAATGAACACCTATAGTTTTATGAAAACAACGCAAAAGAAACCAGTGTTTAATCCTCCACGGATCTCGCTGGCCGACTTGCAATAAAGTGCAAGATTGATATCAACTCGATGCAATTGTGCTGGTAATATGGATCCTGTTTCTCTGCTGAAAGAACAAAAGGGAAGCAATATTCGCTCTTTTGTAAGTCTGATTTCCTTGTGCTCCAAATCGCAGCTCACTAAGAGGGTGGAATGCTATTAAGTCCGCTTGCTCATAAAATTTAAAATGGGCACCGATTTTAAACCAAAATACTAGAGATTGTGGTAGCTATCTTTTAAAGTAACCCTGGAATAATTGTGAAAAGATTGATTTCACTTCTAGTGTAAGGGAGTCTTTAAAGTCTGATATTGAGAAAGACATGGGGGAAGCCACTGCTGGTCCTTGATCGGGAGCATGGAATGTTGCTAATGTTTGGGGTTCCGAAATCTTGATACTCGTTTGGATTCCAGAATCTTGCTATTCTTTGGGATTCTGTATGGAATGTTGCTACTCCTTGGGGTTTGGCCAGGTACTAGTGACCGGGATTGGCTACCGTGAGAATGGGCTACTGTGCTTGATGGACCATTGGTCTGACCCAGTAAGGCTATTCTTATGTTCTTATGTCCAGTATTTCTTTGGTTTGCCGAATGCCACTTCGCTATTGAAAGAGTTACACCAGCTCCCGAACAGGGTGAAATTCAAGATCTTGTGCTGACACAGAAAATCATCCATCTCTCAGAGCCATGATATCTAGCAGCCAGACTACATGACCATAGGCCAGCACGCATCCTGCACTTGAGCCAAGAATACCTGTTGCTTTGATGCCTGGGATCTCTCGGAGAGAGAAAGAGATAATGGTTACTGCAGATGGGCAGACTAGATGGGCCATTTGGCCTGTATCTGCCATCATGTTTCTATAACCATAAAGCTCTATGACATCACAATGCAGGTGTAAAGAGCCTTAGCCAATGGAAAGAGGAGATGCAAATGTTAAGAGCCTTAGCCAATAGGGAGAGGAGGAGATAGTGGATGCTCTGGATGGGTCAATTGGCCTTTATCTGCCATCATGCTTCTATAACCATAAAGCTCTATGACATCACAATGCAGGTGTAAAGAGCCTTAGCCAATGGAAAGAGGAGATGCAAATGTTAAGAGCCTTAGCCAATAGGGAGAGGAGGAGATAGTGGATGCTCTGGATGGGTCAATTGGCCTTTATCTGCCATCATGCTTCTATAACCATAAAGTTCTATGACCTCACAATGCAGGTGTAAAGAGCCCTAGCCTATAGGAAGAGGAGATGCAAATGTTAAGAGTCTTAGCCAATAGGGAGAGGAGGAGATAGTGGATGCTCTGGATGGGTCAATAGGCCTTTATCTGCCATCAGGTTTCTCTGTTTTTAAAGTCAAGTACTGACACTCTAAGTTCTTCTCATTTTGCTGTTAAGTACCACCACAGAGACTAAAGTGACTTAACAAGAAGAGTTTACTCAATGTTTTCACTTATTTTCAATTTTTTTGTAATATCAAGTAGAGTGAAAATGACTCCACAAAATCAAGGTCATTGCAATTTGCATTTCAGAGTCTTTTCCTTTATTACTTTTATCTTAAGGAAAAAAATACTAAACTGGGAAAAACAAAGGAGCTTAAATACTCTATACCAGGGGTGCCCAAATGGTCGATCACGATCGACCAGTAGATCGCAAAGGCAGAAATAAAGAAGGGGGAGGGGGCAGTGAGAGAGGAATAAAAAGTAGTGGGAGGTAATGAGCTCTGGTCAAGAGGAAGCATACAGGAGGCTGAAAGAAGGGAAGAAATATTGGATGCACAGTCAGAAGAATAAAGTCCTACCAGAGACTCATGAAATCACCAGACAAAAAGGTAGGAAAAATGATTTTTTCAATTTAGTGATCAAAATGTGTCTGTTTTGAGAATTTATATCTGCTGACTATATTTTGCACTATGGCCCCCTTTTACTAAACCGCAATAGCGTTTTTTAGCGCAGGGAGCCTATAAGCGTTGAGAGCAGCGCAGGGCATTCAGTGCAGCTCCCTGCGCTAAAAACCTCTATTGCGGTTTAGTAAAAGGGGAGGGGGTATGTTTGTCTATTTTTGTATAGTTGTTCCTGAGGTGACATTGCATATTTTAAAGTCATCTGCCTTGACCTCTGATAAAACCCCCAAATACAAATGATAATTAACAGTTTCTCTGCACACAGTGTGCTTTGTGTTTTTTTAAATTTAATTGCTGGTTGATCATTTTGACTTGGTCATTTTAAAAGTAGCTCGCAAGGCCAAAAAGTGTGGGCACCCCTGCTCTAAAGACAAAAACAGAAATGGGACTCTGAGGTGCCACCTTCATTGCTCAAAAATGCCAAAAGGAAGCGAACGCCGTTGCAAAGTGTAAAACCTTCTTACTCAAAAGCAAGAATTTTAGTGGGTACCATTCAGCTGCCACTCTGGGTTAAATTCTCTATAAAGCTGAGGGGAGTGGGGAGGGGGGCGGGGGTGTCTTTTATGGAGTACAATGAACGTTGCAGCCCACTGAGTCTAACCTTTTTTCCCCCAAATGTCTAAAAGACAGCATTGTATATACATTCCACTGTGAAGCGACAAGTGTTACGTTTGTAAAGAAATTCATTCTGTCGTCCGAGTGTTTGTCATCGGTCCTGCAGCCCTCCTCTGGTGCTATGTAACGGTACCCACAAAGCACTCCATGATCCTTGCCTCACAAATATCTTTACACTGCACGGGGGTGGGTGGGCGGGGGAGGCCATTTTCTATCGCTCAGAAGTCAAGATAATGCGGTCACGGTATTTTTAAAAAAGAAATGGAAGTAACATTTCTGCCTCTCCTCGCAATGGATGAGCCGAGTTTCTGTGTCCAAACAATGGGGATATTCAGACAAGAACATCAGGTGGAAAAAAAAAAAAAAAAACCCTAACTCAAAGGATTTATTGTAGGCGTTATCACGGATGATATCAAACCTTCTTCTCAGTCTGCAGCAAATAGAATGTTTGGAATTATTAGGAAAGGGATGGAGAAAATGCTGCGGCTGCTACTTATCACATATAGTGCTGAAAGGCGTACGCAGCACTGTACATTTGACATTTATAGATGGTTCCTGCTCTGAAGAGCTTACAATCTAACTTGGACAGACAGACATGACATATAGGGTTGGGGATGCAAAACCCGAGGTGAGAGGAGTTAGGAGTCGAAAGCACTCTCAAAGAGGTGGGCTGACATTTATAGATGGTCCCTGCTCAGAAGAGCTTACAATCTAACTTGGACACACAGACATGACATAGAGGGTTGGGGATGCAGAACCCGAGGTGAGAGGAGTTAGGAGTCGAAAGCACTCTCAAAGAGGTGGGCTGACATTTATAGATGGTCCCTGCTAGGAAGAGCTTACAATCTAACTTGGACAGACAGACATGACATATAGGGTTGGGGATGCAGAACCAAAGGTGAGAGGAGTTAGGAGTCGAAAGCACTCTCAAAGAGGTGGGCTGACATTTATAGATGGTCCCTGCTCAGAAGAGCTTACAATCTAACTTGGACAGACAGACATGACATAGAGGGTTGGGGATGCAGAACCCAAGGTGAGAGGAGTTAGGAGTCGAAAGCACTCTCAAAGAGGTGGGCTGACATTTATAGATGGTCCCTGCTCAGAAGAGCTTACAATCTAACTTGGACAGACAAACATGACATATAGGGATGGGGATGCAGAACCCAAGGTGAGAGGAGTTAGGAGTCAAAAGCACTCTCAAAGAGGTGGGCTGACATTTATAGATGGTCCCTGTTCAGAAGAGCTTACAATCTAACTTGGACACACAGACATGACATAGAGGGTTGGGGATGCAGAACCCGAGGTGAGAGGAGTTAGGAGTCGAAAGCACTCTCAAAGAGGTGGGCTGACATTTATAGATGGTCCCTGCTAGGAAGAGCTTACAATCTAACTTGGACAGACAGACATGACATATAGGGTTGGGGATGCAGAGCCAAAGGTGAGAGGAGTTAGGAGTCGAAAGCACTCTCAAAGAGGTGGGCTGACATTTATAGATGGTCCCTGCTCAGAAGAGCTTACAATCTAACTTGGACAGACAGACATGACATAGAGGGTTGGGAATGCAGAACCCAAGGTGAGAGGAGTTAGGAGTCGAAAGCACTCTCAAAGAGGTGGGCTGACATTTATAGATGGTCCCTGCTCTGAAGAGCTTACAATCTAACTTGGACAGACAGACATGACATATAGGGATGGGGATGCAGAACCCAAGGTGAGAGGAGTTAGGAGTCAAAAGCACTCTCAAAGAGGTGGGCTGACATTTATAGATGGTCCCTGTTCAGAAGAGCTTACAATCTAACTTGGACACACAGACATGACATAGAGGGTTGGGGATGCAGAACCCGAGGTGAGAGGAGTTAGGAGTCGAAAGCACTCTCAAAGAGGTGGGCTGACATTTATAGATGGTCCCTTCTAGGAAGAGCTTACAATCTAACTTGGACAGACAGACATGACATATAGGGTTGGGGATGCAGAACCAAAGGTGAGAGGAGTTAGGAGTCGAAAGCACTCTCAAAGAGGTGGGCTCACTTTTATACATGGTCCCTGCTCAGAAGAGCTTACAATCTAACTTGGACAGACAGACATGACACTATTCGCCGATGACGCTAAACTATGTAATATAGTAAGTGAATGCAGTTTACAGAATTATATGGCACAGGACCTGCTTACATTGGAAAGTTGGTCCTCAACCTGGCAGCTAGGCTTCAATGCTAAGAAATGTAAGGTCATGCACCTCGGAAGCGGAAATCCATGCAGGACGTACTTCTTGAACGGAGAAACTTTAACTAGGACTTCAGCAGAACGAGATTTAGGAGTAATCATCAGTGCAGACATGAAAACTGCCAATCAAGTGGAGAAGGCTTCATCTAAGGCAAGGCAGATATTGGGTTGTATCAACAGAAGTTTCGTCAGCCGAAAGCCTGAAGTCATTATGCCGTTGAACAGGGCCACGGTGAGACCTCATCTGGAGTACTGTGTGCAATTCTGGAGGCCACATTACAGTAAAGATTTGCGCAGAATTGAATCGGTTCAATGGACGGCCACCAGGATGATCTCGGGGCTCAAGGGTCTCTCGTACGAAGAGAGACTGAACAAATTGCAGCTCTACACTCTCGAGGAATGTAGGGAGAGGGGAGACATGATCGAAACATTTAAGTACCTCACGGGACGTGTCGAAGTGGAAGATGATATTTTCTTTCTCAAGGGACCCTCGGCCACAAGAGGGCACCCGCTCAAACTCAGGGGCGGAAAATTTCATGGCGACACCAGAAAGTATTTCTTCACAGAGAGAGTGGTTGATCATTGGAACAAGCTTCCAATGCAGGTGATCGAGGCAGACAGCGTGCCAGAC
Source organism: Geotrypetes seraphini (assembly GCF_902459505.1). Lineage (NCBI taxonomy): Eukaryota > Metazoa > Chordata > Amphibia > Gymnophiona > Dermophiidae > Geotrypetes > Geotrypetes seraphini. The sequence continues at coordinate 252,575,080 of NC_047089.1, forward strand.
TTTAAGAATAAATGGGATACCCAGGTGGGATCCCTACGAGGGTCAAGATAAGGAAATTGTGTCATTAGGGCATAGACAGGGGGTGGGTAAGCAGAGTGGGCAGACTTGATGGGCTCTAGCCCTTTTCTGCCGTCATCTTCTATGTTTCTATGATGGGTCATTTGGCCTTTATCTGCCATCATGTTTCTATGTTTCTATAATCAGAAAGTTCTATGACATCACAATGCAGGTGTAAAGAGCCTTAGCCTATAGGAAGAGGAGATGCAAATGTTAAGAGCCTTAGCCAATAGGGAGAGGAGGAGAGAGTGGCTGCTGCAGACACCAGAAAGTATTTCTTCACAGAGAGAGTGGTTGATCATTGGAACAAGCTTCCAGTGCAGGTGATCGAGGCAGACAGCGTGCCAGACTTGAAGAAGAAATGGGATACCCATGTGGGATCCCTACGAGGGTCAAGATAAGGAAATTGGGTCATTAGGGCATAGAAAGGGGGTGGGTAAGCAGAGTGGGCAGACTTGGTGGGCTGTAGCCCTTTTCTGCCGTCATCTTCTATGTTTCTATGTTTCTATGATGGGTCATTTGGCCTTTATTTGCTATCATGTTTCTATAATCAGAAAGTTCTATGACATCACAATGCAGGTGTAAAGAGCCTTAGCCTATAGGAAGAGGAGATGCAAATGTTAAGAGCCTTAGCCAATAGGGAGAGGAGGAGAGAGTGGCTGCTGCAGACACCAGAAAGTATTTCTTCACAGAGAGAGTGGTTGATCATTGGAACAAGCTTCCAGTGCAGGTGATCGAGGCAGACAGCGTGCCAGACTTGAAGAAGAAATGGGATACCCATGTGGGATCCCTACGAGGGTCATTAGGGCATAGACAGGGGGTGGGTAAGCAGAGTGGGCAGACTTGATGGGCTGTAGCCCTTTTCTGCCCTCATCTTCTATGTTTCTATGTTTCTACGATGGGTCATTTGGCCTTTGTCTGCCATCATGTTTCTATGTTTCTATAATCAGAAAGTTCTATGACATCACAATGCAGGTGTAAAGAGCCTTAGCCTATAGGAAGAGGAGATGCAAATGTTAAGAGCCTTAGCCAATAGGGAGAGGAGGAGAGAGTGGCTGCTGCAGACACCAGAAAGTATTTCTTCACAGAGAGAGTGGTTGATCATTGGAACAAGCTTCCAGTGCAGGTGATCGAGGCAGACAGCGTGCCAGACTTTAAGAAGAAATGGGATACCCATGTGGGATCCCTACGAGGGTCATTAGGGCATAGACAGGGGGTGGGTAAGCAGAGTGGGCAGACTTGATGGGCTGTAGCCCTTTTCTGCCCTCATCTTCTATGTTTCTATGTTTCTATGATGGGTCATTTGGCCTTTGTCTGCCATCATGTTTCTATGTTTCTATAATCAGAAAGTTCTATGACATCACAATGCAGGTGTAAAGAGCCTTAGCCTATAGGAAGAGGAGATGCAAATGTTAAGAGCCTTAGCCAATAGGGAGAGGAGGAGAGAGTGGCTGCTGCAGACACCAGAAAGTATTTCTTCACAGAGAGAGTGGTTGATCATTGGAACAAGCTTCTAGTGCAGGTGATCGAGGCAGACAGCGTGCCAGACTTTAAGAAGAAATGGGATACCCATGTGGGATCCCTACGAAGGTCATTAGGGCATAGACAGGGGGTGGGTAAGCAGAGTGGGCAGACTTGATGGGCTGTAGCCCTTTTCTGCCGTCATCTTCTATGTTTCTATGATGGGTCATTTGGCCTTTATTTGCCATCATGTTTCTATAATCAGAAAGTTCTATGACATCACAATGCAGGTGTAAAGAGCCTTAGCCTATAGGAAGAGGAGATGCAAATGTTAAGAGCCTTAGCCAATAGGGAGAGGAGGAGAGAGTGGCTGCTGCAGACACCAGAAAGTATTTCTTCACAGAGAGAGTGGTTGATCATTGGAACAAGCTTCCAGTGCAGGTGATCGAGGCAGACAGCGTGCCAGACTTGAATAAGAAATGGGATACCCATGTGGGATCCCTACGAGGGTCATTAGGGCATAGACAGGGGGTGGGTAAGCAGAGTGGGCAGACTTGATGGGCTGTAGCCCTTTTCTGCCCTCATCTTCTATGTTTCTATGTTTCTATGATGGGTCATTTGGCCTTTGTCTGCCATCATGTTTCTATGTTTCTATAATCAGAAAGTTCTATGACATCACAATGCAGGTGTAAAGAGCCTTAGCCTATAGGAAGAGGAGATGCAAATGTTAAGAGCCTTAGCCAATAGGGAGAGGAGGAGAGAGTGGCTGCTGCAGACACCAGAAAGTATTTCTTCACAGAGAGAGTGGTTGATCATTGGAACAAGCTTCCAGTGCAGGTGATCGAGGCAGACAGCGTGCCAGACTTTAAGAATAAATGGGATACCCATGTGGGATCCCTACGAAGGTCATTAGGGCATAGACAGGGGGTGGGTAAGCAGAGTGGGCAGACTTGATGGGCTGTAGCCCTTTTCTGCCGTCATCTTCTATGTTTCTATGATGGGTCATTTGGCCTTTATTTGCCATCATGTTTCTATAATCAGAAAGTTCTATGACATCACAATGCAGGTGTAAAGAGCCTTAGCCTATAGGAAGAGGAGATGCAAATGTTAAGAGCCTTAGCCAATAGGGAGAGGAGGAGAGAGTGGCTGCTGCAGACACCAGAAAGTATTTCTTCACAGAGAGAGTGGTTGATCATTGGAACAAGCTTCCAGTGCAGGTGATCGAGGCAGACAGCGTGCCAGACTTTAAGAAGAAATGGGAGGGTCAAGATAAGGAAATTGGGTCATTAGGGCATAGACAGGGGGTGGGTAAGCAGAGTGGGCAGACTTGGTGGGCTGTAGCCCTTTTCTGCCGTCATCTTCTATGTTTCTATGTTTCTATGATGGGTCATTTGGCCTTTATTTGCTATCATGTTTCTATAATCAGAAAGTTCTATGACATCACAATGCAGGTGTAAAGAGCCTTAGCCTATAGGAAGAGGAGATGCAAATGTTAAGAGCCTTAGCCAATAGGGAGAGGAGGAGAGAGTGGCTGCTGCAGACACCAGAAAGTATTTCTTCACAGAGAGAGTGGTTGATCATTGGAACAAGCTTCCAGTGCAGGTGATCGAGGCAGACAGCGTGCCAGACTTGAAGAAGAAATGGGATACCCATGTGGGATCCCTACGAGGGTCATTAGGGCATAGACAGGGGGTGGGTAAGCAGAGTGGGCAGACTTGATGGGCTGTAGCCCTTTTCTGCCCTCATCTTCTATGTTTCTATGTTTCTATGATGGGTCATTTGGCCTTTGTCTGCCATCATGTTTCTATGTTTCTATAATCAGAAAGTTCTATGACATCACAATGCAGGTGTAAAGAGCCTTAGCCTATAGGAAGAGGAGATGCAAATGTTAAGAGCCTTAGCCAATAGGGAGAGGAGGAGAGAGTGGCTGCTGCAGACACCAGAAAGTATTTCTTCACAGAGAGAGTGGTTGATCATTGGAACAAGCTTCTAGTGCAGGTGATCGAGGCAGACAGCGTGCCAGACTTTAAGAATAAATGGGATACCCATGTGGGATCCCTACGAAGGTCATTAGGGCATAGACAGGGGGTGGGTAAGCAGAGTGGGCAGACTTGATGGGCTGTAGCCCTTTTCTGCCGTCATCTTCTATGTTTCTATGATGGGTCATTTGGCCTTTATTTGCCATCATGTTTCTATAATCAGAAAGTTCTATGACATCACAATGCAGGTGTAAAGAGCCTTAGCCTATAGGAAGAGGAGATGCAAATGTTAAGAGCCTTAACCAATAGGGAGAGGAGGAGAGAGTGGCTGCTGCAGACACCAGAAAGTATTTCTTCACAGAGAGAGTGGTTGATCATTGGAACAAGCTTCCAGTGCAGGTGATCGAGGCAGACAGCGTGCCAGACTTGAAGAAGAAATGGGATACCCATGTGGGATCCCTACGAGGGTCATTAGGGCATAGACAGGGGGTGGGTAAGCAGAGTGGGCAGACTTGATGGGCTGTAGCCCTTTTCTGCCCTCATCTTCTATGTTTCTATGTTTCTATGATGGGTCATTTGGCCTTTGTCTGCCATCATGTTTCTATGTTTCTATAATCAGAAAGTTCTATGACATCACAATGCAGGTGTAAAGAGCCTTAGCCTATAGGAAGAGGAGATGCAAATGTTAAGAGCCTTAGCCAATAGGGAGAGGAGGAGAGAGTGGCTGCTGCAGACACCAGAAAGTATTTCTTCACAGAGAGAGTGGTTGATCATTGGAACAAGCTTCTAGTGCAGGTGATCGAGGCAGACAGCGTGCCAGACTTTAAGAATAAATGGGATACCCATGTGGGATCCCTACGAAGGTCATTAGGGCATAGACAGTGGGTGGGTAAGCAGAGTGGGCAGACTTGATGGGCTGTAGCCCTTTTCTGCCGTCATCTTCTATGTTTCTATGATGGGTCATTTGGCCTTTATTTGCCATCATGTTTCTATAATCAGAAAGTTCTATGACATCACAATGCAGGTGTAAAGAGCCTTAGCCTATAGGAAGAGGAGATGCAAATGTTAAGAGCCTTAGCCAATAGGGAGAGGAGGAGAGAGTGGCTGCTGCAGACACCAGAAAGTATTTCTTCACAGAGAGAGTGGTTGATCATTGGAACAAGCTTCCAGTGCAGGTGATCGAGGCAGACAGCGTGCCAGACTTTAAGAAGAAATGGGAGGGTCAAGATAAGGAAATTGGGTCATTAGGGCATAGACAGGGGGTGGGTAAGCAGAGTGGGCAGACTTGGTGGGCTGTAGCCCTTTTCTGCCGTCATCTTCTATGTTTCTATGATGGGTCATTTGGCCTTTATTTGCTATCATGTTTCTATAATCAGAAAGTTCTATGACATCACAATGCAGGTGTAAAGAGCCTTAGCCTATAGGAAGAGGAGATGCAAATGTTAAGAGCCTTAGCCAATAGGGAGAGGAGGAGAGAGTGGCTGCTGCAGACACCAGAAAGTATTTCTTCACAGAGAGAGTGGTTGATCATTGGAACAAGCTTCCAGTGCAGGTGATCGAGGCAGACAGCGTGCCAGACTTTAAGAAGAAATGGGATACCCATGTGGGATCCCTACGAGGGTCATTAGGGCATAGACAGGGGGTGGGTAAGCAGAGTGGGCAGACTTGATGGGCTGTAGCCCTTTTCTGCCCTCATCTTCTATGTTTCTATGTTTCTATGATGGGTCATTTGGCCTTTGTCTGCCATCATGTTTCTATGTTTCTATAATCAGAAAGTTCTATGACATCACAATGCAGGTGTAAAGAGCCTTAGCCTATAGGAAGAGGAGATGCAAATGTTAAGAGCCTTAGCCAATAGGGAGAGGAGGAGAGAGTGGCTGCTGCAGACACCAGAAAGTATTTCTTCACAGAGAGAGTGGTTGATCATTGGAACAAGCTTCTAGTGCAGGTGATCGAGGCAGACAGCGTGCCAGACTTTAAGAATAAATGGGATACCCATGTGGGATCCCTACGAAGGTCATTAGGGCATAGACAGGGGGTGGGTAAGCAGAGTGGGCAGACTTGATGGGCTGTAGCCCTTTTCTGCCGTCATCTTCTATGTTTCTATGATGGGTCATTTGGCCTTTATTTGCCATCATGTTTCTATAATCAGAAAGTTCTATGACATCACAATGCAGGTGTAAAGAGCCTTAGCCTATAGGAAGAGGAGATGCAAATGTTAAGAGCCTTAGCCAATAGGGAGAGGAGGAGAGAGTGGCTGCTGCAGACACCAGAAAGTATTTCTTCACAGAGAGAGTGGTTGATCATTGGAACAAGCTTCCAGTGCAGGTGATCGAGGCAGACAGCGTGCCAGACGTGAAGAAGAAATGGGATACCCATGTGGGATCCCTACGAGGGTCATTAGGGCATAGACAGGGGGTGGGTAAGCAGAGTGGGCAGACTTGATGGGCTGTAGCCCTTTTCTGCCCTCATCTTCTATGTTTCTATGTTTCTATGATGGGTCATTTGGCCTTTGTCTGCCATCATGTTTCTATGTTTCTATAATCAGAAAGTTCTATGACATCACAATGCAGGTGTAAAGAGCCTTAGCCTATAGGAAGAGGAGATGCAAATGTTAAGAGCCTTAGCCAATAGGGAGAGGAGGAGAGAGTGGCTGCTGCAGACACCAGAAAGTATTTCTTCACAGAGAGAGTGGTTGATCATTGGAACAAGCTTCTAGTGCAGGTGATCGAGGCAGACAGCGTGCCAGACTTTAAGAATAAATGGGATACCCATGTGGGATCCCTACGAAGGTCATTAGGGCATAGACAGTGGGTGGGTAAGCAGAGTGGGCAGACTTGATGGGCTGTAGCCCTTTTCTGCCGTCATCTTCTATGTTTCTATGATGGGTCATTTGGCCTTTATTTGCCATCATGTTTCTATAATCAGAAAGTTCTATGACATCACAATGCAGGTGTAAAGAGCCTTAGCCTATAGGAAGAGGAGATGCAAATGTTAAGAGCCTTAGCCAATAGGGAGAGGAGGAGAGAGTGGCTGCTGCAGACACCAGAAAGTATTTCTTCACAGAGAGAGTGGTTGATCATTGGAACAAGCTTCCAGTGCAGGTGATCGAGGCAGACAGCGTGCCAGACTTTAAGAAGAAATGGGAGGGTCAAGATAAGGAAATTGGGTCATTAGGGCATAGACAGGGGGTGGGTAAGCTGAGTGGGCAGACTTGGTGGGCTGTAGCCCTTTTCTGCCGTCATCTTCTATGTTTCTATGTTTCTATGATGGGTCATTTGGCCTTTATTTGCTATCATGTTTCTATAATCAGAAAGTTCTATGACATCACAATGCAGGTGTAAAGAGCCTTAGCCTATAGGAAGAGGAGATGCAAATGTTAAGAGCCTTAGCCAATAGGGAGAGGAGGAGAGAGTGGCTGCTGCAGACACCAGAAAGTATTTCTTCACAGAGAGAGTGGTTGATCATTGGAACAAGCTTCCAGTGCAGGTGATCGAGGCAGACAGCGTGCCAGACTTTAAGAAGAAATGGGATACCCATGTGGGATCCCTACGAGGGTCATTAGGGCATAGACAGGGGGTGGGTAAGCAGAGTGGGCAGACTTGATGGGCTGTAGCCCTTTTCTGCCCTCATCTTCTATGTTTCTATGTTTCTATGATGGGTCATTTGGCCTTTGTCTGCCATCATGTTTCTATGTTTCTATAATCAGAAAGTTCTATGACATCACAATGCAGGTGTAAAGAGCCTTAGCCTATAGGAAGAGGAGATGCAAATGTTAAGAGCCTTAGCCAATAGGGAGAGGAGGAGAGAGTGGCTGCTGCAGACACCAGAAAGTATTTCTTCACAGAGAGAGTGGTTGATCATTGGAACAAGCTTCCAGTGCAGGTGATCGAGGCAGACAGCGTGCCAGACTTTAAGAATAAATGGGATACCCATGTGGGATCCCTACGAAGGTCATTAGGGCATAGACAGGGGGTGGGTAAGCAGAGTGGGCAGACTTGATGGGCTGTAGCCCTTTTCTGCCGTCATCTTCTATGTTTCTATGATGGGTCATTTGGCCTTTGTCTGCCATCATGTTTCTATGTTTCTATAATCAGAAAGTTCTATGACATCACAATGCAGGTGTAAAGAGCCTTAGCCTATAGGAAGAGGAGATGCAAATGTTAAGAGCCTTAGCCAATAGGGAGAGGAGGAGAGAGTGGCTGCTGCAGACACCAGAAAGTATTTCTTCACAGAGATAGTGGTTGATCATTGGAACAAGCTTCTAGTGCAGGTGATCGAGGCAGACAGCGTGCCAGACTTTAAGAATAAATGGGATACCCATGTGGGATCCCTACGAAGGTCATTAGGGCATAGACAGGGGGTGGGTAAGCAGAGTGGGCAGACTTGATGGGCTGTAGCCCTTTTCTGCCGTCATCTTCTATGTTTCTATGATGGGTCATTTGGCCTTTATTTGCCATCATGTTTCTATAATCAGAAAGTTCTATGACATCACAATGCAGGTGTAAAGAGCCTTAGCCTATAGGAAGAGGAGATGCAAATGTTAAGAGCCTTAGCCAATAGGGAGAGGAGGAGAGAGTGGCTGCTGCAGACACCAGAAAGTATTTCTTCACAGAGAGAGTGGTTGATCATTGGAACAAGCTTCCAGTGCAGGTGATCGAGGCAGACAGCGTGCCAGACTTGAAGAAGAAATGGGATACCCATGTGGGATCCCTACGAGGGTCATTAGGGCATAGACAGGGGGTGGGTAAGCAGAGTGGGCAGACTTGATGGGCTGTAGCCCTTTTCTGCCCTCATCTTCTATGTTTCTATGTTTCTATGATGGGTCATTTGGCCTTTGTCTGCCATCATGTTTCTATGTTTCTATAATCAGAAAGTTCTATGACATCACAATGCAGGTGTAAAGAGCCTTAGCCTATAGGAAGAGGAGATGCAAATGTTAAGAGCCTTAGCCAATAGGGAGAGGAGGAGAGAGTGGCTGCTGCAGACACCAGAAAGTATTTCTTCACAGAGAGAGTGGTTGATCATTGGAACAAGCTTCCAGTGCAGGTGATCGAGGCAGACAGCGTGCCAGACTTGAAGAAGAAATGGGATACCCATGTGGGATCCCTACGAGGGTCAAGATAAGGAAATTGGGTCATTAGGGCATAGAAAGGGGGTGGGTAAGCAGAGTGGGCAGACTTGGTGGGCTGTAGCCCTTTTCTGCCGTCATCTTCTATGTTTCTATGTTTCTATGATGGGTCATTTGGCCTTTATTTGCTATCATGTTTCTATAATCAGAAAGTTCTATGACATCACAATGCAGGTGTAAAGAGCCTTAGCCTATAGGAAGAGGAGATGCAAATGTTAAGAGCCTTAGCCAATAGGGAGAGGAGGAGAGAGTGGCTGCTGCAGACACCAGAAAGTATTTCTTCACAGAGAGAGTGGTTGATCATTGGAACAAGCTTCCAGTGCAGGTGATCGAGGCAGACAGCGTGCCAGACTTTAAGAAGAAATGGGATACCCATGTGGGATCCCTACGAGGGTCAAGATAAGGAAATTGGGTCATTAGGGCATAGACAGGGGGTGGGTAAGCAGAGTGGGCAGACTTGATGGGCTGTAGCCCTTTTCTGCCGTCATCTTCTATGTTTCTATGATGGGTCATTTGGCCTTTATTTGCCATCATGTTTCTATAATCAGAAAGTTCTATGACATCACAATGCAGGTGTAAAGAGCCTTAGCCTATAGGAAGAGGAGATGCAAATGTTAAGAGCCTTAGCCAATAGGGAGAGGAGGAGAGAGTGGCTGCTGCAGACACCAGAAAGTATTTCTTCACAGAGAGAGTGGTTGATCATTGGAACAAGCTTCCAGTGCAGGTGATCGAGGCAGACAGCGTGCCAGACTTTAAGAAGAAATGGGATACCCATGTGGGATCCCTACGAGGGTCATTAGGGCATAGACAGGGGGTGGGTAAGCAGAGTGGGCAGACTTGATGGGCTGTAGCCCTTTTCTGCCCTCATCTTCTATGTTTCTATGTTTCTATGATGGGTCATTTGGCCTTTGTCTGCCATCATGTTTCTATGTTTCTATAATCAGAAAGTTCTATGACATCACAATGCAGGTGTAAAGAGCCTTAGCCTATAGGAAGAGGAGATGCAAATGTTAAGAGCCTTAGCCAATAGGGAGAGGAGGAGAGAGTGGCTGCTGCAGACACCAGAAAGTATTTCTTCACAGAGAGAGTGGTTGATCATTGGAACAAGCTTCCAGTGCAGGTGATCGAGGCAGACAGCGTGCCAGACTTGAAGAAGAAATGGGATACCCATGTGGGATCCCTACGAGGGTCATTAGGGCATAGACAGGGGGTGGGTAAGCAGAGTGGGCAGACTTGATGGGCTGTAGCCCTTTTCTGCCCTCATCTTCTATGTTTCTATGTTTCTATGATGGGTCATTTGGCCTTTGTCTGCCATCATGTTTCTATGTTTCTATAATCAGAAAGTTCTATGACATCACAATGCAGGTGTAAAGAGCCTTAGCCTATAGGAAGAGGAGATGCAAATGTTAAGAGCCTTAGCCAATAGGGAGAGGAGGAGAGAGTGGCTGCTGCAGACACCAGAAAGTATTTCTTCACAGAGAGAGTGGTTGATCATTGGAACAAGCTTCCAGTGCAGGTGATCGAGGCAGACAGCGTGCCAGACTTTAAGAAGAAATGGGATACCCATGTGGGATCCCTACGAGGGTCATTAGGGCATAGACAGGGGGTGGGTAAGCAGAGTGGGCAGACTTGATGGGCTGTAGCACTTTTCTGCCCTCATCTTCTATGTTTCTATGTTTCTATGATGGGTCATTTGGCCTTTGTCTGCCATCATGTTTCTATGTTTCTATAATCAGAAAGTTCTATGACATCACAATGCAGGTGTAAAGAGCCTTAGCCTATAGGAAGAGGAGATGCAAATGTTAAGAGCCTTAGCCAATAGGGAGAGGAGGAGAGAGTGGCTGCTGCAGACACCAGAAAGTATTTCTTCACAGAGAGAGTGGTTGATCATTGGAACAAGCTTCCAGTGCAGGTGATCGAGGCAGACAGCGTGCCAGACTTTAAGAAGAAATGGGATACCCATGTGGGATCCCTACGAGGGTCATTAGGGCATAGACAGGGGGTGGGTAAGCAGAGTGGGCAGACTTGATGGGCTGTAGCCCTTTTCTGCCCTCATCTTCTATGTTTCTATGTTTCTATGATGGGTCATTTGGCCTTTGTCTGCCATCATGTTTCTATGTTTCTATAATCAGAAAGTTCTATGACATCACAATGCAGGTGTAAAGAGCCTTAGCCTATAGGAAGAGGAGATGCAAATGTTAAGAGCCTTAGCCAATAGGGAGAGGAGGAGAGAGTGGCTGCTGCAGACACCAGAAAGTATTTCTTCACAGAGAGAGTGGTTGATCATTGGAACAAGCTTCTAGTGCAGGTGATCGAGGCAGACAGCGTGCCAGACTTTAAGAATAAATGGGATACCCATGTGGGATCCCTACGAAGGTCATTAGGGCATAGACAGGGGGTGGGTAAGCAGAGTGGGCAGACTTGATGGGCTGTAGCCCTTTTCTGCCGTCATCTTCTATGTTTCTATGATGGGTCATTTGGCCTTTATTTGCCATCATGTTTCTATAATCAGAAAGTTCTATGACATCACAATGCAGGTGTAAAGAGCCTTAGCCTATAGGAAGAGGAGATGCAAATGTTAAGAGCCTTAGCCAATAGGGAGAGGAGGAGAGAGTGGCTGCTGCAGACACCAGAAAGTATTTCTTCACAGAGAGAGTGGTTGATCATTGGAACAAGCTTCCAGTGCAGGTGATCGAGGCAGACAGCGTGCCAGACTTTAAGAAGAAATGGGATACCCATGTGGGATCCCTACGAGGGTCATTAGGGCATAGACAGGGGGTGGGTAAGCAGAGTGGGCAGACTTGATGGGCTGTAGCCCTTTTCTGCCCTCATCTTCTATGTTTCTATGTTTCTATGATGGGTCATTTGGCCTTTGTCTGCCATCATGTTTCTATGTTTCTATAATCAGAAAGTTCTATGACATCACAATGCAGGTGTAAAGAGCCTTAGCCTATAGGAAGAGGAGATGCAAATGTTAAGAGCCTTAGCCAATAGGGAGAGGAGGAGAGAGTGGCTGCTGCAGACACCAGAAAGTATTTCTTCACAGAGAGAGTGGTTGATCATTGGAACAAGCTTCCAGTGCAGGTGATCGAGGCAGACAGCGTGCCAGACTTTAAGAAGAAATGGGATACCCATGTGGGATCCCTACGAGGGTCATTAGGGCATAGACAGGGGGTGGGTAAGCAGAGTGGGCAGACTTGATGGGCTGTAGCCCTTTTCTGCCCTCATCTTCTATGTTTCTATGATGGGTCATTTGGCCTTTGTCTGCCATCATGTTTCTATGTTTCTATAATCAGAAAGTTCTATGACATCACAATGCAGGTGTAAAGAGCCTTAGCCTATAGGAAGAGGAGATGCAAATGTTAAGAGCCTTAGCCAATAGGGAGAGGAGGAGAGAGTGGCTGCTGCAGACACCAGAAAGTATTTCTTCACAGAGAGAGTGGTTGATCATTGGAACAAGCTTCTAGTGCAGGTGATCGAGGCAGACAGCGTGCCAGACTTTAAGAATAAATGGGATACCCATGTGGGATCCCTACGAAGGTCATTAGGGCATAGACAGGGGGTGGGTAAGCAGAGTGGGCAGACTTGATGGGCTGTAGCCCTTTTCTGCCGTCATCTTCTATGTTTCTATGATGGGTCATTTGGCCTTTATTTGCCATCATGTTTCTATAATCAGAAAGTTCTATGACATCACAATGCAGGTGTAAAGAGCCTTAGCCTATAGGAAGAGGAGATGCAAATGTTAAGAGCCTTAGCCAATAGGGAGAGGAGGAGAGAGTGGCTGCTGCAGACACCAGAAAGTATTTCTTCACAGAGAGAGTGGTTGATCATTGGAACAAGCTTCCAGTGCAGGTGATCGAGGCAGACAGCGTGCCAGACTTTAAGAAGAAATGGGATACCCATGTGGGATCCCTACGAGGGTCATTAGGGCATAGACAGGGGGTGGGTAAGCAGAGTGGGCAGACTTGATGGGCTGTAGCCCTTTTCTGCCCTCATCTTCTATGTTTCTATGTTTCTATGATGGGTCATTTGGCCTTTGTCTGCCATCATGTTTCTATGTTTCTATAATCAGAAAGTTCTATGACATCACAATGCAGGTGTAAAGAGCCTTAGCCTATAGGAAGAGGAGATGCAAATGTTAAGAGCCTTAGCCAATAGGGAGAGGAGGAGAGAGTGGCTGCTGCAGACACCAGAAAGTATTTCTTCACAGAGAGAGTGGTTGATCATTGGAACAAGCTTCCAGTGCAGGTGATCGAGGCAGACAGCGTGCCAGACTTTAAGAAGAAATGGGATACCCATGTGGGATCCCTACGAGGGTCATTAGGGCATAGACAGGGGGTGGGTAAGCAGAGTGGGCAGACTTGATGGGCTGTAGCCCTTTTCTGCCCTCATCTTCTATGTTTCTATGTTTCTATGATGGGTCATTTGGCCTTTGTCTGCCATCATGTTTCTATGTTTCTATAATCAGAAAGTTCTATGACATCACAATGCAGGTGTAAAGAGCCTTAGCCTATAGGAAGAGGAGATGCAAATGTTAAGAGCCTTAGCCAATAGGGAGAGGAGGAGAGAGTGGCTGCTGCAGACACCAGAAAGTATTTCTTCACAGAGAGAGTGGTTGATCATTGGAACAAGCTTCTAGTGCAGGTGATCGAGGCAGACAGCGTGCCAGACTTTAAGAATAAATGGGATACCCATGTGGGATCCCTACGAAGGTCATTAGGGCATAGACAGGGGGTGGGTAAGCAGAGTGGGCAGACTTGATGGGCTGTAGCCCTTTTCTGCCGTCATCTTCTATGTTTCTATGATGGGTCATTTGGCCTTTATTTGCCATCATGTTTCTATAATCAGAAAGTTCTATGACATCACAATGCAGGTGTAAAGAGCCTTAGCCTATAGGAAGAGGAGATGCAAATGTTAAGAGCCTTAGCCAATAGGGAGAGGAGGAGAGAGTGGCTGCTGCAGACACCAGAAAGTATTTCTTCACAGAGAGAGTGGTTGATCATTGGAACAAGCTTCCAGTGCAGGTGATCGAGGCAGACAGCGTGCCAGACTTTAAGAAGAAATGGGATACCCATGTGGGATCCCTACGAGGGTCATTAGGGCATAGACAGGGGGTGGGTAAGCAGAGTGGGCAGACTTGATGGGCTGTAGCCCTTTTCTGCCCTCATCTTCTATGTTTCTATGTTTCTATGATGGGTCATTTGGCCTTTGTCTGCCATCATGTTTCTATGTTTCTATAATCAGAAAGTTCTATGACATCACAATGCAGGTGTAAAGAGCCTTAGCCTATAGGAAGAGGAGATGCAAATGTTAAGAGCCTTAGCCAATAGGGAGAGGAGGAGAGAGTGGCTGCTGCAGACACCAGAAAGTATTTCTTCACAGAGAGAGTGGTTGATCATTGGAACAAGCTTCCAGTGCAGGTGATCGAGGCAGACAGCGTGCCAGACTTTAAGAAGAAATGGGATACCCATGTGGGATCCCTACGAGGGTCATTAGGGCATAGACAGGGGGTGGGTAAGCAGAGTGGGCAGACTTGATGGGCTGTAGCCCTTTTCTGCCGTCATCTTCTATGTTTCTATGTTTCTATGATGGGTCATTTGGCCTTTGTCTGCCATCATGTTTCTATGTTTCTATAATCAGAAAGTTCTATGACATCACAATGCAGGTGTAAAGAGCCTTAGCCTATAGGAAGAGGAGATGCAAATGTTAAGAGCCTTAGCCAATAGGGAGAGGAGGAGAGAGTGGCTGCTGCAGACACCAGAAAGTATTTCTTCACAGAGAGAGTGGTTGATCATTGGAACAAGCTTCCAGTGCAGGTGATCGAGGCAGACAGCGTGCCAGACTTGAAGAAGAAATGGGATACCCATGTGGGATCCCTACGAGGGTCATTAGGGCATAGACAGGGGGTGGGTAAGCAGAGTGGGCAGACTTGGTGGGCTGTAGCCCTTTTCTGCCGTCATCTTCTATGTTTCTATGTTTCTATGATGGGTCATTTGGCCTTTATTTGCTATCATGTTTCTATAATCAGAAAGTTCTATGACATCACAATGCAGGTGTAAAGAGCCTTAGCCTATAGGAAGAGGAGATGCAAATGTTAAGAGCCTTAGCCAATAGGGAGAGGAGGAGAGAGTGGCTGCTGCAGACACCAGAAAGTATTTCTTCACAGAGAGAGTGGTTGATCATTGGAACAAGCTTCCAGTGCAGGTGATCGAGGCAGACAGCGTGCCAGACTTGAAGAAGAAATGGGATACCCATGTGGGATCCCTACGAGGGTCAAGATAAGGAAATTGGGTCATTAGGGCATAGACAGGGGGTGGGTAAGCAGAGTGGGCAGACTTGATGGGCTGTAGCCCTTTTCTGCCGTCATCTTCTATGTTGCTATGTTTCTATGATGGGTCATTTGGCCTTTATCCGCCATCATGTTACAATGTTTCTATAATCAGAAAGTTCTATGACATCACAATGCAGGTGTAAAGAGCCTTAGCCTATAGGAAGAGGAGATGCAAATGTTAAGAGCCTTAGCCAATAGGGAGAGGAGGAGAGAGTGGCTGCTGCAGACACCAGAAAGTATTTCTTCACAGAGAGAGTGGTTGATCATTGGAACAAGCTTCTAGTGCAGGTGATCGAGGCAGACAGCGTGCCAGACTTTAAGAAGAAATGGGATACCCATGTGGGATCCCTACGAGGGTCATTAGGGCATAGACAGGGGGTGGGTAAGCAGAGTGGGCAGACTTGATGGGCTGTAGCCCTTTTCTTCCCTCATCTTCTATGTTTCTATGATGGGTCATTTGGCCTTTATTTGCCATCATGTTTCTATAATCAGAAAGTTCTATGACATCACAATGCAGGTGTAAAGAGCCTTAGCCTATAGGAAGAGGAGATGCAAATGTTAAGAGCCTTAGCCAATAGGGAGAGGAGGAGAGAGTGGCTGCTGCAGACACCAGAAAGTATTTCTTCACAGAGAGAGTGGTTGATCATTGGAACAAGCTTCCAGTGCAGGTGATCGAGGCAGACAGCGTGCCAGACTTTAAGAAGAAATGGGATACCCATGTGGGATCCCTACGAGGGTCATTAGGGCATAGACAGGGGGTGGGTAAGCAGAGTGGGCAGACTTGATGGGCTGTAGCCCTTTTCTGCCCTCATCTTCTATGTTTCTATGTTTCTATGATGGGTCATTTGGCCTTTGTCTGCCATCATGTTTCTATGTTTCTATAATCAGAAAGTTCTATGACATCACAATGCAGGTGTAAAGAGCCTTAGCCTATAGGAAGAGGAGATGCAAATGTTAAGAGCCTTAGCCAATAGGGAGAGGAGGAGAGAGTGGCTGCTGCAGACACCAGAAAGTATTTCTTCACAGAGAGAGTGGTTGATCATTGGAACAAGCTTCCAGTGCAGGTGATCGAGGCAGACAGCGTGCCAGACTTTAAGAAGAAATGGGATACCCATGTGGGATCCCTACGAGGGTCATTAGGGCATAGACAGGGGGTGGGTAAGCAGAGTGGGCAGACTTGATGGGCTGTAGCCCTTTTCTGCCCTCATCTTCTATGTTTCTATGTTTCTATGATGGGTCATTTGGCCTTTGTCTGCCATCATGTTTCTATGTTTCTATAATCAGAAAGTTCTATGACATCACAATGCAGGTGTAAAGAGCCTTAGCCTATAGGAAGAGGAGATGCAAATGTTAAGAGCCTTAGCCAATAGGGAGAGGAGGAGAGAGTGGCTGCTGCAGACACCAGAAAGTATTTCTTCACAGAGAGAGTGGTTGATCATTGGAACAAGCTTCCAGTGCAGGTGATCGAGGCAGACAGCGTGCCAGACTTGAAGAAGAAATGGGATACCCATGTGGGATCCCTACGAGGGTCAAGATAAGGAAATTGGGTCATTAGGGCATAGAAAGGGGGTGGGTAAGCAGAGTGGGCAGACTTGGTGGGCTGTAGCCCTTTTCTGCCGTCATCTTCTATGTTTCTATGTTTCTATGATGGGTCATTTGGCCTTTATTTGCTATCATGTTTCTATAATCAGAAAGTTCTATGACATCACAATGCAGGTGTAAAGAGCCTTAGCCTATAGGAAGAGGAGATGCAAATGTTAAGAGCCTTAGCCAATAGGGAGAGGAGGAGAGAGTGGCTGCTGCAGACACCAGAAAGTATTTCTTCACAGAGAGAGTGGTTGATCATTGGAACAAGCTTCCAGTGCAGGTGATCGAGGCAGACAGCGTGCCAGACTTGAAGAAGAAATGGGATACCCATGTGGGATCCCTACGAGGGTCAAGATAAGGAAATTGGGTCATTAGGGCATAGACAGGGGGTGGGTAAGCAGAGTGGGCAGACTTGATGGGCTGTAGCCCTTTTCTGCCGTCATCTTCTATGTTGCTATGTTTCTATGATGGGTCATTTGGCCTTTATCCGCCATCATGTTACAATGTTTCTATAATCAGAAAGTTCTATGACATCACAATGCAGGTGTAAAGAGCCTTAGCCTATAGGAAGAGGAGATGCAAATGTTAAGAGCCTTAGCCAATAGGGAGAGGAGGAGAGAGTGGCTGCTGCAGACACCAGAAAGTATTTCTTCACAGAGAGAGTGGTTGATCATTGGAACAAGCTTCCAGTGCAGGTGATCGAGGCAGACAGCGTGCCAGACTTTAAGAAGAAATGGGATACCCATGTGGGATCCCTACGAGGGTCATTAGGGCATAGACAGGGGGTGGGTAAGCAGAGTGGGCAGACTTAATGGGCTGTAGCCCTTTTCTGCCCTCATCTTCTATGTTTCTATGATATAGAGGGTTGGGGGATGCAGAACCCGAGGTGAGAGGAGTTAGGAGTTGAAAGCAGTCTCGAACAGGCGGCCTTTTAACTGGGCCTTCAACACTGCCAGAGTCGGAGCCCCTAGGGATTCGGGTAGTTTGTTCCAGCAACCAAAGGTTTTTCTTGTTCCCACCCTATCCCTGCAGTGAAGCACTTTTTTCATCCCCTCACCGTCCCTGCAGTATTAATTTTCTTCCCCGCTCAAAACAAAAAGATGATTTTATGCAATTTTATAGGCCCATGTCATTGCAAATAAAAATTTTAAGCCTATAGTGTGGGTATGGGGGGGGGAGGGGTGGGGGGGGGGGGAGCAGGGTGTCTAACTTTTCAGTAAGAAACCAAACAGGACGTGTTTCAGAAAAAAGAAGACAACACTGCGTACGCCTTTCAGCACTAGATAAGTGATAAGGAGTAGGGGTAGGAAGGGAATGGGAGAGGAATATTTGACCCCACGTCACTCTCTAGTCCTTACACTCTGCAGCCCATCCTAAACAGTCATGCCTTATACGGCGTTTCACATTTCTTCTGGGTTCATCACTTTTCAGAATTCCCTTCAGATAGAGGAGTGGTCTAATGGGCTAAGAATCTGGGCAATTGGGTTCCATTCTCACTGCGGCTCTGGGCAAGTCACTGAACTTTCTGTTGCGCCAGATACAAGATAGGTACCTATATATGAGTGAGATTCCGGGTGTGCCATGAGATGCCAGCAAGTAGGAGAGGTGTTGGCTGGCTGCCTACAAGACGTGCGTCTCAGGCGTGTCCTGTAGGCAGTCAGTTGGCACTCGCACCTCTTCTCTTCTCCTCGCCCGTGCCGCTCCTGCTCCAGCACCCCCTACTGGCGGCCTACTGGCGGCTCAGGGTCCCATCTGGAGGGCCTTTGCACATGCACAGATATGGTGATGTCACACTTGCGTGTGACATCATCACATCGACGTCCACGCATTTCCAGGTGCCATCCAGCCACGGTCCAGAGTTTAGTGTGCCGCTGAGTAAAAAGATTTGCAGCACACTGCAGAAAGGCAGTATATTAAATCCCATTTCCACAGAAAAATCTGGCAGCAGTATTTGGAATGTTATTGAGAAAGACATGGGGGAGGCCACTGCTTGCCCTGGATCGGTAGCATGGAATGTTGCTACTCTTTGGGGTTCTAGAATCTAGTTACTCTAGGATTCTGGAATCTTGCTATTCTTTGAGATTCTACATGGAATGTTGCTACTCTTTCGGATCTAGAATCTAGTTACTCTCTGGGATTCCGGAGTCTTGCTATTCTTTGAGATTCTGAATGGAACATTGCTACTCTTTGGGTTCTAGAATCTTGTTACTCTCTGGGATTCCGGAATCTTGCTATTCTTTGAGATTCTGCATGGAATGTTGCTACTCTTTAAGATTCTATAATCTTGTTACTCTCTGGGATTCCGGAATCTTGCTATTCTTTGAGATTCTGCATGGAATGTTGCTACTCTTTGGGATTCTGGAATCTTGCTATTCTTTGAGATTCTGTATGGAAGGTTGCTACTCTTTGGGTTCTAGAATCTTGTTACTCTCTGGGATTCCGGAATCTTGCTATTCTTTGAGATTCTGCATGGAATGTTGCTACTCTTTGGGATTCTGGAATCTTGCTATTCTTTGAGATTCTGTATGGAAGGTTGCTACTCTTTGGATTCTAGAATCTTGTTACTCTCTGGGATTCCGGAATCTTGCTATTCTTTGAGATTCTGTATGGAAGGTTGCTACTCTTTGGATTCTAGAATCTTGTTACTCTCTGGGATTCCGGAATCTTGCTATTCTTTGAGATTCTGTATGGAAGGTTGCTACTTTTTGGGATTCTAGAATCTTGTTACTCTCTGGGATTCCGGAATCTTGCTATTCTTTGAGATTCTGTATGGAAGGTTGCTACTCTTTGGGTTCTAGAATCTTGTTACTCTCTGGAATTCCGGAATCTTGCTATTCTTTGAGATTCTGCATGGAATGTTGCTACTTTTTGGGATTCTAGAATCTTGGTACTCTCTGGGATTCCGGAATCTTGCTATTCTTTGAGATTCTGTATGGAACATTGCTACTCCTTGGGTTTTGGCCAGGTACTAGTGACCTGGATTGGCCACCGTGAGACTGGGCTAGTGGACTTGATGGACCTTTGGTCTGACCCAATAAGGCTATTCTTAAGTTCTTATAATGTTGAATATAGGCATTTAACCAGCCAAGTGATGACTCCACCTCCAGCCCCCCAGATTAGTCAATTTTGGCTCGGGTACATTTTCAGTAGCACTCTCAGGTAATGCACCAGTGACTATGTCCATTTAGCCCCGGGCAGCTGATTTAAATGGCCTTTCCAACATTCCCAATCCAGCACAATAAAGCACAAGCCTGCATGAAACAACAAAATCCCCCAAAACCAAACCTATGTTATAAAGGTTGGCGAGGGGAAGTGCATGTCCCAAATCATTCAAGATCAGTTGAGATATGACCCTTCTATGACCTCCTGCGGCTGTGCTGAATGATTCTTCTGGCCGGATGTTTCAGCTGGCTTGTTCCTTTTAAATAAGAGATGGAACCCACGAAAGGTGAGCATTTTGTGTGTGTTATCTGCCTTCGTGGAAGCGCTCCTGACTTTTTCCGCCGCAGCATGTGTATAAAACTGTCTGGTAAATGCATCCAAAGTCCGAGATGAAGCGCCCTGAAAATCCATCCAGGCCAGCTGAGTGACAAGTCAGCCCGAAGCGCTCACCTTCTAATGATGTCAGCTCTAGCTCCAGGATTAAACACTATAAATGATTGATTACGGCCCCATATCTATGAGCCTCTGAAGGTGGGCATCTTTTATTCATATTAAAATGAACATACATCACTGACAGGCAGCCCGCAGGGAGCAGCGCTCCCGTGTCTATCCCCCTTTCATTCCGCTTTGGAAAGGTTCTGGATGGGAAAGAATCTCTTTTATGTGGCATCTCAGTTTCCTGCTGCCGACGTCTGCTGTTAGGTCCACAGTAACAACTCCCCTTCACCCATACGGAAACGAGCATTAATGAATATATTAAGTACAGGAGAGCTGAACTGGCATATATCGAGCTGATGAAGCATTTAAAGCAAGGTTAACTCAAGAGCTGCTCGCTGTCAGCCGCATGAAAAATGACTTCTTTGAGACGGTGTTCTCCGGCTGCACCGAAAGCTTTCATGTAATGGGCGCCTGTTTTGTCCAACACGGCTCTCGTGCTGCGCTCTGGCAGATGTGCGAGGGGTTTATCACCGGTGCCGATAGAGAGTTCACGCAGGGTACGGAGCTCGAGCGGGGCAGGGATTTGAAAACTGTAACATAGCATAACTTTATTCTTCTATAAAGCAATAATCAAACAATTTCTAGGCGGTTTACACAAAAGAAGGCGGGACAATCAGCAAAATACAATACAAATAATTAAAATACAAGAAGTTTCTTAAATACGGTCAAACTTCGGTTTACGAGTGCCGCGGTTTGCGAGTGCTTTGCAAGACGAGCAAGACATTCGCAAAATCAGCAGCTCGGAAACCGAGCTTGACTCGATTTACCAGCGTTCCCCCCCCCCGCCGCGATCCGGCATCCCCCCGCTCGCATCGCCCCCCCCCCCGCCATGATCTGGCATCCCCCACTCACCCACCCACCCAAACACATTTTCTTACCCCTATCTGGCACCAGCACCAACACCAACGCACAGGACATGCCGGTGCCGGTGCCCGAAGATCTTCCCTCTTCCTTGTGCTGGGCCTTGAGCATCTGCGAGGGGGGGGGGGAATGCTGGATCGCGGGGGGGGGGGGGGGGAATGGAGCAGCGCCGGTGGCCTGGGGGGGGTTAAGGTGGAGCAGCGCCGGTGGCCTCAGGGGGGTAAGGTGGAGCAACGCCGGTGGCTTGGGGGGGGGGAAGGAGGTGGAACGAATCAAGCGAGTTTCCCTTACATTTTATGGGGAAACTCGCTTTGATATACGAGTAAATTGGTTTACAAGCATCCTTCTGGAACGAATTATGCTCGTAAACCAAAGTTCCACTGTATGTTCAATGTCACATTTTGTTAACAGTAATCTCCACGTTTAGGAAATGAATATATCAAACAACGCTGACTTAATTACTTTTCGAAATGCACCATAAGACAGCAAAACTCCACCAGGCCTGCTGCTTACTTGCTTGAAATGCAGGAGTCCTATCCCAAAAAGTCTTGTATCTGCAGCCAATAATTTTGGGATAAGCCTTTGATCCTTTCATGACACCCGTTCCTGCTATTTCTCCTCTATAATATCACCAAAATTCGACCTCTCCTCTCTGAACACACCGCCAAAAACCCTTATCCGCGCTCTCATCACCTTTTGCTCAGACTACTGCAACGTCCTTCTTCTCTCAGGTCTTCCACTCAACCATATCACTCCCCGTCAATCCGTGCAAAATTCTGCCGCTTGACATATTCCACGAAAGTCGCTCTGCTGACATCACCCCTCTGCTCCGTGTCCGAATACAGCTCAAACTCTTACTGACTTACAAGTGCATTCACTCAGTAGCCCCCCAATATCTCTCCTCACTTATCTCCCCCTATGCTCCTCCCCATGAACTCTGTACATTGGATAAGTCTCTCTTATCTGTACACTTCTCCACTGCCAACTCCAGACTCCGTCCCTTCTTTCTTGCCACGCCTTATCCCTGGAACAGGCTGCCGGAATCCATACGTCATGCTCCGTCTCTAGCAGTTTTCAAATCCAAGCGTAAAGCCCACTTTTTTGAAGCTGCTTCCAACTCCCACCCACTGTAAGAAACTTTACCCATTGCGTCATTTCCTCTACCTGAATCTCCCCAACCCTGAGACGTCCTGTCTGTCGAAATTAGATTGTAAGACTGAAGAGCAATGTAAGGAAATTCTTCTTTACGGAGAGGGTGGTGGATGCCTGGAATGCGCTCCCGAGAGAGGTGGTGGAGAGGAAAACGGGTGACGGAGTTCAAAGAAGCATGGGATGAACAGAGGATCTAGAATCAGAAAATAATATTAAATATTGAACTAAGGCCAGGACTGGGCAGACTTGCACAGTCTGTGTCTGTGTATGGCCGTTTGGTAGAGGATGGGCTGGGGAGGGCTTCAATGGCTGGGAGGGTGTAGATGGGATGGAGTAGGTTTTAACGGAGATTTCGGCAGTTGGAACCCAAGCACAGTACCGGGTAAAGCTTTGGATTCTTGCCCAGAAATAGCTAAGGAGAAGAAGAAAAATCCCCCCAACAAATTTTTAGATTGAATCAGGTTGGGCGGGTCTTTGTCTGCTGTCTTCTACTATGTAAGCTCTTCTGAGTGTGAACCGTTTATTGTATGTTAAATGTACAGCGCTGTGTATGCCTTTCAGCACTATAGAAATAATGAATAGTAGTAGCATTATAGCAATCTCATCCAATCTACCATCCTACGGATGAGCTGCAGCCAGACTGTACATGAGTGGGCGGAAGCATCTCTCTGTGGCATTGACTGGTGGCTCCATGTCTACAAGGTGAGGTTCTATGCACTGAGGGTCCTATTCTATGTATGGCGACTAAAAGATTGGCACCGAAAAGGATGGGGCTTAGTCCGATTCTATAAAAAAAAAAAAGGCCCACACGTTTAGGCCAATGAAAGCCAGGCCCTAAGTACCTGCGCTTGAGTTGTGTGCGGATCGGGGATAGTTTATAACAAGATGTCTAACTTTTAGGAATGCCCACGATTCACCCATGCTCTTCCCGCGTCACTTTATAGAATGCGCTTAGGAAGCTGTGCGCGTATCTTCTAATCCGTGTCAATTAGCATCCATTCTTGGCGCCGATTGGCTTGTTGTGCCTGCGAATCAGCTATGCGCACTGATTTGATTGCACAATGTAAGACATCACCTCCAGAATTGGAGTGCAGGGGGGCGGTCCTCCCCTGGGCGCCGTCTTGGTGAGGGCGCAGGCATCCGTCCACCTCTCTGCCCCTCCCCCACTGCCACGCATGTGCGCTGCTTCCCTTCCCCTGCACCTCTGTAACGTTCCTGGTGTGAACAGCAACCCCCAATCTCCTGCCCTCCTCCGACATCACTTTGTGGACCCGCACCCAGGAAGTGATGTCAGAGGAAGAGCCCACGCTGGAGCGACAGCAGCTTGGGGGGTTACTGCTCGTGCCAGCAACGTTACAGAGGTGCAGGGGAATGGAAGAAACGCACATGCGTAGAAGTGGGGGTGGGCGGGGAAGCGGACGGGTACCTGCGCCCTCACCAAGACTGCGCCCGAAGCAGTCCGTCCCCCTGACTCCCTTACGATGCCATTGTTCAGGCCCAAATTCTGTAGCTGGCGTCTTACGTTGTGCACCGACATGGAAGTTGATCTGATGTTAATTTCAGATTTTTTATAAGATATTGAACTGATATATTTATTAACTGGGGAAAATTAAAACCCACTTCTGATGCTATTTTTAACACTGTCAAACTTAAAGTGAATTGCAAAGAGGTCTGACATGCAGCTTGCAGGGTTTGTATTTGCACCAAAGACTGCTGCAGGGTCTGCATCTGTAGAGAATTCTTGTTCCGGGCTTTTAATTTTTTTTCTCCACATCGTTTACTCAGGGAACAACATTATTAATTACAGGAGAACGTGTCTTAGCCAAGGCAGAAATCAAAAACAAAATTGAATCTACAGGCCATATTTTCAGGCTTGCGTAAGAGAGAGATCGGTAGCTCTTCCAGTTTCTCATCGTATCTCGATGAAGCCGTCTGCGCAATGCACAGCGGCGGTGAAAAGGGCGAACAGAATGCTAGGAATGATAAAGAAGGGGATCATGAACAGATCGGAGAAGGTTATCATGCCGCTGTACCGGGCCACGGAACATCCTCACCTGGAAAACTGTGTCTAGCACTGGTCGCTGTACATGAAGAAGGACATGGTACTACTCGAAAGGGTCCAGAGAAGAGCGACTGAGATGGTTAAGGGGCTGGAGGAGTTGCCGTACAGTGAAAGATTAGAGAAACTAGGCCTTTTCTCCCTCGAACAGAGGAGACTGAGAGGAGACATGATCGAAACATTCAAAATACTGAAGGGAATAGACTTAGTAGATAAGGACAAGTTGTTCACTCTCTCCAAGGTAGGAAGAATGAGAGGGCATTCTCTAAAGTTGAAAGGGGATAGATTCCGTACGAACATAAGGAAGTTCTTCTTTACCCAGAGAGTGGTAGAAAACCGGAACACTCTTTTATAGGGGAAAACACCCTCCAAGGATTCAAGACAAAGTTGGACAAGTTCCTGCTGAACCAGAACGTACGCAGATAAGGCTAGACCCAGATAGGACCACCGCATGAGCGGACTGCTGGGCACGAATGACCACTGGTCTGACCCAGTAGCGGCAATTCTTATGTTCTTATGTAAAATAGCCCTTTTATCGTTTAAAATTTGTCAGTCAAATCTTCCTCTATTTTTGGACAGACTACTAATACCAGATCCTTACGTTCAAGCAACCAAAATCTCATTTAAGATCATTGGCACCAGACGCAATGAGATATGGAACTCCCTCCCTTCTTATCTTAGAGAAGAATCTGCTTTAGATAGATTCAAGAGTTCCTTAAAAGCCTTTTTATAATAATTAAAAAAAAATAATAATAATTAAAAAAAATAATAATTAAAAAAAAAAAAAAAGCCTTTTTATAAAGGGACGTGTTCGAAGACTAAACCTGGAGCCTGGGTCTCGACAACCTTTACTTTGCCCGCTCACGCAATCTTATCTATTTCAAATGTGATTTGCTGCACCTGTTTCCCCCCATCCTATTGCTGTAACCCTCATTGTTCCTTTTCTCCTTAAAAATTGTAGTCCTACCGTCATCCCTTTGTGTCAGGTTCGTCTATGTCTGTGTTTTGTCATAGTATTTTAAACAATTTTTGTTTTCTCTATTTTTTTAAATACACTTCCCCCTCCCGATTTGTGGTTTTAGGACTCGCGATTTCGATTATTTGCAGTTTCCTTATGTCAGCCTAGTAAAGGACAGTCAAGCCATTTTTTTTTTTTTCTGTGATAGCCCCACAATTATGGAACACCCTACCTCAGTATTTAAGAGAAGAAAATGACTTGAATCACTTTAAACGCTATCTGAAGAGCTTCCTTTTTAAAAACGCTTTTAATTTATAATCACATCTAATGATTATCGTTTTTTTTTTTATATTTTATTCCCCCTTCTTACCATTCATGTCTTCTTTTCTAATAAATACTATTGTTGTTCTGCCCTCTTTTCCTTATGTATCTGTTAGTTTGTATGTCAATCTGTCAAATTTATGCAATTTATTGTAAAAATTAGTATATGTGTATACCTTTTTGTTTTAATTTGTAAATCGCTTAGTAAATTAAATAAGCGATTCAATAAGTTAAAAATAGACTTGAAAATTGAAACTTGACATCACTGGTGAGGTTGGCTCTTAGGTGGAATGGGGCATTATGATATCACAATCTCAGCTCTGGAATGTTGCTACTCTTTGGGTTTCTGCCAGGTACTTGGAACCTGGGTTGGCCATTGTTGGAAACAGGATACTGGGCTTGATGGACCTTCGGTATGACCCAATATGGCAGTTCATGTTCTTATGTGAGCCAAGTATAGGACAATCGAGTCATTGTGACATCACTGATGAGGTTGGCTCTTAGGCATTGGTGGAATAAGGCATTATGACATCACAATCTCAGCTCTGGAATGTTGCTACTCTTTGGGTTCTGCGGGAAGTAGACCATGCCTTGTAGAAGAGCTAGATGAGAGGAGCTGCTGAGTTTCTGTAAAGTATACGGTGAATGATGCATGAAGTTTTGAAGATTATTCGTGATGGGATGGGTAGCTAGTGCAGTTGCCTGGTAAAGGCTGTAATCAAGTCATATTTTCTCAGGTTGAAGATTATTCTAACAGCGGTGTTTTGGATGAGTTGCATTTTGTGGATTAAGGCAGTGTTGATTCCCATGTAGATGGAGTTGCAGTAGTCCAGTTGTGGTAGTATCATCAGTTGTACAATTAGGACAAAGTGGGGTTGGTGAAAGTATGGTCTGATTAATCTTAGTTGTCTCAAGGTGTAGAGGGATTTCTTTCGGAGACTGGAGATTTGTGGCTCCATGGTAAGTGTGGAGTCCAGTATACAACCTAGGATTTTGAAGAATTCTTCTACATTGAGGATCTTGCCAGATCGAAGAGTGATGCTTGTTGGTGCTGTCTGTTGGGGTGTGTGAAAGTATAGAACTTTGGTTTTAGTTGTGTTTAATTTTAGTTTGTTGGTAGTCGCCCAGATTTGGATTCTTTCAATATTATGTGAGACTTTGTTGGTGATGTCCGAGTGATTGTTGGTTATGGGAATAAGGAGAAAGATGTCATCTGCGCAGGATAATATGCTTTCGTCTTCAAATTTGATGTTAGTAAGTGAGCTCATGAAGAGACTGAATAGGATGGGGAAGAGTGGGGAGCCCTGTTGCATGCCACAGGAGGCCTTCCAGGGGTTGGAGATCTCTCTGTTCATTTTGACGATGTATTCCCTGTTTTGCAGGAAATCTGAGAACCATCTTAGCTCTGTACCTGTTATACCAATTTCTAACAGTTTTGTTAGTAGTAGGTGGTGGTCTACTGAGTCAAAGGCTGCTGAGATGTCAAATTGGAGGAGTATTGCTTGACTTCCTGTACTGAGCAGTTGTTTGGTTTTTGTGATCAAGGTGAGGAGGCGAAGTTCTGTGCTGTGTTGTTGACAGAATCCGAATTGGGATGGATGGAGGCATGAGTGTTGTTCAACGTAGGTTGTGAGCTGTTTGCACAAGTGGGTCTCAATGATTTTTGTCAGGATAGGTATGCCTGCGATGGGTCTATAGTTTGAGGCTGAGGAGAGATCTGCCTTTGGTGATTTCGGTATAGGGGTGAGTGCTATTTTACCCATTGTTTCTGGCAAGTAGCCTTGATTTATGGTGTTATTTAGGAGGTTGGTAATCCAGCTGGTGATCTGTTAAGGAGCGGTAGTGAGGAGATAAGAGTGACATGGACAATTTGGATAGTAGTTTTTGTGTCAGGGATGGACAGGTTGGAGAATGAAGTCCAGATTTGATCTGCTTTGGTGGGTTCAGTGAGGAGTTGAGATGCATCGAGAGTGTGTGTCCTGGTGGTGGGAGCTTTGGTTACCTCAGACTGAAAATTTTGATTTTGTTGAGAAAGAAGTCTGCTAGTTCCTGAGCTGTGATTTTGGTGGGGTGCCCAGTGGATTCTTGTTTCAGTGGAGTTGTGAGTTGTCGCACCAGGTGAAACAGCGTTTTATTGTCCAACGTTTTGGTACCTAATTTGCTGGCATAGTAGTTTTTCTTGGTCTCTGCTATGTTGGATTTGTATTTGTTTACTGCCTTACGCCATCGTGTTCTGAGTTCTAGTTTGCCACTTTTCCGCCATTTCCGTTCCAATCGCCTGCATAGTTGTTTGTCAGATCTCAGTGATTCGGTGAACCAGGGGGAATTATGATTTTGTTTTGTTTTGTGGGGATGGAAGGGGGTGAGAGTATTCAAAGTGTTGGTGATGGATTGGTTCCAGCTTGTTAGCATAGTCGTAGTGCAATCTGAAGGGGGGGGGAACTAAGGTATTCTCAACTATGTTCCAGAAGAGGTCTGGTCTTTTCTTTTCTCTAACTAGTTTTACTTCCTTGGTGGCTTTGTTGTTCAGGTTTGCTGATGTGAAGTTTAGGCAAAAGTTTAGTAGGTAATGGTCTGTCCATGGCACCGGAGTCCATTTGATGTTGGTAGTAAGATTGAAGGGGGGCAGAAGAAAGTATGTCAACGGTGTGTCCTTTCTCATGTGTGGGGCCCGAAGGTATGACTGTGATTTCGCAATCTTCAAGCAGTGTTTTGAGTTTGGAGACATCTTTGTTCTCGGTGGATTCGAGAGGGAGGTTGATATCTCCGAGGATGAGCAGTTTGGTGTAATGGCATGCCAGGTTCGTTATTATTTCAGTTAATTTGGGGACAGAACTTGAAGGAGAGTTGGGAGGTCTGTATATTAATAGGATTACAATATTGCTTTGTGTGGATTTGGGCAAGGTATTCTAGTCTCAGGACTCAAGGATCTCCCGTATGAGGAACGACTGGCTAAGTCACAGCTGTACTCACTCGAGGAACGCAGAGAGAGGGGAGACATGAACGAGATGTTCAAATATGTCACAGGCCGTATCAAGGTGGAAGAGGATCTCTTTTTCCTTAAAGGACCCACGGCAACAAGAGGGCATCCATTGAAAATCAGGGGTGGGAAATTTCATGGCGACACCAGAAAATATTTCTTCACCAAAAGGGTGGTTGATCGCTGGAATAATCTTCCACAACAGGTAATTGAGGCCAGCAGCGTGCCAGATTTTAAGAAAAGATGGGATTGGCATGTGGGATCAACTGCTTTCGCCCACTACTTACGGGGAATTCAGGAAGCGCCTAAAAACATACCCGTTCATGAAATACCTAAACAACTGAGCCGCTCTCCTCTCTCTCTCATCAATAACGGTCCTCCCGACCTCCTACCCTTTTCCTCTCTCCCCTCAAAGGCCCGCATTGAATTTCACGGTACTGTGATACCTTCAAACTGTTATCTATACCATATCGTAATTTTATTTCGCTGTATTCTTTGAAATGTGCGGCCGATTCCAAACAGGTCCTCTCAGACATCACTTACCAAGCAATATATATCTTATACTTGCTCAGCAAATTGTACTTCTATAATTTTGCCTTCTTAAAGTCTATGTACTCTGTATTTCCTCTGACTATCTGCATACTGTAATTCGCTGAATGTCCAGCTCTCTTGATTGTAAACCGCCTAGAAGTCGCAAGATTGTGGCGGTATAGAAGAATAAAGTTATTATTATTATTATTCATGGAGGTAGTTAGGGGGTGGGCCATTAGGGTGGGCAGACTAGATGGGCCGTGGCCCTTTTCTGCCGTCATCTTCTATGTTTCTATTTGGCATGTGGGATCTCTTCATGGAGGTAGTTAGGGGGTGGGCCATTAGGGTGGGCAGACTAGATGGGCCATGGCCCTTTTCTGCCGTCATCTTCTATGTTTCTATTTGGCATGTGGGATCTCTTCATGGAGGTAGTTAGGGGGTGGGCCATTAGGGTGGGCAGTCTAGATGGGCCGTGGCCCTTTTCTGCCGTCATGTTCTATGTTTCTATGTTCTGGGTAGGTTGCAGAGTCTAATTCCGTGATGATATAAGGCCTTTTGTAGATTATTGATAGGCCGCCTCCTTTCCTGTGCTTCCTTGGGAATCGAAGTATGTTGTATCCTTGAGGGCAGAGGTGGAGGATTTCTGGGCTGTCTAGGTCTTTTAGCCATGTTTCCCTTATAAATGAGTGGTCAAGGTTTGTTGGTTTTGATGAGGTCATTTAGGAGGAGTAATTTGTTTACTACTGATCTTTCGTTGATATACATGCAGTGGATGGAAAGGGGGCGGGGGGTTCTATTATTTGATGCTGCCTATGGAGTTGCAGATTGCGATTTGGCGTAAGGTTTGACGAGGGGTTGCTTCTCTGTTTTTTGTTGTTGCTGTTTTTGTTCCAAAGTATAGGGATGGCATTTTGGTGGGTTTCAACGCTCTTCGAAGTGGCGTTGTGGGGTTCTAGGGGTTTTGAACGTTATTGTTTAGGGTGCCAAAAGGAGTGAGGGTTATTATTAGAGGGTGTGTAGTGTATTACCACTAGGCTGGAGAGGCAAAGTATAGGGAGGAATTGGGCGAGTGGAAGTTTCATTTTGAGGATTTAAAGATCTTAGGCAGAGTCTAGAAGAAATGGAGAGTCTTTTTTTTTTTTTTAAATTAAGAGAGAGTGAAGATGTGTTGGGAGCATGGAGGGCCGCCATATGCTTGAGGGGGAGGAACCACTGGACTGATGAGAAATTTGACTGAAAGGGGTGATGAGGTTATGTTTGAAGGCTAGATGGTTAGTTTCTCTGTCTGAATGTCGCTGCTCTCCGTCACGGCGCACAGGCGCACGTTGCTCTGAATGCCAGTGCTCCTCTAGGCTCGTCTCCCACACCGGCCCGACCAAGATCCCTGCGGCACCTTCTGTTGGTAGTTAAGCTCTGGAACGCATTGCTAGAGGTTGTGGTAAGAGCGGATAGTGTAGCTGGTTTTAAGAAAGGTTTGGACAAGTTCCCGGAGAAAAAGTCCACAGTCTACTATTACGACTAGACTGTTGGTTCAACATTGCACCGATACGGATGAGACTGTCGGGCAGATTGGGTGGACCATGCAGGCCTTTATATGACATCATTTACTATGTTGTTACACTGCACGCAGTTCTGGTTTCACCATCTCAAAAAAAAAGAAACTGAACTAGAAATGAGACAGGGAAGGGTAACCAAAATAATAAATGCAACGGAACAGCTTTCTGATGATGAAAGGCTAAAAAGGTTAGGGCTCTTTGGCTCGGAGAATAGACAGCTGAAAGGAGGTATGACAGAGGCCTATAAAGTCATGAATGGCATGGAATGAGTAAATAGGAAAACATTGTTTTTCCCTTTCAAATACACTTCTCCCTCCGTATTCGCAGTTTCAGCAATCGCAGTTTCAATTAATTGCGGGTTTTAGCTTGCTGGCTCCTCCCTTCCCCCCCCCCCCAATTACATCAGCTTGCATAGAGAAAATCGCCGATTCCCAGCCCTTTCTTCACCGTGTTTTGCCTCTCCTCCAGGGACAGGCCAGGTCTCCCACCATGTTATTCGCGGTTTCACCATATTCACGATGGTTTTTAATAGAAAAATATATGGAAAAGTTATTCGCGGGTCTGTTAATCCCCCATCACAGCGAATGCGGAGGGAGAAGCACGTTTAACGCAAAGCAAGGGAAGTCTACTTTTTCACTCAACATCCAATTTACTAGGTGTTGTGGTCAAGGCGGGTAGCAAAGCTGGATTTAAGAAAGGTTTAGGTTGAGACACATTTCAACAGGAAGAGTCCCTTTTTGCCATGTTGACTTATCTCTAGATATGAACAATAAAACATACTCCAAGGTTAAATGGATAATTATCCGGATCCCGGTGGTGAACGCTACTGTTAATGGCGGCACTGAAATTCCTCTGTTAGTTAGCAATTAACATAGGAAGCTGGGGCTATCTCCTCCTATCATCCTAGTCAGTGGCATAGTAATGGGGAATGGGGGGAGCGGCCCGTTCCGGGCGCCGTGCCAGCACCTCTCCGTCCCGCTATGCCACGCCCTGCCCCCACCCCGTACTGCTGTAGATCTTGGCTACCTTGAGCAACTTCTCCTGCCTGGTTCCCCTATGAATCACTTCCGGGTCACGGGGCCAGGAAGTGACATCAGAGGGAAATCCAATGCTGGCGCAAAGAGCATGACGCAGAAGCCACTCGTGATAGCAAAGATTTAGAGGTATGGGGGAAGGGAGAGATTGAGTGTGAAGTGGGGGTGGGTGGGAAGAAGTGGGGGCACAGAGATGAGGGAGCTGGGGGGCCACGGAGGGGGGGGACGACGGTGCACCACCCCCCAGGCGCCTCCTACCTTTACTACGCCACTGATCCTAGTAAAATACTCCCATTCTTCCCCGTGTGTGTCCCATGTCATTCTCTACCTCCAGGCACACAGCCACCAAGTCAAATGACCCAACAATATAACTTTAATTTTACTGCCTGGTAAAATTAAGATTCACAGCTTGTCACCCCCTCCATAATAAGAAATTTGCTTGGGTGTATCGCCAGCTGTGGCAGAAAGAAGGCTGAAAGGCTTAAATGCACACCCCCAACCACCAGACAATAAGAGCAAAGGGTAGGTGGGAAGAAAAGCCACCTTCGAGGATCAGGAGCCAGACCTGATCCTCAAAAAGGCTCCTTTAATTCCACCCTCCAAATTCCTCACGAGAGCATCAGCCCACCAACCCCCAACCTCGTGTTCCTAGGGGGCTCTCAGGATCAGCCCTCACTTGTTGCATGAACATCTGCGGATATGTTTAAACACCATAGCAGGGTTTAAAAGAAATGTCGGCCATAGAGTTCAAACACTGACATGTTTGTATTTTCAGACTGATAAGCGACATCTTTGCCCTGCTGTTCTGTGTAGTGAATAGATCCACCCTGCACAGCAAATGCCTTTTACCTCACAGTGGGAAAATATTATTTCCATTTGATAAAACTCAGCTTGCTTGTCTGAAGCAGGCTGTGAAAACCATGAGCTCTTCTGTATGTCACATTAGAATCTTTCATTTGTTGTTTTCCAATTTGTTTTTTGCAGTTCTTATCTTTTCATGACTTTTTATTCTTTAATTTTTGTAGGGAAGCATTTCAATTAAAGTTAATTATCACAATTATTTGTGCAATGAAAGATGTTGTTTGTTTAGTTATTTTTTCCGATTGCAGCTCCTTGTGATTTTGGTCAATAGAGGGTTAAGTTATTTGCCCAGAGTTGCAAGAAGCTGGGGCAAAACTGTAGCGTGGTTTTTAGCGCCGGCCATGGCGGGGTAACAGCTCTGATGCTCATGAGCGCTAAAATCTGCTATGGTTTTGTAAAAGGGGGGTGTGACAGAGTGTATGAAATCCTGCCACTTCCCTGGCTTGACACTGCTGCTCAGACTCGGAATAAACCTCAGGAAAACCCGGCACTTCACCTCCTGGCTAAACTGTCTCACAACCACAGCAGCAGTGAGAAAGAGGTTTCCTCAGGATGGGGGGGGGGGGGGTAGGGGAGAAAAGTAGGAAACCAGAAAGTGACTCAGGGGAACTTAAAAGGCCAAGCCAGACCCAGGAGGAGAGGCATGCTAGAGGGAACCTAGGAGCTGAAGAAGCTGCTTGGAAGGGCTTGGCACTGACAGAGTTTGTAGGAGGTAAAAGCAGCCTTTGTTCTAGTGCCTGTTAAGACCTGGGACCAAATGCTGCCTAACTGTTTCCTGCACATAAAATAAAGACTGTTTGGGGCCTATCAAGCCCTACGGAGAATGGGACTTGTCTTTGGGAAAAGACGGGAAAGGCCTACTTGTTTTCTTTGAAGAAACAGGCTCTGCACTACTGTTTCATTAAGGAGTTTTTCTTGAATGCTCAGTGTGGTCTGTCTGTGCAACCCTTCTCTGGAGCACGCTGCCCACTTCTATCACAGGGGGTAAATAAATAACATGCCTTTAATTGTACAATTAATTGTGATTAAAAGTTTAGTTGAAATGCGGCCTTAGATAAAACGACACCATGAATCCTATATGCAAGAAGCTGGTATAGGTTGGACTAACTTGGTACAATTTTGAAGCATTTTTTTGTATGCCAATGTTCCTTTCATTAGGGTTAAAGTCAGAAGGAGCAGTGAGGGCAAAAGGTGATGTTGTTTCTTTGTTTATTTCTCCCCGCCCTTATCCAGGGTGGATAGCGTAGCTGGTTTTAAGAAAGGTTTGGACAAGTTCCTGGAGGAAAATTCCATAGTCTATTATTGAGAAAGACATGGAGGAAGCCACTGCTTGCCCTGGATCGGTAGCATGGAATGTTGCTACTCTGGGGATTCCAGAATCTTGCTGTTCTTTGAGATTCTATATGGAATGTTGCTACACTTTGGGATTCTAGAATCTTGCTACTCTTTGGGGTTCAGAAATCTTTTGTTACTCTTTGGAATTCCGGAATCTTGCTGTTCTTTGAGATTCCATATGGAATGTTGCTACTCGTTGGGATTCTAGAATCTTGTTACTCTCTGGGGATTCCGGAATCTTGTTACTCTCTTGGATTCCGGAATCTTCCTTTTCTTTGAGATTCTGAATGGAATATTGCTACTCTTTGGGTTTTGGCCAGGTACTAGTGACCTGGATTGGCCACCATGAAAACAGGCTACTGGGCTTGATAGACCATTGGTCTGACCCAGTAAGGCTATTCTTATTTTCTTATACAAAATAAGACATTAACATTTGTCGTACAAATCAATACAAAAATACACTATAACAAATTACATATTTACACTCGTAAAATCGAATTGCATATGACATACACGTCGCATCATCGACGAATATCAATTAAGGCAAAAACTAGCAAAACCCTAACATAGATCAAAATATAAAATTACATAAAGCATACAAGATGCCTCATTGGAGACACCATTATGCCAGATAAAACAGACCAGACAATCGAACGCCTCCGTGACCAGCACTCAGCGCTCAACAGTCGTCACTCCATCTCCCTCGGCCTAACTCAGACCTTATATTTCATCTTATAGAACATCATCTTGAAGTTGGGACACTGGATCATCTTTTATTTTATTGTCCATTAGAACATAAGAACATAAGAAGTTGTCTTCGCCGGGTCAGACCAAAGGTCCATCGTGCCCAGCAGTCCGCACCCGCGGCGGCCCATCTGGTCCATGACCTGTAAGGTGGTCCTTGTCTAAGCCCTTTAATTCCTCTCATTTTTTTTCTATCGATACTCTTTCTATAACCTGCCTCTACCTCTATCTGTATCCCTCAATCCCTGTATCCTTCAGGAATTTATCCAATCCTTCTTTGAAACCCCATAATGTACTCTGTCCTATCACAACCTCCGGAAGTACATTCCAGGTGTCCACCACCCTCTGAGTGAAAAAGAACTTCCTAGCATTGGTTCTAAACCTGTCCCCTTTCAGTTTCCTTGTACTTGTGGTTCCCAATAGCCTGAAGAATCTGTCCCTTTCTACCTTCTCTATGCCTTTCATGATCTTGAAGGTCTCTATCATGTCTCCTCTGAGTCTCCGCTTTTCCAGGGAGAAGAGCCCCAGCCTTTCTAACCTGTCTGCGTATGAAAGGTTCTCCATACCTTTTATCGTTTTCGTCGCTCTTCTCTGGACCCTCTCAGGCATATTTAATTTTTGGAAATCAATTTGGGGTAAAATTAATTT
Organism: Geotrypetes seraphini; assembly: GCF_902459505.1. Classification (NCBI taxonomy): domain Eukaryota; kingdom Metazoa; phylum Chordata; class Amphibia; order Gymnophiona; family Dermophiidae; genus Geotrypetes; species Geotrypetes seraphini. The sequence goes on from NC_047089.1 coordinate 252,610,326, forward strand.
TGTCTTAAGTGTCGCTTTTCCGTTGTCCTATGATGTGGTTTTATTTGTAACATCGTTACAATCTAAAAGTCCAATTGACAAAACCAAGGATAGACTTCTTCTTAGAATGACTGGGGTGGCCATACAATTAATCACCAGAAATTGGAAAAATTGGGATAGGCTGAATTTTACTTTTTGCTGGGAAACACTTTGCTTATATTATCATTATGAAAAAATGTTAGCGGAGCAATCTGGGCAAATTAGGAAATTTAAAGAAATTTGGAGTCCATTGGAGTCATTTGTTAAAAACTTTAATGATTAGTCGCTCCTGCCAGATTTGATTGTAGTTCCATGCACATCCAGGAAGGGAGGGATGGGTAAAGCGTTTTCAGAAATATGCAAGTATGCAAGAGCAATAGCGATACAAAAAGGGACATATAATAACTTTGTAAAGATATGGGGGCCATTGGCAAAGTATTGCGATGAATAGTCATCAGTTATTTTCTTTTCTTTCTTATTTTATTTTCTTTCTGTATTTAGCACACTCAAGGGGGAGGGTGGAGTTGGAGGGTAATTTTATAAGATATGTTATAATATGGTATATAACGTGTATATTTTATTTTAGTTGAAAATGTGATGAAGGGTGGATGGGGTTATTACACTATTAGATTTTATGTGTTAGATATTATAGTGCTATATTGGAATTACTTGTATGATGTATTTTTGTGCACTTGCTGTTTTGATTTGAAAATGAATAAAGAATTAAAAAAAAAAAAAGAAGTATGTAAGTGCTGTTTTTTGCATTTTGAATGTATATTTGTTGCACTTTTGGTATGTTTATAAAATCAATAAAGATTTTTAAAATCATCTGACAGAACAGGTCTTTTTTCAGCATTTTCCTAAAGTTCTGTAGATTTTGCTGCTGGCGAATGTATCCAGGAAGGTTGCTCCACTCCCTGGGGCCGATGCAGTGAAAGACCCTGTTTCTGGAAGAGGAAGGCCTTAAGTCCCGCACAGATCGCAATGCTCAATTGAGCGAAGCCCTCGAGCCGAGTCACGCGGCAAGATGCTCTGGACCAGGTGTTTAGGGGCCGACGTCTGTAAGCACGTGAAAATATCTACCAAGAGCTTGTAACATATCTTGTCCCTTACTTTCAGCCAATACAACCTTATAAAATATTCCGTTACATGCTCACGTCTATCCAATCGCTGTTTGAATCTGATGTTGTTTGAATATCTGTATGTTGGGACATAATCTTTCGGACTTACTAGGGTTACCAGATTTTACTATTGTAAACTCTGAACCCATGGCCCCGCCCTGTTCTGCTCAAGTCATGCCCCATTCTGCCCCACCCCCTCAACCTGTTCTTATGCTCAGAACCACGTCAGTAGGGCATCTATGCATGCCCAGATGCCCTCCCGAAGCGGTCCTGAGTTGGAAGCTTTTCAAAACCTGGACAAAGTGCCGGGTTTTGAAAAGCCGTCTGGACGCCCAGACAGGTCCTCTCAAAAGAGGACATGTCTGGCCTGGAAACCCCTAGTACTTACCCACTCATTTGGCTTTGAGCAGAGGAAGGGAGTCTCACCACCAGAAATCTAGGCAAAAAGTGCATTTAGCCCAATTTAAACTTATCACATTATTTTCTTTCTTTTTGTTTATTTATTTTTCTGTCCACGTGTTCACGTGGACCTGCCACGGCAGCCACACTGCTCTCCCCCACACTCTTGAAAACTAGGGCCCATAGGCTCAAAACTCACCGGGCATTTAACTATTGAGCAGGATTTTAGCTATCGATGCCCAAAACGGCTCATCGCGTTTTTTTTCCGTGATTTGTAGCAGCCTCCAATAATTGTATGTAAATGGATTACAATGAGCTCATTAATTTTAAATGGAGCACTCCAACCGATGCCCAGCCGATGCACACAAAGAAGTTCCGGCCTTTAATGATCCAAATTTGGCGACAGGTCAGAAGGTGCGACAGCATTGAAATACGTGTGTTAGAAGCATACATTAGCAGGTCTGGGCTGCTGATTGCATGTGGAAGTTCATAAAAATACTTTTTATGCGATTGGTGGGGGATCATAATATATGCATGTGTAAACAAGACAGAAAGAAGATTGACTCATTTGAGCTTTGGTGCTGGAGAAGGATTTTATGTGTGCCGTGGATCGCCAGAAGAACTAACAAATCGGTTCTGGAAGAGATCAAACTGGCTAGGTCACTCGAAGCCCAAATGATGTTACGACTCTCTAATTTGATCATACTGTCAAAAGAGAAAGATCATTGGAGAAGGACAGGCCATATCGAGGTGGAAGAGGATCTCTTTTTCCTTAAAGGAACCACGGCAACAAGAGGGCATCCGTTGAAAATCAGGGGTGGGAAATTTCATGGCGACACCAGAAAATATTTCTTCACCGAAAGGGTGGTTGATCGCTGGAATAATCTTCCACAACAGGTAATTGAGGCCAGCAGCGTGCCAGATTTTAAGAAAAGATGGGATTGGCATGTGGGATCTCTTCATGGAGGTAGTTAGGGGGTGTGCAAGACTAGATGGGCCGTGGCCCTTTTCTGCCGTCATGTTCTATGTTTCTATGTTTCTATTAGAGAATGACACGGTGACAAAATTCATCACCGTTACCATCCCCGCGGGAAACCATCTTCATGTCATTCTTTAAGGAGAGAGGGAAGAATCAGAGTATGAATGGCCACAACCACTGACCCGCAAGCTTTGCTTTGAAGAATGCTGGTGTAGAAGGACTGAGGCTGAAATAGATAATAAAAAATGACATGGGATTATTTCCCGCAGTTATCCGCAGGGACGGTAACGGTGATGAATTTTGTCACTGTGTCATTTTCTAGTTTCTATGACATTTTGTTTGGAAAGATCGAAGGAACCAGGCGAAGAGGGCGACCTGCAATCAGATGGCTGGACACGTTGAAAACAACCATGGGGATGACGCTGGAGGACCTTTCTGGACTAGCAGAAAACTGATGTCTTTTTAGATCCACAATTCATCAAGTCATATGAGTCGATGGCACCCAACAACAAAGAGCATGTCTCATGCGCATGTGTGTAAAGGTGCGTCTTATGCACATTTACGTATCTGTTAAAAGCGTATACCAGCTGGTCTGAGGCTGTCGAGTGCATATGTCTTGCCAAAGCAGTGTAGAAAAAAGAACATATATCTTGCGTTTTCACGTTTGCATGGTTTGTTGCTACTTCTCCGCTCCCTCCCCTCTTATGGCATGCGCCAATGACGTGCTACAAAAAGGCAAGCCTATGATTGATGCTCACGAGTCCCTGCAACATAGCTATTCTGCGCACGCCTAAGTTGCTCTCTCCTGCAGCTGATCGAATGGTATTACAGCGGACCTCCGCAAAACTCATTTGCAAGCAAAATTGTTTTGAGCGTCGATCGCCATTTTCAAATCGGACAATTTGCCGGCACCATAGCGACCTACAGGATTTTAATGGCGATTTTAGAGCATCTGGTTCCGGGTATTTATGGGGGATGAAGTCTGCAATGCGGACTTTAAAAACCGACTTTGAGTATGTGTTAGATGAGTGAAGGGAGGGGGAGCTGAGATGTGAATGACAGCCCAGCTCCATCTAATGTAGAAGATTGTAGGCCTTTCCCAGGCTGGATTTTTGTCATGAACAGATGAGGTCTAGAGATTTAATTTTTGATTTCATGAATCAAAGGGGATGAAATTCTCACTGCCTCATATATATTATCAGTGCCTGCCACTCATATCTAGATGGTTCTGCAGTTGCCTTAAAACTCTCCTTAGTATCTTTCTCTGTCCTAAACCAAACTCAGAAAATATTCTTCTTTCTATTATTTAAAATGTTTCATTAATATATATGAAAATACTTAGCTAACGCATGTCCAGAGGGCAGGAGAAGCTGCAATTTACAGACACCATTCTATTTCCCTGCCTAGTAATTAATGTACAGTCCAAAAGCAGGCCGCAATTCACCTTGCCTTACCATATCTGAATGTGGCCCATTCAATGACCTTTCAGAAGGAAGGGCTCCTTGTATTAAACAGAGCGTGATACTGTGTTTGCTTCCTGTACAGAGCTGGGGTTTCATTGCAGCATTCTGTAACTAGTATTGAAACAGAGGAGTTGGAACAATTTTTCTAGCAGGGTGCAGAAAACCATTTTTCACCCGCCTGTGAAGCCCGACTCTAAGCAGATGCTACAGTGCTCCCAGGACCTCAGAATCTTCTGGAATGAGTGGCTTTGGAGCAGGAGAGGAAATAAAGCATTTTCATGGCAACACAAAAGCGTTGTTTGCGAGACGAAATGGCTCTGTGGGCATGTGGGAAGGGCGTGTTTGTACAGATGGAAATGTGAAAAAGATGAGCAGAAATTAAGCTTTGCCATGCCATTGCTGGTCAGCTGCCATCAGAGAAACAGAGACAAATGAAGGCAGGTGAAGACCATATGGCATATCGCGTCTGCCCGTCCATGCCATCTATTCTCTCTTTCACTTCCTGTGAGATCCTCTGCACTTGTCCGAAGTTTAGAACATAAGAATTGCCATCTCCAGATCAGACCCTGGGTCCATCAAGTCCGGCGATCCGCACACACGGAGGCCCCGCCAGGTGTACCCTGGCATAATTTTAGTCTCAAGGGAGATGTGCATCTAATTTACCCTTAAATCCTAGAATGGTGGATTCTGCAATTACTTCCTCTGGGAGAGCATTCCTGGGGTCCACCACTCGCTGCGTGAAACAGAACTTCCTGATATTCGTCCTGGACCTGTCCCCCCCTCAGTTTTGATACTCTTTGGGGTTCCGAAATGCTGCTACTATTTGGGGTTTTGGAATCTTGCTACACTTTGAGATTCTGCACGGAATCTTGATACATAAGAACATAAGAATTGCCATCTCCGGATCAGATCCTGGGTCCTTCAAGTCCGGTGATCCGCACACACGGAGGCCCTGCCAGGTGTACCCTGGCATAGTTTTAGTCTAAAGGGAGAGGCGCATCTAATTTACCCTTACCCGTATCACTCTATGCCACCCTTAAGGAGATGTGCATCTAGTTTACCCTTAAATCCTAGAACGGTGGATTCTGCAATTACTTCCTCTGGGAGAGCATTCCTGGGGTCCACCACTCGCTGCGTAAAACAGAACTTCCTGATAGTCGTCCTGGACCTGTCCCCTCTCAGTTTTGATACTCTTTGGGGTTCCGAAATGCTGTTAGTATTTGGGGTTTTGGAATCTTGCTACACTTTGAGATTCTGCACGGAATCTTGATACATAAGAATTGCCATCTCCGGATCAGACCCTGGGTCCATCAAGTCCGGTGATCCGCACACGCGGAGGCCCTGCCAGGTGTACCCTGGCCTAGTTTTAGTCCCCATATCACTGTATGCTTCTCAAGGGAGATGTGCATCTAATTTACCCTTAGCCTTACAATCTACCCCTCCCCCTTTTATCATGCTGCACTGCTGAGGAGTGCGAGCTAAATGCCGAGCTGCCCTTTCTATTCCTATGGGAGGCTCGGCCTTTTGTTTACTCTGCTCAGCAGTATAATTTGATAAAAGGGGTGGGGTGGGGTAAGTTATGTACCTGGGGGCAACGGAGGGTTAAGTGAATTGCCTAAGGTCACAAGGAGCTGCAATGGGAATTGAACCTAGTTCCCCAGGATGGTATTGGAAGGACCCTGAAGGGGGGGGAGGGGAAACCGATGCTCAAAAGTACAGCCAGCATTAACATGCTGTTGACACCGGGCTTGTGTGCATACTACTTTGTGCAGCTGTTGAAACGATTACCACAGACCGTATTTAAATGTATGCAAATGTAGTAATTAATTCCCTCCCCCCCACAAGCTATCATAAGAAAATAAGAGTAGCCTTACTGGGTCAGACCAATGGTCCATCAATCCCAGTAGCCCATTCTCACAGTGGCCAATCCAGGTCCCTAGTACCTGGCCAAAACCCAAGGAGTAGCAACATTCCGGAATCCCACAGAGCAACAAGATACTAGAACTCTAAATAGTAGCAACATTCCATGTGGAATCCCCAAAGAGTAGCAACATTCCATGCTACCGATCCAGGGCAAACATCAGCCATGGGTCAGCTCCTCCATTTTGAAATAAAGTACCATCAAGGCAGGTACAACTGAGGTATTTTTTGGACTTGTAGAGCTCGGTGGGTGGGGGGAGGGGGTGGAATGAATGGACAGCCACAAGCTTGGGGGAGAAGAGTGGCAAGAGTCAGCTGTTGGTATGAAGCATTTTGAAAACAAATAACTACTACTACGTATCACTTATAAAGCGCAGAAAGGCGTACGCAGCGCTGTGCATTTGACATTTAATAGATGGTCCCTGGTCAGAAGAGCTTACAATCTAACCTGGACAGACAGACATGAGATATAGTGTTGGGGGTGTTGAACCTGAGGTGAGAGGAGTTAGGAATCGAAAGCACTCTCAAAGAGGTGGGCTGACATTTATAGACGGTCCCTGCCCAGAAGAGCTTACATAACTTGTATAGACAGAAATGACATAGAGGGTAGGGAATGCAGAACCCAAGGTGAGAGGAATTAGGAGTTGAAAGCACTCTCAAAGAGGTGGGCTGACATTTATAGACGGTGCCTGCTCAAAAGAGCTTACAATCTAAGTTGGACAGACAGGCATGATATATAGGGTAGCAAGGTGAGAGGAGTTAGGAGTTGAAAGCACTCTCAAAGAGGTGGGCTTTTAATTGGGCCTTGAACACTGTCAGAGATGGAGCCCGCCGTAGGGATTCGGGCAGCTTGTTCCATGCGTATGGCACAGCAAATCAGACGGGACGGAGTCTGGTGTTTCATTCTTTTTAAAAGATTTTGTTAAACTCGTGAGGAAAGAACTAACTTCTAGCTGGACTCCACACATTACTAGAGAGGTGAGGAAGGGATTCAGATGATCATTGCCTGACCCTTTATCCGAACCACATTGAGCTTTGGGTCGAAGATACATACCAAGCACACTGAGAATAAACAGAAAACAACAAGGACTTAGTTTAAAAATTTTGGCATTTCCCTTTCTCTCCCCAAGTTAGTTGCATTATGGGATGTAGCAGAACAGTTTGGATGCTGGGGGAGGCAGTAACATTTTTTGCAAGAATCTGGAAGACTCCGGGTTTCCAAGCATAAAGATCTAAGTATAATAGACAGGTCTGTGACGAACAGCCAGAGCTGGACATTAAAGGTAGCTTCAGGCCGTGAAATATTAGCCATCAGCATGCAATGACAGATGGCAGCGTTTTGCTATAAAAATGCATGTGAAGCACAGCTCTGAATGCACAATCAGTACAGACTCGGTCCGTGTAGCACACTGCAGAGGAGACGCGTTTAAATTTTGTTGGTCGCAAGAATTTCATACCAACATGTGATCATTAATGCTGCAGCTGGCTGCTCACCTGTTTCCTCTCCTGGGCTGCCATATCGGGGAGAGTGTGGCGCAGTGGTTAAAGCTACAGCCTCAGCACCCTGAGGTTGTGGGTTTAAATCCCACGCTGCTTCTTGTGACCTTGGGCAAGTCACTTAATCTCCCCGTTGCCTCAGCCTGAGCCTGCCGGGACAGAGAGGGATAAACTGCTTGAGTACCTGAATAAATTCATGTAAACCATTCCGAGCTCCCCTGGAAGAACGGTATCGAAAAGTTAATAAATAAATATCACATTTGCAAGTGTTGGCTTTCGGTGGTGTCAGGCTAATTCATATGCATCGTTTATTTCCATTCTCTGCATTAACAAAGGCTTCTTGTTCTCCAACTTTAATCTGGCCTAGGGGCGCAAGTATATTTAACGGGGGACGGGGGAATAGAAATTTGCCTAACATTTATCAGACACCGCGTACCAAAGGTGAATGACATATGAAAGCGTTTCGGAAACTTTTAAAGGTTTGGTCTTAGCAGTTTGGAAGCTGTCAGAATCAAGGGGACTCGGGTTCTGTGGCTCATAAAGGTTTGCCGCTCGGCTTTTCGACGCAGCTGTTGCGAACTGCGGCTCCGTGTCCAAGCCGGCTTTCACAGCTGCAAATCCAACCCTCTCTTTCACAAAGGTGCGCTATGCTTTTTGGCGCACGCAAAGCACGCGCTAAACGCTAACACGTGCGTGTTATCCTACGGGTGCGTTAGCGGTTAGTGCACGCGTTGATTCGGCGTGGGCTAAATCCGCGCCAAAACGCTTAGTGCGCCTTTGTAAAAGAGGGTCTACGTGTTTCCCGATTTATTTTTGGGGAAACGTTTCTTTTGAGAGATTCAACTTTATGTAACAATGTTGCTTCTTTATGGGCCCACTAAGCATCAATTTGCCACCTAAGTTGAGAAATTTCAACGCACAAGTTCCTCAGAATGCCACACTAGATATTCGTGTGGTAGCCGTCCTCATAGGAACTTTTAAGTGTGTGAGTTTGTTGTTTTCTAACGTTTCATAAAGTGCAAGTGCTTCAATAAATAATTATCATTTTTGTTGTATTTTTAAATAATTATAATTTTTGTTGTATTTTTAAATCGTTATCATTTTTGTTGTATTTTAAAATAATTATCATTTTTGTTGTATTTTAAAATAATTATCATTTTTGTTGTATTTTTAAATCGTTATCATTTTTGTTATATTTTTAAAGAATTACTGCAAAAGCAAATACTTAGCTTTATAAAACTGGGTCTGCCTCAATCCCCACCGACGCGTTTCATAATTTCATCAGGGTCGGGGATAGGGAGAGCTATAAAGAATAGAGAATAAAAAAAGTTGTTAATAATGAAAAACCCCCAGTAAACTGAAAATTTAAGACTAAGCAATTGCTACATATCTTACCAGAGCAGATTGAAATCTGAGCATGTTGCTAGATCCCTGTTGAGAGTGCCGGGTTTGTAAAATGGCCGCGGCATAGAGGTGGACTTGATAAACCAAATCCCCGGATCATGTGACCCCATGGTGGCCAAGAACAGCTGACAAGACATTTTAGACTAAATGGATAGGACTGAACCAAAGAACAAAACAGGGAGAGTCACAAGGCTGTTGTTAACCAATCACTGGCCAGATTTAGACCATGGGGATACATTGTATTGAGCTGATACATCCAACGAAGCTCTTTGATGTTTAAGTTATGTTCAAGATTTCCTCCCTCCCACCCGACATGAACACTATCAATGATGCGCCATTTGAGGTCATTAATTTTATGTTTCAAAAGAGACCAATGGCGAACCAGAGGGGCCGTTTCTACCCCAGTGTTGACACGAGACTTGTGTTCATTAAGTCTGACATTCATAGGTCTAGTGGTACGCCCAATGTATAGCTTTGGACAGGGGCACATGATCATGTAAATAACATGATCAGATTTACAGTTGGTCTGAATCTTGAACATAACTTAAACATCAAAGAGCTTCGTTGGATGTATCAGCTCAATACAATGTATCCCCATGGTCTAAATCTGACCAGTGATTGGTTAACAACAGCCTTGTGACTCTCCCTGTTTTGTTCCTTGGTTCAGTCCTATCCATTTAGTCTAAAATGTCTTGTCAGCTGTTCATTGGCCACCATGGGGTCACATGATCCGGGGATTTGGTTTATCAAGTCCACCTCTATGCCGCGGCCATTTTACAAACCCGGCACTCTCAACAGGGATCTAGCAACATGCTCAGATTTCAAACTGCTCTGGTAAGATATGTAAGACACTTAAAAGTTCCTATGAGGACGGCTACCACACGAATATCTAGTGTGGCATTCTGAGGAACTTGTGTGTTGAAATTTCTCAACTTAGGTGGCAAAATGCGTTGTTGAGGAGAAAGAGATTAATAGGACAGAGGAATCACTTTGGAGGAGAAAGAAGATGAGTGGGTCAGTTGTCTAGATACTTTAGGAACAGTTGAGTGTTTTGGACGTTTTCTGAATTCCTCATAAGTAGTGGGCGAAAGCAGTGCATGCAAATAGATCTCCTGCATATTCATTGGGGAAACCTGAAAACCCTACTGGATTGCGGCCCTCGAGGAGGGACTTTGACACCCTTGAGCTACTGCATAGACTCTCGACCTACATCCAAAGAAGGAAATCATTCTTCAGATTTGGGCAGTGATTCTCAACCTGGAAATTATAATTTCTTCTCAGATCACATTTCTTAAGGGGGGTGGTAGGTATCAAGGTATGATAAAAGGTAACCCCTTTAAGCAGATTTATTCTATGGGCCTGAGAACATTGGGTCTGGAAGCTGCAGCCCCAAACTCCAGGGCACTGTTTCCTCTAAGCTGAGCAGGTATCCTCCAAACACATTGCTACAAGTAGGGAGTGGTGCTTTAAAATCCTGTTTCCAATCCCTAGGGGCAGGAAGGTAACCTGGAGTCCTGCAGAACCTGCCTTTTGAAAATGTGATCGTGAAACGGCGCCCTCCACTGGCAGGACTGTAGGTGGAGGACTCCTACTTAGCTTAGAGCAGTGGTCTCAAACTCAAACCCTTTGCAGGGGCCACATTTTGGGATTTCTAGGTACTTGGAGGGCCTCAGAGAAAATAGTTAATGTCTTATTAAAGAAATGACAATTTTGCATGAGGTAAAACTCTTTATAGTTTATAAATCTTTCCTTTTGGCTGTCTTAATAATAATATTGTCATTTATAGCTAAAGAGACATAAGATCAAGAAACGATTTTATTTTACTTTTGTGATTATGATAAACATACCGAGGGCCTCAAAATAGGACCTGGCAGGCTGCAAGTTTGAGACCACTGCTATAGGCTAAAGCTCTTTACACCTGCATTGTGATGTCATAGAACTTTATGGTTATAGAAACATGATGGCAGATAAAGGCTAAATGGCCCATCCAGAGCATCCACTATCTCCTCCTCTCCCTATTGGCTAAGGCTCTTAACATTTGCATCTCCTCTTCCCATTGGCTAAGGCTCTTTACACCTGCATTGTGAGGTCATAGAGCTTTATGGTTATAGAAACATAGAAGAGAACCAATGCAAATACTGCTATTACCCAGCACTACACTTCTACATATAAGCCCAGACAACTAGAAGGGCTTGGGTCTCAGAAACGGAGCCTACGCGCAGCAGTGACACTCACAAACTGGAAGAAATCAGCGTAGTACAATTGCTCCAACTCCAATCATTGACCCCCATACATATTTTTTTAAAGCATTTTCAAAAAGCACTTAAAACAGCTAACCCACAATCGGGTCGCAAAAAGGAAGTGTAAGCTAGACACTAAGAAAAACAGCAACCAAATTACTTAGCTTTTTAGTGGTTGACTTTGCTGATTTTGCTGATTTAACTTTATAAAGGAGTGCAGTCACTAGTGTAGATTTGCCGACGCGGCCAGCGTTTCGCGGAATCATTAATCAAAAGTATCCGCTGCGTCAGGGCCACCAGGACATTCAAGAAGTCAAAGCTTCAATTCCAGCACTCGGTCACAGAATTTCAAAGCAAATTTTTGCTTTGAAATTCTGTGACCGAGTGCTGGAATTGAAGCTTTGACTTTTTGAATGTCCTGGTGGCCCTGACGCAGCGGATACTTTTGATTAATGATTCCGCGAAACGCTGGCCGCGTCGGCAAATCTACACTAGTGACTGCACTCCTTTATAAAGTTAAATCAGCCAAATCAGCAAAGTCAACCACTAAAAAGCTAAGTAATTTGGTTGCTGTTTTTCTTAGTGTCTAGCTTACACTTCCTTTTTGCGACCCGATTGTGGGTTAGCTGTTTTAAGTGCTTTTTGAAAATGCTTTAAAAAAATATGTATGTGGGTCAATGATTGGAGTTGGAGCAATTGTACTACGCTGATTTCTTCCAGTTTGTGAGTGTCACTGCTGCGCGTAGGCTCCGTTTCTGAGACCCAAGCCCTTCTAGTTGTCTGGGCTTATATGTAGAAGTGTAGTGCTGGGTAATAGCAGTATTTGCATTGGTTCTCTACTATATATTTATATATACTGCTGGGGTATTGTGTTATAGAAACATAGAAACATGATGGCAGATAAAGGCCAAATGGCCCATCCAGAGCATCCACTATCTCCTCCTCTTCCCATTGGCTAAGGCTCTTTACACCTGCATTGTGAGGTCATAGAGCTTTATGGTTAGAGAAACATAGAAACATGATGGCAGATAAAGGTCAAATGGCCCATCTCCTCCTCACCCTATTGGCTAAGGCTCTTAACATTTGCATCTCCTCTTCCTATAGGCCAGTTGTCTCAAACTCCAACCCTTTGCAGGGCCACATTTTGGGATTTGTAGGTACTTGGAGGGCCTCAGAAAAAAGAGTTAATGTCTTATTAAAGAAATGTCAAATTTGCATGAGGTAAAACTCTATAGAGTTTATAAATCTTTCCTTTTGGCTAAGTCTTAATAATCATATTGTCATTTATAGCTAAAGAGACATAAGATCAAGAAACTGTTTTATTTTACTTTTGTGATTATGATAAACACACTGAGGGCCTCAAATAGTACCTGGCAGGCCGCGAGTTTGATACCACTGGCTTAGAGGGAACAATGCTCCTAGGCCTAATAGTGAGAATTATGTGACTTGGAGTCAAGCTTTCAAACTGCATTAGGAGCCCTTTAAGTTCCATTAAAGGGGTCCATAAAGCCACCTAAAGCCCTAATGCAGCTTCATCACTCCTCTTCCACCCCTTAGCTTTTCAGTTATAACTCAGTTGAGGACATCTTGAAATCAAGGAACTGGTTTCACTGGTTGGTGGGGGCGGGGATGAGTGGGGTGGGGAGTCCCAAGATCCATTCTCATTGGACCAAACTTTGTTCTATGCCAGTGGCTTGCAATCTTCCTCGAGCCGCAGCACGCTAAACCTAGTGTCCGTGGCTCCAGACCCCCGGAGGTGCACGGCGTCACCACGATGACAGCACGTGTGACATCATGTTGACGTCCGCGCAAAGGCTCTTCAGACAGGCCCTGTGCCAGCTGTGGGGGGGGGGGGGGGGGGTGTCAGCAAGGAAAAGGGCTGGAGAGCAAGGGAGGCGCTGGCTGATTGGCAGTCGGCCGGCGCCTCTCCTCTTCCCCGGTGTGTCGCAGCACACCTGAAATCTCAGAAGGCACGCAATTTGCGATACACTATTTTATGCCCTGCAAATTACAAAAATAATAATAATAAAAAAATCCTTCCTGTGACACCAGCACCATAGGTTTTATTAAGTTTTTTCAATATTTTATGAGGTTATTTATAATTATTCTTCATTGTTTGATTATTATATGTTTTTATATGTATTTTTCTATTTGTTCAGACTCCTGAGGCAGGCCCATTTGGGGCCGAAACTCGATCGTGTCGAGTCTCAACATGTCAATAAAAGACATTTGAGCACCAGAGTCTTCCTTCGCTGTTTGTTTGTCACTTTGAAAATTGACCCCTATATCTTCAGGAGAGTTTGGTGCTGAGGTTGTGGGTTCAAACCCATGCTGCTCCTTGTGACCCTGGGCAAGTCACTTAATCCCCCCATTGCCCCAGGTACGATAGATAGATTGTGAGCCCACTGGGACAGACAGGGAAAAACTGCTTGAGTACCTGAATAAATGCATGTAAACCGTTCTGAGCCCCCCTGGTAGAACAGTATAGAAAATTGAATAAATAAAAAATATAATTTTGCCCAGGTATCTTCCACCATTTACTGACATCAAGTTTTAAATCATCCAAAGGGTTAGATTTGAGGTTCTTGAAGTCCTGTCCCAGAACTAAACCTTACTGAAGGGGGGGAGAAAGGACAGTAGTTGGCATCGAAAGGCAGACTAGATAGGTCAGTTGGCCTTTATCTGCCTTCGTTTTTTCTATGAGTTATTAAGAAGACGTAAAAGATGTAATCATCGGGATGACTGTTGATGGGATTCTTGAATTAAAGCATGCTCTTAGAGATAATAAAGGCCAACACTTTATCTGACAGCATCAACATGTTTGTGTAAGTGAGGTCTTGAGGGATATTCCTTCTTGATGGGAGGTTGACCAGGGTCGAGCAATTGCTTTTCACTTTTTACTCTTGATGTATTCACTCTATGGAAAACTTAGACGAGATGAATGAAATTAAGTACTGCCTGAGGGTTATCTTGAATCACAGTCCTTGTTATATTTGATATTAATTGAAACCACCACTGATTTATCTGCTTCATGAAGTCCAGCAAGTTTATTTAAAGAACATTTCCTTAAAGTAGCGCCCACCTTATTAATTCGCATAGGAGATTAATTTGTCAAAACCTCTAATGCCTTCCATTACGGAATGATAGCTGTTTTCTCGTCGGTAGATTCTCAGATTTATCACATACACAGCTTTACTTTCTCTGGATGGATGCTTTGTGTGGGAGATTCGGTAAAGCCGGGCATTGTTTAAGACTGGTAGTATACACAGTAATGGGGAAAGACTTTTAGCCCTTTGTGAGATGATGTATACATTTTAAAATGAAATCAATACATTTCCTTTTTAAGGAGTGTGCAAGCACAGCCTTCATGACTGATTTTCCAGAAAGGCAAGTATGAAAGCGTCTCTCCACTCCTGAAGGAGTTACGCTGGCTCCTTGTGAAGAGAAGAAGACAGTGCAAGACAGCATGCATGGTACACAAAGCCATCTACGGGGAGAACTCCACAGGACTTGTCACAGACATCACAGTCAAACATTCCTTCCTCAAGGCAAGAACACTCCAACGTAGGAAGAAGCTGTACAACTCAACATTTCCATACCAGGGACACAGGACATGGAATGGTCTTCCCCTTCATCTGTGACAACAATGCAAGTACAAAACCTTCACAAAGAATCTTACGACCCATCTTTTCTCCTTGGACCTATAGCGAAATCCCAGAAGCCAACCCTCTGCTCTTTCTTCATGTCCAGCCCCTAAATCTTGTTGTAACCCTTTGATTCCCCCAATTCTACATCCAATGTACATGTCCTGATCTTAAATCTGTTGTAAACCGCAGTGAATCCTAGTGGAAAATTGTGGTATAGAACAAAATGTATGGTATGGTATCCATTCAAGAGGGAGGGAAACTTTCACACAGTTTTTCTTTTGGGCAAGTTCATTGGTACATTTTGCCTATGGTCCAGTCCATTGGTTTAGGAGGGATCTAGTGATTAGAGCAGCTATTTCCTGATAAACCAAAGTCTCAATTTGTCTGTGAATGATATTTGAGTTCTAGGTGATGCAGAAGTAGGATCTGATCACTATCTCATAAAATGCAGTCAAACTGACAGTGAAACTTGATTACAACATGGTATATCCTGCATTTGCCACATGATAAACAATTTCGGATCGAACTCCAGAAGACATTGAAGAACAATGAGCAAGAACCAAAAGCGCATTAAGTGAAACTGTGATGGCAGTTTCTTTCCTCTAGGGCTGAGAAAAATTGGCAACAGAAATGGATGTCATACAAGACCATTGAGCTTGTAGAATAAAAGAATGCCGACCAATTTATGAATCCAACAAAATCAAGAGAATTAGCAAAACAAATCTGAAAGACGTTGAACATGATAGAGAAGATTTTTGGAACAAAGTTGCCATGGACATGGAAGCTGCTGCTGGATGGGGCAATCAAAGAACACTTTTTGTCAATGCTCAAAACCCCTCACAATCAAGTTTAACCAGCCATTTATGAATGTCCAAGATGCATCAGGAAGAATCAAAACCAAGTACTGAGGCACTTTGAATCACTGCTAAACTGTGACTTGCCAACTCTACTTGACCAAGATCTAGAACAGTGATTCCCAACCCTGTCCTGGAGGAACACCAGGCCAATCGGGTTTTCAGGCTAGCCCTAATGAATATGCATGAGAGAGATTTGCATATGATGGAAGTGATAGGCATGCAAATTTGCTTCATGCATATTCATTAGGGCTAGTCTGAAAACCCAATTGGCCTGGTGTTCCTCCAGGACAGGGTTGGGAACCACTGCCCTAATGAATATGCATGAGAGAGATTTGCATATGATGGAAGTGATAGGCATGCAAATTTGCTTGATGCATATTCATTAGGGCTAGCCTGAAAACCCGATTGGCCTGGTGTTCCTCCAGGACAGGGTTGGAAACCACTGCCCTAATGAATATGCATGAGAGAGATTTGCATATGATGGAAGTGATAGGCATGCAAATTTGCTTCATGCATATTCATTATGGCTAGCCTGAAAACCCAATTGGCCTGGTGTTCCTCCAGGACAGGGTTGGGAACCACTGCCCTAATGAATATGCATGAGAGAGATTTGCATATGATGGAAGTGATAGGCATGCAAATTTGCTTCATGCATATTCATTAGGGCTAGCCTGAAAACCCGATTGGCCTGGTGTTCCTCCAGGACAGGGTTGGGAACCACTGCCCTAATGAATATGCATGAGAGAGATTTGCATATGATGGAAGTGATAGGCATGCAAATTTGCTTCATGCATATTCATTAGGGCTAGCCTGAAAACCCGATTGGCCTGGTGTTCCTCCAGGACAGGGTTGGGAACCACTGCCCTAATGAATATGCATGAGAGAGATTTGCATATGATGGAAGTGATAGGCATGCAAATTTGCTTCATGCATATTCATTAGGGCTAGCCTGAAAACCCGATTGGCCTGGTGTTCCTCCAGGACAGGGTTGGGAACCACTGATCTAGAAAACAAGGAAGCAGCTTCTGCTTATGTGAACAATGAGAAACCAGCATTGTTGAGCAGTTTGCTTCGGGGATCTATTATTCAGAAAGGAGATGGACAATCGTAACGCAGTTTCTCGGATTCTGATTTCAGAGAGCCGCGCAATGAGGAGAGGATGGTCAGTAGTGTTGAACACTGCGCTGAGATCCAGCAGCACCAGATGGACATCATTACCCTTATCCCTACTGGAAGGAGGGTAGGGGCTCTTTGTTCATCGATGAAGGAGTGCAATTGGTTCAATGCTGTTTTTTCCTGAATCAATTATAATTGCTGTTTTACCTAGTAGCTGAAACTAGCTGGAGGGAGAGGATTTCTTTATGCAAAGAAGACCCTGGTGTCTTATCTAATTTAGAAAAAGGGGGGGGGGAAAGATGTGTGGAATTATCAGTTTGGCTTGCCCGCCTCAATACCTAGCTTGCCTCCCTGTGACCATTCCAAATATTTCTGTCTAGGGATGCTATTGGTTGGAGTGAGCTTGGAAGGCAACTTCAGCATTTGGAACCTAGGAGAATACCAGGTGGACTTTACAGTCTAAGACCCAGAAATATCAAAGAAGAGCCAATTAATTTAATCGTGTGTTTTTAATGGGTATAACTAATGAGCAGACTGTTCGGGTCTTTATCTGCTGTCATTTACTATGGTTTTCAGATCAATGCAAGGAAAACCAAATACGTGACATCAGACAATTAGAAAATGGGCCTGCCGGTGTGGGTTGTGAGCCAATAGATGATATTGCAGCCAGATTTGGTAGTGCCAAAGTGGCATTTGCTAGACTAAAATGGTGCCAGTGGAAGAGGCAGAGTGTTATACTGAAGACCAAGATGAGACTCATTCCAGTCCTTCTCTAATGAATCAGAAAAATGGACATTGCTAGCTGAGGACTTCCACAAGCTAAAAGTGCTTCAGATGAAATGCACAATTCTTGGCATCTCGCTGTTTGACCACCACAATTGAACTACTTGAGAAATTTGCAACAATCTACGGTGGAAGAAAAGATAAGACAATCATACTTGTACTAGTTTGGCCACATATCAGCCATTGACTAGACGTGTGCAAAAGGCACATTGAGGTTGAAGCAAAATTGAGCCACCTCTGCGGGGATGATTATACTACAGCTTCTCAAGACTGACCGCATTGGAATAGACTCACTATGGATACCCTTGCCGTGGTTCTGCCCTGCCAAGTAAAGGACCATCCTTCGGTGCTAGAGCATTGACTTGATTTTATATACCCTACTGTAAAGATGGTAGTGCCCCCACAATGTAAGGTTGTAGGGGGTTATGTGAGGCGCCCTTACAAACGCCAGGTCCCGAGTTCAATACCTTCACAGAAGATTCACCAGGAAGTAGACTCAAATGAGAAGCACAGCCAGAGGTGATGGCATAAAGAATATATTATAGAAATAGGCTTACAGAAAAGTAAGATTCATAAACATTACAATTAAGGAGAGAGCAAAGCAGTTTCCCTGCCTTACAGAGTCCAGAGAGAAGCGTAAAGTTCCAGGGAGAGGCAGAGAGAGAGAGAGGCAGAGAGAGAGAGAGAGAAAAAAAAAGAGGGGGTGGGGGTGATAATCTAAGCTTCAGGTTCCAGAGATAGAGAGCAAGAGAAAGAGAGAGGGAGACAGATGTGTGTTGCAGAGAGGAGGCTTTTATAGCTTGGAATCTTATTCTAAATATAGAAACTATTGTATTTCCCAGTATCTTTCTGTTTAGAATTTGTAAACTGTTTGAAATTGATAAGGAGGGTGTGACACTTGCAGGCATGGTAGATGGGATTAGTCTCTGGCTTCTTTGTCCCATTCAAGCAGCCTATCTTCTTGATAAACAATCCAATCTGGCTGGATGCTTAATGTTATGTGAATTTGATGCAGGAGCCCAGAATTCTGCATCAACATTCCAGAGTCAGATTGATATAATTTCCCATAGGCCTTTGCTGACATTGGTTAGGGCAACCAAAACTGCTGACTGCTAGCAATGCTAGGGCTGACACCTACCATCAAGGATTAGACTCTAGCTAAACAGGGAAATATTTTTAAAACCAATAGGAGGAAATAGTTTTTCACTCAGACAATAGTTAAGCTCTGTAACGCGTTTGCCAGAGGTTGTGGTAAGAGCGGATAGCATAGCTGGTTTTAAGAAAGGTTTGGATAAGTTCCTGGAGGAAAAGTCCATAGTCTTGTTATTGAGAAAGACATGGGGGAAGCCACTGCTTGCCCTGGATCGGTAGCATGGAATGTTTGTTTCATGCTTATTAAAATTTGATGCAAACGCTTATAATAAAATTTCAAAGCGAATTACAAATCTACTGAAAAAACGGGATTTACAATAACATTTAATCTAATTACAGTAACATTCCAAGGACAAATATACAGACTACATGAGGAAAGGGGGTTGATCTACAAATATTTTATAGGACAGCAACAATAATGGTTCATACACTAGGACAGGGGTTGGCAATTCCGGTCCTCGAGAGCCGGAGCCAGGTCAGGTTTTCAGGATATCCACCATGAATATGCATGAGATGGATTTGCATGCACTGCCTCCTTGAGATGCAAATCTATCTCATGCATATTCATTGGGGAAATCCTAAAAACCCGACTGGATTCCAGCCCTCTTTGTCCACCCCTGCCCTAGTCCCTCCCATTCTATCCCAGTTCTGGCCTAAGACAGTGGTTGGCAATTCCGGTCCTCGAGAGCCGGAGCCAGGTCAGGTTTTCAGGATATCCACCATGAATATGCATGAGATGGATTTGCATGCACTGCCTTCTTGAGATGCAAATCTATTTCAAGCATATTTATTGTGGACATCCTGAAAATCTGACCTGGCTTCGGCTCTCGAGGACCGGAATTGCCTACCCCTGCACTAGGACAGGGGTAGAAGGGAAATTTGTATGCTAAAAGCACATTCTGCTGGGACGCGATCGGCGGATATGAAGTCTAATTATCTAATGTGTCTCTAAAAAGGAAAGCTTTCAAAGAGCTTTTAAAGCTATCTAGTGCCGCTTCTTCTCTTATATCCAGGAAGAGAGTTCCCTAGCTGTGGTGCGGTTACTGAGAAGATTTCTGTCCATCTTGCGCCTATGTACTTAAGGGATGGGATAGAAAGGAGGATTTGATCTGATGAACGTAGAGTTCTTGAGGGAGTGTAAGGAATCAGTAACCTATTGAGAAAAGTTGGAAGATTAACCTGGCAAATCTTAAAAGACAGTAATGCAATTGTATAAGAAATACGGCGCGGTACTGGTAGCCAATGAGCATTTTTTTTGAGTTGGTTATGATTTTTATTGCGGTATTTGTTTTTGAGTAATGCCTTTTAACAGTGAATTACAATAATCCAGTTTTGCAATGACAAGGGAATTTAGCAATGTCTCTGCCGGGTCAGACCCGAGGTCCATCGCGCCCAGCAGTCCGCTCATGCGGCAGCCCAACAGGTCCAGGACCTGTGCAGTAATCCTCTATCTCTACCCCTCTATCCCCTTTTCCAGCAGGAAATTGTCCAATCCTTTCTTAAACCCCAGTACCGTACTCTGCCCTATTACGTCCTCTGGAAGCGCATTCCAGGTATCCACCACCCGCTGAGTAAAGAAAAACTTCCTAGCATTTGTTTTGAATCTATCCCCTTCCAATTTTTCCGAATGCCCTCTTGTTCTTTTATGTTTTGAAAATTTGAAGAATCTATCTCTCTCTACTTTCTCTATGTGTACGGATGTTAAGTGCTGGGGGTTTAAAAACTTTTGCCAATGACCTAATTATACGTAATTTATAAAAGCCGGTTTTAGCTGTTTGGCTGATGTGTTCTTGATCGGTAAGTTTATGGTCTAATATAACACCAAGAATTTTAATGCTTAGTACCTCTTGTAAAGGGGTGTTATCTATCTGGATTGGCGCTGGCCAACTAAGCCCTTCCCTCCAGGGAAAAAATAGTGATTGAGATTTATTAATGTTAAGGGCTAACATTAACATTGGCTGATATGTTCCATTTTCCTATTTAAGTCTAGGAGTTCGCTAAAGTTTTCCATATGCATACGCATAGGAGGTAAACCCAATGGATTGTGCCAGCGTAGTTAATGGGGCAAGAAAGATGTTAAAAAGAAGTGATGAAAGGATGGATCCTCGAGGGATTCCGTAGTTACAGGGACTAGTATCTAATCTTGAGTTAAGAACATAAGAATAGCCTTACTGGGTCAGACCATCAGTCCCAGTAGCCCGTTCTCACGGTGGCCAATCCAGGTCACTAGTACCTGGCCAAAACCCAAGGTGTAACAATATTCCATGCTGCCAATACAGGGGAAGCAGTGGCTTCCCCCATGTCCATCTCAATAGCAGACTATGGACTTTTCCTCCAGGAACTTGTCCAAACCTTTCTTAAAACCAGCTACCGCTATCCGCTCTTATCACATCCTCTGCCAACGCGTTCCATAGCTTAACTATTCTCTGAGTGAAAAAAAAAATTCCTCCAATTGGTTTTAAAAGTATTTCCCTGTAACTTCATCGAGTGTCCCCCTAGCCTTTGTCATTTTTGACGGAGTGAAAAATTGATCCACTTGTACCTGTTCTACTGCACTCTGGAGTTATTGAAGTTGACTTTTGCAGAGCATTTGGAAAAATAAGAATGGAACTACTGAAGAACTTCATCACTAATGCCAATGTTTGCTAATCTGGAGAGCAGGACTGAATGATCTACCGTATCAAATGCTGTAGAGAGGTCCAATGATATTAGAATGGTGGTCAAGATGGTATAAGATTGTTGTCATAAGACCGATGATAGAGTGTTCAGTGGAATGATGAGCTCTGAAACCAGTTTGATTCGGGTGAAGAACATGTGTTTTATCGATGAAATCCAAAATCTGATTGAAAACAATTTTTCTCTTACCTTTGTGAGAAATGGGAGATTGGCAATTGGTCTAAAATTGTAACCTGATCAGTAGGTTCTGAGTAGTCTTTTATTATGGGTCTCAATATTGACTCCTTCCAATGTTGCTACTCTTTGGGATTCTAGAATCTTGTTACTCTCTGGGATTTCAGAATCTTGCTATTCTTTGGGATTCTGTATGGAATGTTGCTACTCTTTGGGATTCTAGAATCTTGTTACTCTCTGGGATTCCAGAATCTTGCTATTCCTTGAGATTCTGAATGGAATGTTGCTACTCTTTGGGATTCTAGAATCTTGTTACTCTCTGGGATTCCAGAATCTTGCTATTCTTTGAGATTCTGAATGGAATGTTGCTAACTCCTTGGGTTTTGGCCAGGTACTAGTGACCTGGATTGGCCACCCTGAGAATGGGCTACTGGGCTTGATGAACCATTAGTCTGACCCAGTGAAGCTACTATATTCTTAAATTCTGCTACCTAGCCCCATCATTAGAAATTAAAACTGTGATCATAAATTTCAGATAGGATTTAAACTTGGCTATATAGCCTTGCTTTTGGCAAGAACATTCAACGTGCTCAGTGACGGCTACGGCTTAATCTCTGTCTTTGTCTTTCATGTCTCTTTCGGTCCTTCTCTTTCCTTTATCAAATGATTGCAATGTCCTCGTTTCTGTATCACTGATCTCTACTTGGTGAAATCTGATGTTTTCAGTTTATTAGCAAAGTAAATTGAAAACTGCCTTGATTTCTTGCAACACTGGGCAGTCTACCAAGTACGTTACATACAAATAAATTCAAAGTGGCACCCGAGTTACTGCATCTGTTAAGGTGCAGGCGAGATGCTCCCAGACACTAAATAAGTTCTCTTTCAATAACATCAGAATAATCCCTAGAGTGAGAGGTGTGAATTATTTCTAGTCAACCTCAAAGCAGGAGATGAAACGCAAATCCAGAGGATAGATGGAGCTCCCATAATTGGCTCTGGATTCCTCTCAAAAACCAGCAACGTGGTGAGAGCTCCCCCAACCCCTGTTAAATTTCATCTGCATAGTTAAGTCATCAAGGGGTTGGTTTTTTTTTTTTTTTGCTAAGCTATGGTATAAAATGGTCTTAGCACGCCCTTACATGGGTTTTTTTCCATGCACTAAGGCCATTTTTTTTTATCACAGCAGTAAAATGGCCAATTTTCTATTTTTTAAAAAAAAATTAATGGCCATGCATTAATGTTACTATACACACACCAAATGTGGAAACAATCAGACCAAAAAAATCTTATTACTAGGGTCCACTTTGGGGGTTAGCGCCCAAGAAAAGGATCTAGGTGTCACTGTAGAAAATATGATGAAACTTTCTGCCCAATGTGTGGGGGTGGCCAAAAAAGCAAACGGGGATGCTAGGAATTATTAAAAAATGGATGGTTAACATTACATTACATTACAGATTTCTATTCTGCCATTACCTTTCGGTTCAAAACAAGACAAAGAGTGTTATAATGCTCTGTATCACTCCATGGTGCGACCTCACCTGGAGTATTGCGTTCAATTGTGGTCTCCTTATCTCAAGAAACATATAGCGACACTAGAAAAGGTTCAAAGAGCAACCAAGATATGAAGGGGATGGGACTCCTCTTGTATGAGGAAAGACTAATAAGGTTACGGCTCTTCAGCTTAGAAAAGAGACATCTGAGGGGAGATATGATTGAAGTCTACAAAGTAGAGTAGAATGGGTACAAGTGGATCGATTTTTCACGCCAACAAAAATTACAAAGACTAGGGGGACACTCGATGAAGTTACAGGGAAATACATTTAAAACCAATAGAAGGAAAATTTTTTCATTCAGAGAATAGTTAAGCTCTGGAACGCATTGCCAGAGGATGTGGTAAGAGCGGAGAGCATAGCTGGTTTTAAGAAGGGTTTGGACAATTTCCTGGAGGAAAAGTCGACAGTCTGTTATTTAGAAAGACATGGGAGAAGCCAATGCATGCCCTGGATCGGTAGCATGGAATGTTGCTACTGTTTGGGGTTCCAGAATCTTGCTACTCTTTCAGATTCTGGAATGTTGCTACTCTTTGGGTTTTTGCCAGACACTAGTTACCTGGATTGGCCACCAAGAGAACGGGCTACTGGGCTTGACGGACCATTGGTCTGAACCAGTAAGGCTGTTCTTATCTTTCTATGTTCACAAATATTTCTTGAACTTTTATCTGAAATGAGGGCATAGAGAAAGTAACCTGATCAGTAACCTGATTGTTGTCAATCAAATTGTTTTCAATCAGATTTTGGATTTCATCGATAAAACACATGTTCTTCACCCGAATCAAACTGGTTTCAGAGCTCACCATTCCACTGAACACTCTATCATCGGTCTTATGACAACAATCTTATACCATCTTGACCACCATTCTAATATCATTGGACTTCTCTACAGCATTTGATACGGTAGATCATTCAGTCCTGCTCTCCAGATTAGCAAACATTGGCATTAGTGATGAAGTTCTTCAGTAGTTCCATTCTTATTTTTCCAAATGCTCTGCAAAAGTCAACTTCAATAACTCCAGAGTGCAGTAGAACAGGTACAAGTGGATCAATTTTTCACTCCGTCAAAAATGACAAAGGCTAGGGGGACACTCGATGAAGTTACAGGGAAATACTTTTAAAACCAATTGGAGGAATTTTTTTTTTCACTCAGAGAATAGTTAAGCTATGGAACGCGTTGGCAGAGGATGTGATAAGAGCGGATAGCGTAGCTGGTTTTAAGAAAGGTTTGGACAAGTTCCCGGAGGAAAAGTCCATAGTCTGCTATTGAGATAGACATGGGGGAAGCCACTGCTTCCCCTGTATTGGCAGCATGGAATATTGTTACACCTTGGGTTTTGGCCAGGTACTAGTGACCTGGATTGGCCACCGTGAGAACGGGCTACTGGGACTGATGGTCTGACCCAGTAAGGCTATTCTTATGTTCTTAACTAGTCCCTGTAACTACGGAATCCCTCGAGGATCCATCCTTTCATCACTTCTTTTTAACATCTTTCTTGCCCCATTAACTACGCTGGCACAATCCATTGGGTTTACCTCCTATGCGTATGCATATGGAAAACTTTAACGAACTTCTAGACTTAAATAGGAAAATGGAACATATCAGCCAATGTTAATGTTAGCCCTTAACATTAATAAATCTCAATCACTATTTTTTCCCTGGAGGGAAGGGCTTAGTTGGCCAGCGCCAATCCAGATAGATAACACCCCTTTACAAGAGGTACTAAGCATTAAAATTCTTGGTGTTATATTAGACCATAAACTTACCGATCAAGAACACATCAGCCAAACAGCTAAAACCGGCTTTTATAAATTACGTATGATTAGGTCATTGGCTAAAGTTTTTAAACCCCCCAGCACTTAACATCCGTACACATAGAGAAAGTAGAGAGAGATAGATTCTTCAAATTTTCAAAACATAAAAGAACAAGAGGGCATTCGGAAAAATTGGAAGGGGATAGATTCAAAACAAATGCTAGGAAGTTTTTCTTTACTCAGCGGGTGGTGGATACCTGGAATGGGCCATTTGACCTTTATCTGCCATCAGATTTCTATGGTTCTGTACAAAAGGCATGGAACCAACAAGCTTAGTGGTGATTAGATGGCAACAGCAGTAATTAAGATAGGAAGCCAATGCTGGGCAAACGTTCTGTGCCCTGATCATAGCTAGGCAGATTTGGATGGGCTGGAGCAGGGCATGGAACCCGTTGCTATGGAGCACCATTTATAGAACTGTGATCGGTGATCTTTTTTTTTTTCCGGTAACATTTACAGAATCTGGCATAGTGTGCACTCTCGATGACAGAGGTCCGGTAACAAACAAATGAGTAGGAAAAAAATGAAGAAAATAAAAAACATTCTCAGAAGCAACAAGAAACAAAAATTCTGCAGCTCCCTATCCTTAACGTCAATGAAACCTACCGTCAACCCAACCTACAGAAAAGGCAGGTACAAGCGTCTGTTGGCGCCCGGTTTCAAAGCAAAAGTTCATTTGTAGCTTCTGTTTGGATATTAGGGCAGAATGTGGAGGTAAAAAGAACCAGTTGCTCCCTCATACTCAGATGTACAAGAAACAACAAAAATGGTGTTTTTAGGTAGCTCTGTGTGAGCTCTCTTTCACTGAATCTGTTGATTGACCCCCGAAGATGGGGATGATGCCATTCACACACATGAATTTCGCAGACTAGGCTGTATAGAGAGAAGTGTGACACATGAATTCCAAAGACTAGGCTGTATAGAGAGGGGTGTGACTAGTAGAAGAAAGAAGGTGTTGATGCCCCTGTACAGGTCAATGGTGAGGCCCTACTTGGAGTATTGTGTTCAATTTTGGAGACTGTATCTGGCGAAGGACATAAAAAGACTTGAAGCAGTCCAGAGGAAGGCGACAAAAATGGTAGGAGGTTTGAACCAGAAGACGTATGAGGAGAGACTGGAAGCCCTGAATATGTACACCCTAGAGAGGAAAGGAGAGACAGGGGAGATATGATTCAGACGTTCAAATGCTTCAAAGGTATTAACGTAGAGCAAAATGTATTCCAGAGAAAGGAAAATGGTAAAACCAGAGGGCATAATTTGAGGTGGTAGATTCAAGAGTAAAGTTAGGAAATTCTTCTTTACAGAGAGGGTGGTGGATGCGTGGAATGCGCTCCCGAGGGAGGTGGTGGAGACAGAGTTCAAACAAGTGTGGGATGAGCACCGAGGACCTCTAAACAGAAAATAATGGGTATACATTGAAGGAACTAAGGCCAGTACTGGGCAGGCTTGCACGGCCTGTGTCCCATATGTGGACTTTCAGTTGAGGACGGGCTGGGGAGGGTTTCGATGGCTGGGATGGTTAAGAGGGGCTGGAGGGAGCTTTGACGGAGACTCCAGTAGATGGAACCTAAGCACACTACTGAGCCCAGTAATATCTAAGGAAAAGGACCATTTAAACCAAATTAATTTGTGGAGCATTTATGGTTGGGCAGACTGGATGGACCACCCGGGTCTTTATCTGCTGTCATTTACTATGTTACTATGTAGACAGGCAAGAGAGGCTAGCACTGCCAGCAGTTTGTGTGTTCTGCTCTGCTCAAGGGCCCTTAAAAACAGAAAAAAAACAAAGCAAAAAGCAAGTGAAAGCTTGGAAAAAAGAGACCTGGCATTGCAAAGCGGTGAGGCAACACACCTGTGGCTGCACGTTTCCGCACTTAAAGTGGGAATTTTAAGCCGAGCGTTAAACAGTTCAAGGAATCCTTGAGGTTGTTTCCTTGGAGATCCTGCCATCCCCACAAAGCGGCATTCTCCTCCAGCTCCTTCTCTCTGCCGTGGCTTTTGGTGTCTAACATCCACGGTGCTTCAGTGACTTCCAGCTCAGGCTCTTTCTCCAAAAGAAATTTGCAAAGGGCCGAGTGAGCGGGTTAGAAGACAAAGGTCCGTCTTTGGGCTGGCAAAGCTCTCTCTCATCTACACTAATGTGTCTCCTGCAAAAGGAATGAAATGGAAATTATGTTTGCTTTTGATACCTGCTTGGGGGCACCATTTTAGTTTCCTTTCATCTGAAGGCTTGCTTTGGAATTTACTTGCTATGTCCTGTACTAATGGTAAGACCCAGATTCTATCAAAGGCGCCTACAGCTAGGTACCCAGATCGGCATGGCTAGCTGACCTAGACGGCTAGCTTAATTATTTTAAATTATTTATTGAAAATTACAGTTAAATTTTAAGTTAATCGCAGTTATTTCGATTCAAGAATGACACAGGGACAAATTTGTCCCCGTTCCCGCAGGAACTCAATTTTCCCATCCCTGCGAGTTTTGTCACTGTCCCTGTCCCCGCCCCATTCCTGTAAGCTCAGCCTTAACCGCACAAGCTGTGAACACTTATGATTTTAAAGTGTTTGAGGCTTGTGCAGATGAGGACGGAGCTTAGGCATTGGTGGAATGAGGCGTTATGACATCACAGTCTGAGCTCTAGAATGTTGCTACTTAGGATTTTAAAGCATTTGAGGCTGGTGCAGATGAGGACGGAGCTTAGGCATTGGTGGAATGAGGCATTATGACATCACAATCTGAGCTCTAGAATGTTGCTACTTAGGATTTTAAAGGGTTTGAGGCTTGTGCAGATGAGGACGGAGCTTAGGCATTGGTGGAATGAGGCGTTATGACATCACAGTCTGAGCTCTAGAATGTTGCTACTTAGGATTTTAAAGCATTTGAGGCTGGTGCAGATGAGGACGGAGCTTAGGCATTGGTGGAATGAGGCATTATGACATCACAATCTGAGCTCTAGAATGTTGCTACTTAGGATTTTAAAGGGTTTGAAGCTGGTGCAGATGAGGACGGAGCTAAGGCATTGGTGGAATGAGGCATTATGACATCACAGTCTGAGCTCTACAATGTTACTACTTAGGATTTGAAAGGGTTTGAGGCTGGTGCAGATGAGGACGGAGCTTAGGCATTGGTGGAATGAGGCGTTATGACATCACAATCTGAGCTCTAGAATAAGAAAATAAGAATTGCTGCTGCTGGGTCAGACCAATGGTCCATCGTGCCCAGCAGTCCGCTCCCGCAGCGGCCCTTAGGTCAAAGACCAGTGCCCTAATTGAGTCTGGCTACTTATGATTTTAAAGAGTTTGAGACTTGTGCTTAGGCATTGGTAGAATGAGGTGTTATGACATCACAATCTGAGCTCTAGAATGTTGCTACTTAGGATCTTAAAGCATTTGAGGCTTGTGCAGATGAGGACTGGGACAAAACTCGTGGGGACGGGACAGAAAATGAGTTCCCGTGGGGATAGGGACAAATTTGTCCCTGTGTCATTCTCTAAATTAGATGTTAGGTGCCTACCACATCGAAGTAGGCATCTCCAGAAAGTAGGTGTGGTTATGGAGGAGATTATGGGCGTATTTTGACTTAGACTCACTCATTTAGACCAAGAAAGCCCTGATATATATAGAATGAGTCTAAGATTTCACTGCTTACTGGTATCTAAGACCACTTAAGACACTCTAGGCGCAATTCTATAAATGGCGCCTAATTTATGATTGACACTTGCGCTCCTCGGTACCTACATGTTAGACACCATTTATAGAATCAGGGTCTTAATACTCACATCTTTAATCATATTCAATGAAACAAAGAACATGACGGCAGATAAAGGCCAAATGGCCCATCCAGTCTGCCCATCCGCAACATCCACTATCTCTTCTCCCACGCTTTTTTGAACTCAAGACACAGTGGGGGATCACGAACAGATCGGAGAAGGTTATCATGCCGCTGTACTGGGCCATGGTGCGCCCTCACCTGGAGTACTGCGTCCAGCACTGGTCGCCGTACATGAAGAAGGACAAAGTACTACTCGAAAGGGTCCTAAGAAGAGCGACTAAAATGGTTAAGGGGCTGGAGGAGTTGCCGTAGAGCGAAAGATTAGAGAAACTGGGCCTCTTCTCTCATGAAAAGAGAAGATTGAGCGGGGACAAGGTACTGAAGGGAATAGACTTGGTGGAAAAGGACAGGTTGTTCACCCTCTCCAAGGTAGGGAGAACGAGAGGGCACTCTCTAAAATTGAAAGGGGATAGATTCCGTACGAACGTGAGGAAGTTCTTCTTCACCCAGAGAGTGGTAGAAAACTGGAACGCTCTTCCAGAGGTTGTCATAGGGGAAAACACCCTCCAGGGATTCAAGACAAAGTTAGACAAGTTCCTGCTTAACTGGAATGTACGCAGGTGAGGCTGGACTCATTTAGAGCACTGGTCTTTGACCTGGGGGCTGCCAAGTGAGTGAACTGCTGGGCACGATGGACCAATGGTCTGACCCAGCAGTGGCAGTTCTTATGTACCTCTACTGGGAGACTATTCCACGTATTTCCTTAGATTACTCCTCAGCTTGTCACCTCATAACTTCATCCTATGCCCTCTCTGGAGTTTCCTTTCAATTGAAAGAGACTTGTCTCATGCGTATTTATGCCATGAAGGTATTTAAACATCTCTATCATATCTCCCCAGTCCTCCCTTTCCTCCAAAGTAAACATATAGAAACATAGAAGATGACGGCAGAAAAGGGCTCCAGCCCATCAAGTCTGCCCACTCTGCTTACCCACCCCCTGTCTATGCCCTAATGACCCAATTTCCTTATCTTGACCCTCATAGGGATCCCACATGGGTATCCCATTTATTCTTAAAGTTTGGCACGCTGTCTGCCTCGATCACCTGCACTGGAAGCTTGTTCCAATGATCAACCACTCTCTCTGTGAAGAAATACTTTCTGGTGTCTGCAGCAGCCACTCTCTCCTCCTCTCCCTATTGGCTAAGGCTCTTAACATTTGCATCTCCTCTTCCTATAGGCTAAGGCTCTTTACACCTGCATTGTGATGTCATAGAACTTTCTGATTATAGAAACATTGTAACATGATGGCGGATAAAGGCCAAATGACCCATCATAGAAACATAGCAACATAGAAGATGACGGCAGAAAAGGGCTCCAGCCCATCAAGTCTGCTCACTCTGCTTACCCACCCCCTGTCTATGCCCTAATGACCCAATTTCCTTATCTTGACCCTCGTAGGGATCCCACATGGGTATCCCATTTATTCTTAAAGTCTGGCACGCTGTCTGCCTCGATCACCTGCATTGGAAGCTTGTTCCAATGATCAACCACTCTCTCTGTGAAGAAATACTTTACAGAGAGAGTGGTTGATCATTGGAACAAGCTTCCAGTGCAGGTGATCGAGGCAGACAGCGTGCCAGACTTTAAGAATAAATGGGATACCCATATGGGATCCCTACGAGGGTCAAGTATATATATTAAGATTTCTAAGTCTGTCTCCATATGCCTTATGACGTACATAGCCTCCCTTTGGACTGACTCCATCCCGTTTATATCTTTTTGAAGATGCGGTCTCTAGAATTGTGCATAATAAGGTCTCACCAGATACAGGGGCATCAATACCTCCTTTTTCTGACTGGCCATTCCTCTCTCTATGCACTCAAGTATCATGCTAGCTTCCGTCGTTGCCTTTTCAACCTGTTTGGCCACCTTAAGATCATCACATACCATCATACCCAAGTCCTTCTCCTCTTTCATGAACAAAAAATATTCATCCCCTATACTGTACCGTTCCCTCAGGGTATGGCAGCCCAAATGCAGGACCTTGCATTTCTTAGCATTAAACCTTAGCTGCCAAATTTCAGACCATTCCTCAGGCTTCACTAGGTCCTCCCTCCTGTTATCCACACCATCAGGGGTGTCTATTCTATTGCAGATTTTGGTATCATCTGCAAAGAGGCAAGTCTAAAACAGACAGCCCTTCAGCAATACCGCTTAAATAAATGTTAAAAAGAACAGGCCCACGAACCGAACCTTGATGAACACCACTGGTAACACTCTTTTCCTCAGAGCGATTTCCATCGATCACTACCCTCTGCATGTTCCTGATCCAGCCCTAAACTTTGGGGCCCATACCTAGGGCACTCAGTTTATTTATAAGATGTCTGTGTGGAACACTTTGCTTAAATCTAAACTGACCACATCTGGCACTCTTCCTCTATCCAATGTTCTGGTTTCCTAGTCAAAGAAATTGAACAGATTTGTCTGATAAGACCTGCTTCTACTGGATGCATGTTGCCTCAGATCCTGTAATCCACTGGATTCCAGAAATGTCACTATTCTCTGTTTTAAAAGCATTTCCATTAATTTACTTATCACAGAAGTCAGACTTAGCAGCCTGTAGTTCCCTACTTCTTCCTTACTTCCATCCTTCTCCAGTCCTCCTTACTTCCACCCTTCTCCAGTCCTCCGATATCATTCCCAACTCTAGAGAAGCATTGAAAAGGTCACCCAGTGGAGCCACCAGAACTTCCCTAAGTTCCTTCAAGTACCCTCGAATGTAAACCATCCGGCCCCATTGCTTTGTTCACCTTTAGTTTAATGAGCTCCTCGCAAACAGAATGCTATGAAAATCGATCAGATGTACTACACCTCCAGCCCTATTTGCTGGTGTGTGCTTGCGTCAGATAAAATGCACCTAAGTGCTCTGTGCTGCTTGGAAGTGCCTTCACGTGACAAGAATTTGAATATGGAACAGGGCCGGCCTTACTGCTAGGTAGAGTAGAAGTATGGCTAGGGTGGCATAATTCAGAGGGTGGCATAAACCTGGCATGGTGCCCTAGCCAGTAGAGAAGACTCCGCTAATTGACATGGGGCCTCAATATATTTGGCGAAAATGTGCATAAACCAATAACAATACCAGATACTGGGAAAGAGGTTTATACTGTAGCAGATGGTACTAAAGCGAAGGAAAAAGGATCTCAGAGATCCACACCAAAAGATCATTCCAATCTCTATAGGCTTATTTGTGGATGGAGGTTTCACTCATTGATCCTTAAAGAAACCTTCAAAATAGCTTGACTGTGAGCACAAATTAACAATCTTTATATCATTTTTTTAAAAAAGATTTTTCTCTAAATACTGTTTCATAAAATCTGGAAGGGCCTACCGGCTGATATGAGAAAACCTTCTTCTTTGAGAAATGAGCCTTCCTCAACGCACAATGCCTTGTAACGCTGTCTTTAATTTCTAGTTTCTCATCCTTATTCACTCTTTTCTCTTCATTTACTCTTTGTAAGCTTTTAGTAATTTTTTTGTAAACCGCTCTGATAGCGGTATATAAGACACCATTACTGTGATCCTTATTTGGAAGATTTGCCTTGGATAACTGATGCCTGGCAGGGGACGTTCAGTGACATTGCTCTCCTCTTGAAGGTCACAGAAAGAGAAGACCTTTTTTTATTTTTTAGAGATATCTTGGAGCCTCATTTTAACTCTCTGGCTTGACATTCCTTTGATACAGGGTTGCTGTCAGGTTCCTTCTATTAAACACATACATTTAGCCATGACCTGTAATCACACCTTTTCAGTTGCCAGCCTGAGGTTATGTAACTCATTACCAGCTCACACACACGTGGAATCTGATTATTTATCCTGCTTCAAAAGGAAGTTGAGGTTTTTGGACCTACCGTTTCAATCATGTTTTTTTTCACTGTTACTGGTTATATTTGCTTTGCTTTTCGTGACCCACCTTGATTATGAACATTTCGATTGACAGACTTTCTGGTCCTGGTACATCAGTCATGTGTAATACTGTAGTAGGTAAAAGTCTGATTTGCACTTTCCAGGATAGAGACCCCAGAGCGCTAGTGTCTGAGACCACACCTTGAATAATGTGCGCAATTCTGGTTGCCACATCCCCAAAAAGATAGAGGAATTAGAAAAGGTACAGAGAAGGGCAACAAAAATGATCAAAGGGATAGGATGATTTCCCTATGAGGAAAGGCTAAAGCGGCTAGAACTCTTCAACTTGGAGAAGACATGGCTCAGGGGAGATATGAGAGAGGGTAGATGTGAATCACTTGTTTACTCTTTCCTAAAATACTAGAAGTAGAGGGCAAGCGATGGAGCTACTAAATAGAAAAAATATTTCTTCATTCAACGTGTAATTAAACTCTGGAAATGGTAGCCAGAGACTATGGCGAAAGCACTTAGCTTAGCAATGTTTTAAAAAAAAGGTTTGGATACTTTCCTAAAAGAGAAGCCAATAGGCCATAATTAAGATGACTTGGGGAAATCCATTGCTTATTCCTAGGATAAGCAGCATAAAATCTGTTTTATTACTTGGGATCTAGCTATGTACATAAGGCCTGGCTTGGCCATTGTTGGAAACAGGATACTGGGCTTGATAGACCTTCTGTCTGTCCCAATATAGCAATTATTCTGTTCTTATGTGAGCCAAGTACAGGACAATCAAGCCATTGTGACACCAATGATGAGGTTGGCTCTTAGGCATTGGTGGAATGAGGCATTATGACCTCACAATCTTAGCTCTGGAATGTTGCTACTCTTTGGGTTTCTGCCAGGTACTTGGGACCTGGGTTGGCCACTGTTGGAAACAGGATACTGGGCTTGATGGACCTTCAGTCTGTCCCAGTATGGCAATTCTTATGTTCTTATGTGAGCTAATTATAGGACAATCAAGCCATTGTGACATCACTGCTGAGGTTGGCTCTCAGGCATTGGTGGAATGAGGCATTATGACATCACAATCTCAGCTCTGGAATGTTTCTTCTCTTTGGGTTTCTGCCAGGTACTTGGGACCTGGGTTGGCCACTGTTGGAAACAGAATACATGGCTTGATGGACCTTCGGTCTGTCCCAGTCTGGTAACTCATATGAGCCCAGTATAGGACAGTTGAGCCATTGTGACATCACTGATGAGGTTGGCTCTTAGGCATTGGTGGAATGAGGCATTATGACATCACAATCTCAGCTCTGGAATGTTGCTACTCTTTGGGTTTCTGCCAGGTACTTGGGACCTGGGTTGGCCACTGTTGGAAACAGAATACTAGACTTAGTGAACCTTTGGTCTGTCCCAGTAGGGCAGCTCTTAAATTTGTATGTTCTTATTTCAAGGTGGTGAAACAATATGACAACACCAGAAGAGGGGCATAGAGAGGAGTATAACCTGAAAAAGAAGGAAGAGGTCTAGTTCCAAATGTCTAAGTTCCATCCAGGATATCTTGCAAAACGTTCGATTATTGCTGCAAGACGTCCAAGTCTAACCTGCCCTTAGGCATGCCCAAAGCCCACCCATAACATGCCTCCACCATGCTCATCTCAAGCTCTGGATGCACAGAGGCTGGGACACCTCGCTAGACATCCAGAAAGGCTGTTTCGATTATCGGCACTTAAATGTCCTGGCGTTTTAGGACTTTCAAGTGCCGATTTAGGATGCTTTTTGGACATTTATATTTTTTTGATTATGAGCCTCTTAGGCATCGGTAGGTTTCTGTCTTAGGCACCAATAAAATATACTGATGCCTAACATTATGACACGTACCAGTGCCTGTGTTGGGAAAGTCGCCAGTAAGATGTGATTCTACAAACGGTGCCACTTCCAATGGCGCTTACTGAGCTAGGCGCCATTTATGCAATCAGGGTCTCGCTGTCCGTCTGTCCTGTCAACTGGAAAGAATCAGGCGGGAGGGTCGGGTGGAGATGATGAAATTGATTTTGCCCGTTATAGGGCAGGGGTTAATATACTGGCGTTCACACATTTGTGTGGGTTTACAGATGTATTCATATTACAGTGAGGGATCCAGACATTGGCGAAGCGGGGGAGGGGGGTGGCGCTCCTCTCCCGTGCTCTTCCCTGCCCCCTATGCCATATGCGCCCCTTTTCTGTACCTTTTTATCTTCATCGCTGTCTATGGCGCAGGTCCCAGAAGTGATGTCAGAGAGAGCGCTGAAGCCGACGCGAGCAGCTATGGCTGCTCGTGCCAAAGTTTAAAAGGTATGGGGGGAAGGAAAGGGGTGCGTGAGCGGCAGGGGGAGGAGTGAGAAGGGTGTGTGTGAAAATCAGGAGGAAGACCGCACCCCCCCCATACTTACTACCGTATTTTCACGCATATAACGCACGCGTTATACACGATTTTACAAACCGAGTATAACCATGCGCATTATATTCGTGAGCGCGTTGTCCAAATTTTTTTTTACATAGTTCCCCCCCCCCGAAGTCCGATTCACCCCGCAGGACCGCTCGCACCCCCACCCCGAAGGACCGCTCGCACTCGCATTCGCACCCGCACCCCCACCCCGAAGGACCGCTCGCACCCCCACAGCCTCCCACCCCCCCATCATTGTGAAGCTGCCTACCGTTGTCCTGCTGCTTCCTCTGCCGGCGGTCCCGCCCCTTCTCTGAGCCCTGCGTATGCGCTGCTTCCTCTTCCGGCGGTCCCGCCCAAAGGAGAGTCGGGGCGGGCAAAAGGAGAGTCGGGGCAGCATGCGCGGTATACGGGTGTGCGCGCTATATAAAAATTTCTTTACATAAATTACAGTTTCCCGCGCGCTATACCCGTGTGCGCGTTTTACACGGGTGCGCGGTATATGAGTGAAAATGCGGTAATGGTTAAGTTGCCTTGCCGAAGGGAAAGTATGAAGGCAAAATAGCTTTGGTAGTCATGGAGAAAGCGAGTAATATTATTGAAGATAGAAAAAGATCTCTGAAGGACTTTATTTTTTTTCTTTTTTGCTTTCTTCTTTGAGCTGCTGCTGTTGCCTCTGGTTTCAGACACGTTTTCTGACGCTAAGGGCCAAACTCTTTGCCAGAGTTTGTTCAGGGTATCCAGTCACTGTTAAAAATCAAAGAGTTTATGTAGCAAGGCCTGTTCCATCCCTACGGCAACCCCCACCCCCCAAAAAAAATCCCAGAAAAATTCAGTTCATCAATCAGGCCCCAAAAAATGAACATAAAAGCAGGTATTTATGAATTAGTCGACGTGACAGGGACTTGAATTTCCGTCTTTCTTCAGCATTTACAGTAACTAACCGGTACGCTTAATTACCCTTCAATGCTCTTTGTTCTGTGTTTTTGAACTAGACTTGGGATAATGATTTTCAGTTCATGCGGTAATTTACCCTCTTAGTTCAGACGCTAATTTCTGTTCCACAGATGAATCCCTTGGCAACAGTAAACACTTTCAGCTCCTCGGTTTTGCTCGAGCCTTCCTTCCTCCTTCCGCCGCCGCTGCTGAATGAGTCATCACAGTGTCTGTACACAGTTTAAGGCTTTAGAAAGTGCCACAATATAATTTGCAAGCTCCTTTTTAGCAGGGATGCATTTTTATTGATAGCTGTTATTGCTTCTTTGACTAATACCTAGTCATTTGATGCTACTCAGATAACATGATCGAAACATTCAAAGGTACTGAAGGGGAAAGACTTAGTAGATAAAGACAGGTTGTTCACCCTCTCCAAGGTAGAGAGAATGAGAGGGCACTCTCTGAAGTTGAAAGGGGATCGATTCCTT
Organism: Geotrypetes seraphini; assembly: GCF_902459505.1. NCBI lineage: Eukaryota > Metazoa > Chordata > Amphibia > Gymnophiona > Dermophiidae > Geotrypetes > Geotrypetes seraphini. The sequence continues at coordinate 252,646,658 of NC_047089.1, forward strand.
ATGAACGTAAGGAAGTTCTTCTTCACCCAGAGAGTGGTAGAAAACTGGAATGCTCTTCCGGAGTCTGTTATAGGGGGAAACACCCTCCAGGGACTAAAGACAAAGTAGATAAAGACAGGTTGTTCACCCTCTCCAAGGTAGGGAGAATGAGAGGGCACTCTCTAAAGTTGAAAGGGGATCGATTCCATATGAACGTAAGGAAGTTCTTCTTCACCCAGAGAGTGGTAGAAAACTGGAATGCTCTTCCGGAATCTGTTATAGGGGGGAAACACCCTCCAGGGACTAAAGACAAAGTAGATAAAGACAGGTTGTTCACCCTCTTCAAGGTAGGGAGAATGAGAGGGCACTCTCTAAAGTTGAAAGGGGATAGATTCCGTACGAACGTAAGGAAGTTCTTCTTCACCCAGAGAGTGGTAGAAAACTGGAATGCTCTTCCGGAGTCTATTATAGGGGGAAACACCCTCCAGGGACTAAAGACAAAGTAGATAAAGACAGGTTGTTCACCCTCTTCAAGGTAGGGAGATTGAGAGGGCACTCTCTAAAGTTGAAAGGGGATAGATTCCGTACGAACGTAAGGAAGTTCTTCTTCACCCAGAGAATGGTAGAAAACTGGAATGCTCTTCCGGAGTCTGTTATAGGGGGGAAACACCCTCCAGGGACTAAAGACAAAGTAGATAAAGACAGGTTGTTCACCCTCTTTAAGGTAGGGAGAATGAGAGGGCACTCTCTAAAGTTGAAAGGGGATAGATTCCGTACGAACGTAAGGAAGTTCTTCTTCACCCAGAGAGTGGTAGAAAACTGGAATGCTCTTCCGGAGTCTGTTATAGGGGGGAAACACCCTCCAGGGACTAAAGACAAAGTAGATAAAGACAGGTTGTTCACCCTCTTCAAGGTAGGGAGAATGAGAGGGCACTCTCTAAAGTTGAAAGGGGATAGATTCCGTACGAACGTAAGGAAGTTCTTCTTCACCCAGAGAGTGGTAGAAAACTGGAATGCTCTTCCGGAGTCTGTTATAGGGGGGAAACACCCTCCAGGGACTAAAGACAAAGTAGATAAAGACAGGTTGTTCACCCTCTTCAAGGTAGGGAGAATGAGAGGGCACTCTCTAAAGTTGAAAGGGGATAGATTCCGTACAAACGTAAGGAAGTTCTTCTTCACCCAGAGAGTGGTAAAAAACTGGAACGCTCTTCCGGAGGCTGTTATAGGGGATTCAAGACAAAGTTAGACAAGTTCCTGCTGAACCAGAATGTACGCAGGTAGGGCTAGTCTCAGTTAGGGCGCTGGTCTTTGACCAGAGGGCCGCCGCGTGAGCGGACTGCTAGGCACGATGGACCACGGGTCTGACCCAGCAGCGTCAATTCTTATGTTCCAAATCTGCAATGGGTGAATTCATTGCATAGAGACTGGTAGACCAAAGGAAGGACTTCGTCTTTTCAGGTCAAATAACTGTTAGGTGGAATCAGCTCTTGAGGACAAGGGGAAGAAGTTTCAAGAAAGAAAGGTAGACTGGAGATGGTTTCATTAAAGCATGGAGTGCAAATAAGTAAGATTTAGTATGAACATAGTACAGTCGACTCCACTTAAGTGCAAGCCCCTCGGACCAGTTTGCCACGTGCGCTTAAAAGGAGCGTGCACTTAATCGGAGTACCATGTGAAGAGAGTCGAGCACTGTCAATTTTTCTCGCGAGATCAGTAGAGCGGGGGCAGGATTCTGTGCTTGCATCGATCACTGCCATCACATATCTTAGGACGAGTGACCTGTAATCACGTTTGAAGTTTGCGATTATCCCTTGTTTTGTGTTGCTTTCATATTCAACAGGCAGGCACCTTGAAGCCAACAGCTTCGCTACGTTTGAAAGTGGTGTATAGGTCACTATCACTTTTATTGGGAGACCATACGTGAGCAACTGCAGATGGACCTGGAGTACACTACTCTCAGGGGACAGGCCCTTCCAATTTATGTACAAGTACTGTAATAACAACGCCAAAGCGGCATCTGACATCAGCATGGTGGTCACATTCAGCCAAAGACAATGATTTTTGTCCACGCGACGCCACGGTGCAGTTCCGAAAGTTCAAACACATGGCCAGGCCTAGACTGCTGTTCCGAAACACGCAGCTCATCTACATGATTGCTTTTAACCGGAGTGAACATTACGTGAAAAAATACAGGTGGGACCTACGACATCAGTGCGCATAAGCAGATTGTGTGCTTATCAGAATTGCAATTATCTGGAGTTTACGTCCATTGACTTTAATGTAAAAAAAACGGGACCATGGTGGAGTCGACTGTCCATGATACTGGCATTACATGTGTATATACGTAGGATGATTGACTATGGTATAAATGTGTCTATATTAAAAACCATCTCAGAAAACTAACTCATGTATTGCAACACCTTTACAGAAGCCCTTCCCCTGCCCTTGTCTCTGCCCTCCCATTCCTTCCCTGATCCCGCCTGTTGTGTGTGCTCCCTCCCCCCCTCCTTCCCTGATCCCGCCTGCCGCACGCACCCCCCTTCTCTTCTGTTCCCTGTACCTCGAGTTGAAGTTGTTGCTCACGGCGGCCACCAACATGCTCCTCACGACCCCGTCGGCTCTCTCTCTGACATCACTTCCTGTGCACAGCACCCGGAAGTGACCAACGCGAGCAACAACTTCAACTAGAGGTATGGGGGAAAGGAAGGGGGTCATGCACGTGGAGGGGAGGAATGGGAAGAGGCGGGACGGTGGAGAGGAGGAGGAGTTTTGGCGTCACAACCAACATGGTGCCCAGGGCGGACCGCCCCCCCTCGCCAACCCTTACTACACCCACTGATTTTATGTGGTGCCTCTAAAGTTAGGCACCATGGCCCTGATTCCATAAAGTCCTCCTACAGTTCGGCGCCAATGTTGGCGCCTAACTTGATCAATGGGCTAAATCAGTGCTGATACTGGCGCTCAACACCTCACAGTCAACTTTAATTGGACGTAATTGAAAGTTAGGCACCTAACTTGATAAACTTGATTTTCTAAAAAGTAGGCGTCAAGCCCAAAGTGCCTACACTAAAGTAGGCGTGGTTAGGGTCAGATCATGGACGTGTTTTTGAGTTCGATACCGTCAGGCTCCGAGAAAGGCTCATAGTTTTAGGCGAAGAAATCCCTGGCATAATTTGGGGATGCTGAGTAGCGCTAAGCGTGATTCTATAGCGGGCATCTAAGTTTTATAGAATTGGCCTCAATATCGGTACCTAACTTTAGGAAGACTTTATAGAATCAGGACCCATCTGTTCACACCATTTTTTAAAGATATGGGCCACTTATGTGGATAAATACAAAACACTGCGATTAGATTATTAGGCCGTGCATATATTTTTGGTTACCAATGGAATTCAGGATTAAATTTAAGATCTTGATGTTGGCACAAAGAGCATTATTTGAGCTGCAGCCTTCATATCTTTCTAACTTGATGTTATTTTATGCCCCAAGACGTTCCTCATATCTCGAAGGCACATCTTGCGTCAACTAGAGATTGTGTGTACTTTTATCTAGTTCCACGGTTATGGAATAATTTGCCCATAGATTTGAGCAAAGAAGAATCTATAATAATAAAACCCTAGCCGCACATGCACACTTGAAACTCTGTGCCTCTGTAGAAGAAAGAAAAGGGGCAGGGAAAGAGACAGAAAGAAAGTAAAGGGGGCAGGGAGAGAGACAGAAAGAAAGTAAAGGGGGCAGGGAGAGAGACAGAAAGAAAGTAAAGGGGGCAGGGAGAGAGACAGAAAGAAAGTAAAGGGGCAGGGAGAGAGACAGAAAGAAAGTAAAGGGGGCAGGGACAGAGGCAGAAAGATAGACGGGGGCAGGGAGAGAAATAAAAAGAAAGAAATTCTACACATCTATTCTAGCACCCGTTCATGTAACGGGCTTAAACACTAGTCATATATAAACTTTAAAAGACACCTAAAAGCACATTTTTTTCAATTGGCTTTCTCAAATTGAATAATTGAGTTTGGGACTGTAATCTGTATTTATATAATGATTAATTTTTGATATGGAAAATTTTTTAACTGTATGTATTAATTATGGTTTACTGAGATTTGATTGTTTTTATTAGAATTCTTATTAGAATTATTATTAATCTAATCTAAACCTTAAGTTTATATACCGCATCATCTCCATGAGAATGGAGCTCGACACGGTTTACAAGAACTTAAAATAGTGGGTAGAGAAGAAGAAAAAGGATTACATGAACTTATGTGTAGAAGGGGGGAGAGAAAGGGGGGAAGGATAGAGCTACAATTTGCTGAAAAGCCAGGTTTTCAGTTGTTTGCGGAATAATTGAAGGGAGCTCAGGTTCCGCAGCGGGGTGGTGAGGTCGTTCCAAAGACCTGTGATTTTGAAGAGAAGGGATTTTCCCAGTTTGCCTGAATAGTGGATGCCGCGTGGAGATGTTAACTGCTACGTATTTTAGGAAAAAAATTATTATTAATTTTTAACTTTTGCTATTTTTTCTTTTCTATCCTATTTTTAAATGGAGTTCCTTTCTAAATGAATGTATATTATACAGTATATTGTACACCGCTTGGATCCTTTTTTAGGCTGTTATGTGGTATAGAAAGTTTTTAATAAACATAAACAGAATTGGTATTAATGTGTGTAAGATTTAGTCACTTAATGTGTACCCATCATGCCCTGTGCCTCCTCCAATAACCAATCAATTCTAAGCAGACCGGCAGGAAGCAGAGTTAGGCCTCGCATTTCCCACCACCCCCTTTCCTAACACTCTCTCCCCAATCACCTCACTAAGGTGTCTCCCCACGGGCGACCAACGCAGGCCATCTAATCCATTGTTACAGTCGCCCATCGAGACTAGCCCTTACACATTAAGTGACTAAATCTTACCCATTAATACCAATTCTGGGTAGACATTAATGGGTAAGATTTAGTCACTAGTTCATAAAATGCACACAAAAGTTGCTTCTCTAGTAAGTGCGAGGGGACATTAGCATAGCGAGAATGGTCGGGTCAAGGGCTCATCGCTCAGATATTCAAATAGAATACTATAAGGGGCACACAGGCGCCAACAGTTACAAGTGCCATTGACTTGGCAGAACTGTTGGCACCTACCTTTCAGCTCACCAGCGCTCACTTACACTAATAGTTTATAATGGCATCTTGTAGAATTTGTACTCAACGTATGGCATTAGTGCCCCTAAATCTTGATGCCATAAGAATATAAGAATATAAGAGTTACCATACTGGAAGAGACTGAAGGTCCCTCAAGCCCAGTATCCTTTTTCTAACAGTGGCCAACCCAGGTCCCAAGTGCCTGGCAGAAACTCAGAGTAGCAACATTCCAGAGCTGAGATTGTGATGTCATATGCCTAAGAGCCAACCTCAGCAGTGATGTCACAATGGCTCGATTGTCCTATACTTGACTCACATAAGAACACTGAGACAGACCAAAAGTCCACTAAGTTCAGTATCCTGTTTCCAACAGTGGTCAACCCAGGTCCCAAGTACCTACCTAGATCCCAAGCAGTAAAACAGATTCTATGTTGCTTATTCTAGGAATAAGCAGTGGATTTTCCCAAGTGCATCTCAATAATGGCCTATGGACTTCTCTATTAGGAAATTATCCAAGCCTTTTTAAAACCCTGCTAAGCTAACTGATTTCACCACATTCTCTGGCAACGAATTCCAGAGATTATTACACGTGTGAAGAAATATTTTCTCCAGTTTGTTTTAAATCTATTACTTAGTAGCTTCATTGAATGCCCCCTAGACCTAGCATTTTTGGAAAGAGTGAACAAGTGATTCACATCTACCATTTCCACTCCAGTCAGTATTTTATAGACCTCTGTCATATCACTCCTGAACCGTCTCTTCTCTAAGCTGAGGAGCCCTAGCCGCTTTAGCCTTTCCTCATGGGGAAGTCGACCCATCCCTTTTATCATTTTTGGCACCCTTCTCTGTACCTTTTCTAATTCTGCTCTATCTTTTTTCAGATACGGCGACCAGAACTGCGGCCGTGCCATAATCTGATACAATTTATAGAAGTGCTGCCTTAGGGTGTGCTAAACCAATTTAGCTTGTGTTAACTTGTGAATTTACACGTTAAAATCAATTCGCAGTCGTTAGAAAATTCTGATGCACGTCATACTTTTTTAAAAAATTAAAACGAATAAAGGAATGAAATCAAAAAAGGAAGCCACTATTTGATTTAAAAATAATAGAACCAATCAAAGTAAAACATACTGAAAATCATTGCCTTTTGTAAATTCCTACGTAGAAGTTCGATTTCCCTAACACTTCCTGGTTTTGTGCCTGCACACTTCAGCTGGTTTTGTAGCTGCCAAATGTTATATATTTCTGTCATGGTAACAGGTTTTAATAAGAATATTCAGCTGTAGCGCAGTTTCGAAGAGTTAAGATTTTTCATTCTTATTTGGAAGACGCTTGTCAACAGTAGCTTCAAACAGCAAACCTAGGCACTGCTTTCGATCGATCAATAGCGTGAGCATTATATATCTGTGTTACTGATTAACTAGGGATTTAAGGCTCATGTCCTTCACCGCCCCAGAGCCTCATCTTTATGAAGTGATTTACTTCGGGACGGAAAATGCTGACTTTCCACTACAGACTCTTCATTCTCAGAAAAACCAGCTCATCTGGAAATATCATTAATACATTTATCTGTCAAGGCGAGCAATGGATGTGACACTTCTTTTCACTGTGAAGTAGATCTCAGGGTACACATTGCAGTCGGCAATTCTTATGGAACTAGGAAACGGAGAAAAATGAAGGCAGATAAAGACCAAATTGACCAAACAGCCTACCCAGTTTGCCGATCCATGCAATTCATTATGCCCTCCTCTCTCTAAGAGAGTCAACGTACATAGGGTTACCATAAGGCTCCATAAAAGTGAGAACAGACAGAGAGACATCTGGGTTTTACTTCCACGAAAAGCAATGGAAGTAAAACCAGGATGTATCAATCCACCCTCCTTTTTATGGAGCCATATGGTAACCCTAAGGGCTCCTTTTATCAAGGTGCGCTATGGGGGTTAGCGCGTTGGACATTTCATCACGCGCTAATCCCTGCGACACACCAAAAAACTAACGCCTTGTCAATGGAGGCGTTAGCGACTAGCACGGGAGGCGGTTGAACGTGCGATATTCCGCGCATTAACCACCTACCGCAGCTTGATAAAAGGAACCCTAAATGTGTCCAGTACTGGTCGCCGTACCTCAAGAAAGACATGGCGGTACTTGAGGGAGTACAAAGAAGAGCAACCAAACTGATAAAGGGAATGGAAAATCTCCCATATACCGACAGATTGAAGCAGTTGGGACTTTTCTCCCTGGAGAAGCGAAGACTTAGAGGAGACATGATAGAAACCTTCAAGATCCTGAAGGGCATAGAAAAAGTAGACAGGGACAGATTTTTCAAATTAAGGGGCGCCACAAGTACAAGGGGGCACTCGGAGAAATTGAAAGGGGACAGGTTTAGAACAAACGCTAGGAAGTTCTTTTTCACTCAGAGGGTGGTGGACACATGGAACGCGCTTCCAGAGGCTGTTGTAGACAAGAAAACATTAAATGGTTTCAAAGAAGGTTTGGATAGATTCCTAGAAGAAAAAGGGATTGGGGGGTATAGATAGGTATAGACCATTGCTCAGGCAATGGGCCTGATGGGCCGCCGCGGGTGCGGACCGCTGAGCAGGATGGACCTATGGTCTGCCTCAGCGGAGGCAACTTCTTATGTTCTTATGTACTTGTCCCAAGCATTCTTGTTGTACTTTGAGGGAGTAAAGACGCTAGGTTGGAACAAAATTCAAGTATTGAGATGTGTTGTAGCGCTTACCAGAAAAGTAGAATTTTGACCTTAAAATTGGTTGTCGTCGAACAGGTGTTTTCCCACTTAGGTCTTGACTCTTTCCAACAGAGAGACTAATATCCCTTAGGAAACGTTCAAAATGAAAACCTTTTATTTACTTTCTCGTTACGCTTGTCTGTCTGCGTCAGAAGCCCATACAATGCATGCTATAATACACGGAATGATATATCATCAAACTATGAGAAACAAAACAATCATATCATGCAAGTTGCTTTACATAATTGCGTTATAATAAGGTGTCTAATAAATACATTAAATAAACATAAAAAACAGTTTCTCTGAACAAATAATTACAAAATACAGTATATGAGTCCCTAATTTAACCTGATCCTTCTACCAATCTCCAAGGCCAGCCCAAGGGTAGCTGATGGTCTAGGTCAGGGGTAGGCAATTCCGGTCCTCGAGAGCCGGAGCCAGGTCAGGTTTTCAGGATCTCCACAATAAATATGCATGAGATAGATTTGCAGCTCAAGGAGGCAGTGCATGCAAATCCATCTCATACATATTCATTGTGGATATCCTGAAAACCTGACCTGGCTCTAGGTCTCGAGGACCGGAATTGCCTACCCCTGGTCTAGGCAAACTTTACCATACCATACAATTTCTTTTATACCGCAAATTTCAACTGGGATTCCGTGTGGTTTACAATAAAAGTGAATAGATTTATAGTAAGGTTGATAAGATGGATAAGATTCACAATAGGATGTGGTAGATTCCTGACAAGAGTCTTACTGAAGGGTGTGAACACCGGTCAAGGTAATATAGGCTGCTTAGGGCCGTCGTTATGTGTTTGGGGAGAAGAGGCGAGTCTTTAGCCCAGGGTTAGGGAACTCCGGTCCTCGAGAGCCGTATTCCAGTCGGGTTTTCAGGATTTCCCCAATGAATATGCCTGAGATCTCTTTGCATGCACTGCTTTCAATGCATATTCATTGGGGAAATCCTGAAAACCCGACTGGAATACGGCTCTCGAGGACCGGAGTTCCCTACCCCTGTCCTAGAGCATTCCCTAGCCCAGGGGTAGGGAACTCCGGTCCTCGAGAGCCGTATTCCAGTCGGGTTTTCAGGATTTCCCCAATGAATATGCATGAGATCTCTTTGCATGCACTGCTTTCAATGCATATTCATTGGGGAAATCCTGAAAACCCGACTGGAATACGGCTCTCGAGGACCGGAGTTCCCTATCCCTGTCCTACAGCATTCCCTAGCCCAGGGGTAGGGAACTCCGGTCCTCGAGAGCCGTATTCCAGTCAGGTTTTCAGGATTTCCCCAATGAATATGCATGAGATCTATTTGCATGCACTGCTTTCAATGCATATTCATTGGGGAAATCCTGAAAACCCGACTGGAATACGGCTCTCGAGGACCGGAGTTCCCTACCCCTGCTTTAGCCTCTTCCTGAAGATACAGTATGAATGTATTTGTCGTAGATGGCGTGGGAGGTTGTTCCAGGGCTTGGGTCCTTGAATGTGGATTCATGTAGTTTCTTATGAATGACCCGTGCAGGATGGGGTGGTGGGGGAGGGGGCGTTAGTTTGAAACGTTGCTGTGGTCTGGCGATGAGAAAAGAGTGTGCAGTAGTGATTTCTCAGCTCAGTCCTGTGGTGTTGTCGCCGTAAATGGCCTTGTGGACCATCACGCCAGTGTAGAGTTTTCAGGAGAGGGGAGACGCACTTGAATTTGCTTCGTCGGAAAATTAGTCTGGCTGCTGAGTTGTGGAGGCGTTGCCGTTTTGACTAGTTGTATGTATGTAATAGTAGTAAAGAAGTGGCCGTGTCCTGTGCCCCTTGGGAAGGTCAAGGTCCTTAACCTCTCTAGTCCTGCATCTCCTCTTTCCCTTCCTATCCTCCTCAGATGGCCAGCATCTGACTTCTTTACCCTTTCATCCTCTTTACTCCTACTACTTATCATTTCTGTAGTGCTGCTGGGTAAATTAAAACATTCAAGAGGCAGTCCCTGCTCAGTAGAGCTTACAATCTAATCAAACAGACAAACAGGACAAGTACAGACTTAGGGAGTTTCTCAGACATGGGTAGTATACAAATGAGTGATGTTGAGCACTTAAAAGCAGCCTCGAAAAGGTGGCCTTTTAGTTGGAGCAACGAAGGGAGAAACTATAGGCCCATCCCCAGGCCCACCTAGTTCCGCCCATCCCCACCCTAATCCTGCCCCACAAGCTCCCCCTAGCCCCGCCCCCCCCGCCTGCTCATATCGGGCAGGGAGGAAATCCAGACATGCGCGGACGCTACGTGATAATGTAATGCGCATGCATGTGCATGGCATCATTGCGTGCCGGCCACACATACCCGACACGGCTTTTCAAAACCTGGATAAAGTGCCAGGTTTTGAAAAGCTGTCCGGTCCCCCAGACAAATCCGGACGTCTGGTAACCCTAGGAAAGCCTCACTTTAGTTGTTGGAAAAATAATGGAAGTGTTGCTGAAAGAAAGGATAGTGTATTTCCTTGAATCTAATGGGTTACAGGATCCGAGGCAATATGGCTTTACAAAAGGTAAATCGTGCCAAATGAACCTGATTGAATTTTTTGATTGGGTGACCAGAGAGCTGGATCGAGGACATATGCTAGATGTAATTTACTTGGATTTCAGCAAAGCCTTTGATACAGTTCCTCATAGGAGGCTGTTGAACAAACTTGAAGGGCTGAAGTTAGGACCCAAAGTGGTGAACTGGGTCAGAAACTGGCTGTCGGACAGACGCCAGAGGGTGGTGGTTAATGGAAGTCGCTCGAAGGAAGGAAAGGTGACTAGTGGAGTCCCTCAGGGTTCAGTGCTGGGGCCAATCCTGTTCAATATGTTTGTGAGTGACATTGCTGAAGGGTTAGAAGGAAAAGTGTGCCTTTTTGCGGATGGTACCAAGGTAGGAACTCTATGAGTGTCGGGAGCAGCGTAGAGCATTCAGCGTGCCGGCCAGCACTAAAAACCGCTTCCAAGATTTTGTAAAAGAGGGAAAGTGTGGGATTCTGAAATTTACAGAATAACGCTTAGACCAGGGGTCAAAGTCCCTCCTCAAGAGCCACAGTCCAGTCGGGTTTTCAGGATTTCCTCAATGAATATGCATAAGATCTATTAGCATACAATGAAAGCAGTGCATGCAAATAGATCTCATGCATATTCATTGGGAAAATCCTGAAAACCCGATTGGATTGCGGCCCTCGAGGAAGGATTTTGACACCCCTGGCTTAGACGGTGTAGCCCGAGATCATAAAAATTTTTTCTTTCCGATCCATGATGTACCCTTAAAGCAGATGAATGATGGATTTCTATTTTATTTTTAAAATTTATATACCATCTATATCTAGAGTAGACAGTTTCCTTATAAAACATACAAAAAGCTTTGCGACATTTCTTGCCCACTTCCACTTACATGAAAGCAGATACAAATAGCTGCATTTTTAAATTTCAGTCTGTCAGCACAGAGGCTTAATTGCCCCATCAATGCGTTACACATTTTAACACCTGCCAGCACTGGGTCTTCCCTCTGTTGCAAATGCTGAAAGCAGCCCCTATTGTGCATGCGAGGTACCGTGGAGAGGTACGAGGGGGAAGGAGAAGGGAGGGAGAGAGCAGTGCCAGATTAGGGGCTGGAGAGAGAAGAGGAAAAACGTTGGACCGAGGGGGGGGGGGGGAGAAGCTTAAGCTTGGGGTAGGAGGGCACTGCCATCAAAGTTGACTCAGGATGCCATAACCCTTGGAGCCGGACCTGCTTGGGGGTGACAGAGGGGCTGATGGGCTGATGCAAGAAAGCTTGCGTTAGTGCTGTCTGAACTGCAACGTTTTTAGGAGCCCAAGGGCTAGTCTCGATGGGCGACTGTAACAATGGATTAGATGGCCTGTGTTGGTCACCCGTGGGGAGACACCTTAGTGAGGTGATTGGGGAGAGAGTGTTAGGAAAGGGGGTGGTGGGAAATGCGAGGCCTAACTCTGCTTCCCGCCGGTCTGCTTAGAATTGATTGGTTGTTGGAGGAGGCACAGGGCATGATGGGTGGGAGTATGAGGACTCTTGCCTCTGAGGCTTTCCCTCCCGCCCTCCCCATGTAGTTGGGTTCGTATGGGAGGTGGTGCTTGGAGCGGTCACAGCTGCGCAAATCCCGCGCTGCAAGGTTTCGGCTCATCAGAAGATGAGCGTTTATTTGGTAGTGAGCTCAGGTGAGTGGCGATGCTTTGAGTCAGGTGACCCTAAAAGGGGGCATGGAGGTCCATGCCTACCCCCTAGGCTCTAGCTGACATGGCGGGGCCAGGGGACTACAATTCTGAGTTTGTCGAATTTAATGTATTGTAGCTCGGGAGGTGAAGCAATCGTTAAATGCAGAATGGCCAAAATAGTTATTTAAAATTTGATTACACATCTATCAAAATTCTAGGTGAAAGTACAATATTGATAAAAATAAGGGTACAATAGTTTAAAACAGATATTTTTAATAATCCACCAGAGTGCTCATTTTGATGTTGAAGAGCCCAATTGCACGGCAGTGTCAGAGACTGCTAGAAAGCTCACTAAAGACCACGATAATCCACCGCTAAAATGCATGCAGGCTAAACCGTCGGAAATCAGTTTAGCGACTGAGTTAAAGTGTTGAGAATCTGGCCCTCAGTCCCTATATTTTTCTTATCAACAGGTTTTATGGATCCCTGTAAAGCAGATTCAGAGTAATCCACAAGTAGGGGATAGATACTGTCCCTGTAAGCAACCTATTAGCAGTGGCGTACCTAGGGTATGTGGCACCCGGGGCCCATCATTTTTTGACACCCCCCCCCATCTATATGAAAAATATGATTTTTAGTACCAATCTACATATCGCACCACAAGAGTGTACCTAGGAAAAGGCTGCATCTTAAACATTGCAGTGAGCACTAGAACACCAACACATACATTGCAAAACTAAACAAGCCAGATCCCGCAGTCAATTGGTCCTGTAGTCAATGCCAACTGAAAACTATGTCTTTTTCAGAACACACAGAACAGAGATACACCCTCGCCCAAAATGGAATAATCACAAACTAAAAATAGAAATATGTAGACAAAAGTTAAACTGATCCGCCAAGAAACCAGACCCTGGATACAATGCAACACCACAAAAAACAGTAACACATGTCCTCTAATACAGTGCAAAATATAAAGACAGTAGATGTAAATTTGAAAAAACTGATACATAACAATCACCACTTTATAAATTAACAAATAAAAATAAAACAAATAATGAGAAATAAAAAAATACCATTTTATTGGACTAATCCCCGTAAGCTCGGTCCCCATCCCCGCAAACCACCTGATTCCATCCACGCAAGCCTTGAATTGTTTATATTAAAGTATAAAAAGAAACAATATTCTGTACAATTGTCAATTTATAAATCAGCGTCTTCTCCCCACTCTCTTCCCCATTTCCCTTCAGCATCCTCAGCCCACTCTCTCTCCACTTTCCTTCAGCGCACGCACATAAAAACAAGCAAGTAATTTTATATCATTTTCATTCTATTCATTCATAGAAATTAAAGTCTAGATAATGCCAGTCACATAACAAAACATGATTTTACAAAAATAATTCCCTGCAGTCAAGCCTGCAAGGATTACTAGATGTCTTTCAGCAGTTCCCCTCCCTCCCTCCCCCTTACCTTTGTGGCCAAGTCAAAATTATCTACCAACAATAAAATTTTAAAAACACAAAGCACGCTGTACGCAGAGAAAATGTTAATTATCATTTATATTCCGCGGGTTTTCAAAGAGGTCAAGGCAGATGACTTTATGCAATGTCACCTCAGTAACAACTATACAAAAATAGACAAATATTCCCCCTCCCTTATTACTAAACTGCGATAGCGGTTTTTAGCGTAGGGAGCTGCGCTGAATGCCCCACGCTGCTCTCGACGCTCATAGGCTCCCTGCGCTAAAAAACTCTATTGCGGTTTAGTAAAAGGGGGCCATAGTGCAAAATATAGACAGCAGATATAAATTTTCAAAACGGACACATTTTGATCACTAAGTTGAAAATAAAATCATTTTTCCTACTTTTTTGTCTGGTGATTTCATGAGTCTCTGGTCCTTCTTCTGGTCCTTCTTCTTTCTCTCTCCCCCTGGCTCCCCTCTTTATTTCTGCCTTTCTTTCTCTCTCCTCCTGTTCCCCCTCTTTATTTCTGCCTTTCTTTCTCTCCCCTTGGTCCCCCTCTTTCTTTCTGCCTTTCTTTCTCTCTCCCCCTGGCCCTCCTCTTTCTTTCTGCCTTTCTTTCTCTCCCCCTTGACCCCCTCTTTATTTCTGCCTTTCTTTCTCTCCCCTTGGTCCCCCTCTTTCTTTCTCTCTCCCCCTGACCCCTCTTTATTTCTGCCTTTCTTTCTCTCTCCCCCTGCCCCCCCCTCTTTATTTTTTCCTTTCTTTCTCTCTCCCCCTAGCCCGCACAAAGCCATCGTGCCGATTTCTCCACTTCCACGATTCTTTCCCTACCCTCACCCCCAAGCCAGCAGCCGATTTCTCCCTGCTCCTTCCCCGATGTCCTGATGTCCTGAACTTCATCGGGCAGCAGCAGCATTCACAATTCACTGCTGTTGCCCGCTTCAGGCCTTCCTCTCTGTCGGGTCCTGTCTTCATGAAAACTGGAAGTAGGCAGGACCAGGCAGAGAACAAGGCCTGAAGCCGGCAACAGCAGCGAATTGTAAACGCTGCTGCTGCCCGAAGAAGGTAATGGAGCACCGAGGCAGTCCGCTTCTCCCCCCTCCCAGCCGAACCCCCGCTGACCCTCCTATCTCCCCCCCCCCCCGTGAACCTTTCCGACCTTCCCAACGAGAGCAGCAAACCTCCTTCGCGGCTTTCTCCTCCCTCTGCCGCGTTACTGATGACGTCATCAGTGATGCGGCAGAGGGAGGATAAAGCCGACACTACTGGAGGGAGGTTTGCTGCTTTCGCTGGGAGGGTCGGAAAGGTTCACTTGGGGGAGGAGAGATAGGATGGTCAGCGGGGTTTCGGCTGGGAGGGGGGAGAAGCGGTCTGCCTTGGTGCTCCAAGGCCTGGCGCCATTACCTTTTTCGATAATGGCGCCGATGCTGCTTTCGCTGGGAGGGTAGGAGCGCGATAGGGACCGGGCCAGCTGTGCACCCCCCCCCCCTAAGGCGGCACCCGGGATGGACCTCCCCCTCGCCCCCCTTGGTACGCTACTGCCCTGGGGAAACAGCCTGCAACAAGATCGCGCGATCTCTGGCATCGCGATCTTGCTGCAGGCTGTTTCCAGACGCGACACCCGGCGCAGGGGGAGGAACTGGACCGGACCGAGAGCACCCCCTCAGGGCTTGGTACCCGGGGCGGACCTCCCCCCCCCCCCCCCCCCCCCTTGGTACGCCACTGCCTATTAGTTCCTCATCCCGTAAGATGTATTATTGTCTTAATCAATTCCTTTTGGTGGAGGGTTTACGGTATTTTAGCTGTTGAGATTTTTCGTTTCTTTAAGCTAATTATTTGGAAATGGATACTGCTCTAGAGACTGTTCCATTTAATAATGTATACTTTCTTAATCCGCTCATTTCCTTGGTGTTTGAAAGTCATTGTGAATTGTTGGAAGAACTGAATCCACTTAAGTGTTACAGAATGCCCTTATCTGAAAATTTGAAGAGCTTTACATCAATTAAAGTTAATTCCAGGGACAAATTGTAGAAATGGTGGGGGAAGCTGGAAAGTTATATCACTAAAGGGGGGGGAGGGGGCGGGGGGAAAATTCATCAAGAGGAAATATTTTTTCATTCAGAGAATAGTTAAGATTTGGAACGCATTGCCGGCGGTTGTGGTAAGAGCAGATAGTGTAGCTGGTTTTAAGAAAGAAGTTCCTGAAACAAAAGTCCATAGTCTGTTATTGAGAAAGACATGGGGGAAGCCATTGCTTGCCCTGGATTGGTAGCATGGAACGTTGCTACTCTTTGGTGTTCTAGAATCTTGTTACTCTCTGGGATTCCAGAATCTTGCTATTCTGATTCTGAATGGAACGTTGCTACTCTTTGGGGATTCTGGAATGTTGCTACTCCTTGGGTTTTGGCCAGGTACTAGGGACCTGGACTGACCACTGTGAGAATGGGCTACTAGGCTTGATGGACCATTGGTCTGACCCAGTAAGGCTAGTCTTATGTTCTTAATTCTTAAATGCAACACACCGGACAACAGTCAGCCACTGTAAACTACACAAAATTGGTGTAATACACTCATATCTGGAGGCTCACACTATAATTCACAGGCCAGGTCGCCACATTTTGCACAATTTGTAGAGCATGTATTGCATCAGTGGCAGTGCATCATAAGCAAGATGGAATCGATGGGGTTAGGAGAGACACTAACTGCATGGGTCAATGATTGGCTGAGTGGCAGACTTCAGAGGGTGGTGGTTAATGGTACCCTCTCTAAAACATCGGAGGTGACCAGTGGAGTGCCGCAGGGCTCGGTCCTGGGTCCACTCCTTTTCAACATATTCATAGGGGATCTGACTCAAGGGCTTCAAGGTAAAATAACACTATTCGCCGATGACGCCAAACTATGTAATATAGTAAGTGAATGCAGTTTACAGAATTATATGGCGCAGGACCTGCTTACATTGGAAAGTTGGTCCTCAACCTGGCAGCTAGGCTTCAATGCTAAGAAATGTAAGGTCATGCACCTCGGAAGCGGAAATCCATGCAGGACGTACTTCTTGAACGGAGAAACTTTAACTAGGACTTCAGCAGAACGAGATTTAGGAGTAATCATCAGTGCAGACATGAAAACTGCCAATCAAGTGGAGAAGGCTTCATCTAAGGCAAGGCAGATATTGGGTTGTATCAATAGAAGTTTCGTCAGCCGAAAGCCTGAAGTCATAATGCCGTTGTACAGGGCCTTGGTGAGACCTCATCTGGAATACTGTGTGCAATTCTGGAGGCCACATTACAGTAAAGATGTGCGCAGAATTGAATCGGTTCAGCGGACGGCCACCAGGATGATCTCGGGGTTCAAGGGTCTCTCGTACGAAGAGAGACTGAACAAATTGCAGCTCTACACTCTCGAGGAACGTAGGGAGAGGGGAGACATGATCGAAACATTTAAGTACCTCACGGGACGTGTCGAAGTGGAAGATGATATTTTCTTTCTCAAGGGACCCTCGGCCACAAGAGAGCACCCGCTCAAACTCAGGGGCAGAAAATTTCATGGCGACACCAGAAAGTATTTCTTCACAGAGAGAGTGGTTGATCATTGGAACAAGCTTCCAGTGCAGGTGATCGAGGCAGACAGCGTGCCAGACTTTAAGAAGAAATGGGATACCCATGTGGGATCCCTACGAGGGTCAAGATAAGGAAATTGGGTCATTAGGGCATAGACAGGGGGTGGGTAAGCAGAGTGGGCAGACTTGATGGGCTGTAGCCCTTTTCTGCCGTCATCTTCTATGTTTCTATGTTCTATGTTTCTATAGTGAGGGTGAGCGGTGCCTGGGTGGTAGAACCCTTCCCCCACCCTTTTCTCCACCCCGAGCTCCTTCATGAACTCCCCCCCCCCCTCCCCGGCGCATCCCTCTTCCCTTCCTCGTACCTCATTAATTTTCCCAACATGAGCAGCATCACGAACTTGCTGCCCATGTCGTGCCGGCTCTCCCTCTGATTTCACTTCCTAGGCGGGGGACCTGGAAGTGACATCAGAGAGGGCTGACACTGACATGGACAGCAAGTTTGTGATGCTGCTTCTGCCGGGAAAACTAAAGAGGTACAAGGAAAGGGGAGGTCAGGAAGGAACAGGGGCCACTGCATCACATATTTGGGTAAGCCAAGATACAATGAATTGCAATAATCAAATACTGGAGTCGGTAGTATATATATATATATATGTAATGTAAACCACTTTGATTGTAACCAAAGAAAGGCAGTATACCAAATCCCATCTCTTTCCTGCTGCCTTCATAAGAACCTAAGAATAGCCTTACTGGATCAGACAAATGGTCCATTAAGCCCAGTAGCCCGTTCTCACAGTGGCCAGTCCAGCTCCATAGTACCTGGCCAAAACCCAA
Source organism: Geotrypetes seraphini (assembly GCF_902459505.1). Taxonomy (NCBI): domain Eukaryota; kingdom Metazoa; phylum Chordata; class Amphibia; order Gymnophiona; family Dermophiidae; genus Geotrypetes; species Geotrypetes seraphini. Next base: position 252,664,549 of record NC_047089.1, read on the forward strand.
GGAGTAGCAACATTCCAGAATCTGAAAGAATACCAAGATTCCGGAACCCCAATGAGAGCAACATTCCAGAGCTGAGATTGTGATGTCATAATGACTCGTTCCACCAATGCCTAAGAGCCAACTTCATTAGTGATGTCACAATGGCTAGATTGTTCTATAATAATAATAATCGAAACAGAAAAACATCTAAAAACCGGCCTAATTCGGCACTTGGACGATCAGTAACAAAAGATGTCAAAGTGACGATAATCGAGCAGGGTTTTAGATGTATCTCAAAATGACTTAGGCCTTCACAGTGCTGCTGAACGACCAGAGCTAAAGGGGGTGTTTTAGGAGGAGTGGTGAGGGCGGGATTTGGGCAGGACGTGGGCCGTCCTAGACGTAGTCCTACTGCATGTATAACCAAAGGTTTTACAACACTGCCTAGGCGGAACTTGGATGTTGTGACCATCTTAAACCAGGTCTAAGTCCACAAAAGGTATCCAAAGTGACCAGATAAACACTGCAGACACAAAATACAGACCCCCACACACAGCCCCAGTGATCATTGACCCCCCCACCCCATAAAAAACGTAATAACAACTTTACATATCTGCCTCCAGAACATCAGCACCTGGCATAGGAAAGCCTAGTAGAGCTGAACAGAGGTGGCTTAAGTGGTCTTGGGGGTGGGTTAGTGACCCATGGAGAGGAGGACCCAGGCCCATAAGCCACTCTAATCACTGCATTCATGGTGAAAAATGTGCACCCCCCCAAAAAAAACCCAAACCCTTTTGTACTGGCATATAAGTGGCTCCTGCAGCCATAAGGGCTATTGGGGTCATAGATAGGTGGGTCTAGTAGATTCTGGGGATGTTTTGGGGGGCTCACCATGACCTATAAGGGAGCTGTAGTGAGATGTTTATGTGGCACCCTTTTTGTGAAGTTCACAGCAGTGCCCTGTAAGGTGCCCCACTACTCTGTTGCCATGTCTGGGTGTCCAGTCCCTTACTTTTCTGGCTCCTCCCATGCCCAAAAGGTATTTTTCTAAGCATTTTTGAGTTGGACAAATTTCGGTCGAAAATGGAGTATAAAGACGGATGACTTAGCGGTCTGGATGATCAGACGGATGGACGTACAGTTGGATGATTTTTGAAAAAAAAAAATATGATGGGCGTATTTTTTGATAATGGACCTTTTCCCGTGTCTGACTTTGGATGATCTTAAGTTAGGCCAAAATGGACTTAGACGTTTCTTTTGATTATGCCCCTCCACGTGATTTACATTCAGTTACTTTACCATATTCCCCTATCTGTCCCAAACTCTATCTAGTGTACCTGGGGCAATGAGGGGATTAAGTGACATGCCCAGGGTCACAAGGAATAGCGAGGGATTTGAACCCACAGCCTTACGTAAGAACACGGCTCACGTAAGAACATAAGAACAGTCATACTGGGTCAGACCAATGGTCCATCAAGCCCAGAAACCCGTTCTCACGGTGGCCAATCCAGGTCACTAGTACCTGGCCAAAACCCAAAGCGTAGCAACATTCCATACAGAATCTCAAAAAATAGCAAGATTCCGGAACCCCATAGAGTGCAACATTCCATGCGGAATCTTCAAAGAATAGCAACATTCCATACAGAATCTCAAAGAATAGCAAGATTCCGGAACCCCATAGAGTGCAACATTCCATGCGGAATCTTCAAAGAATAGCAACATTCCATACAGAATCTCAAAGAATAGCAAGATTCCGGAACCCCATAGAGTGCAACATTCCATGCAGAATCCCCAAAGAGTAGCAACATTCCAGGCTACCGATCCAGGGCAAACGGTGGCTTTCCCCGTGTCTTTCTCAATAACAGACTATGGACTTTTCCTCCAGGAAATTGTCCAAACCTTTCTTGCATTTCAACTAAAATATTGTTTCCCTTCTCCCCCCCTATAAAAATGCAACCAATACTAACCAGCTGGCATCAGTTGGTATGCAAGCTTTCCACCTTAAATTATTTCCCCCCCCCCCTGGGGAGAGCATAACAAAATGCATTTACAACCCATTGTGACCCCCCACGTGGCAGGTGTCACATCTCATTTTCTGTGTGTTCCCAGTGCCAGCCAAAGGCGGTTACCTAAGAACCTTGCACAGAACCACGCCGCATATCGATCACCTACCGAAATGTGAATTACTTGGGAGAGACAGTTATAAATTGGAAACTCAAGGACATGGAATGGGAGACAAGCTGAGCGAAGGGTCAGCAGAGTGCTGATTCACTAAGACAGGGAGGTGTAATTTGAAACACTCGTGACTTTTACAGACATTTGGAAATTATACGTGTCTTTGAGAGTTTGGAACTTTGCAAGAAACAAGAAACATTGACATTCACAATACCATTTTTTTTTTTAGCTGTTTCTTTATACTAATCCTTTTTAGGGTCCTCTCAACTTCCACTGAAAGGATTTGACTGCTCACGGCATTGAAAGGGAAACAAAGCATGTTGAAACATTGTTTCTTCTGGAAAAAGCTTAATAGGAGAAAATCCGCCGATGTCATCTGTCTCAATTAAAGACAGTGAAAGAGCTCTCCAGCATCAATCCCCAGTAGACAGGCCATTTACTGACAATGGGTTTGTGGTAGGAGTTCACAGTCGAAAGTAAAACAGCTTTAAAGGAGAACCAACACGTCTGCTCAAAAAAGCAGCCCAGCATCTGCTTTCAAATTAGACATGGAGAAGAAGCTGGCTTGGATGTGATTTGAGCCCTCTTTGAACAAGGAATATGTTGGTGGTTGTGATAACGTCCACTGGGAGAAAAGACTTACAATGTGAAGAAAAGGTGACATTTTGTAGTGGTTTTTTTAAATATCCAAACTCTTCTCTCACTTTGGATACTTATGAGACCCTGCAGTGATTTCATCCTAGTTTATATTAGGACGGATATCAATTAAGAACCTAAGAATAGCCTTACTGGGTCAGACCAATGGTCCATCAAGCCCAGTAGCCCGTTCGCCCGGTGGCCAATCCAGGTCCCTAGTACCTGGCCAAAACCTAAGAAGTAGCAACATTCCAACATCTCAAAGAATAGCAAGATTTCGGAATCCCAGAGAGTAACAAGATTCTAGAATCCCAAAGAGTAGCAACATTCCATACAGATTCCTAAAGAATAGCAAGATTCCGGAATCCCAGAGAGTAACAAGATTCTAGAATCCCAAAGAGTAGCAACATTCCATACAGAATCCTAAAGAATAGCAAGATTCCGGAATCCCAGAGAGTAACAAGATTCTGGAATCTCAAAGAGCAGCAGCATTCCAGGCTACCAATCCAGGACAAGCAGTGGCTTCCTCCATGTATTTCTCAATAACAGAATATGGAGTTTTCCTCCAGGAACTTGTCCAAATCTTTCTTAAAACCAGTTATGCTATCCGCTCTTACCACAACCTCTGGCAAACACGTTCCAGAGTTTAACTATTCTCTGCGTGAAGAAAAGTGGTTTAAAACCTCCCAGTGGTTTTTAAACATATGAAAACTTTTTTATATGACTTATTGTAATTTTCATGTTATGATGATATTTTAATTATCGATTGTTTTTGTATTGTCCCATAGATTTTTAGTTTCAAGTTTATGTAGGCTTGATATACCGCTTTAATTACCACAGCAGTTAATCTCATACAAAATTTAAAATTTAAGTAAAAATGGGGAAATTACAATACAAACCACAAGATACTACTGACAGGACATGGCAGAGAAGGGAAACAATACATAGATGAAAGCGTGTGGGATAATCGCGCAAGGTCAAAGGAGCTCAGACAAATGAGCGCAGGACGTCAGCGCGTCAGATTAAAAGTTAAATTTAAAGTGTTCCAAGGGGTGTGTGGGGAACTCCCCAGTTTACTTAGAAATGATGGTGCTGCCAGTTGGGGGTTGGGGGAACACCCCATTACACCGGAAAGTGTAATTTTTCCCTATTTTAGGGAAAAATTACAGTTTCCTCTCTAAGTAGTGGTGGTGGTGGGTTTTGGGTTCCCCCCCCCCTCCCAATGGCAGCACCAACACTTCTAAGCAAAGGGGGGGGTTCCCCTCACACAACCCCTCGGAGCGCTTTAAATTTAACTTTTAATCCGGCGCGCTGATGGCCAGTGCGCATTTGTCTGAGCTCCTTTGTCCGCGCGCGATTGTCTGGTGCGCTTTAGTCCCGTCACCAAGGGAAACGGGTGGTTTAACATTATTTAAAAATAGAAAGAGAGGGGAATAGTGAGAATGAAAGGGAGAAGGAGAGTGTCTGGAATATGCCTTTGACCCTACATATAATTCTCGTAGGCATCTTTGAGTGTAAATCGCTTTGAACCTTTTTGGTATAGTGTGATTAATAAATTGTGGATTAGATTAGAGAATTGGTGCCTGCATTGGGCTGTTTCTTTTTAAACAGATACAGCAGTGCTAAAAGAACAGTTTGGTTTAGAAGTTAGTGCATTGAATTATGTATTCGTAGAATATATGTGACATAAATTCATATAACCTACCACCACCGCTCCACGTTTAACCTTGGGCAAGTCGCTTTATCTCACTCACTACATCCTCAGTTCGTTCAAAAGTAATCGGGTTAAGTGCAACTTATTCTGCTCATAAGTAACAATGTTCTTGTTACAGTTAAAATTACATTATACCTCAGCGACCCTGTCACAAAATATACTTGTAAATTTGCAATTAGTGTATTATTAAACCAGCCTAAGACAAACCAAGATGGAAAGTCTAAAGGTAAAGCCTGCCCTGGAGGGTCTTGATGTTATTAGAACGAGGAAAGCATTTGTTGATTTTCTCGACGATGCTTAAATTAAAGATTTGTGATACATCACAGGCTAAGTTTATTAGCCAATCACACTGCAGCTTTTCATCAATCATTACACGGTTTGTTGTTCATTGCGTGACCTAGTGGTTAGGAAGTGGCTGCAGCCAATGGAGTTCAACTTTCGAGGAAATGCCTTGTGATCTTGGCCAAGTCGCCTAATCCTCCATGGCCTCAGGTAGAGGGCAATTCTCTAACTAAGCGTCTAAAGTTGGGTCCCTCAGTGCCACCAATTGGTGCCAAAGCTTTGTTATAGAATACTAATGTGTATGTTGGCATTGATGTATCCACTTATGCCAGGTCTATGGTTGTCATAAGATGGCATCTATAAGGAGGCTGTAGCTTTAACCACTGCACCACTCTAGAAATCAAACTGGAGCAAAAGTGAGCCAAGTCTAGGACAATGAAGCCATTGTGACATCACTGATGAGGTTGGCTCTTATTGGTGGAATGAGGCATTGTGACATCAAAGCACCAGCTCTGGTTACCAGAGACAGACACTTTGCACACTAGTTATTCAATTTTCTATGTTGTTACATAAGAACATAAGAAGCGCCATCTCCGGATCAGACCTTCGGTCCATCTAGTCCGGCGATCCGCACACGCGGAAGCCCTGCCAGGTGTACATCTGGCGTAATTTTTAGTCATCCTTCTATGCCTCATAAGAACATAAGACATAAGAAGTTACCTCCGCTGGGTCAGACCAGAGGTCCATCGCACCCAGCAGTCTGCACCCGCGGCGGCCCAGCAGGTCTACGACCTGTCAGGTGTTCCTTGACTTAGCCCTATGATCCCCCTTTTTCTTCTATCTATACTCTTCCTAACCTATCTCTACTTTTATCTGTACCCCTCAATCCCCCTATCGTTCAGGAATTTATCCAATCCTTCTTTGAATCCCTGTAGCGTGCTCTGCCCTATCACAACCTCTGGGAGCATGTTCCATGTGTCCACCACTCTCTGGGTGAAGAAGAACCTCCTGGCAGGAAGAACCTCCTCTCCCAGGAGAGCTCAGAACGATTTACATGAATTTATTCAAGTACTCAAGCATTTTTCCCCTGTCTATCGTAGCAGGCTCACAATCTGTCTAATGTGCCTGGAGCAATGGGGGGGGGGGGGATTAAGTGACTTGACCAGGGTCACAAGGAACAGCGTGGGTTTGAACCCACAACCTCAGGGCGCTGAGGCTGTAGCTTTGACCCCTGTGCCACACTTTCCCAACCTTTCCTGGGGGAAACCCTTGGTATGCAAATCAAGCTCATACATATTCATTGGGGATATTCTGAAAACCTGACTAGCTGGGGCTCCCCCTGGACAGTTGGGAACCTGTTCGATAAAGGTGCCTGTAAGTAAGAGACATACCCAAGTCCTACCAAGAAAAGAAGGATTTTGGCTGGGACGGATGCAGGCGAGACTGGACTCATTTAGAGCACTGACCTTTGACCTGGGGGCCGCCGCGTGAGCGGACTGCTGGGCGCGATGGACCACTGGTCTGACCCAGCAGCGGCAATTCTTATGTTCTTAACTCTCGTATATTATTTTTATAAAGTAAGTTGCCCAATTCTGAAAGCCCTGCACAAACCATCCACCACATGAGCTGCTTATAACAGCTTTGTAAATTGCTCCATAAATGAAACGAGGCTCAGGCCCTCTTTTACAAAAGCGCGCTATGCGTTTTAGTGCAGATTTGGCATGCGGTAAATCAATGTGTGCGCTAACCGCTAACACATCCATAGGATAACATGCACGTGTTAGCGTTTAGCACACCTTTGCAAAAGAGGAGGTAAGATGCAGAGGTCTGCACGGGAACGGGGATCACGGGAATCCCCCCTAACCCACGTGACTCCCACGGGGACCCCCCTCTGGCCCACGGGACTCCCACGGGGACTCCCCTCTGGCCCACGGGACTCCCACGGGGATCCCCCTCTGGCCCACGGGATTCCCACGGGACCCCCCTCTGGCCCATGGGATTCCCACGGGGACTCCCCTCTGGCCCAAGGGATTCACACGGGGACCCCCCTCTGGCCCACGGGATTCCCACGGGGACTCCCCTCTGGCCCACGGGATTCCCACAGGGACACCCCTCTGGCCCACGGGATTCCCATGGGGACCCCCCCCTCTGGCCCACGGGATTCCCACGGGGACTCCCCTCTGGCCCACGGGATTCCCACGGGGACCCCCCTCTGGCCCACGGGATTCCCACGGGGACCCCCCCTCTGGCCCACGGGATTCCCATGGGGACCCCCCCTCTGGCCCACGGGATTCCCACGGAACCCCCCTCTGGCCCACGGGATTCCCACGGGGACCCCCCTCTGGCCCACGGGACTCCCATGGGGACTCCCCTCTGGCCCACGGGACTCCCACGGGGACCCCCCTCTGGTCCACGGGATTCCCATGGGGACTCCCCTCTGGCCCATGGGACTCCCACGGGGACCCCCCTCTGGCCCACGGGACTCCCACGGGGATTCCCCTCTGGCCCACGGGACTCCCACAGGGACCCCCCTCTGGCCCACGGGATTCCCACGGGGACCCCCCTCTAGCCAACGGGTCTCCCACAGGGATGGAAGGCTTTGGAAGCAGGGTTCGTCCATATAATATAATGGACACATCAGCCTTGGTAAAAGAGGGGGTTTATAAGTTAATTACCTGAACAGAAAACAAAAAAAGGGTTCCACCAAAGAGATTCCACACAGAAAACAGCAGCGCAAACACAAAAGAAACTAGTATTGATGATCCTGTCAGAAGTAATTGCTGCTTTTTATGGGGACAGATGGGGATGGAGGTAATTCCTTGGGGGGACGGGCGGAGATAGAGAGGATCCTGGTGGGGACGTGTGGGGATGGAGAGGATCCTGACGGGGACGGGTGGGGACGGAGAGGATCCAGGTACGGATGGGTGGGATTTCTGTCCCCGTGCAACTCTCTAGCAAGATGGAATTCCTGGATGAGTCCACTGATTGCCCAAGCCTATTCTTCTCTTACATTTAGAAAATTACTGAAAACTTACTTATTTGATAAACAAGAATGTTGATTTTCAAGATGGTATTTTTTTTTAGTTTATGTTTTTTTAATGAACCTTTTTTTTAGTTCAAAAATTTTTGATTGAGTTTAGTATAGAAAGTGCAATCAATGTTAACAAGGCAAGAAACATGCCTACCGTACCAATGCAAAGATTCACAAACTATTAAACTTTTTTATTTGATGTTCTATTTAATGGATGTTGTTTCTTTGAAATTGTATTTTTTTACTGAAATGTTTCAGTTCCTCTTTTGTGAACCACCTGGAAATGTTGGTGGGGGCGGTTTACAAGAAAATAAATTATTAGTATTATTTTGTTGAAATGTCTTGTTCCATTTTGAATGGAAGAACATTATGAGAAAACAGGCACTTGAACATAACCACATAAAAATATAAGACTTGCCATACTGGGTCAAACCACATGTCCATCCAGCCTAGCAGGTTCATAGACAACCCCGCGAAAGACAAAGGCGCGTGCCGACAACTGAGCGCAAGACGGAGGCGTGCGCCGAAGAAAATTACAGCTCCCCCCCAGTTTACTTAATAGAGATCGCGCCGGCGTTGTGGGGGTTGTAACCCTCCACATTTTACTGTAAACTTAACTTTTTCCCTAAAAACAGGGAAAAAGTGAAGTTTTCAGTAAAATGTGGGGGGTTACAACCCCGCACCCCCCCCACAATGCCCCCACAACGCGGCGCGATCTCTATTAAGTAAAGTGGGGGGTTCCCCCTCCACGTCCCGTCCCCCCGTCGGAGCCATAAAAACAGTAATTTTCATGGCACGCGCCTCTGCGCTGCGCTCAATTGTCTGGGCGCGCCTTTGTCCCGGTGCGCTTCTGACCTGACACCGCCTAGCTTCTTGTTTCCAGTAGAGGCCAATCCAGGTCACAAGTACCTGGCAGAAACCCAAATAGTAGCAACATTCCAGAATCTCAAAGGGTAGCAAGATTCCACGCTGGAGATCCCAGGGCAAAAAATAGTTTCCCACATGTCTGTCTCAATAGACTAGAATAAGAACATAAGAATAGCCATAGTGAGTCAGCCAAGTGGTCCATCTAGCCCGGTATCCTTCTTCCACAGTGTCTAGTCCAGGTCACAAGTACCCGGCAGAAACCCAAAATAGTAGCAACGTTCCAGAATCTCAAAGCGTTGCAAGATTTCGGAACCTCAAACAGTAGCAAGATTCCATGCTAGAGATCCCAGGTCAAGCAGTTGCATCCCCCATGTCTATCTCAATAACTTAAGAACATAAGAATAGCCATACTGGGTCAGACCAATGGTACATATGTATAGCCCAGTATCCTGTTTCTATAGTGGCCAATCCAGGTCAAAAGTACCTGGCAGAAAACCAAAGTAGTGAGATTCCATGCTACTTCCCCCCAGGGATGACTGGTGCTTTCTCCTAGTTTACCTGGTTAATGAGCTTTTCCTCTAGGAATTTGCCTAACCCTTTATGCAAACAGCTTTTACCATATCCTCAAACAACAAGTTTCAGAGCTTAACTATGCACTGACCTCCAAATTATGTATAAGGTGCCATAAATTGTGTGTGCAAATTGATGCACACAGCTAGTTTGCATGCACAACTTAATTGTTTATCAAGCTGTGAGGGGTACGCCCACACTGATACAGCAATTACACCACTATACAGGAGGGGTTGCTAGCTCACAGAGTGGAAAGGTAAGCTACCTTAGTGTAGGTGGGGCAATCCTGCTGAGTCATGGGAGCAGGACTCAGGCAAGGAGGAGTTCATCTGCCCTAGATTAAAGTCAGAGAGGTCCCAAAGGAAGCAACCTCCCCAAGAGAGGTTCTGGGCGTATGGCAGTACTCCAGAGGGAGAAACCTTCCATAGCTGTGGGCTGAGGAGAAACACTGGGACTGAGGGGAGTTGCGAGGCAGACTGTCAAGGCAAGATGGTGGCTATCTGCTTGGCTAAGGTAAGCCAACCTTTCGTGCTGAATAAACTATTGCTACTGGTGTTTGCAGAATGGCAATCATTGACCTGAAGAGTATCTTGGCCTTAGTAAACCAGATAATGGTTGGATTAGAGTGATAATTTGAGCTAAGAGATTATTTTGTAATCTCTGAGCCTGTGAAGTAACAAGACTCAGATCTAGGATCCATAATGAGTTGTTTGGTACCATTAAAGCATTGGTGCCCAACACGTCGATCGCGATCGACCAGTAGCTCAGGAAGGCAACGTGAGTCAATCGCAGACTCGTGTTGCCGTCCTGATCTACGGGCCGATCAGGCTTCCTCTCCAGTGTTCTCCCTAGGGCCTCTTAGCTGGGCGGTCCGCCCAGATGTCATCTGCCGCTGCTGAACATTAAAAAAAACCGGCTTGGAGATTTCAGCCCGTAGCGAACTTATGCTCCGTGGCTCTAAAGTGTGCGTGCCGGCTTCCCTTCTCTTCCCTCCGAAACCGGAAGTTATGTCCGGGGGGGGGAGAAGGGAAGCCGGCACGCACATGTTGAGAGCCCTGAAGCAAGCGTTCGCTACGGGCTAAGGCGGGAGACAAGTAAATGAAGCGTTTCCTCTTCTTGCTGCCGGGTCCTGCCTACTTTCAGTTTCCGCGAAGGCAGGACCCGGCAGCATTCCCCCAATAGGTTGATCACGATCTTGGGCTGATCAGCCTTCCTCTTCCCGACGGCAGAATTGACGTCGGGGAGAGGAATGCTGGCTGGCCGAAGCAGAGAGAGCTTGGGGCCTGTTATTGGTGGCGTTTGGGTCCTGGTCCCCGATGGCAGTGGCTTGGGGGAGGGCAGGGAGAAAGAAAGAAAAAGGGCAGGCAGGGAGATAGAAGGAAAGAAGAGAAACAGAAAAAAAAGAAAGGGAGGCAGAGAGAAAGAAAGGGCAGGGAAGAGGAAGGAAAAGTTGGGGGAAGAAATGAGGTCTGGAGGAGAGGAAGCATACAGGCTAAAAGAAGGGAAGAAAGATTGGATGCACAGTCAGAAGAAGAAAGTGCAACCAGAGACTCATGAAATCACCAGACAAGGTAGGGAAAATGATTTTATTTTAAATTTAGTGATCAAAATGTGTCTGAATTTATATCTGCTGTCTATATTTTACACTAAGGTCCCCTTTTACTAAACCGCAATAGAGTTTTTTTAGCGCAGGGAGCCTATGAGTGTCGAGAGCAGCGCTGGGCATTCAGCGCAGCTCCCTGCGCTCTAAAAACTGCTATCGTGGTTTAGTAAAAAGGGAGGGGGGTATATTTGTCTATTTTTGTATGGTTGTTACTGAGGTGATAGTGCACAGAGTCATCTGCTTTGACCTCTTTGAAAAACCCTGGAATAGGAATGATAATTAACATTTTCTCTGCGTACAGTGTGCTTTGTGTTTTTTTTTAATTTTATTGTTGGTAGATCATTTTGACTTGGTCATTTAAAAAGTAGCTCGCAAGCCCAAAAAGTGTGGGCACCCCTGCATTAAAGTGTGTCTGTGTGTGCACAGGCTTAAAACCCAGTTGGTATCCTACACAAATCTAATAATTGGAAATTAACCCATCATAACTGACTCTAATTAGAAATCAGGCATTTAACTTGGTAGGCACATTCTGCTATACGTCAGTTCTAGCGCGTGAATCTGATGATGGGGCGTAGCCACTGGAGGAGCATGGGCGGATCACGGGTATTCCTAAAATTTACGTGCAGTGTTTTAGAATAAGCCTGATCAATGCACAAGTTAGGCGCAGGTATTTTTCTTTGGCCTAAACGAATATGCCTAAATGCTAGTGACACATATGGCCACTAAGCGCAATTCTAAGTATGGCATTTGCCTTTTATAGAATTGCGCGAAGTGCCATTCAAGTCAGCACCGATTTTTACAGCGCTATATATAGAATCAGGCCCCGAGAGAAAAATATTTATTTGAAATGTACTGGCATGTCCCCCCCCCCTCCCCCCAGCCTTTGTATATTTTGAAAGAGTAAATCGCCAATTCGCAATTACCTGTTGCAATCCGCTCAGGATTTTATAGAATTCTATCATATCCCCACACAACTACAATACAGATGTAGAATCTCAGTTACATTTTTTTCACTCAGAGAATAGTTAAACTCTGGAACGCATTGCAAGAGGATGTGGTAAGAGCAGATAGCATAGCTGGTTTTAAGAAGGGTTTGGACAAGTTCCTGGAGGAAAAGTCTATAGTCTGTTATTGAGAAAGACATGGGGGAAGCCACTGCTTGCCCTGGATCGGTAGCATGGAATGTTGCTACTCTGGGGATTCTAGAATCTTGTTACTCTCTAAGATTCCGGAATCTTGCTATTCTTTGAGATTCTGTATGGAATGTTGCTACTCCTTGAGTTTTGGCCAGGTACTAGTGACCTGGATTGGCCACTGTGAGAACAAGCTACTGTGCTTAATGGACCATTGGTCTGACCCAGTAAGGCTGTTCTTATATTCTTATGTGAGCCAAGTATAGGACAATCAAGCCATTGTGACATCACTGATGAGGTTGGCTCTGAGGCACTGTGGATGAGGCATTATGACATCACAATCGCAGCTCTGGAAAGTTGCTCTTATTGGGGTTCCGGAATCTTGTTATTCTTTAGGATTCTGAATGGAATGTTGCTACTCCTTGGGTTTTAGGCAGGCACTAGGGACCTGGATTGGCCACCATGAGAACGGGCTGCTGTGCTTGATGGACCATTGGTCTGACCCAGTAAGGCTGTTCTTATATTGTTATGTGAGCCAAGTATAGGACAATGAAGCCATTGTGACATCACTGATGAGGTTGGCTCTGAGGCACTGTGGAATGAGGCATTATGACATCACAATCTCAGCTCTGGTATATTGCTACTCTTTGGGGTTCCAGAATGTTGTTATTCTTTAGGATTCTGAATGGAATGCTGCTATTCCTTGGGTTTTGGCCAGTTACTAGGGACCTGGATTGGCCACCGTGAGAACGGGCTACTGGGCTTGATGGACCTTTGGTCTGACCAGTAAGGCTATTCTTAGGTTCTTATAATTATAATGTAATCTATCTGAAAACAAATACTGTACCTGCTTTCTTTGCTTCTGCTGGAGGGCAGTGGCTTTGGCATGGAAGCTCATGAACCTCATGACACATAAATGCCTTCAGTGAGACTGTAATGTCCTGTGACCCAGAAGACAGGCAGCATTTATTCTCATTGTAGATTTGCTTCGTATTTTGCACCGCCAAGGTTTCAGTCTGTCTGAAGAGTGCTGAGAAGCCAAGAGAGGGGGTTGATTTTGCTGTAGCTGCAGGCGGCAGACACTTTCGCTCTGCTGTGCGAAGAAAGCAAAAAGACTGTGAAGTTTTGTGGGTTTTTTTTTTTTTCTTTTTAAGATTACAGCAGCCTAGAGCTTGATTTCCAGAAAAAAAAAAAAGGCAATGCTCCGTGGTAGGAAATGTGGTTTTATTACACCAAGAGGTTTCAGGAGATGTGTAAAGTGAGCTGCAATTTCGTCAACTTGTTTCGCGAGTGTTTTCCATATCAGAGCATTCATATGTTTATTAAGAGCTTCTAAACCGCTACTAAGGACTCGGGACTCAATTAAACATCTGAGGTCCGTGCCACTTGTAGTGAGTTTCTGGTTCTGACAGACCTCGATGGCAATTTAGCGCTGACGGATCCGTCTCGGCATAGGGAGGGAAAAGTATTAGGATCCGTCAGCGCTAAAATGTCATCGAGGTCTGTCAGAACCAGAGACTAGTGCTGGAGTGGCTCTAAAACCGTTTTCCTGCAGCCCCAGTAAATTAAAAAATCTGAAGTCCGCGTCTCTGACAGACCTCTATGAAAATTTAGCGCTAACGGATCCTAATACTTTTCCCTCCCTAGGCTGAGACGGATCCATCAGCGCTAAATTGTCATCGAGGTCTGTCAGAGCCAGAAACTCACTACAAGTGGCACGGACCTCAGATTTTTAAGGACGTGAGGGTTTAGATCCGTGAGGTCCGTCAGGTCTGTGAGGTCCACGTTTTACCCCTTCCCTGGGTAGGGTAACCAGACGTCCGAGAAAACTCGGGCATGTCCTCTTTTTAGACGACTGTCCCGGGCGCCTGGAGGGATTTCTAAAACCTGGCAGATTGTCCGGGTTTTAAAAGTCCTGAGCTTGGAGGCTGCATCTGGAAGCCTTTACGCATGCACGACTGTCACCGTGATGATGTTAGATGCACACACGCATGGGTACAGCATCATTGTGTCGATGTCCGTGCATGCGCGAAGGCTTCCAAATGCAGCCTTCGAGCTTGGGGAGCTTTGTGTGGGGGTGTGGCTGGGGAGGAACAGAGGCGGAGCCAGAGGCGGGACAGGGCAGAACTGGGGGCGTCCTCTTTTTTTTAAAAAAGAAGAAATCTGGCAACCCTAATATAAGGGGTGAAGACAGCACGTGGTTGGTTCATTTCTGATATTCAGCTCTTAACCAGCCAGGGCAACCATATAAATAGGACCATATATCTTTATGCAGTCAATCTCGACCGGTAAGCATCCTCATACGTTCACTTTGTGACGTGCACACAGGGAAAAGTATTTGCATATTTTTAATGCATGTACCTGAAGTCATTATGCCATTGTATAGATCCATGGTGTGGCCCCCACCTGGAATACTGTGTGCAATTCTGGAGGCCGCATTACCGTAAGGATGTGCTGAGACTGGAGTCGGTCCAGAGAATGGCCACCCAGATGGTCTCGGGACTCAAGGATCTCCCGTACGAGGAACGGCTGGATAAGTTGCAGCTGTACTCACTCGAGGAACGCAGAGAGAGGGGTGACATGATCGAGACATTCAAGTATCTCACAGGCCGCATCGAGTTGGAAGAAGATATCTTCTTTTTCAAGGGTCCCGCGGCAACAAGGGGGCATCCGTGGAAAATCAGGGGCGGGAAACTGCACGGGGACACCAGGAAATTCTTTTTCACTGAAAGGGTGGTTGATCGCTGGAATAGTCTTCCACTTCAGGTTATTGAGGCCAGCAGCGTGCCTGATTTTAAGGCCAAATGGGATAGACACGTGGGATCTATTCACAGAGAAAGGTAGGGGAAGGTCATTGGGGTGGGCAGACTAGATGGGCCATGACCCTTATCTGCCGTCTATTTCTATGTTTCTATGTACAGTTGTAAAGTTGCCTTTATAAAGGGTAATTTTCTAAAACCTTTTAGCTACGCACATGATACTCATACTTTTATGAAACCAAGGTCTATTTGAGAAGTGGCCATCTCGTCTGCTGATCAAGTGCAAGTTATTATACAAGGGGGGGGGGAGGGGAATTCTTTAAATAGCACCGAAAAAAAATTGGTAAACAGAATGAAGCAGCAAACTCTGCGCCAAACCATAGTACGAAAGGAGCAGTGAAGACCAGACCTTCACGCTGAAAATAATATTTAAATATCCTTTCGCGCTTACTCAAAAATCGGTGCCAGAAAAAACTCGGCACTGATCGCGACTCTCTAAAGGGCTCGCACCTTTAACAGAATTGCGCTTACCCCCCTCTTCTACTAAACCAACGCTGATAGAGTTCTTGTGAACATTGGGAGCAGCGCGGCTCCCGGCGCTAAAACCGCTTGCGCGGTTTAGTAGAAGAGGCCCTTAGTGTTGACTCCCATCCTAGACTTGGTTGGGTACATTGGGTAGGATTCTAGTAACGGCACTTACTTTGCCTGGTACCTCCAAAAACGGTGCCGTCCATGTGTCAATCGCACGTAGGCGCCATTACAAAATTGCGGCTTACATCTAAGATAGGTGCCAGTAATGTAGGTCAGGGTTTTGCAGGCCTGTGTTTGACAAGAATTGCATCTACAGAGGCGCCTAACAGCCCCTAAGGTCATTTCCAGCATAAACCATGCCAACTTTGACCTTGGGACCCCAGTAGATGCCTCTGTAGATGCAGTGAAGGCATCCTTTTTCGTAGCCACCCGAGGGCGCCTATATTTTTTTTTTCATGACTTTTTAATTGATTTTAACGATGCAGTCAATTACTGCAACAATTAACGCCAATTAAAGCAATTAGGTTAGGCGCCAAACGTACATCGCAGTTTAGAAAATTTGGACCATTGAAGCAATATTCTGTAAGAATGCATGTAACTTCTTGGAATGGCCTTGACACAGTCATGCCCCTTTTGAGTTATACGTTATGTTTTGTTATGTTATGCTATGCTAATCAGGTGTTCTGTCCCACCTTTACCTTTTCAGTTCAAGGTCCGATTATATTACAAGAGGTTGACCTATGTGAGGTTCTCATTCACTGCACTGTTAAAGGTGGAAAGCAATCAAGATGCTAGGAATTATTACAAAAGGAATGGTTAACAAGGATAAAGATATTATAATGCCTTTGTAACGCTCCATGGTGCGACCTCACCTGGCGAATTGGGTTCAATTCTGGTCTCCTTATCTCAAGAAAGATATAGTGGCGCTAGAAAAGGTTCAAAGAAGAGCGACCGAGATGGTAAAGGGGATGAAATTCCTCTCGTATGAGGAAAGACTAAAATGGTTAGGGCTCTTCAGTTTGGAAAAGAGAAGGCTGAGGGGAGATAGGATTGAAGTCTACAAAATCCTGAGTGGAGCAGAACGGGTACAAGTGGATCGATTTTTCACTCCGTCAAAAATGGCAAAGACTAGGGGACACTCGATAAAGTTACAGGGAAATACTTTTAAAACCAATTGGAAGAAATTTTTTTATTTTTTTCATTCAAAGAATAGTTAAGCTCTGGAACAAATTGCCAGAGGTTGTGGTAAGAGCGGATAGCGAGCTGGTTTTAAGAAAGATTTGGATAAATTCCTGGAGTAAAAGTCCATAGTCCATTATTGAGAAAGACATGGGGAAAGCCACTGCTTGCTCTGGATCGGTAGCATGGAATGTTGCTACTCTGGGGATTCCGAATGGAATGTTGCTACTCTTTGGGATTCTAGAATCTTGTTACTCTCTGGGATTCCGGAATCTTGCTGTTCTTTGAGATTCTATATGGAATGTTGCTACTCGTTGGGATTCTAGAATCTTGTTACTCTCTGGGATTCCGGAATCTTGCTGTTCTTTGGGATTCTGTATGAAATGTTGCTACTCCTTGAGTTTTGTCCAAGTACTAGTTAACTGGACTGGCCACCGTGAGAATGGGCAACTGGGCTTGATGGACCCAGTAAGGCTATTCTTAGGTTCTTAGTTATTTTCCTGTCCTTCGAGGGCTTACAATCTAAGGGACCCCAGATGAGGCTGGGCCCATTTAGAGCACTGGTCTTTGACCTAGGGGCCGCCGCGTGAGCGGACCGCTGAGCACGATGGACCACTGGTCTGACCCAGCAGCGGCAGTTCTTATTTTCTTACTAAAGGTGGTGAAATCTGGGCATATTGTTTCAGATTCTATAAATGGTGAATAAACGTAGGTGTCGCTCTGCGCAGTTTTCAATTAACCACTAGGCGTCGCCTTTGGAATCATGCCTAGCGGTGCCTAAGTGGACTGTCAATATTCAGTGCTGGCCTCCTAAGCTTCTAGTGGCCAAAGATAGGCCAGCTATTTAAGCAGCCCCATGTGACCGCTATACATAGCAGGCGAGTAGTTTAAATTTCACAATTAGCTGGCTAAGGTGAACAACATAGCTGCCGATCTGCTTAGTGCTACTTAACCAGACAGGACAATGTAACTCATTAAATACATCTTCAAAGAACTATAAATACAAAATCCCTACTCCAGTTAAACCTCCCTCCGCTCAGTGGGGAGTTAGGACAGATTGCACACTGTAACGAAAACACCAGCGTTCACTGAAGTATCCCTCCCCAGCTGCACATTAATCAAGATAAGCATGTTCCTTTAATATATGGCCTTTATTGGAAAACAATTTTTGTATCCCTCAGACCTAAATATATTTATTCTTGCCTCAGGCAAGGATAAATATATTCAGCTGCTTCTCCAAGAAAAGAGCTAAAAAAAAAAAAACCCCAAAAAACAGTTTGCAAAATACAGAGGATCTGAAAAAGAGGAACACAGAGAAGAATATTTGACAACGCTGAAAGAGAGGAAGAATGAAATCAGGGTGGCAAAAGCTTAATGGAGGGAGCCTGGCTAAAAATGAAAGGTGAAAGGGACAAGACTTTGTGCAGGGAGGTCCGGAAAGGAGGAAGGCTGGTAAAAGCTGTCAAGTGAAAAACAGAAATGCTGAACAAATATTTCTATTCAGTGATCTTGGGGAAAAGATCCTGGGGAAGGACCACAGATTGCTAATAAAGGTGAATAAGGATATGGAGTAGATACCACAGTGTTGGCAGAGTAGGTTTATGGGATAGGTGGCAAAGTTCAGTTGTGGATTAGGAATTGGTTGTCGGATAGAAAATAGAGGGTAGGGTTAAATGGTCATTTTTCTCAATGGAGGAGAGTAAACAGTGGAGTGCCACAGGGGTTTGTACTGGGACCGGTGCTATTTAACTTATTTATAAATGATCTGGAAATTGGAACGACGAGTGAGGTGATTAAATTTGCGGATGACACTAAACTGTTCAAAGTTGTTAAAAGGCATGCGGATTGTGAAACATTGCAGGCAGACCTGGATTGGTCACCCGTGAGAACAGGCTACTGGGCTTGATGGACCATTGGTAAGGCTATTCTTATGTTCTTATGTTTTATAGGGTTAAAAAAAATAAATCAATCAATAAATCATAAGCAAAAATGGATTACATCAGTATTTCTTTCATTCATACTCTGCAACTTGAGCTGTCAGTCTTTGAAAACATTGTGACGTCCAAATATATATTATACTCAGGACAAGACTACAATAAGGAGATGGGGTTTTTTTTGGGGGGGGAGGGGATTCTATTGTGAGTTAGCTTGTATTGCTCTAGGGATTATTCGTTTTAATCTGTCTGCTCATCAAAAAGTATTTTCTTTAATTGAAGCTTCTGTGATAACTCTAAATCGGAAAGTCTCATCCTGAGACAATCACACTCGCAAGATCTGAGGTCTTGAAAGTGTGCTCGCTAATAGCCGCTAATAGCCAAGAAATGGAACTAAATGAATCCGAAAGTGATGAACAGAAGGAGGGATGTAATGAGAGGAGGCTGTCACATACAGATTAGAAAAGAGATTTAAATGTTATTAAAGACAATCCCTAATGCTCTCAGCCCAAAGCTGTTACATTGAACAATGAGAAAAAATGACGGCTCTCCATATGGTCTGCATTGATACCGTTAGAGAAACGACTGGTTTCACATTATGTTAACATCCTAAGGATATTCAGCAGCAAATAAAGATCAGATCCGGATAGACTGTATTTATTTATTTAACATATGTAGGTCTCCGTTTACAATGCTGCGGTACCGGCTTCCGCCGCTCCGATGCCTATAAGGATTTAAGGAGCCCTTACATCCCACCCAAAACCTAAGTGGGTGTGGAAGAGTATGGGGTTATCTTCCACTAATGCTACCATTCCACCTCCATACAGCAGGGGCTGCTAGCTCAAGGCTGAGCGGACTACATGTCCCAGACCGCACTGGGCTTTACAGCTCAGTGCTGAGTTGCCTTAACAAGGTAACCCTGCCGAGTCAGGGGGTGGGACTCAGCAGGGAGGTGTTTATCTGCCATAGAGGAGAATCATTCGAGGAGGTCCCCTCGAGGAGTCCCGGGGAGAGAAAGATTTCCCCTTTCCTAGCTTTAGGCTGAGGGAGCCTTGGAAAGATTTGGGGGGGTGTGCAAGGATCTCCAGGGCTAGCTGGTCTCTACGGAAGCCCATAAGGAGAATAATTGTGCAAGTGACTTAAGGCTATGAAAACTCTATGCAACTGTTTGTGCCTTTCTGGAGTCTGTGAGGAAACAGACTCAGGCCTCTAGAAAATTAAAAGCTTTATGGCTGTTGCATCGTTTCACAGTGGTTGCTTGAGCTGCTTTGATCGCATGTGGGCAGAGCTCCGGGTGAGTCTGGATTGGACTCTGCCACAGTGGGTTGCAAAAATACTTACATAGAATGCAAATAAAATCGATAACATAGAATAACAAAGTTATGGAGAGCATATCGAAGGCACTGTTATAGCTTATTGCTTATATTCCACTTGTATTCAAAGCAGATTACTAGAGTGCATACATAATAAACACAATACATACCTATAATTCATACATTACATACGTCAATGCTTCATCACACGTAGCTTATCAAAACTCTTCAAAAGTCTATAACTAGACAATCAGGTACTTAGGCTTTAGGCCCCTCCAAGGGCATCTCAGAATGCACAAGGAAGGGGAAGGCCCACCATTATGAAGAGGTGGGGCCTTCCAGCAGGAGGGAATGGACATCCCTCTTGCTGGTCTTCCTGTAAAGGTATGGGGGGTGGGAGATATGAGGTGTGTCAGGGTGTCTTTTAGACAGGAGGGAGTAGGCATCCTTCCTGCTGATGTCGGGAATGGGGGGATCGTTCAGGCAGGAGGGAGTGGGCATCCCTCCTGCCAATGTCGAGTGTGTGTATGGGGGGTCTTGGTGGGGGGGTCTTCTGCTCGCCACAGCTGGCTGAGCTGATCGCGGCAGGGTAATTTCCCCCAATCAGCTGAAGCCGCGGTTTCAGCAAGTCCTGCCGGCTCAGTTGATTTGGGGAAATTCCCCTGTTGCAATCAGCTGATGGCTAGCTGCAGTCTGATAGCAAAGATAGGCCAAGGTTTTCTGGCCTAACTTTGTGTGAATCACGCATGATTCTCTAACCGGCGCTGTCGCGGGATTGACAGGCGATCAGTGGTTTTTAAGGCGGCTGCTGACATGAGACTCCGGGAGTAACAGCCTATCCATTCTGCCAGGGCATAATATTGGAATGCATACTTCATCTGATAAAAAGAGGGAGAGTGTGGTGCAGTGGTTAGAGCTTCAGACTCAGCACCCTGAGGTTGTGGGTTCAAATCCCATACTGCTCCTTGTGATCCTGGGCAAGTCACTCAATCCCCATTGCCCCAGGTACATTAGATAGATTGTGGACAAATACGGAAAAATGCTTGAGTACCTGAATGTAAACCACTTAGACTATAAGTGGTATAGAAACAGAGATAAAATTTTGAAGGTTTTCCTTTTCATGCATTCAACTACCTGTTACTCTTTATGGCGTCTCTTCTTGGATTTGATGTGGATCTTTCATATGTCACTTCCTAGTGGTGGACTCCTGATGCAGGCACCCGAGCCGAAACACGGCTTTCCTATGCGTGGCACCCAGACGTGACATCGGCGGGAGCCGATGGGGTCGCGAAGAGCACGCTGATGTTGTTACTCGCGGCGGTGAACAACTACAGGGGAAGGTGGGCCCGCGTGCAGCGGGGGAGGAGTGGAAAGAGGAGGAGAAGGGGTGCCGGCACCCCCATCATGATGGCGCCTGGGGCAGACCGCCTCCCCTTACTTTGCCACTCTGTGTATTGTCGAGTCCTTCACTCTATCCCTGCGCTTTACGTAGAGTGGTGGGGGGGGGGGGAACAATTTTCAAAAGACCTTTAATTCAGGTAAATGCCTTTTGCGGGTGTCACCGTAATTTTCATAGCTCCCTAGCAATCCAAGACCAGGGAATTTGTGGGAATCCATTTGAACGTCAGGCAAACGTCTCCAAGTAATGAATATCTTTCCACGATCCATGGTTATTTGAAGGATATGGGAATCTGTGGCCTCGTACCAAGAAGAAACTTGCTTTCCTCTTCTTAAAATGGGATGAAGCTATATTTAGATGAGAGACTGATGCGACAACAAAAAGAATTCACTAACGGGAATGGAATGCAGGCTGGCGATAGCGCTATCACTCTTTATGAAGTGCATCGTAGGGCTTTGCTTATGTCACTACAAGAGGCGTTTTTATCTACTTGAGGTCATTTAGTTTGCTAACAACAGAATTTTATTTTGTATCTATAATGAGGTCAGAGGTGAAATGCTACAGTAGCTGTTATGTAAAATCCATTAAAACTTTCTCACTGCCTGGAAACTTCCAAGCCACAGGGCTGCAGGAATTATCGTTTGCCGATCTATTGTCAATTAACATTTGAAGTCTCTCTACAGAGTGTGAAGGTGAGGGAAATACTCGGGACAATTCAAGGAAGGCGCAGTGGTTAACGCTCCAGCCTCGGCACCCTGAGGTTTTGGGTTCAAATCCCACACTGCTCCATGTGACCCTGGGCAAGTCACTTAACCCCCCCCCCCCATTGCCCCAGGTACATTAGATAGAGTGTGAGCCCACCAGGACAGAGAGGGGAAAATGCTCAAGTACCTGAATAAATTCATGCAAACCGTTCTGAGCTCCCCTGGGAGAACGGAATAGAAAAATGAACAAATAAATCAGTTAACTGGCATACAAGTTGCAGACTATCTGTGTCACACACATCCCTTTCAATGCAATATGCTGAATAAGAGCAAGGTTCTAAGACAAAATTAGGGTATGAAGCAGTTAAACTAGAGAACCGTAGCTATGAAGAAGGGGTTTTCTCATGGAAGAACTTTCCTATTTTGCCTGTGGAATGAATGGCAGAGAGCAGCTGAAAAGCAACTTCATAGGTTAAGAATGTTACATAAGAACAGAAGAATAGCCTTACTGGGTCAGACCAATGATCCTCAAGTCCAGTAGCCCATTCTCACGGTGACCAATCGAGGCCCCTAGTACCTGGCCCAAACCCATGGAGCAGCAACATTCCATATAGAATCTGAAAGAGTAGCAAGATTCTAGAATCCCAAAGAGTAGCAACATTCCATACAGAATCTCAAAGAGTAGCAAGATTCTGGAATCCAGAGAGTAAGAAGATTCTAGAATCCCAAAGAGTAGCAACATTCCATACAGAATCTCAAAGAATAGCAAGATTCCGTAATCCCAGAGAGTAACAAGATTATCTCAAAGAGTAGCAACATTCCTTATAGAATCTCAAAGAATAGCAAGATTCCGGAATCCCAGAGAGTAACAAGATTCTAGTATCCCAAAGAGTAGCAACATTCCATACAGAATCTCAAATAATAGCAAGATTCCGGAATCCCAGAGAGCAACAAGATTCTAGTATCCCAAAGAGTAGCAACATTCCATACAGAATCTCAAATAATAGCAAGATTCCGGAATCCCAGAGAGTAACAAGATTCTAGTATCCCAAAGAGTAGCAACATTCCATACAGAATCTCAAATAATAGCAAGATTCCGGAATCCCAGAGAGCAACAAGATTCTAGAATCCCAAAGAGTAGCAACATTCCATACAGAATCTCAAAGAATAGCAAGATTCCGGAATCCCAGAGAGTAACAAGATTCTAGTATCCCAAAGAGTAGCAACATTCCATACAGAATCTCAAATAATAGCAAGATTCCGGAATCCCAGAGAGCAACAAGATTCTAGTATCCCAAAGAGTAGCAACATTCCATACAGAATCTCAAATAATAGCAAGATTCCGGAATCCCAGAGAGCAACAAGATTCTAGAATCCCAAAGAGTAGCAACATTCCATGCCACCGATCCAGGGCAAGCAGTGGCTTCCCCCATGTCTTTCTCAATAACAGACTATGGACTTTTCCACCAGGAACTTGTCCAAACCTTTCTTAAAGCCAGAAGGAGGAAAAGCAGGAGTGGAAAACACTGAGAATTGCTGTAGGATCTGTACAAAGGTCACCCTCAAAGAATCTCATCTGATTCAGACCCAGCATAGGGAAATTCTTGTTTGGAATTAGGCCAGATATTACCAAAAACAGTGGTCATGAATTGAAATATTATTTTTTTTATGTTCTATACATATCAATGATCACAACTTTGAAAAAAGGAAATATAATCTGCTTAGAAATAAATAATAAGAATTTTAAAAAGTAATTTATGTACTAGGATTACAGGCCACTACTTATGAGGGGAGAGAAATTATACCCTCTCAAGGGAAGTTCAGATTAAAGGAAATCAGATTAATAGGAATTACAGAGAGCTGTTGGACTAATTATTTATGGTCTGATTGGGGCTGTCGGTGGAAACATCTGAGTTCCTTGAGACTACCTTGCCTTCCCAAAAATACTGCAATTGATCTGGTTCATAGAAAACATATCTTTTAGTCTGATAAGTAATACAACATTTACAGGGAAGGTGAAGTTGAAAAGTAGCTCCCAGGTTTAGCACTGATTGACGAAAAGTCAAAAAACTTTTCTGCCTAGACTGTGTCCGCTTGGAAACAGGAAAAATCGCTATTTTGCGTCCATAGAATTCAACATTCTATTTTCTTCTGTTCTTGGAGCACGACGTGTGGATGTCCTCATTAGACCTATAGGGTGCGTATCTCCATATACCCATTCAAACAAGGAGGCACCGGTTCCAGAACGTTGTGCCAAGAAGCAGAGGACTGCTTCTTTGGAGGAAAACAAAAGTCGCCAATAAAGTGGCCGTTGATGAAATTTCAATTTGTAAGGATTCCAAAATACCAGCGAGATCTAAATCTCCACTTTGCCTTTTTCTTCTTTAGGTCAGTTTAAATAGTACAACTTTTGTAATGGTGGAATATTAGGCTCAAGGTATTGTTAGAGCTGAGCTTAAAAATAGCTGAAATAATTCCTTAGACTGTAACCTGGAAACCGGAAAATTTATCAATCTCAAGTTTAAGCTCCTATTGGCATTTTCCAGGTTTTCAATTTTTCTAATTAACAAGTTTTTATCTTTCGATTGTTGATTAGAAGATATTTTTATATCTGAGACCGATTTCTCTACTCTGTCCATTCTGATAGTCTGTTGTTGAATCTTTTCTTCAAAGTTTTAAACTGTGTTGCAGAATTTTGAGTCGCGGAAATAAAATGGGTGCATACCTTATGCAGACTCTCGATTGCTCCCCAGATCGCCTCCATATCGATTTCCGCTGGTCTTATCAGAGGGGTAGGAAGAGAGACAGACGATTGCTCCCAAAGAATCTAAGATTTGAATTCCCCCCGTTCTTGTCTCCCTCTGAAAACTGAGTCCTCCAATCAATGACGCCGATCGATGCAAACTCGGCGAAGTTTGGATTTCCTCTGGGGTCAGGGGTGAGATCAGCGTGCCCAACGGAGAAAACAACTCCGGCACTTCCTAGAGCGCTGTCGGCGTCCTTGACATCTTCCCGGGACGTGGAGGGACTCCAGGACCCAAAGGGCTCAGCGACACCTCGCCGTCCAAGTCTGAGGTCTGCCCACCTTGATCAGCAGAAGCACCCAATTCAACAGGAACAGCGTAAAATGTAATCGCTGTTTGGCGCGACAGTGAAGAGGCAGAGGAGGCAGGAAGATCACTCCTCTGTTTTCCCCTGCATAACATAATGGAGCAGATGAGTATAACTAGGACTTCAGCAGAACGAGATTTAGGAGTAATCATCAGTGCAGACATGAAAACTGCCAATCAAGTGGAGAAGGCTTCATCTAAGGCAAGGCAGATATTGGGTTGTATCAATAGAAGTTTCGTCAGCCAAAAGCCTGAAGTCATAATGCCGTTGTACAGGGCCATGGTGAGACCTCATCTGGAGTACTGTGTGCAGTTCTGGAGGCCACATTACAGTAAAGATGTGCGCAGAATTGAATCGGTTCAATGGACGGCCACCAGGAAGATCTCGGGGCTCAAGGGTCTCTCGTACGAAGAGAGACTGAACAAATTGCAGCTCTACACTCTCGAGGAACGTAGGGAGAGGGGAGACATGATCGAAACATTTAAGTATCTCATGGGACGTGTCGAAGTGGAAGATGATATTTTCTTTCTCAAGGGACCCTCGGCCACAAGAGGGCACCCGCTCAAACTCAGGGGCAGAAAATTTCATGGCGACACCAGAAAGTATTTCTTCACAGAGAGAGTGGTTGATCATTGGAACAAGCTTCCAGTGCAGGTGATCGAGGCAGATAGCGTGCCAGACTTTAAGAAGAAATGGGATACCCATGTGGGATCCCTACGAGGGTCAAGATAAGGAAATTGGGTCATTAGGGCATAGACAGGGGGTGGGTAAGCAGAGTGGGCAGACTTGATGGGCTGTAGCCCTTTTCTGCCGTCATCTTCTATGTTTCTATGATGGGTCATTTGGCCTTTATCTGCCATCATGTTTCTATGTTTCTATAATCAGAAAGTTCTATGACATCACAATGCAGGTGTAAAGAGCCTTAGCCTATAGGAAGAGGAGATGCAAATGTTAAGAGCCTTAGCCAATAGGGAGAGGAGGAGAGAGTGGCTGCTGCAGACACCAGAAAGTATTACTTCACAGAGAGAGTGGTTGATCATTGGAACAAGCTTCCAGTGCAGGTGATCGAGGCAGACAGCGTGCCAGACTTTAAGAATAAATGGGATACCCATGTGGGATCCCTACGAGGGTCAAGATAAGGAAATTGGGTCATTAGGGCATAGACAGGGGGTGGGTAAGCAGAGTGGGCAGACTTGGTGGGCTGTAGCCCTTTTCTGCCGTCATCTTCTATGTTTCTATGTTTCTATGATGGGTCATTTGGCCTTTATTTGCTATCATGTTTCTATAATCAGAAAGTTCTATGACATCACAATGCAGGTGTAAAGAGCCTTAGCCTATAGGAAGAGGAGATGCAAATGTTAAGAGCCTTAGCCAATAGGGAGAGGAGGAGAGAGTGGCTGCTGCAGACACCAGAAAGTATTTCTTCACAGAGAGAGTGGTTGATCATTGGAACAAGCTTCCAGCGCAGGTGATCGAGGCAGACAGCGTGCCAGACTTTAAGAAGAAATGGGATACCCATGTGGGATCCCTACGAGGGTCAAGATAAGGAAATTGGGTCATTAGGGCATAGACAGGGGGTGGGTAAGCAGAGTGGGCAGACTTGATGGGCTGTAGCCCTTTTCTGCCGTCATCTTCTATGTTTCTATGTTTCTATGATGGGTCATTTGGCCTTTATCTGCCATCATGTTTCTATGTTTCTATAATCAGAAAGTTCTATGACATCACAATGCAGGTGTAAAGAGCCTTAGCCTATAGGAAGAGGAGATGCAAATGTTAAGAGCCTTAGCCAATAGGGAGAGGAGGAGAGAGTGGCTGCTGCAGACACCAGAAAGTATTTCTTCACAGAGAGAGTGGTTGATCATTGGAACAAGCTTCCAGTGCAGGTGATCGAGGCAGACAGCGTGCCAGACTTGAAGAAGAAATGGGATACCCATGTGGGATCCCTACGAGGGTCAAGATAAGGAAATTGGGTCATTAGGGCATAGAAAGGGGGTGGGTAAGCAGAGTGGGCAGACTTGGTGGGCTGTAGCCCTTTTCTGCCGTCATCTTCTATGTTTCTATGTTTCTATGATGGGTCATTTGGCCTTTATTTGCTATCATGTTTCTATAATCAGAAAGTTCTATGACATCACAATGCAGGTGTAAAGAGCCTTAGCCTATAGGAAGAGGAGATGCAAATGTTAAGAGCCTTAGCCAATAGGGAGAGGAGGAGAGAGTGGCTGCTGCAGACACCAGAAAGTATTTCTTCACAGAGAGAGTGGTTGATCATTGGAACAAGCTTCCAGCGCAGGTGATCGAGGCAGACAGCGTGCCAGACTTTAAGAAGAAATGGGATACCCATGTGGGATCCCTACGAGGGTCAAGATAAGGAAATTGGGTCATTAGGGCATAGACAGGGGGTGGGTAAGCAGAGTGGGCAGACTTGATGGGCTGTAGCCCTTTTCTGCCGTCATCTTCTATGTTTCTATGTTTCTATGATGGGTCATTTGGCCTTTATCTGCCATCATGTTTCTATGTTTCTATAATCAGAAAGTTCTATGACATCACAATGCAGGTGTAAAGAGCCTTAGCCTATAGGAAGAGGAGATGCAAATGTTAAGAGCCTTAGCCAATAGGGAGAGGAGGAGAGAGTGGCTGCTGCAGACACCAGAAAGTATTTCTTCACAGAGAGAGTGGTTGATCATTGGAACAAGCTTCCAGTGCAGGTGATCGAGGCAGACAGCGTGCCAGACTTGAAGAAGAAATGGGATACCCATGTGGGATCCCTACGAGGGTCAAGATAAGGAAATTGGGTCATTAGGGCATAGAAAGGGGGTGGGTAAGCAGAGTGGGCAGACTTGATGGGCTGTAGCCCTTTTCTGCCGTCATCTTCTATGTTTCTATGTTTCTATGATGGGTCATTTGGCCTTTATTTGCTATCATGTTTCTATAATCAGAAAGTTCTATGACATCACAATGCAGGTGTAAAGAGCCTTAGCCTATAGGAAGAGGAGATGCAAATGTTAAGAGCTTTAGCCAATAGGGAGAGGAGGAGAGAGTGGCTGCTGCAGACACCAGAAAGTATTTCTTCACAGAGAGAGTGGTTGATCATTGGAACAAGCTTCCAGCGCAGGTGATCAAGGCAGACAGCGTGCCAGACTTTAAGAAGAAATGGGATACCCATGTGGGATCCCTACGAGGGTCAAGATAAGGAAATTGGGTCATTAGGGCATAGACAGGGGGTGGGTAAGCAGAGTGGGCAGACTTGATGGGCTGTAGCCCTTTTCTGCCGTCATCTTCTATGTTTCTATGTTTCTATGATGGGTCATTTGGCCTTTATCTGCCATCATGTTTCTATGTTTCTATAATCAGAAAGTTCTATGACATCACAATGCAGGTGTAAAGAGCCTTAGCCTATAGGAAGAGGAGATGCAAATGTTAAGAGCCTTAGCCAATAGGGAGAGGAGGAGAGAGTGGCTGCTGCAGACACCAGAAAGTATTTCTTCACAGAGAGAGTGGTTGATCATTGGAACAAGCTTCCAGTGCAGGTGATCGAGGCAGACAGCGTGCCAGACTTGAAGAAGAAATGGGATACCCATGTGGGATCCCTACGAGGGTCAAGATAAGGAAATTGGGTCATTAGGGCATAGACAGGGGGTGGGTAAGCAGAGTGGGCAGACTTGATGGGCTGTAGCCCTTTTTTGCCGTCATCTTCTATGTTTCTATGTTTCTAACACTTGATGAGCTTTGGAAAGCACTTTGTATAATATTCTGTGTTGGACTGGGAGCCAGTGCAGAGATTTCAAGATCGGAGTAATATGATCTGTTTTTGAGATCCCCGTTATTAATCTTGCTGCAGAATTCGTGAATAGCTGCAAGGATTTAATCTTCACAGAAAACTGTTCACCTCTCCGAACCACAATTTGTAACAGCCAGACTACACCACCATACACCGCTACGCGCTCTGCGTTCGAGCCAAGAGTCCTTACTACAAGTCCCCTCCTTCAAAGACATCAAATACAAAAGCGCCAGGGCAAGAATGTTCTCGGTAATGGCCCCAATGTGGTGGAATGCCTTACCGGCAGAATTAAAGCTGGAAAAGGACACTGGAAAATTCAAGAGAGGGATAGAGACTGTCCTTTTCTCAGACTAGTTCAACTGAAATTGTGAATTTGAGAGAGAGAGAGGAATCTAATATTTTCAAGGATGCGTGCATTTAGCGCTAGATTCACTAAGCAAACCGATCGTGTACCGATCAGTTTGTGAGCCCTTTGCAACCCGATTTCCCTTCCTCCGACCCGATTCACTAACCTGTCTACCGATCCGATCCCGATCCATGCACGCAAATGAGGGGAATCGGCATGCAAAGCAGGAAGGACGCGATTCACAAAACTTCTTCTGGCACACCGACTTGCTGGCTGATCAAAAAACTAGCGACCGGTGAGGACCAGTCGCTTGTACTAAAACCCTGCTCTCTGCCCCAACTCTCCTGCCCTGCTCAGCCCTGACTTGCCTGCCCTTCCCCACAGCGCGAGCCCGTGGTTTTAACCCACTTTAATTGCACGGGTTAAAACCACAGACTCGCACTGCAGGGAAGGGCGGCAGAGAGCAGGTGAGTCACGGCCAGTACAAAAAAGTTAAACACCCCCCCCCCAAAAAAAAAAAAAAACAGACAGCAAACACATGCGCAGACCATCTACAGATGGTCTGCACATGCATCAGGATCGCTACCTAGCGATCTGTGTCGGCAGATGGGTGCGTGCCTCCGATCGTCCCCATTAGTATATTCGCATTTGCAGAATCGATCAGCCCTGCGCAGATCGGACACGGATCGGTCACGATTGGGCAGGTTGGTGGATCTAGCCCTTAGTTGAAATGGCCAACCTCCTGCAATAGTAAACCTAGGATTATATGTGAATATACGTAGGACAATTGATTTGGTATAAACGTGAGCACATAAGTAGAATGATCAATGTGCCATTAACCTAAGTAGGATGATTGATTATGGCATAATCACGCCAGTAATAATAACTCTGCATTGTAACATCTCTACAGCAGCTCTTAAGGACGTGCGGTTTTAGATCCGCGAGGTCCGTCAGGTCCATGAGGTAACATAGTAACATAGTAGATGACGGCAGATAAAGACCCGAATGGTCCATCCAGTCTGCCCAATCTGATTCAATTTAAAATTTTTTTTTTTTTTTTTTTTTTCTTCTTAGCTATTTCTGGGCAAGAATCCAAAGCTTTACCCGGTACTGTGCTTAGGTTCCAACTGCCGAAATCTCTGTTAAGACTTACTCCAGCCCATCTACACCCTCCCAGCCATTGAAGCCCTCCCCTGCCCATCCTCCACCAAACGGCCATATACAGACACAGACCGTGCAAGTCTGCCCAGTACTGGCCTTAGTTCAATATTTAATATTATTTTCTGATTCTAAATCTTCTGTGTTCATCCCACGCTTCTTTGAACTCAGTCACAGTTTTACTCTCCACCACCTCTCTCGGGAGGTCTGTGTTTTATCCCTTCCCCTACTCAAAATAGGTGGTTTTCACTTATGTGCTAATCACTAATTTTCAGCAGTATGAGGAGGCCACTGAAAAATTCTCAGCCCAACCAACAAGGCTAGGGCAGTCTCCGAGGACTATACACAATCCAGCAATTTTCCTCTTTTTACGTTCTCTATTTTTTCAACAGAATGAAGAACAGTGGAAAATCACTGAACTAAGTGTATACAGTATTCCCCCGAAATTCACGGAGGTTACGTTCCTGGAGCACCTGCGAATTTCAAAAAATCGCGAATGCTATACTGTATTGGATACAGGGATCAGAGGTGGGAGAGGGCTGCAGAACAGTGCTGGGGGGGGGGTTGGCGTTTCTCACTTCCTCAACCTGTTAAGCACCGAAAAGGGTGGTTGATCATTGGAATGATCTTCCACTGCAAGTAATTGAGGCCAGCAGCGTGCCAGATTTTAAGAAAAAATGAGATAAGCATGTGGGATCTCTTCATGGAAGAAATTAGGGGGGGGGGTGTCGTTAGAGTGGACAGACTTGATGGGCCTTGGCCCTTTTCTGCCGTCATTTTCTATGTTTCTAGGAAACCGAGCCGGAAAGAATTTTGGCACACTTTTCGGTCTGTCATTGGCTGTTAGTCTGTGTCTGCTGTAAGCCCCGGGACTTTCCCTGGAGCCATTCTAGTTTAAAAACACGCACGGAAAAAAACGCGAATGACTTGAGTCCGCAAAGTTGGAACCGTGAATTCGCGGGGGGGGGGGGGGTCATACTTTAGTTCTTGATGGACAGCGCCCCAGTTTTGTTGGTTGGGCTGAGAACTTTTCATCGGCCCCTCGTAGTACCTGGCTAAGTGCCAGTGAAAATGAGCAGATTTCCCCAAACAAGTGTTGCTGTTTCTGGCCATTTAAATCATTTTGAATTTTGACCCTTATGTGTATAAACTGACCTGAATCCCAGACGAGCAACTTTCTGAAAGCCTTTTTGAACTGGTAGATATCCTTTCAAAAATTATTTCTCCGCATAGGTACGAGATCTGCATCTCTCCAGCAAAAGTGACTCCTGGAAAGAAAAAAAAAAAATTATTCTGAATAGTCTTGAAAAATCTCACTAAAGTGCCCTTTACTTACGGGAAATCCTGTCATAGTATCAGATTCAACAACAACAACAAAAATAAAACCCCAACAACATGAAACCCCCAAACTCGGTGGCCTAATGCCCATAACATCGCATTTGAAAGGGTTCTTAATTTCCCCTGTGGTTTGCAGGAACATGACATAGCATTTCAATTTGCTCTAGCTTTCAGAAACGCGACAGAAAGGTAACAAAGCACCATAGAAGGAACATGACAAGAGGGGAATGATTTTAGGATACGAGACATCTCAAATAACTCTGTACTATCAGGCCCAATACTTCCTACTTCTTATACAGTAGCAGAATAGGATGTAAGCAATTGGTCTCCTCTGAATCTATTGCACCTATTTGTTAAGAAATAGTTTAACCCTGGAGCAATGCCCTTGACTTTGAGATCGATTGGCCCGTGTTTTGAAAAGCTTTCCTTGTGCAGGAGGGCATGCATGGATGTCCTGCCCGACGAGAGCAGGGGACGGGCAGGATGGGTGGGGCTGGGTGGGCCCAGACAGAAAATCTGGTAACCCTAGGTTCACAGTAACTATGTAGAAAGACTTTTGGTTTGGTTCAGGTAAATCACTTAGGCCAAAAGTTTCCCATTCTTTCTCGTACATACAGTCCGGTTCCTCTTTTCCTCTTTGTCTACCCGTCCTAGGGTTACCAGAGGTCTGGATTTACCCAGACATGTCCTCTTTCTAGATCTGGATGAAACCGTACATACCTGTCTCTAGAACAGCATAACTTGATATGGGAAAGCCTTGCCGAATTCCACGCAGGTCTCTTAAGTAGCCTGGTGGATGGGCTAGTGAACAATAGCGAGAAGGAGCCAGGCCCATAAGCCACTCTAACCACTACATTTATGGTGGAAAATGTGAGGCCACCAAAACCCTACTCTACTGCCATATAGTTGCCACCAGCAGCCATAAAAGCTATTAGGGAGGTAGACAAGTGGGTAGAGTAGGTTTGGGGGGGTGGAGGGGGGCTCACCTTATGGTGAGATGTGCATCTGGCATCCTTTATGCGATGTTTTCTGCAGCGCCCTCTAAGGTCTTCCTCTGCTTCCTTGTCCATTTCACAGCTGGCCCCTCCCACATCCAAATGGTCTAGCTCAGTGGTCCCCAACCCTGTCCTGGAGGACCACCAGCCAGTTAGGTCTGCAGGATAGCCCTAAGGAATATGCATGAAAGAGATTTGCATGTAATGAAGATGATAGGAATGCAGATCTGCCCCATGCATATTCCTTAGGCCTATCCCAAAAACCCGACTGGCTGGTGGTCCTCCAGGATATGGTTGGGGACCACCGGTCTAGGTTTAAAGGTTTTGGACGTGGATGTTTCTGTGATAAAAAATGGTGTGTACAGTTAGGTATCCTGGATGTACCTGTTGGCCAAGACGTCTAAAGAGGTGATTAAAAAAAAAAACAACGAAATTGCGGGGGTGGGGGGAGGGGGGCATCTTATCAGTTTGCCTTTCGAAAATGGACATTTCTGAGCCTCCGAATTTGGATGTCATATGGTTCATGCCTAAATCGGACTTAGGCATCCTTTTTTGAAAATGGACCTCCACATTTTCTATCTTTTAACTGGTCTTCAATTCATAAGAAGACTTTACCTCTTATCCTTTGGCTTTCTAATTTCTTATGAACCAGATGTGGGTGTTGGTTTTTTTTTTTTTTTTTTGGCTCAATTATAAGAATTTTTCCTGACTTATTACTAGTGACCCAAGTTAGAAGAAGCAGCTTTTTGGCCTTGAGACCAAAGATTTTGGCTCTTTCTGGGACATTTATTGTGAAATTTCCTCCACGTTGTTTTTTAACCTTTTACTCTAATTCATACTTCTTCCTGGAGCCAAAACAGCGTCTGGAATTTTTGATTGCTAAGGAAGTCCAGTAGTTTCTAAAGCTTAGCCCACAGGACCTTAACCAGCTGTTCTAAACCGTTGTGCAACTCTTTATAAAGGCTATATATTTTTTCCCCTTTATTCTTGCGTAATCTTGACTCTCCAATTGTGAGCTAAAGTATAATGTTTAATATTTCCTTTTCATCTTTAATCTTATTTCATATTTCACAAAATATTTCTGATAAAAGTTTCATAATTTTTTTTAAAAAAGGTTGTTTCAACCTTAAAAAAATAATTTTACCACAGGTTTAATTTTTTCCACCCACCTCACAATTTTTTCCACATTGAGTAGGGCTGAGTAACAGCTGGAATTGCAAGGCCAGACCAAGGCCAAAACTGTAGACGCTTTAAATATTCCTTCACCTATGTTTTTTGCTATGTACTCTAGTCTAAATTGTATGTGAACCGAGTTGCGCTCCACTGGGAGATGACCCGGTATATAAACCAAAGATTAGATTAGATTAAATATTGCCCCCGACAGTTGCCCGAATAGGTACTCAGGAAATAGCACTGAATATTGATACTATTGATAAATTATACTCATATAGCCAGCTTTGGTGTCTGGGTTTGATAAGACTGCCAACTGGTTCCAGATTCACAGGGCAGATTGATCCAGTCCTGGGTTTACCCCAGTGCATGCTGGGACCTGTAGTCTTGGGGAGTTACATGGGGAAATCAGAACTACAACATCCTACATGCAACAGGGTAAACTCAGGAAGGGATCAACCCTATCCTGCAAATCTGGATCCAGCTGGCAGCCTTGAAGTCAATGACGACCATAGTGTTTAAATGATCTAAGGGCAAGATTTTGCTGTCTTAATTCAGGGGGCTATTTTGATGCCCTAATCTTCTTGGATAGTTGTCTAGTTACCAGTACCTGTATAATATGTGACTTTGCCTTAATTCTAGCTATGGACTTTCCTGGCACTAACTAGGTGACCAGAAAATTGGATAGAGGGAGTGTGCTAGATGTGGTGTATTTAGATTTTAGCAAAGCCTTCGGCAGTGTTTCACACAGAAGTCTAATAAATAAACTGAGTGCCCTAAGGATGGGCCCCAAAGTGACGGACTGGGTCAGGAACTGGTTGAGTGGAAGGCGAGAGAGGGTAATGATCGCTCTGAGGAAAGGGAGGTCACCAGTGGTGTGCCTCAAGGTTCTGATCTTGGGCCTGTTCTTTTTAACATTCTTATAAACGATATTGGTGAAGGGCTGCAGAAGCCCCTGGAGATACATCCTTGGTATGAGAGGATATTGCATCCCCTGGAGGGTAGGTCTGGACTACAGGATCACTTCCTGTCTCTCTGTGGTGATGGTCTCCCTTCAGGACACCTTTCTCCTCCATTGCAGCACAGAGGTGACCAGACTGGAGGCGGGACTTCTCTACTATGTCCCTGTAGGCCACTATACTTCTCTGTCTGCCTCAGCTCCTTGATGTCTGCTATTCTAGCTTCCAGAGATTGGACCCATTCCCTGAGTGATAGGAGCTCTTTGCACCGAGAACACACATACGAGAGATTAGCAAACATTCTACAGTTTTTAAATGCTGCAGAGTCTGCAGTTGTGCCGAGATTCACAGGAAGTTGGTTCCAGGCAATGGGACATGCAATTGAAAACATATCCTCACAAGTTTCCTCAAGAATAGCCACATGACCCTTCTGTTCTTAATTAACTATTTGGAACATACTGTAGCTATATACTATTACTATCAATTATTTCTATAGCACTGTACAGAATCACAAAGAAGACAGTCCCTGCTCCAAAGAGCTTACAATCTAAACAGACAAGACAGACAAGCAGGATGTCATGGATACAGTTACGGAGAACGGTTAATCAGCTGGCTGGGTTGGAGGGCAGAGGGGAGTACAGGACAATCAAGCCATTGTGACATCACTGATGAGGTTGGCTCTTATTGGTGGAATGAGGCAATGTGACATCACAATCTCAGCTCAACTTCCTAAAGACAAACAGGATGTCATGGATACAGTTAAGAGGAACGGTTAATCTGCTGGCTGGGTTGATGGGCAATGGGGAGTAGTATTTTGGATTGAAGGCTATATCAGAAAGGTGGGTTTTCAGTCTGTTTTTAAACAAGGGAAGGGGCTTGACGGATAAACTCAGGTAATTTATTTCAGGCATAGGGGGAAGCTAGATGAAAGGAACAAAGTCTGTAACTGGCAGTGGAGGAGAAGAGTAACGTTAAGAGTGACTTATCTGAGGAACAGAGTTCTCTGGGAGATGTGTAAGGAGAGAGAAGCGAGGAGAGATATTGAGGGACAGCTGGATGAACACACTTGCAGGTCAGCAATAAAATCTTGAACTGTATACGATGGCAGATAGGGAGCCAGTGAAGTGACTTAAGGAGAGGGGTACCAAAACAAAACACACTCCAAAGAAACTGCCACAACCTAAACTAGACACTACAAAAAGGCAGAATAGTCAAAGGTTCCAGAAAGGGGTCGCTCAGAGGAAATGAAACACCCAATCACACTAAGCTCCGCCCCTTTCCAGCTGACTCGCATCTTTACAGCTTCCAGTTAGGTTCCTGATGAAGGGTTTGCCTCCGAAACCAATCTGGTTGAACCTGGTGTTCTGTTGCATTTTATTTTGAGTTAAGTTGGTTTTCATTTTTTGGTTTTACATTTTGCTGGGGAGCTGGCTGGATTGGTTCTGCGAGGGGCCGCTTAGAGGTTTGCTTTGTTTTCGCCCTAATTTATATCTATAGTTGCTTTGAGTTGAGAGTGATTTCACTTTATTTGATTACTGCACACATTGGGGGGGGGGGCCCAGTGATGGTGTGCGGGTGGGGGTTGTTAACCTCTGCCTGGTTCGTGAAGCATTGGAGCTTGTCTCCCGTTGCTGCTTGGACACACTGAGGGCTCCCCATACATATATAAAATACTAGCTGATGACCCGGCGTTGCACGGGTATTTAATTATAGCAATAACACAGTAAATGGATTCAAATAAAGATACTTTATAGTGGTGAATGAAATTATATTTTTACAGCTTTATAAAAAGTACAATAATCAAATTATAATGCGAAATATTTGACAAAATGAATACAATACAACAAACACAAAACTTGATTATAAACAACATTTTTAGTTTCACCTCCAGGAGCAAGAACATATAAATTCTTGGGTGAAGAGACCCCCAGAACATATCACCCCAGGTAGTGAGGGATCTGCATACCAAGTTTCGATCAAATTGGTCAAGCCGTTTATTATTTACTGTGAGAATGGCAGCTGTTTACATTTTTTCCATTGACATGAATGGGTGAAATCTGATTATCTGTTTGCAGCTCCGCCCACGTGTGCGGGTGGGCCACGAGACCCCCAGAACATATCACCCCAGGTAGTGAGGGATCTGCATACCAAGTTTCGTTCAAATCGGTCAAGCCGTTTTAGATTTACTGTGAGAATGGCAGCTGTTTACATTTTTTCCATTGACATGAATGGGTGAAATCTGATTTTCTGTTTGTAGCTCCGCCCACGTGTGCAGGTGGGTCGCGAGACCCCCAGAACATATCATCCCGGGTAGTGAGGGATCAGCATACCAAGTTTCGTTCAAATCGGTCAAGCCGTTTTTGCGTGATCGCGGCACATACATACATACATCCGATTTTATATATATAGATTTTGTGGCTTAGTGTGATTGGGTGTTTCATTTCCTCTGGAACCTTTGACTATTCTGCCTTAAGGAGAGGGGTGACATGAGCGTAGCGAGGTTGATAGAAGATGAGTCTCGCAGCACAGTTTTGCACAGATTGCAGGGGGGAGAGGCGGCACTGCGGGAGACCAGTTAGGGAGTACATTGCAGTAATCTAAGCGTGAGGTTACGAGAGCTTGGACAAGGGTCTGGGTAGTGTGCTCCTTTTTCAATGTCTTATGTATTAAAAAAAATTTTTTTTTAAAGCATCCCTAGTTTGAACTATTCTGAGGGAAGACAACATTCTTAAAAAAGTGTTTTACTCAGGGTTAAATTTGCATCTACCATGACAGGAATGAACTTTGCTCCTTCAGCTGGGCTGTACGGAGCATGATCTCAGTCTCAGATTTACTGCTAACACACATCGTAGTGCTTGCAATTGTTTAACCTGTGTGAAGGATATGGCAATACTTGAGAGGGTCCAGAGGAGAGCGACACGAATGATTAAGGGCATGGAAAACCTTTTGTACACTGAAAGATTGGAGAGACTGGGGCTCTTCTCCCTGGAAAAGCTGAGACTTAGAGGAGACATGATAGAGACCTACAAGATCATGAAGGGCATAGAGAGAGTAGAGAGTTTTTCAAACTTTCAGAACATAAAAGAACAAGAGGACATTCGGAAAAGTTGAAAGGGGACAGATTCAAAATGAATGCTAGGAAGTTCTTCTTTACCCAACGTGTGGTGGACACCTGGAATGCGCTTCCAGAGGACGTAATAAGGCAGAGTACGGTACTGGGGTTCAAGAAAGGATTGGACAGTTTCCTGCTGAAAAGGGGATAGAGGGGATTACTGCACAGGTCCTGGACCTGTTGGGCTGCCGCGTGAGTTGACTGCTGGGCATGATGGACCTCAGGTCTGACCCAGCAGAGGCATTGCTTATGTTCTTATGTTCTTATGTGAATGGCATTGAATATTTCCCCTGCCTATGATAGGAGCAGTCGTAGACAGAATTTATCACTGTTCCCGTCCCCGTGAATAACTGCAGGAAATCATCATCCCCGTGTCATTCTATAAGGAGATAGGGAAGAATTGGAGTATGAATGGGCCCAGCCACTGACGAATGCTGGTGGGGAAGGACTGAGGTTGAGATAGACACTAAAGAATGACACAGGATGGTTTCCCGTGGTTATCCGTGGGGATGGGGACAAATTCTGTCACCTTGTCATCCTCCGAAGGTCCATCAAGCCCAAGATCCTGTCTCCAACAGTGGCCAATCTAGGTCCCATGTACTTGGCAGAAGCCCAAAGAGTAGCAACATTCCAAAGCTGAGATTGTGATGTCATAATGCCTCATTCCACCAGTGCCTAAGAGCCAACCTCAGCAATGATGTCACAATGGCCCACAGAAGAACATAAGAGCTGCCATACTGAGACAGACCGAAGGTCCATCAAGCCCAGTATCCTGTTTCCAACAGTGGCCAACCCAGGTCCCAAGTACCTGGCAGAAACCCAAAGAGTAGCAACATTCCAGAGCTGAGATTGTGATGTCATAATGCCTCGTTCCACCAATGCCTAAGAGTCAGTCTCCTCAATACAATGATACACCGGCTATATATCACATCCCCATATTAATAACACTGCACAACAAAGTTTTTGCTTCCTGAACACTGCTGGGTGTTTCTTATAGAATTTTGGGTGCTGATCATGAATATTACATCAAAAATTACCCATCACGTACCATTTCAGAGAAATCTTCAATTTTGTCGTGATTTTTTCTTATATTTGGATGCAAACAATTTTTTCTCCCATAAGTGTCTTATCAACAATGGTTTGTGCCGCCTGGGTATGTCCATGCATAAAATCTAGCCAGGTTGGAAGCTGTTTTATGGAAGATGACATCCTGGGCATGTCTGGGCAGGTCTGAACGAGCTTGCGCTGTCTCACCATGCTATAATGGTGGCTTCCATACACCGATCCTGCTCATTTGGTTAATATAGATAGTCCGTGTGTGTATATAGTATCAGTATAGTAAAGTATAGTAGTATAGTAGCTGTAGCAATATAACAGTAAGTAAGCTTGATGCTATAGACGTTTTGGTGTCGGGCAATATGTCTCGTCGGTGTCGTAACAGCCGCGACACATTCTGCTATATCTGTGGGGAATATACACTTACGCCTCAGAGACGTTCGATGACTGCCCTTGTAAAGAAAGCCTATCATCTGTATTTTGGCTGCAAAATAGGTGATCAAGACAAGCAATGGGCGCCTCACATTTGCTGTGCGACATGTGCTGTTAGTCTGAGAGCCTGGCTCAGAGGTACTCAAAAGACGATGCCATTTGCTGTTCCGATGATATGGCGAGAACAGAAAGACCATGTGACGGACTGTTATTTCTGTTTGACTAATGTGTCTGGTTTCTCTGCCAAAAACAAGAAGTCAATTGAATATCCTAATCTGCCTTCAGCAATGAGACCCATGCCACATGATGACAGTCTTCCAGTTCCGAAACCACCAGAGGATTGGACCTTAGACGAACCAGATGAAGAAACTGCAGTGCAGGGTTCTAACAGTGACATTGACCCGGATTTTGAACCATCCTCATCAGGCGATCCACATCTGATAACACAGTCCGAATTGAACGATTTGGTCAGAGATTTGGGTCTGTCAAAAGCAAAAGCTGAGCTGCTAGGTTCGAGACTGCAGGAATGGTGTTTGCTATCACCAGGTACGAAAATTTCTGTGTTTCGAGACCGGCATCATGATATAACCAAATTTTTTGCACAAGTCGACAGTCTCTGTTTCTGTTGTGACATTGAAGGATTGTTCTCGGTCTTTGGTTGTGATCACAACCCGGAAGAGTGGCGTCTTTTCATTGATTCGTCAATGTTAAGCCTGAAAGCTGTTCTGTTGCACAATGGCAACGTTTATCCTTCAGTACCTGTTGGCTATGCAGCACATATGAAAGAAACATATGAGAATATGGAAATGTTACTAAAGTATGTCCAGTATACCAGGTATAACTGGAATATCTGTGGAGACCTCAAAGTCGTTGCTCTGTTACTAGGACTGCAGCTTGGCTATACAAAGTACTGCTGTTTCATCTGCGAATGGGACAGCCGAGACAGAGAGTCGCACTATTCTAGAAAGAACTGGCCACTCCGTAAAAAGTTAGTTCCAGGACAGAAAAATGTAGCACATGAATCGCTTGTTGACCCGACAAAGATATTTTTGCCTCCTCTTCACATTAAACTGGGACTCATGAAGAATTTTGTGAAAGCAATGAACAAGGAAGGGGAAGGTTTTCGTTATTTAAGACAGATGTTCCCAAGAATAACTGATGCCAAGATCAAAGAGGGTATTTTTGTTGGCCCCCAGATCAGACATGTTATGAGTGACAAGCGATTTGAAGATCTGTTAGTTGGGCCGGAAAAAATTGGCTGGAAAGCCTTGAAAGACGTTGTTGACAATTTTCTGGGCAATTACAGAGCCCCAAACTACATTCAGCTGG
Organism: Geotrypetes seraphini; assembly: GCF_902459505.1. NCBI lineage: Eukaryota > Metazoa > Chordata > Amphibia > Gymnophiona > Dermophiidae > Geotrypetes > Geotrypetes seraphini. The sequence goes on from NC_047089.1 coordinate 252,705,142, forward strand.
TAGACAAACTTCTCAAAGCATACAAGAGAATGAAGTGCAATATGTCACTCAAGATTCATTTCCTCCATTCACACTTGGACTTCTTCCCCGCAAATCTCGGTGCTGTGAGTGACGAGCACGGTGAAAGGTTTCATCAAGACATAGCTACGATGGAGAAACGATACCAGGGCAATTGGAATCCGTCAATGCTTGCCGACTATTGTTGGATGCTACAACGTGATGCACCAGACACTGAATATAAAAGAAACTCGGGAGCAAAACACTTTTAATTCTGTTTCATTTAGTCGCTTGTGCGAAACGTAAACTTGACTATATATTTTATTGTCAGTAAACATAAAAATGTCTATTTCTCATAGTTCTTACGTGATGCAGTAAAACCAAAACCATATTTGAGCATACCAAGTTGGTACCTGTCATAATCACCAAAAACTTTTCAGGAATCAAGACTTAACCAAAAAATTGTTGTGCAGTGTAAAAGGATGGTTATAAGAGAATATTTTGATACTCAATCCTCAGAGGGAAAATGTACCCGTTGGCTCAAGTGTATAGAATACACTGAACCCACTCTTCACGGGATCTCATAGGATCAAAATATATTATATTGTGCAAAATATTTATTAAGTTTTTTTTGTAAAAGTTTTTTTTGTAATAAATATGAACTTATACTTAGCTTATAAAGCTCTTTCTTATTTTCTCATTTAAAATAGGAGCGCCTCCACCAACATGACCATGTTTCATGTACTTTCCTCAGGGTCGAGGCTCCCTTGTTAAATATTTTCTTGTGAGATTCGCTCCTCTCAATGTGAAAAAATGAAAGATTTCACATTGAGAGGAGCGAATCTCACAAGAAAATATTTAACAAGGGAGCCTCGACCCTGAGGAAAGTACATGAAACATGGTCATGTTGGTGGAGGCGCTCCTATTTTAAATGAGAAAATAAGAAAGAGCTTTATAAGCTAAGTATAAGTTCATATTTATTACAAAAAAAACTTTTACAAAAAAAAACTTAATAAATATTTTGCACAATATAATATATTTTGATCCTATGAGATCCCGTGAAGAGTGGGTTCAGTGTATTCTATACACTTGAGCCAACGGGTACATTTTCCCTCTGAGGACTGAGTATCAAAATATTCTCTTATAACCATCCTTTTATTAATATGGGGATGTGATATATAGCCGGTGTATCATTGTATTGAGTGGATTGAGATGGTCCGGCTATCTGCATAGCCACTCGGATAATTTCTATATCTAAGAGTCAGTCTCAGCAGTGATGTCACAATGGCTTGATTGCCCTATACTTGGCTCAGATAAGAGCAGAAGAATTGCCATAGAGAATGGCGTGGGGAAAGTTGTCCAAGTCCCTGCGGATAACCATGGGAAACCATCCTCTTGTCATTCTTTTTTTTTTTTTTTTTTAAACAATACCAAGACAATCTTTATTCCACATCTGTACTATAAAACATTTTTCATTCATTAAAGAGTGCAGCATTTCACTGGTGATTTAATCACATCTATATTCAGTGTCAGTTGTCTGTAGATACATTTCATGTGCTTTTGCTGCCCGTCCCCGTGAATAACTATGGGAAACCATCCCCGTGTCATTCTTTAAGGAGAGAGGAAAGAATCGAAGTATGAATGGACACAGCCACTGACCCTCAAGCCTTGCATTGAAGAATGCTGGTGGAGAACGATTGAGGTTGAGATGGACACTAAAGAATAACACAGGATGGTTATCCACGGGGAGGGGAATGGTGATGAATTCTATCACCGTGTCATTCTCTACTCAGAAGGCTGATTCAGTGCAGAACATTAAAAACTGTGTCCAGATATAGGACCACCACACTTTTGCGGGAATACTCTGCTCAGTGGCATACCTAGGGTATGTGGCACCCGGGACCCATCATTTTTTGACACCCCCCCCCCCATGTAAAAAATATTTTTTGTAATAACCATGAAACAGAATAAATGGTCAGAATAGAAACAGGCAGTGAAAATTTTCTTTTATTGAACCTCATATATGTAACCATTATTCCAAACATAACATAAATTATGTCTGAATTGTCATGACATCAGAAGTACATATGGAGTAGTTGCAGGTGATGCTTGGGACAGTTCTGATTGTGTTAGTTCGGTTTTATGTGTTTTTGAATAGAAGGGTTTTTATTTCTTTTTTGAAAGTTTTGTAGTCTGTGGTCGAGGTCAATAGGTTGTAGAGTTGGGGGTCGAGTGTTGCAGCTCGAATGGCTAGGAGGTTGTCGAACAGTTTTTTTTCTTTTGACGTTTTTGGTTGGAGGGTGTGTGAATGGTGCGTGAGTTCTCCTATGTCTGGTTGAGATGGATTGAATTATTTAGCTGAGGAAATTAGTTACCTCCCCATTCTACACACATTAATTCTCTTCCATTTTTGTTCCCATTATAAAAAAACACTGATAAGTTCCCAGAAAAAAAAAATACATTAAAATAAGAAGTGAAAACAAAGGCTCCTACAGATGAGAACATAACATAAGAATAGCCTAACTGGGTCAGACCGATGGTCCATCATGCCCAGTAGCCCATTCTCATGGTAACCAATCCAGGTCACTAGTACCTGGTCAAAACCCAAAGAGTAGCAACATTCCATGCTACCGATCCAGGGCAAGCAGACACTTCCCCCATGTCTTAATAACAGCCTATGGACTTTTCCTCCAGGAATTTGTTCAAACCTTTCTTAAAACCAGCAACGCTATCTGCTTTTACCATAACTTCTGGCCACTTCATTTTTAAGCTTAGATCTTTCCTTCCAAACAGAGACCTTGCTAGATATCAAATACAGAAAGGACAAGGTAACTTCACAAGGACGTAGCTGTGCAGGAAATGTGAATCTCCTCATACACCTACCATATAGTTGCAAAAATGTGCAAAGGTCTGTGTTTTTCTTTCGATCACTACATAGCCTAATGCCACATAAGCAGCGCTGTTACAAACATATTCTGAAGGTCAATGCTAAAGTTAACAAAGTCTCCTTCCTTGGACCACAAGGAGATACTGACAAACCACTGGAAGAGATCCCAAAACAACTACCCAGATACAACACCCAAAGACCCACTCAGTGTGTGAACCAGTTGAGTGGAGTGGACTAACTGGGGGGTGGAAATGGGCCCGGAGTTTGTTCAGCAGAATTTCCCAGACCACCTCTTCCTCTCAACACATTGACACGCTGCCACCACCACCACCATTAGGAACACTTCACCGGGTAGGCCAGCAATGCTTATAAACTTTATAAAACACATTATTATATTTTCTTATAAAGCACATATTTTAACTGAACTCTCTGACATCCTCAGCCTTGCCATTCACAAAAATAGAAGGAAGAAAAGTTCCCGTTTCCTGCTGTCTCATGTCCCTGGCCTATACAATATTTTTCTTCTGCAGACCCTTCAAAAGTCTGACCAAATCCTCGTTTCACTTGCATTATAAAGTACTGAGGATGCCATCTCTCCCCAATCCCAGGTCCTAAAGTCTAAGACAGTAGCGCAAACTAGGGCTGCCCGATTCAGGAAAAAAAAAAAAAAAAAATTTCGATTCGATTCAGCTTATTGAATTGGTTTTTAGATTCAATTTTCCTGCCCAATTGGGTGGGGTTTTTTTTTTTTTTCCAAACATCCTGGTGGGTTTATTTTATAGCTTTTTCACCCCCCTTTGGCTTCTCCTAACCATACTGGTGCTGTGGTGTAAATAAAATAAAGAAACAAAAAGGACTTTTCCTCTCTGTTAAATCCTAGCTCACGTTTGCGGTCTAACACCAGCTCTGGCAGGATATACATTTCAAATCTGACATATTATAATCACAAAACAGAAAATAAAATTAGTTTTTCTACCTTTTGTTGTCTGGTTATTTTTCAAATCTTGTTGGTCCAAGGCTCTGGTTGTCTTCTGATAACTTGCTTGCCAGGGTCTCCTTTCTTCTTTCTCCGTGCTAACCATCCATCTGCCATCTCTGTCCTCCCCTTCCGTTTCCCTTCCCTCCCCCAGATGTCTGGCATCTTTCCTTTTTTCGTCTCCCTCCACAGATCTACCTTTTCTTAACTACCCTTTCCCCACCACCCCAGGGTCTACCATCTCTTCCTTTCTTTTCCCAACTACCCTCCTATCCAGTATCTCTATCCCCCCCTCCACATCATCCCTTGTGTCCAACTTCTCTCCCTTTCTGTTCCTTCCCTCCCTAAAAACCATGGTCCATCATCTCTCTCCCTCTCCTCTATTTTCAGACCCATTATTTCTTCCCACCCAAAGTCCAGCATATGCGTGTCTCTTTGAACCCCCCCTTCCCTCCGTGTACTTCTACACCAGGGCCCCCCTCCCTGAAGGCCTGTCCCCCCCCTTAAAAGTCTGCATCCCACCCCCGAAGGCCTGTCCCCCCCTTGAAGGCCTGCCTGTCTGTCCCCCTTGAAGGCCTGCCTGTCCGCCTGTCCCCCCCCCCCCTTGAAGGCCTGCCTGTCCCCCTGGCCTGCCTGCCTGTCCCTCACCCCTTGAAGGCCTGACTGCCTGTCCTCCCCCCTTGAAGGCCTGCTTGCCTGTCCCCCTGGCCTGCCTGCCTGTCTCCACCCCCTTGAAGGCCTGACTGCCTGTCCCCCCCTTGAAGGCCTGCCTGCCTGCATGCCTGTCCACCCCTCCTTTGAAGGCCGGCCTGCCTGTCCCCCTGTCCTGGCCTGCCTGCCCGTTCCCCCCCCCCCCCGAAGGCCTGCCTGCCCGTCCCGACCCCGAAGGACCGCTCGCCACCCTCACCTCCCCGCACTACCTACGGTATTGAAGCAGCCCGCAGCAGGTTCGCGATGCCAGCGATCCCGGTGCTGCTTCCTCCGCCGTGGTCCTGCCCCCTCCTCTGACGTCAGAGGAGGGGTGGGACTGCGGCGGAGGAAGCAGCGCCGAAGCAGCACAGGGATCGCTGGCATCGCGATCCCGCTGCGGGCTGCTTCTCCGCCTCAAACGGTTGGGGGGGGCGGGGGGAAAATCCGGACATCGGGGGGGGGGCGGAACTGGATGCCAAGGCCAGGAGCACCCCCTCAGGGCTTGCACCCGGGGCGGACCGCCCCTCCCCGCCCCCCTATTGGTATGCCACTAACTCTGCTCTGTATTAGAGAGTTGCGCGGGGACAGAAATCCCATCCGTCCCCGCCAATATCCCACCCGTCCCCGTGAGGAATCTCACCCATCCCCACCAAAATCCCACCTGTCCTCGCAAGGAATCCCTCCATCCCCACCCGTCCCCGCAAAGAATCCCCTCCGTCCCCACCCGTGCCCCGCGAGGAATCCCCTCCGTCCCCGCCCGTCCCTATAAACTTCAGAAATAGTTATTTCATTTAATTATGCTACTGAATAAAAGGCTATGGTAGAAACCCATTTACAAATAATCAGAGACTTTATTAATTTGGAAATATTAATTGGGAAGAATACATACTTTGTAAACGGGTTTCTACCAGAGCCTCTAATGTAAATATAAATGCGCCTGTTTAACTTTCAAAATCCTATATGGTATCCTCTCTCCCTTTATCCCTCTTTCTTGGAATTCCTCAAACCCTAATACCACCAGATCCTCCCACAAATTAAAACTATCCTTCCCCTCACTAAAAGGCATTTCCCACACAGGAAAGCTAGGGACCTCCCTCCACTTCAAAATCATTGAGCTCTGGAACAACCTTACCTCCCCTCTTCGGAACTTGAGCTCTCTCCAAGTTTTCCGCAAACATCTGAAAACCTGGCTTTTCTCAAAAAATGTAAGTCTCCCTCCAACTTAGGAATCAAGGAAACTCTTATATCTTGGCATCCCAAGTCCTCTAAATTTTCTTCACACTTCTACCTCTAACCCTCTGTTGTAGTTCCTTATTTCTCCTACTGTAAACCGCGTCGAGCTCTACAAACGTGGAGATGATGCGGTATACAAACCTAAGGATTAGATTAGATTAGATAAATAGCTGATGAGAACCCCCAAGCTGTCAGCTGAGGACTTCCTTTGCAGTTGGCCGGGGGTCCCTTTTGCCAAGCTTGGCAGGCAGCAGAAGCGTCCCTGAGTCTGCCAGCGACTGCTGTGCTTGGTGGAGGGGAGTTCTGGCCGTCTCTAGAGGAGGTCCTCTGCTGGCGGTGCTTGGGGATCCCCACCAGTCACAGCAAGGATCAGCAAGTACTTCGACACTGTAGAAATAAAACCAGAAATGCATTCTTTTCTTTTGAACACAATACAAAGTCATCTGCTATATACATTTCCCAAAGCTAACATATTTTAGTCAATAAATTACGTTTTTTACCTTTGTTGCCTGGAAACTTATTTTTCCATAAAGTTGGTCCCAGTTTCTTTTTTCCCCTTTCCCATCTTCTGTTGCTGTCCATTAGTTCCTCTTACCATGGTCCAGCATTTATCCCTTTCTTATCTTACGTGCCTGCCCACCAGCCCCATGCCCAACATTTGTCCTTCTATCACCCCTCTCCAGCACCATGCCACATCTCTCCCTCCATTCCCTTCACCACTATGTCCAACATTCCTCCCTCTTGCATCCATTTCAATCTGTCCCACTGTTTCCTTTCCACCACAATATTTCTCCCTCTCATCTGTATCTCACTCCCTCCCTATGACCAAAAATTCTCCTTTCTTCCATTCCTCGTGTACACAACCATCTCTTTCCCTCCCTTCCTCCATTCTCTTTTCCAAGTTCATGGCTTGTGTTCAAAAACACACTTCCTCCCCCACCACAGCATCTCTTTCTCTCCCTTCCTCCATCCTCTTTCCCAAGTTCATATTGTGTCCAAAAACGCACTCCCTCCCCCACCTCAGCATCTCTTTCCCTCCCTTCCTCCATCCTCTTTCCCAAGTTCATGCCTTGTGTCCAAAAACGCACTACCTCCCCTCTTTTGTGTTCCACCTCTCAGCCCTCATCTGCAAGCAAATTACCAGCAAAATGGAGCTCGAGCCGCGAGGCTCGTCTTCTATTTCCTGTCTGCCCTACCCCAGCACACATAGCCGACCGGAAGTCTTCCCCGATGTCAGTGCTGATGTCAGAGGGATGGCTTTGCATAAGCCCTCCCTCCGACATCAGCGCTGACATCAGGGAAGACTTCCGGTCGGCTATGTGTGCTGCGGCAGAGCAGGTAGGAAAAAGAAGACGAGTCTCGCGGCTCGAGTTCTATCGAACCCCACAGGATCCCCGTGACCCTAGGGGGCGTCCCCACAAAATCCCCGTGACCCTAGGGGGCATCCCCACGGGATCCCCGTGACCCAAAGGGGTAACCCGCGGAATCCCCACAGGTCCCGCGGGATTCCCGTCGACCCAGTTCCCGTGCAGCTCTCTACTCTGTATGTTGTAGTGGCATGATTGCTTTGCCCTTACCTGGCCTGGGCAGTTTATTAAATTCTGGAAATGTACATAGAAGCGGGGAAGCCTCGAAGTTAGATTTTACTCTCAGCAGCACAGACTGTTCCTGTACAGTGGGTACAAAAGTAATCCCAGTGAGCAATGATGTGCTTTCAATAAAGACAGTCCAGTCTGTAAACTCCAGAACAGCACGTCTTTCTCTCAGGTTTAATGTCCTCTGGAATTTTTCCAGGTTTTTATTTTTATTTTTTCTGCAAGCACTTTATCTGTTCTGTTGTTTCACTGGGTGATTTGTTAGTTCCAGCAGTCTTACTGATTGAGCGTAAGAGTTCTATGAAAGACAGTCGGGCAAAGTAACAAATGGGAATGGTTGTCTTCGTTAACTGTCTTAATGTGGGGAAAAAGCGCACCATTTGAAAATATCACAGGCCATTTGATGACGGTATTGGCTGCTCGTAACATGCATGAGAATTTTATGATAATGAGGGAAAAGCCAGTAATTTATGCTAATAATCATAGGCGTCGGAACAGGGGGGGGGCCCACAGGGGCCATGGCCTCCCTAAAAATTGCCTGTTCTGTGGATGATCCAGGGGGGGGGTGGAACCCCCACTTCTTGCAAGGCTGGGAGCTGGGGCTGAGTCAGCTGACTGTACTTTAAGTAATCCCTTGTGCTTGTTTCCCCTGGCAGCCTGTTCTGCACTGTGTTCCCCCCTCCCTCGCTGCCCTGCATCCAGCCCCCTCACTCACTCCCTCCCCAGCCCTGCCAGTCTCTGCACTCAGTCTCCCTCCCTCCCTGCAAGGTTCTGTACCCTTTTCCCCCCCTTCCTCCTGATGCCTTGCAGGCCTCCACCGGGCCTGCTGTGAGACCTGATGGTCCAGCGGTGGCCGGGACCACCAGGGATTAAGGTTTGTGGAGGAGGCGGGAGGGAGATAAAAATAGAATCGGGCTGGGACAGGAGGTGGGAGGGATCCGTCCTGTTCCGGCCACCGCTGGACCACCAGGTCTCATGGCAGGCCCAGTAGAGGCCTGGAAACAGGTTCGGGAGGGGGGAGGGTCACTTCTGAATATAACCGAGAACCCCATTTTTAGGTCGTTTTTGGCCCAAAAATCTTAAGAATATAAGAATTTCCACTGCTGGGTCAGACCAGTGGTCTATCGTGCCCAGCAGTCCGCTCCTGTGGCGGCCCTTAGATCAAAGACCAGTGCCCTAACTGAGTCTAGTCTTATCTTGTTTTATATTCGAGTATATACGGTATCCGTTAAACATTACATAACCATATGACTATGTCAATTAAATATTCACTGCTACCTTATTACACGAAAGCATCAAATAGCTGAGTTTTCAACAATTTCTTAAAATTCACACAATCTGTGCAAAGTAACAGATTCCCTGCTAGTGTGTTCCACCATTTCCTACCGGCTATCGAAAACTTGGAAGTTTTCGTCTTCGCCTAGTGTACTCCCAGTTCCCTAACCGCTGCCAGCTTCATCCCTCCCTTAGACCTCAATGTTCTTCCTGGTCGATATACTTTCCAAAGAGTTTGGAAGCTCATTGGAGCTAGCCTTACAAAACTTGTTTTGTATCCTTTGCTGTAATGGAAGCCAGTGTAACTGTTTTAAAACAGTTGTAATATGGGCTATACTGGAAGTTCTAGCGATCAACCTGGCTGCCGAATTCATCAGTAACTTCAGCGCTTTACATGTTGTCTTGGCCAAACCAAAATAAAATGCGTTGCGATAATCTAATCTGGACAATTTTAGTGATTGGGAAAGTAACTGCAAATTATTGACGCCAATCACTCACTAAGTGTTACTGTTCTATAAACTGGGTGCGTTCTTGCACCTAATCCACATGTCTGTTATTGAGAAAGACATGGGGGAAGCCACTGCTTGCCCTGGATCGGTAGCATGGAATGTTGCTACTCTTTGGGATTCTAGAATCTTGTTACTCTCTGGGATTCCGGAATCTTCCTATTCTTTGAGATTCTGTATGGAAGGTTGCTACTCTTTGGGATTCTAGAATCTTGTTACTCTCTGGGATTCCAGAATCTTCCTATTCTTTGAGATTCTGTATGGAAGGTTGCTACTGTTTGGGATTCTAGAACTTGTTAGTCTCTTGGATTCCGGAATCTTGCTATTCTTTGAAATTCTGTATGGAAGGTTGCTATTCCTTGGGTTTTGGCCAGGTACTAGTGATCTGGATTGGCCACCAGGAGAACGGGCTACTGGGCTTGATGGACCATTGGCCTGACCCAGTGGGGCATGTTCTTATGTGAGCAATCAAGCCATTGTGACATCACTTATGAGGTTAGCTCTGAGGCACTATGGAATGAGGCATTATGACATCACAATTTCAGCTCTGGAATGTTGCTCTCATTGGGGTTCCGGAATCTTGCTATTCTTTGAGATGATGGAATGTTGCTATTCCTTGGGTTTTGGCCAGGTACTAGTGACCTGGATTGGCCACCGTGAGAACGGTCTACTGGGCTCGATGAACCATTGGTCTGACCCAGTAAGGCTATTCTTAGGTTCTTAGGTTCTTAATCATATGCACCAGTTTATATCATTGCCTTTTAATTGAATTAACTGCAAAAAGAGAATAAGGACGCATTGTCTTCTGCCCAATCAATTCAAATGGTAACCGGCTGCCATATTTTTAGCATTCTGACTTTCTTGTTATTTTCCTGCTGCAGCCAACTCAAATTTATAGGTGTCTGCTGTCTGGTTCTATATTTTTATGCTTCGGTGGTTGGCCATGAGGCATTATCTGCGGCCAGACCGTTCTCTTCTTTGATAGTAATTGTAATGATTTTCATTTGATGATGAGCGTTCGCAGTGATTTCTTGAACTGGTTTATGAATTTTGTTCTGAGATGACGCTGTGCAAAATCTTTTCAGAATACTTGGATTCTTTTTTCAAAAAAAAGACATCTGAAGGCGAGAGGTGCTCTAGAAGGCTCATATGTGATGTCAATTTTAGGTAAATCTTGTATCGATCCAAAAGGAAGTAGCACCAGGTGTAAAAAAAAAAATCTAATTTTCTCTAAGACCAAAATAGCCAAAGAGCTGTCAGTGCCTTTATGTCAGGAGAGAGAAATTTCATTTTGTGTGAACCCAAAACCCCAAATACAATGTCAAGCAAACCATTTGGATTCCGCTCAGCTGCAGACTTTAAAGGTGATCACTGTTTACGCAGATATGAAATATTTTATTTTGGTAATCCTTTCCAAAATGAAGTTTAAGTCCATCATATGACATGTTTCTAGTCCATTAAATCAAACGGTTTGATTTGTTGTAAGCTGCTTCTGTTCAGCAAATGCTTTTTGCCATAAAGGGGAGTGCTAAAAGTGTCCCAACACAAGGGATGGGAAGAGTCCTGGAAAACCCATAGCAAAGTCGAATTAATCCATAGAAACATAGAAATAGACGGCAGATAAGGGCCACGGCACGTCTAGTCTGCCCACCCCAATGACCCTCCCCTACCTTTCTCTGTGAATAGATCCCACATGTCTATCCCATCTGGCCTTAAAATCTGGCACACTGCTGGCCTCAATCACCTGAAGTGGAAGACTATTCCAGCGATCAACCACCCTTTCAGTGAAAAAGAATTTCCTGGTGTCCCCGTGCAGTTTCCCGCCCCTGATTTTCCACGGATGCCCCCTTGTTGCCGCGGGACCCTTGAAAAAGAAGATATCTTCTTCCACCTAGATGCAGCCCGTGAGATACTTGAATGTCTCGATCATGTCACCCCTCTCTCTGCGTTCCTCGAGTGAGTATAGCCGCAATTTATCCAGCCGTTCCTCGTACGGGAGATCCTTGAGTCCCGAGACCATCCGGGTGGCCATTCTCTGGACCGACTCCAGTCTCAGCACATCCTTACGGTAATGCGGCCTCCAGAATTGCACACAGTATTCCAGGTGGGGCCTCACCATGGATCTATACAATGGCATAATGACTTCAGGCTTACGGCTGACGAAACTCCTGCGTATGCAACCTATGATTTGCCTTGCCTTGGATGAAGCTTGCTCCACTTGATTGGCAGTCTTCATGTTCTCACTGATGATCACCCCAGTACAAATGTAGGGGCTGATATTCGGCCCACGAGGGTGAGTGGCTTGCAAGCAGTTTTCAGCTATGGGGTGAACCAAACTTGCCTATTTGATACTGAGGCATGCACGGCTCCCGACACTGAATAACTGGGTTGGGTCTGACCTGGAAGTTAAGAAGACACCAGCTGATAATCAGACTGGTGCCCAGATAAGTCGCATTATAAAGTTAGGACAGTCTTTTTCCTGTCCTAACTTGTGGATCCTTATACTAAGCCACATTTCTCACTAACACAGTGCTAGATGATGGAAAATCTGGACCCTTAGCCCCGCCCTCAGGCCCGCCTATCCACGCCCCCTGCTTCCTGCTCTTGTCGGGCAGGGAACAAGTCCGCACATGCGTGGCCATCACCCGGACTTCATGCGCGGACTTCCTCCCTATCCGACACAGTTTTTTCGAAACCCAGACAAAGTGGGGGGCGTGGCTTGGCTGCAGAGCAAGATGGACGGGTGATCTTTCAGCTCTTCCCTCAAGCGCACTATTCAGCTGATCTGTCAGCGAATTTGATCAAGTTTCTTCCTAAATGTATGGCTTGGAAAAATGATGTTCGAGGTCTCTTCCTATCTTGATTTTAGAAAATTGTTAAAGACTCAACTGGTATCTTAATGCATTCTGCTTCATTTTTTCAATCAAGTTCCTTATATTCAACTTGACGTATTTTATCTGTTCTATGTGTTACTTCTTTCCCTGCCATGCCAGTATTTTCTGCTTAATATTGTAAATGCTTTCTGTCTTTATCTGTTTAAGTCCATTATTCTAATTTGTATTTTATCTGTACCCCATGTATTAGTTCACCTTGTTGTGAACCGCCTAGAACTTTTTCGGTATGGCGGTATAGAAGAATAAAATTATTAGTATTATTAAAAAATAGAAGAACTCTCTCAACAACAACTTGGATTATAACCTATGGCATCTGGGAGGCAAACCAGACTGGACGCTGCCTTCGCAGCGGCTGGCACAGCTAAACGTTCCAAGCCAGATCCACCAACGCCCTCAAAAGTGCCTCTCCCAAAGGACTCGGCTAGCATAATCTGCCAGCCATATGTCTCCAAGTGGATATTCAAAGACATCAAGCCTCCAAATGATATAAATTAATATACGAGTACCTCTCAAAAAAACCAAGAACAAGCTTAAGAGATATCTGGTGTATGGAAACACAACAAAACATTTATTTCTACTACTCAATGCCTTTCTCTCCGTGGCCCCCTTCTGTTTCCCCCCCATCCCAGAGCAAAGCATGATTGCTGTCTGCCCCCCCAAAGCACCCCCCTTTCCCTCTCCCCCTCCACTTTTTACCAGCATGGGACATCTCGCAGAACCCGCAAGACAAACTCCTGCCGTCGCTGAGATAAACCGCTGCTCAATCCACTGCACATGCCCCAAGCCGGCGCACATGCCGCGAGCCGCCCCATGCGCTGCATATAGAATGTGGCCACGGAAGCACATAGCAAGGTAGCAGGGATCACGACCTCCTAAGTGCGCATGAGCGCTTAGGGTTTTATTATAGAGGATATTTTGGACTCCAGTCAGACTTCAAAAACTGGATAACACAAAATCAAATAGATACTGGCACTGTCATCTTGAATTGGGGACACTGGATCATCTTTTATTTTATTGTCCGTTGATACTTAATTTCTGGAAATCAATTTGGGGTCAAATTAATTTTGTTTTAGGTGTCTCCATTCCGTTGTCATATGATGTGATTTTATTTGATTGTTGATTTCTTTGAATTTATAGATCTACAACGTATTAACTGAGTTGAGATGATATTCACAAGAACATAAGCATTGCCTCTGCCGGGTCAGACCAGGGGTCCATCGTGACCAGCAGTCCGCTCCTGTGGTGGCCCCCCAGGTCCTTGACCTTTAAGTTCCCACCACCTACATTGTTTGTGCCCTAATCCTGAAGTACCCTGTATAGTAACCCTCTATCTATACCCTGTAATCCCTTTCTCCTTCAGGAAGTCATCCAATCCCTTTTTGAAACCCAACATTGTCCTCTGTCCTATCACCTCTCTTGGAAGCGCATTCTAGGTGTCCACCACCCTCTGAGTGAAGAAGAACTTCCTAGCATTCGTCTTGAATCTGTCTCCTTTCAGTTTTTCTGAATGCCCTCTTGTTTTTGATGTCCCCGCTAGTCTGAAGAATCTGTCCCTCTCCACCTTCTCTATGCCTTTCATGATTTTGTAAGTCTCTTATCATGTCCCCTCTAAGTCTCCGCTTTTCCAGGGTAAAGAGCCCCAATTTCTCTAGCCTCTCAGCATATGAAAGGTTTTCCATGCCCTTAATCATCCTTGTTGCTCTTTTCTGGACCCTCTCGAGTATCGCCACATCCTTCTTAAGGTGCGGCGACCAGTACTGGACGCAGTACTCCAGATGCGGGCGCACCATCGCTCGATATAGCGGCAGGATAACTTCCTTCGTTCTGGTAGTGGTACCATTTTTGTATGATTTTTGTTATATATATTTTATTTTTAAAACTCAATAACAATTATTGAACATTATTTGAGACATCGTTGAAACCTAAAAGTCCAACTGAGAAAAATAAAGATAGATGACTTTGATTTTTCACGATTGCAACACAAATTTGGTCTTAATAAATCACAAAATTTTAGATGGTTGCAGTTGAAGCAGGCCATTCAGGAGGGGTTCCCTGAATGGAAAAATCTTGAAAAGCAATATAGCTTGCTGGTCTTATGTTTTCAGGCGGACTTCCTGGGATACCAGGCTGCTAAGTGGTATAAATTAATATCTGGATTTTTGAATAAGAAACCAAAGACTGGTCTGCATGACATTTGGAGCATTGAGATAAAGCATCAAATTACTGTGTCTCAATGGCCACGTATTTGGGCTTGGAGGATGAGAAGTACGGCGTTGGCATCTACGAGACAAACTTGGTTTTTCTCGTTACATAGAGCAGTTTGGACCCCAGTTTGTTTACAGAAATTAGATAGCTCTAAGTCTAATAGATGCTGGCACTGTCATCTCGAAGCCGGGACATTAGATAATTTAATATTCTATTGTCCGTTGATACTTAGTTTTTGGGAAATCCATTTGGGGCCAAGTGAATAATCTACTGGAAATTCCGGTGGCATTATCTATCATATGACACTGTGTTATTTGGTATTTCCATGAGAGCCAAGAGTCAAATCTCTTCTAATAATAATAAACTTTTACTCATTATGAAAGGGGTTGCCATACAGCAAATTATGAAAAACTGGAAAAATTGGGATCAGCCGAACTATAATTTTGGGTGGAATTCATTATGCCACATCTTTGCTATGAGAAACTTTGGGAAGGTGGCTGACACCGGCGCTAACGGGAGGACCCTTGAAAAAGCTGAAAGCGAAACTCCTTCCATAATGCGCTCGAATTTGAATTGAAAGATCTTTGAGAAAATTATTTTCAGATACATCTTTAAAATGGAGCATGTGATAGCCATGCAGCAGGGGCATTTAAAAAAAAAAAATTAGGGATATTGTAATGATTGAATGTGACTTTTTCCCTTTGCACATACACGTCCAAGTTGGGGGGAGGACAAATGTTGGGTATGGGGGAGGGGGGGGATATTTGATGTAAAGTAGACTTTGATAGAATATTAATAATAATAATAATAATAACTTTATTCTTATATACCGCCAACAACCTTGCGACTTCTAGGCGGTTTACAATGAAGATAAATTGCACAGACATCGAATTACAGAGTGTAGCGGCGAATATCTGATAGTAGCAACAATAAAAATAATAACAACAGTTTATAGATTGCAGGACCGTGAAGTTCCATGCGGTTCACTATGAATTAGAAAAATTCCATAAATTGTGAGGAACATTCATAGTTAGGGATTAGAGGTTAACAGTTTACAAGATCTAAATTGGGGAGGGATTGCGATGGGGGCTATTGTTCCAATTCGTTACCTAGGTATTTCGAGAACAGGTATGTTTTTAGGTGTTTCCTAAATTCACCATAATTGTTTGAGTGTGTAATTAGATTTTCCAAGTCTTTGCCCCATAAGGCTGCTTGGTATGATAGAAGTTGTTGATGGTGTCTCTTATATTTGCATCCTCTGGCTGGTGGGGAAACAAATTTCTGGTGTGCTCTTCTCTCATGTCTGTTGGTTGGGAATGAGAAGAGATCTGTTATATATTTAGGGGCTAGACCGGATAATACCTTGAAGCAGAGACATCCCAGTTTGAACTTCGTACGTGCCTCCATTGGCAGCCAGTGCAGGAGTCGGTAGGAAGGGGTTATATGATATTAAGTGATATTTAAAGTGTAAATCATATATTGCACTTATTGAAAGCTTTTAAAATGAATAAATAATTCTTTAAAAAAGATAGACTGCTTCTTGTGGCCATCCAACTAATCGCCAGAAATTGGAAAAATTGGGATAGACTGAATTTTACTTTTGGGTGGGAAACAATTTGTTTATATTGCCATTATGAAAGAATGTTGGCGGAGCAATCTGGGAAAATTAGGAACTTTAAAGAAATTTGGGGCTCCTTTTATCAAGGTGCGGAATACCGCGCGTTCAACCGCCTGCCGCGCTAGTTGCTAACGCCTCCATTGACGAGGCGTTAGTTTTTAGGCTTGCTGCGGGGGTTAGTGCGTGATGAAATGTCCGACGTGCCAACCCCCCGTAGCGCGCCTTGATAAAAGGAGCCCTTGGAATCATTTGTTAAACACCTCAATGATTATTATTCACCTACCAGATTTGATCTTAGTTCCACGTGCATCCAGGAAGGGGGGAGGGAGGGGTAAATTGTTTCTGTAATTTGCAAGTATGTAAGTGCTGTTTATTGAATTTTTGAATGTACAGGTGTTGCACTTTTTATATGCTTAATAAAATCAATAAAGATTTATAAAATCAACAAAACCCAGAGAAAGTGCCGGGTTTTGAAAAGCCGTCCTCAAATCTGGACGTCTGGTAACCCTAGAAAAACTATCCATCCATGATGCATAAAAGACCTACCATACCAATCTTCTAAAAAAAAAGGCACCAAACAGATCGAGGAACTTCATCACACCACATAAAACCCCCTATAAACCAACCTGGACAGCGAAACCCTCTCTATCTACTTCCAAGAAAAAAATCAATTGCATACATACACATCACGATTCAACACCTCAAAACCCAGAAATTGCCCAGAACAACCCTTCCTCTACAACACATTATGGTAATCCACAAAATTAAACTACACAAAGCACACTGTATGCTTCTCAACATTCATTCCTACCAGAATACCTGGCCTTGGTCATACATGCAGAACACAGATAACCCCTATGCAAATACGGGACCACAAACTAAAAGTACTAATATATACAAATGAAACCCTAAGATTCAAGACTCTGTATGCTGTACAACCCCAGAGAAAAAGAAACAAATGCATTTCTTCATGAGCAGTGCAAAATACAGGCAGCAGATGAAAATTCTCAAAATTGACACATTTGAATCACTAAATTTAAAAGTAAAATCATTCCCCCTACCTTTGTTGTCTCCCTCCCTCCATGCTGTGCCTTGCCTTCTGGCCTGCTCCCGCCTGGCTGTTTTATGCCGCCCTCGGTGTTGTCTTCTGGCCGGCTCCCTCTTCCTCACTGCCGCAGCGCACAAAGCCGTGGGCAGCAGCTCCTAAGCGCATCCTGAGCCTGAACCAGAAGCCTTCTCTCTGATGTCGCAATGTCAGAGGGAAGGTTTCTGGGTGAGGTGTTGGACACGTGAAGAGCCGCTGACCGCAGCTTTGTGCACTGCGGCAGTGAGGAAGAAGGAGCTGGCCAGAAAATAAGACCGGGGCGGCATAAAACAGCCAGGCGGGAGCAGGCCAGAAGGCAAAGCACAGCATGGAGGGAGGGAGACAACAAAGGTAGGGGGAATGATTTTACAATTAGTACTAGTAAGGGGCGGAGTCTGGGGCAGAGATTGGGTGGGGTCTGGCCTACAACTTAGCCTGCGTTTTGGATTTCGGCCCCTTAATGTGGACTGAGTTTGACACCCCTGCAATAGACCTTACCAATGTGGAGAAGCTATGTCTGTGCAATACAGAAGCAAACACGCCAGTAAGCAGAACAGTGAGATTAAAGAGATTTAAAGCGATTTTGTAGAATAGGAGATTTGGTTAGTTTTGTTGTAATAAACTCCATAATTACTTTCAAATTTAAGTCTACAAAGCAGGACTGTGGCAAGAGTTATGCTATATACCAGTGTTCTTCAACAGCCGGTCTGCGGACCGGTGCTGGTCCACGAAATAATTTGTTTATTTCCACCGGTCCATAGGTGTAAAAAGTTTGAAGAACACTGCACAAAACAGCTCACCACATGGTCTTCCATGTGGTCCTACATTCTCCAACTCTGGCATGCAAATGAGGTCATTAATATTAAAACCAGGCTTCCGATCGATGCCCTAAACTTGCATGCCAGAACTGAGTCGGTAGGACTGACCTGGAAAAGCCAACAGATCTCGATAGACCTGTCGATCTGCCTATTTTTTTTCTTTTTTTTTTTTCTATGGACACAGATGTATGTGTGTGTGTGTGTGTGTCACACACACACAAATATCTGGCCCATAAAAAAAAATGCCATGCCACCTTCCCTCCCCTGATAACAGCTCTCCCCAGTGAGCCCACCAGAACCGCAAAAATACCACGCACCAGCCAAAATTGGCAGAAAGGATGCCTACACCCTCCTGCCACCATGGAAACTTCCCCCTGTGCCAGCCAAAATCAGCAGGAGGGATGCCCGCTTCCTCCTGCCCACCGTAACCTCCCCTCGCTGACCGCCCCAAGGCCCCCACTGAATAGACCCCTCCACTACCCCACTCCCCTTCCTACAAAAAAATATTGGCAGGAGGGATGCCCACTCCCTCCTGCCAAAAGATGCTCCCCAAATCCCCCACACCACCCCAAACCCCCCTCCCCCCCGGTATCTGTAAATTAGTTGACAGCAAAAGGGATGCCCAGTCCCTCCTACTTCTCAGGCCAGTTTGGGGGTCCTTGTGGGGAGCAGGGTTAGTACGAGGGGGTTTGTGGTGGGCAGGATTTTGGCTGGTATGGGGGGGGGTGAGAGTTTCTGCAGTGGCAGGAGGGAGTGGGCATCCCTCCTGCCAATTTTGGCTGATGCAGGGAGGGGGTTCTGCAGTGACAGGAAGGAGTGGGCTTCCCTCCGACCTCCATTCTAGTTCTGGGGGTCATCATGGGGGCCGGTATCAGTGGAGGGGAGGGGGCTGGCATGGGCATTTTTTAAAATAGGGCAGATATTGTGTGTGTAATGCTTACACAACATCTGTGCCATTAAAAAAGCCTCAACAGCTGAGTGGCATGTGGCTGCTTTGGGGCTTCCCCTGCCGCTCAGCTGTTCGGACTTCCCCATACCAGCTCTGCGCATGTGTCCGGTCACTGTCAGAGCGATTGGTCTGACGGGGATTATGGCAAACCTCCATGCACATCATTTGCATGGAAACTTGTTGGCACACTGATTGCTGTTCCACAATCTGCCTAAAATTTGGCCAACAGCGACTCGCACGGTCTTAGTGACCAGTCTCTGATAACCAGAGCTGATATTGTGATGTCATAATGCCTCATTCCACCAGTAAGAGCCAGCCTCATCAGTGATGTCACAAGGGTTGATTGTCCTATGCTTGGCTCACTTTTATTACATATAGCAGTAATTTTGAATTCTTTAATGAAGGGGGTAAGTTATCTACATGGACTACCATTAAATCGTGTTATTTTACTGTTCTCAGGTTGCATAAAATGGGCCCTGTGCTCCAAGAACATGAATTAGTGGTAAAATAACCCATTTTAACAGTAGCCCACATTTGATAACTCTCCCCCTTCCCCCCCAGTCTTTGAAAATATAATCCATTTATGTATTATCATTCTTTATATGCCCAATTTCTTTTGGTTCAGTTTCTGCAAAGTTGTCTGGTAGCAGATAAATATGCCTCACAGCAGAAACTCCGCGCCGAGGGCCATTATCTCAGATTACATTACCACAGTGTGCTAGGAAAGAGTTCTCCTTCCCCAGCTGAGCGATGACCCGCTGCGGTGGAAACCTGCCAGCTCGACTGGGGAAGGGACAGGCAGATTACTCAACCACCACCCAAATCGCACCTCACTCCTCTTTACAATAGACCCACGCAGTAGAAGAAAAAACTGCAGGGAAATTGTGAAGGACAGGTCAGCTTTTCTTTTTTTTTTCCCAGTGTGATCGGGCCATTTCTTATGAACTGCAGTGGCAGAACTTAAAACAGTGAGTGTGTGTGTGTGTGTGTGGGGGGGGGGGGGGCGTTTAACCATTTCAGTTTATTGCGACATTCTCCCTGTGTTTGCTTTAGGGCAAATGGAAGGCACTTGACCTTCCAAATCAAAGGTCATTTTTTATTAGAACAATCTTAGATTATTTACATTTCCTTAATATTTGTTGCAGAAATTCATAAAATGGATTTATTTAAAATGTATTTACCGAAGAGGATTTCTCCAACACAGGTCGCCGTACATGAAAAAGGACATAATACTACTCGAAAGGGTCAAGAGGAGAGCGACAAAAATGGTTAAGGGACTGGAGGAGTTGCCGTACAACGAGAGACTAGAGAAAATGGGCCTCTTCTCCCTTGAAAAGAGGAGGCTGAGAGGGGACATGATCGAAACATTCAAGATATTGAAGGGAATTGACTTAGTAGAGAAAGAGAGATTGTTCACCCTCTCCGAGGTGAAGAGAACGAGAGGGCACTCGCTAAAGTTAGAAGGGAAAAGATTCCGTACAAACGTAAGGAAGTTCTTCTTCACCCAGAGAGTGGTGGAAAACTGGAACGCTCTTCTGGAGTCTGTCGTAGGGGAAAACACCCTCCAGGGATTCAAGTCAAGGTTGGATAAGTTCCTACTGGAACAGAACATACGCAAGTAAGGCTAGACTCAAATAAGGCACTAGTCTTAGACCTAAGGGCCGCCGCATGAGCGTATTTCTGGGTACAATGGACCACTGGTCTGACCCAGCAGCGGCAAATCTTATGTTCTTATATGCTTATAGCCCGCTTAAACCTAAGTGGATATCAAAATACATATACGTACAATTTAACTTTAAATAACAGATACAATACAGGAAATCAAATAGCAATAAAATATGAAACCTCTCACTAAAGACCTCTATGATATCTCAGAAAAATACTGCCACTAAAAGAGAGGCCTTTAAAAGCTTTTTAAATTGCTAGACACCATTGATGACTCTCAACTTTCTAACCAAATTTTTTTATAGTAGAAAGAGCCAGTGAAAGCATATTGTACTTTTTGAACTTGATCAACGAATAGCTACAGAACCATCTCCGATCTCAGAGAACATGGCTAAGTGGAAGATTTTGGCTCAGTGGTTACAGCTACAGCCTCGGCACCCTGAGGTTGTGGGTTCAAATCCCACACTGCTCCCTTGTGACCCTGGGCAAGTCACTCAATGCCCCCATTGCCCCAGGTGCGTTAGATGGATTGTGAGACAGGGAAAAATGCTTGAGTACCTGAATAAATTCATGTAAACCGTTCTGAGCTCCCCTGGGAGAACGGTAGAGAAAATGGTGTGAAGACTTTCAGCCTCTGATCAGAGCTGGTATTGTGATGTCACAATACTTCATTCCACCAATAAGAACCAACCTCATCAGTGATGTCACAATGGCTTCATTGTCCTAGACTTGGCTCACTTTTACTACATTTTGATTTCTAGAGTGGTGCAGTGGCTAAAGCTACAGCCTCAACGCCCTGAGGTTGTGGGTTCAAAGTCACGCTGCTCCTTGTGACCCTGGGCAAGTCACTTAATCCCTCTATTGCCCCAGGTACGTTAGATAGATTGTGAGCCCACCAGGACAGACATGGGAAAATGCTTGACTACCTGAATAAATTCATGCAAACCGTTCTGAGCTCCCCTGGGAGAATGACATAGAAAATTGAATACATAAATAGTGTGAAAAGTGATGTCACAATGCCTCATTCCACCAATAAGAGCCAACCTCACCAGTGATGTCACGACAGGTTGGCGGATGCTCCTTGCTTGGGAGACAGCCTCTTTGGTGCAAAGATGAAGGGCACCATTTCACAACTGAAGGAGGATTCCTCAGCCAGCCGAGAACTTTTGGCAACTCCCTCGGATCAATCTACCCAATTTCGTCACCCTTCTTCCAATTATCCCTACCGAAGAGCATATCAACCACAACATGTCTTGCAGAACTAACAGGACCTTAGAGTTTTCTAAGAGAAGCGTTCTTTATTTACTGAAACGAGGTGTTCCATTGAGCAAAGCAGGTGTTGTTTAATTGCTAAGGAGTGTAGGTGTCCTTTATTTTCATCTGGAAGCTGGTTTCCATGAGGGATTACATGTTCCTTAGTTACCAAAGGACAAGACAGAATTTGGATGACTGGGGCTAGACCTATTTTAACAATAAGTGTCAAAAAGGTGCTCAAACTGACCAGGAGATCACTGGAGGGATTTAAGCATGAGACCCTCCCACACTCCCCAAGTGGGCGTCTGACCCCTTCCACCCCCCTAAAAATGTGAATGAAACAGTACATACTAGTGCTGCCCGATTCACGATTCAAATCAATTTACCGATTCATTTCGGGTGAATCGTTTCGAATCGATTCAAAAGCCCAAAAAAAAAATCGGCCTCCTGATTCGGCACCTGACCCTCCCCCCCTCGCCCCCTAAAGCAGGATCGGCAGCGCTGCCTCTTGCTGGCCAGCCGCTGCCGCTCCTGCTTTAGAGGGCGAGTGGGGAGTGTCAGTGCTTCTGTCCGGCATCTCCCCTGGCCTCCCGTCATCGATTTACCTCATTTAATCAGCCTGCATAAGATCGCTAGTGTTAGCGATTTTTGCAAGCTGCCGTCGGGTCTTTCAAGCTGTCTTCTCTCTGCCGCGGTCCCGCCCCTCCTCCAACGTCAGGCCAGGGGGAATTACAGAGAGACATTGGTGCTTAGCAGGTGGGTTGGAGTTTGGAATTGAAGTAGCGTCAAAGAAGTGGGTTTTGCATCTGGATTTGAAGACTGCCATAGAGCTGGTTTAAACGTTCATGCCTAAGTGCCAGAAATATCCACGTAACTAGCAGGTCAGTTTTGGTGCTTATTTTTATAGAATGATTTCCCCTCCCTCTATGCTCTTATTACAGAGCTGCTCAAATTGTGCTTTGGGACCAAAAATGGGGTCATAAACCTCACATTTGGGTGGGCTCTACTATTATCACTTATATAGCACCGAAAGGCGTTCGCAGTGCTGTATATTTTGACCTTTACAGAGAGTCCCTGCTCAGAAGAGCTTACAATCTAACTTTGGGCAGACAGACATGCTATATCGGGTTGGGGATGCAGGTGTATCATTGTTCTACACTTCCAAGAGCTTAAGCATGGGGGGGTCACAAGCAGAAAATGATTAACAAGTACTACTTATCTTGTAATTTCTCCCCAAGACCCAACTATGTAACCAGCTCCCTAACTTGTAATTTTTCCTGGAAATGTCCAGTTATCTTCTGATGTAATCCGCCTAGAACTGCAAGGTACAGGCGGAATAGAAGTCAGTAATGTAATGTAATATAATGATATTGTACGGAAACCAAAATCTCTCTTTTTTTTCTCTCTCAGTGTCTGTCTATCTTTCGATCTCTCTCTGTCTGAGACTTTCCCCGGTTTGTATTTCAAAACGAAACATCCATCAGGCAAGAAAATCTGGCAAATTCCGAGCTTAGCTGGCAGCGTTCAGTTCTGAATGGAAAGAGAGCGATCGTTACAAGACGCCTTTCCAAGAGGGTTTTGCTTTTCCTCTGTGCATTTGTTGCTGTTAATTATTGATGGTCGTCCTTCTGCCGTCAACACAGCAAAGCAGGAAGGAAAAAGGCCCGGAGAGAAAGACTTTGCTCCCCATTAGATGGTGTCCCGTCGGCCTCACCAGGAAAGTTTTTGCTGCGATCTCCGATTGGAACAAAAAGGCCTAATTATCTCTCGTCTCATCTGCTATGCTGGAGGGTAATTCAGGCAGGGACGACCCTCGGTTATGGCAGTCCACGAAGGGCCGAGATCTGTTCTTTAAATGAAGCTTCTCCAATTAGTTCCTTATATTACCACACTGGAAAAGGAAGGTTTGACATTGGGAGTGAGATATAGACTGGGAACTTTGTTTGAACATCTGGAAGCTCTACCCTCAATTTCATACTTTAAAAAGACCCTTGATTTTGTATATCCACATATGAGCTATAAACAGATTACAGATAAGTGGACTGAGGAATTGGGAGTGGAAATTAGTGAGGTAATAAATAGAAAAGGCTCTTCAATTAGGCATTTCCTCAATCTTTTGCACTTATTATAGAGAGAGTCTATTGCGAATGGTTACGAGAGCTTATGTTTCTCAAGTTCAGGCTTTACATTTTGGTTATGTTGAGACAAGACTATGCCTAAAATGTAAAAAAATGGATAATACATTGGGTCATGCTTTTTGGTTATGTCCCAGAATTCAGAAATTTTGGAATGCTGGTTGTGTTTTTCTTGGATCAATTATTTCTAGGATTGTGGGGTTCCTTCCCCCCAAATGGGACAGGATTTTTAAGAATTATTTCGTAAATCCTTTATTATAAGTCAAAAATGTATTTTACACAACATTGGTTGGAAGAAAGTCCATCCTCATTTTGGCAATGGAGGGCAGCATTTCATGCTCTTATGATTATGGAAGCTAGGGCGACCCCCCAGAATAAATTTGGGATGACCTGGGAACCTTCTATACAGCAATTATCAGTCAGAGCAGGCAGTTTTGGAATCAGAAAGTGAAGCACTATTTATTAGTAATATTTGGGAATGGGGTGGGGGGAGGGGGAAGTGGGGAGGGAGTGTTGGGAGGTACTTTATCGTGTTTGTATTGTGGTGATAACTGATTGTTGATTTCTTTGAATTTATATATCGACAATGTATCAACTGAGTTGAGATGATATTCTTTGTAAGATTTTTGTTATGTATATTTTATTTTTAAACTTAATAAAAATTATTGAACATTAAAGAGGGTTGTTTAATTCAATTGCAGCCCCCACAGAGGGAATGAATTTAAGGACCTCCATGAGTGTAGCCATCCAATTTACAATTTACAAGCTCTCTTAAGCTGATCATAAGAACATAAGAAACGCCTTCGCCGGATCAGACCGAGGTCCATCTAGTCCAGCGATCCACACCCGCGGCGGCCCATTTAAGTACTCCTTTTTGGAGACCCAGAATTACCGTATCCCTCAATATGATATGCAAGAAGGTGTGCATCCAACTTGCGCTTGAATCCCAGTACAGTAGTCTCCTCCACAACCTCCCCGGGGAGGGCATTCCAAGCACTCACCACGCGTTGCGCGAAACAGAACTTCCCGACATTGTCTCGTATGTTGTTCGTGAAACCCCAGGATATTATACCAGCACATGAGGAATCCAACATACAGTATATGAATGACATTTTAGAGCGCACTCAAAATTATTTAATTTTTTAGCTCATCTTCCCAAAGGAGCTCAGAATGGGGGGATTAAGTGACTTGCCCAGGGTCACAAGGAGCAGCGTGAGTTTGAACCCACATCCTGAGGCTGTAGCTTTAACCACCGCACCACTCTAGAAATCAAAATGTAACAAAAGTGAACCAAGTCTAGGACAATGAAACCATTGTGACATCACTGATGAGGTTGGCTCTTATTGGTGGAATGAGGCATTGTGACATTATAGTATCAGCTCTGGTTACCAGAGACAGACACTTTGCACACTATTTATTTATTTATTCAATTTTCTATCCTATTCTCCCAGGGGAACTCTGAACAGTCCTGGTGGGTTCACAATCTATCAAATGTACCTGGGGCAATGGAGGGGTTAAGTGACTTGCCCAGGGTCACAGGGAGAAGCATGGGTTTTGAACCCACAACCATAGGGTGCCGAGGCTGTAGCTCTAACCGCTATGCCACAATCTCATCACATGGCTGAAGTGCCAAACTGTGTGCCAGTGAGAAGCCCACCCCCTGCTGGCAGAAGGAGAAAGACTGAGTTGTATATGGAGTCCTGCAATGTCTACTACCAGCAATAAAGCTATGCCATGAGTGAAGGAAGTGGAAGGCTGCAGGGTGGGGCAAAGTGGAAGGGAGAAGGAAAAGGTGGGCATGAAAGGTGGAGTGGGTTATGGGGAAGCGAATACAGTGCGATGGGAGGAGGAATGGTTGAGGGTGTGAAGAGGAGAAGGGATCGAGAAGAGGAATGAGGTAGAAAGGGAGGGGGAAAAAGAAGGGGGAAGGGAGGGAGAAGGGCTTAATAGAGAGATGGGGAGAGGAAGTATGAAAAGAAGGCTGGATGGGGAATGAAATGGAAGGCATGAGTAGAGAGTACAAGTTGTAGAAAGACAACAGAAGAAGTAAAAGGGAGAGGGGGAAAGAATGGACACAACAGTGAAAGGATGCGGGGTGGTTAAGAAGGAGGGTGAAGAGAAGGCAATGGATGGCATGGGGGGGGGAAGGGGACAGTGTGTCTGTAGGACATCCTCTCTGCTTAACACACACCTTCAGTCTCAAAATAGACACAAACATGCATGCAGTACCACACACAGCCACAAGGCTCCACCACCCTAACAAGACGCTCTTCCCACTGAGCCCCCACATCCACCTGCGAGGAGGAAGGGGAAATGCTCCCTTTCACCAGTCTATAACTTTGCCCCCTTCATCTTGCTTTCCGTCTATATAGAAGACTGAAATGGGCTCGGATGACCTTGCTATCGCCTGAGAAACAAGCAGCTTCCCTACAGAGACATTTCATTGGGCTATTACCCCCCCCCCCCCCCTCCACACACACATCTATATTTTCGCCTTCCTTTTTCTTAGGATCCCATTTTGGGTATCCATAAAAGACCATCTTTGTCTGAAGTCTCTCTGTTTTATGGCAGCCCATAAAAACAGTTTACTGGGCTAAGAAAAGCACTCTTGCCCGCCCTTGTTTTTATACACTGCTAGATACCTTTTCAATAATCTTTTTCTAAGCACTGAAATATTTAGAGGTTTATGGTCATTTTTTACGGCCTCTTTTTATATGAAAATTGGCTCGGCTCAGGCACATTCTCCTGCCTGCCAAGACCGAGGTAACGCTGGAGAAGCGGAAGCCTATTCCGAGGAGCAGCTGAAGGAGTCTTGCTCTTTGAATGGGAGGCTCCGTGCCAACGCGCAGGGCCAGCAGAAATTGTGACCCCAAAAATGGGGCCAAAGGAAATGTGAAGAACTAAAAAGTACAGAAAAATACAGGTTAACAAAGATAGGAATGCATAAGAAAGAGACATGCATTTCACACACAGGCATGTTCAAAGAAAAAACTTGGTACAGTGGCATAGTAAAGGCGAGTCTGTGCCCGGGGTGGTGGGGCCCCTCCCTGTCACGCACGTGCCCCTTTTCCCTTTCCCCATACCTTTTTTACTTCCCCGGCGTGAGGCTGTTGCCCTTTGACGTCACTTCCTAGAGAGAGTGCAGATGCGGGCAGCAACTTCACGCCGAGGAAGTAAAAAACATGGGAGAAGGCATGGGGGGCGCCTGTGCGGCAAGGAGAGGAGCGGGTGGGGTGGGGGGGGTGGAGAGGAGGAGAAGTGCTGCACCTTTAGGATGACCACTATCTCCTCCTCTCCCTATTGGCTTAGGCTCGTAACATTTGCATCTCCTCTTCCTATTGGCTAAGGCTCTTTACACCTGCATTGTGATGTCATAGAGCTTTATGGTTATAAATATATGATGGCAGATAAAGGCCAAATGGCCCATCTAGTCTTCCCATCCGCAGCATCCACTATCTCCTCCTCTTCCTATTAGCTAAGGCTCTTTACCCCTGCATTATGGTTATAGAAACATTGTAACATGATGACAGATAAAGGCCAAATGACCCATCTAGTCCGAAAAGCTTCTATCAAATTGCTGTCGGGCAGGAGGGTATCTGCGCATGCGTGGATGCCTCCTGCCCGATGAGAGCAGGCAGCAAGGGGATGGGGGTGAGACTAGGGCAGAATCGGGCAGGGGGGATGGGTAGAACTGGCCAGGCCTAGGGCATGTCAAAGGTGTGGGGGGGGGGGTTCAGATCCTGCTGGTGGAACCAGGGGAGGCCTTGGCGGGGAGGGGATATAGGAAGGGGAGATTCCAGAACCAACATGGGTGGGTAGGAAAGGGAAAAGAAAGGACAGGATGAGTGATATATGTAAGTAGAGATCTCATCGTTTATTCATGAAGGATGACATATAGATGAGTTTACTGTATATGACCATTTTCTGTGGCTTGAGGGAAAGCAGGTCAGATCTCATGTTGGATATTTCAGTGGCCAATTTTGATCTTTCCTAAATCCCCCTCAGTGTTGAGAGCTGGCATCGGTTCACCCTTTGGCAGGCCTTTCGCATTTCGCAAACCATCCCCTGCAGCTGTGGAATGCGTGCACAATTCATCACAGATCGACGGTGAACATTCAAGTAGCTTCACTGAAGGGGTCACCGTGAGGACACGGCACCCGTAACTTCTTCCATATTAGGAGAAAAAAAAATGAAACTATTCTAAAGCTAACCAAAACCTAGGCCCTCTTGAGTATTTTGATAAATGTGGGCTGGGGGGGGGGGGGGGGGGAAGCAAGAATAAGGTTTCTGGCACTCTTGAAAATATTTTGTATTCCTTTTTGAAAAACAACAAAGTAAAGCCAGAGAAATACATGAAAAGAATAAGCCAATGAGATGCTGCAGAGTTTGCATCCTTGATCTCAGACAAGAAACTCACGTTCTTTTTTTTCATGGGACTTTAGCCCTGGTGGAATTTGTCTCCTTTCTGTTCTATGATTCATATAATTGCCTGCTGGTTCTTGCTCTCTCTCATCCCTATTGTCCAATGAATTTACCTCCCGGACTTGAGTTTTTTCTACACTTCAAGCATTCCTTATATTAATACAGTTAGCCAAGTACGACTAGACTTAGATTAAACGGTATATATTAAACCCCAGACATGTCCAAGACTGTGGTTGCCTTTAGGTCTGGTTTCAGCACAGCTTCGTCCTGCCAAATATTTGGTTCTGATTTGATCTATTATCAGAATCACTTTGGAAGCAGCTCTTATTTGTTTTACATAATAACATAAGAACTGCCATCTCTGGGTCAGACCTTAGGTCCATCAAGTCCGGCAATCTGCCCACGCAGAGGCCCAACCAGGTGTAACTTGGTGAATCCTTAGTCACCCTTATCCTTCTATGCATCTTGCGAGGAGATGTGCATCTAACTTGCCCTGAAATCCTAGAACGGTGGGTTCCGCAGCAACCTCCACCGGGAGAGCGTTCCAGGTGTCCACCACTCGCTGCGTGAAGCAGAACTTCATGACGTTTGTCCTGGGCTTGTCCCCCCTCAGCTTCAGTCCATGACCTCTTGTCCTGGTCACATTTGACATCGTAAATAACTTTTTATCCTTCTCTATCTTGTCGATTCCTTTTATTATCTTAAAAGTCTCAATCAGATCCCCTTGCAGTCTCCTCTTCTCAAGGGAGAACAGTCCCAGCTTTCTAAGTCATTCTTTGTAGCTCAAGTTCTCCATACCTTGTACTAGCTTCGTTGCTCACCTCTGCACCCTCTCCAGCAGTTTTATATCCTTCTAGTTTGCAAATCCACAAACATGGTTTTCATCCAGTGAGGATTATAATACCAGATGCATCATAATAAAACTAAAAACGCTACCACACAAGATACAGTGTTATGTTCCATATCGGGTGGGTTGGTTTGCTTTGAAATTTTGCAGGTTAGAACTGTTCAGAGCATTCAAATAAAGCGTGAATCATCCAATATGCCAAATATTCACATACACCACTTATAGCCGACGTGGTTTTACATTCAGGCACTCAAGCATTTTTCTCCATCTGTCCTGGTGGGCTCAATCAAATATACCTGGCTCAGTGGGGGGGATTTAGTGATTTGACCATGGTCACAAGGAGTAGCATGGGATTTGAACCCACAACCTCAGGGTGCTGAGGCTTTAGCTCTAAAAACTGCGTCACACACTCTCATTAGTTATTCCCATCTCCAGATCATTGATAAATATGTTAAAAAGCAGCAATCCCAGCCATGGGCCTGTCAAACAAGGGGAAGTGTAGATTAGAGAATGACACGGTGACAAAATTCATCAATGTCCCCATCCCTGCGGATAACCGCGGGAAACCATCTTCATGTTATTCTTTAAGGAGAGAGGGAAGAATCAGAGTATAATTAGGCACAACCACTGACCCGCAAGCTTTACTTTGAAGAATGCTGGTGTAGAAGGACTGAGGTTGAAACAGACACTACAGAATGACAGTCTCTGGTATCCAGAGCAGATATTGTGATGTCATAATGCCTCATTCCACCAGTGCCTAAGAGCCAATCACATCAGTGATGTCACAATGGCTTCATTATCCTTGGCTCCCATAAGAATCAGAGTATGAATGGCCACAACCACTGACCCACAAGCTTTGCTTTGAAGAATGCTGGTGTAGAAGGACTGAGGTTGAAACAGACACTACAGAATGACAGTCTCTGGTATCCAGAGCAGATATTGTGATGTCATAATGCCTCATTCCACCAGTGCCTAAGAGCCAATCACATCAGTGATGTCACAATGGCTTCATTATCCTTGGCTCCCATAAGAATCAGAGTATGAATGGCCACAACCACTGACCCGCAAGTGTGCTTTGAAGAATGCTGGTATAGAAGGACTGAGGTTAAGATAGACACTAGAAAATGACATGGGATTATTTGCCGCGGTTATCCACGGGGACAGGAACGGTGATGAATTTTGTCACCGTGTCATTCTCTAGTGTAGATAACGAGGTGTCTTGCAGCACTGAAACCTTATCCGGTGCAGACTCAGGTCAACCCCTGTTCATCTAAAGCTCCAAGTATTGCTTTTCAGCTTCCCCTGCACTCACAACTCGCTACCCATTCACTCACTTAGTCAGCTCCTCTGCATCTGATAACCTCCATCTGCTCACTCAAGTACTCACTCAGCCCCCCCGCGACCAAAACCCAGCGAGCCCAGTCGCTTATCCCCTGCCTCTTTATCTCACATATTCACTCTCCTGCCACTCATAAATCTTCAGCCATTCGGTCACTAATTCCTCAGTTTTCCGATCACCTCTTAATCCACTTACGCAGCAGCGTCGGTGATCAATAATCTCTACCTACTCAGTAACTCAGGCTCCCTTCCAGGGCTCTAGCCACTCAGTCACTCATTTCCCAGCCCATGCAATTTGGGTGTGTGACATGCCTTTGCCCAATGCTTAGACCAGAGGTGGCCATCGCCGGTGTATGATGGCCAAAACTTGGGTTACGTCAGTATAATCCAGACTCCTAGGCCCGCCCAGTTAAACCCATCCCCGCCCTGTTATGCTCCAGCTCCGCCCCCAGCCAGCACCCCCTCCACTGCCTGTTTGGACACGTCCAGGCATTTGGTAAACCCTAGATTTTGGTTTATTAACATTCAATGCGAGCAGGTGCTCCCAGTTCCTATCAGCCCAAGCAGCAGGATCCGGGTCTGGGAACTGGATTCAGGTCTCCAGGTTTGACTTCACGAACTCTGTCCCACACAAATTCATGCGACGTGCCTTTTTGGGGGGGATTGTAAATTTATTTTAAACGACACGGTGTAGGAGGTCACTGCCGAATCAGAATAAATTCTTTGCAAGTGCATTTATGCCATCTGCATCAATACCAAATTTGTTCCATGTAGTCGTTGGGTTTATGATGAATATGACGTGAATTTAAAAGGTTCTGATCCTTCATCTCGTAGCATGGTTAATTAATCCTGAATAACAATAAAGGTCTCAAAGGATCACACCACAAATCCATTAATCGTGATGCTGCGATCGAGATGCATAAAATACCATAGTCCAGGGCTGCCCAAATCCGGTCCTCGAGTGGAGAAGGCTTCATCTAAAGCACGGCAGATGATAGGTTGTATCAAGAGAAGCTTCGTCAACAGGAAACCTGAAGTCATGATGCCATTGTACAGAGCCATGGTGAGACCTCATCTGGAGTACTGTGTGCAATTCTGGAGGCCACATTACCGTAAGGATGTGCTCAGAATTGAGTCGGTTCAGCGGATGGCCACCAGGATGGTCTCGGGGCTAAAGGGTCTCCCGTACGAGGAAAGACTGAACAAATTGCAGCTCTACACTCTTGAAGAGCATAGGGAGAGGGGAGACATGATTGAGACATTTAAGTACATCACGGGACGGGTCGAGGTGGAAGAGGATATCTTTCTTCTCAGGGGACCCTCGACCACAAGAGGACATCCGCTCAAACTCAGGGGAGGGAAGTTTCGTGGAGATGCAAGGAAGTACTTCTTCACGGAGAGAGTGATCGAGCATTGGAACAAGCTTCCAGTGCAGGTGGTCGAGGCACGCAGCATCCCAGACTTCAAGAACAAATGGGATACCCATGTGGGATCCCTACGGGGTCATGCCAAGGATAGGGTCACTAGGACTTGAATGAGCGGGTCAGTAGAGTGACAGTATAATTACAATTATACTTAAGGGGTCAGAAGACTTAAGGGGGTGGGTAAATAGTGTGGGCAGACTTGATGGGCTATATGGCCCTTATCTGCCGTCATCTTTCTATGTTTCTATGTTTCTATGTTTCTACTGGCAGGCCAGGTTTTGAGGATATCCAAAATGAATATGCATGAGAGAGATTTGCATACATATTCTCCTTCTCAGCCAACAAACACAAGAGAAGCTCCCACTCGCACTTCGTTTCTCCCCCGGTTAGAGGATGCAAACTAAAAAAACACCATGAGCATCTTCTCTCACATCAGGCTGCTCTATGGGGTAAAGACCTAGAACAACTCCTATTGCCCACCACTTATGAGATATTCAGGAAACGCCTCAAAACTCACCTATTCCTGAAATACTTAGACAGCTGACCCACTTCCCTCCTTCCCCTCTCTTGCCCTTTCTCCCCATTGTTCCCACATCCCTTAAGTTAACTCAACTTGTACGTCAACTCAACTTGTACTCCACTAATCTTCTGTAAACCGCATAGAACTTACATAGTAACATAGTAACATAGTAGATGACGGCAGATAAAGACCCGAATGGTCCATCCAGTCTGCCCAACCTGATTCAATTTAAAATTTTTTTTTTTTTTTTTTTTTCTTCTTAGCTATTTCTGGGCGAGAATCCAAAGCTTTACCCGGTACTGTGCTTGGGTTCCAACTGCCGAAATCTGTTAAGACTTACTCCAGCCCATCTACACCCTCCCAGCCATTGAAGCCCTCCCCTGCCCATCCTCCTCCAAATGGCCATACACAGACACAGACCGTACAAGTCTGCCCAGTAACTGGCCTAGTTCAATCTTTAATGTTATTTTCTGATTCTAAATCTTCTGTGTTCATCCCACGCTTCTTTGAACTCAGTCACAGTTTTACTCTCCACCACCTCTCTCGGGAGCGCATTCCAGGCATCCACCACCCTCTCCGTAAAGTAGAATTTCCTAACATTGCCCCTGAATCTACCACCCCTCAACCTCAAATTATGTCCTCTGGTTTTACCATTTTCCTTTCTCTGGAGAAGATTTTGTTCTACGTTAATACCCTTTAAGTATTTGAACGTCTGAATCATATCTCCCCTGTCTCTCCTTTCCTCTAGGGTATACATATTCAGGGCTTCCAGTCTCTCCTCATATGTCTTCTGGCGCAAGCCTCCTATCATTTTCGTCGCCCTCCTCTGGACCGCCTCAAGTCTTCTTACGTCTTTCGCCAGATACGGTCTCCAAAACTGAACACAATACTCCAAGTGGGGCCTCACCAATGACCTGTACAGGGGCATCAACACCTTCTTCCTTCTACTGACTACGCCTCTCTTTATACAGCCCAGAATCCTTCTGGCAGCAGCCACTGCTTTGTCACACTGTTTTTTCGCCTTTAGATCTTCGGACACTATCACCCCAAGGTCCCTCTCCCCGTCCGTGCATATCAGCTTCTCTCCTCCCAGCATATACGGTTCCTTCCTATTATTAATCCCCAAATGCATTACTCTGCATTTCTTTGCATTGAATTTTAGTTGCCAGGCATTAGACCATTCCTCTAACTTTTGCAGATCCTTTTTCATATTTTCCACTCCCTCTTCGGTGTCTACTCTGTTACAAATCTTGGTATCATCTGCAAAAAGGCACACTTTTCCTTCTAACCCTTCAGCAATGTCACTTACATACATATTGAACAGGATTGGCCCCAGCACCGAACCCTGAGGGACTCCACTAGTCACCTTTCCTTCCTTCGAGCGACTTCCATTAACCACCACCCTCTGGTGTCTGTCCGACAGCCAGTTTCTGACCCAGTTCACCACTTTGGGTCCTAACTTCAGCCCTTCAAGTTTGTTCAACAGCCTCCTATGAGGAACTGTATCAAAGGCTTTGCTGAAATCCAAATAAATTACATCTAGCATATGTCCTCGATCCAGCTCTCTGGTCACCCAATCAAAAAATTCAATCAGGTTCGTTTGGCACGATTTACCTTTTGTAAAGCCATGTTGCCTCGGATCCTGTAACCCATTAGTTTCAAGGAAATACACTATCCTTTCTTTCAGCAACACTTCCATTATTTTTCCAACAACTGAAGTGAGGCTCACCGGCCTGTAGTTTCCTGCTTCATCCCTGTGACCACTTTTATGAATAGGGACCACATCCGCTCTCCTCCAATCCCCAGGAATCACTCCCGTCTCCAGAGATTTGTTGAACAAGTCTTTAATAGGACTCGCCAGAACCTCTCTGAGCTCCCTTAGTATCCTGGGATGGATCCCATCTGGTCCCATCGCTTTGTCCACCTTCAGTTTTTCAAGTTGCTCATAAACACCCTCCTCCGTGAACGGCGCAGAATCTACTCCATTTTCTCGTGTAACTTTGCCGGACAATCTCGGTCCTTCTCCAGGATTTTCTTCTGTGAACACAGAACAGAAGTATTTGTTTAGCACATTTGCTTTCTCCTCATCACTCTCCACATATTTGTTCCCAGCATCTTTTAGCCTAGCAATTCCATTTTTTATCTTCCTCCTTTCACTAATATATCTGAAAAAATTTTTATCTCCCTTTTTTACATTTTTAGCCATTACATTTTTAGCCATTACATTTTTAGCCATAACTTAACGGTATTGCGGTATATAAACTGTTATTATTATTTATTATTAAGAAGGCAGTGCAGGCAAATCTCTCTCAAGCATATTCATTGTGGATATCCTGAAAACCTAGCCTGCCAGAGATCTCGAGGACCGGACTTGGGCAGCCCTGCCATAGTCACTCATGAGTGAATCATGACCAAACACAGGAACAGAAGCTGTAGTTAAGGAAAACATGCACATCACTATTTTCTTATTCAAATATTTTTTTTTAATGGGTACTTATCTAACCGTGTATTTTCACATCCTTTATGTGCTTCATTCTCCACATGATGTAAGCCAGTGGTCTCAAATTCAAACCCGTTGCAGGGCCACATTTTGGATTTGTAGGTACTTGGAGGGCCTCAGAAAAAATAGTTAATGTCTTATTAAAGAAATGACAATTTTGCATGAGGTAAAACTCTTTAGAGTTTATAAATCTTTCCTTTTGGCTAAGTCTTAATAATAATATTGTCATTTATTGCTAAAGAGACATATGATCAAGAAACGATTTTAGTTTGCTTTTGTGATTATGATAAACAAACCAAGGGCCTCAAAATAGTACCTGGCGGGGCTGCATTTGGCCCCCGGGTCACAAATTTGAGACCACTGATCAAGGATCTTGGTTCTCCTTGAATACTTTTAGTCAAACTAGATTTAGGCATTGTGTACAATTCTGGAGACCGCACCTTCAAAAAGATGTAAGCAGGATGGAGTTGGTCCAGAGGAAGACTACTAAAATGCTCAGTGGTCTTCATCATAAGGCGTATGGAGACAGACTTAAAGATCTCAATATCTATACTTTAGAGGAAAGGCGGGTGAAGGGAGATACGATAGAGACGTTTACATACCTACGTGATGTAAATGCGCCTGAGTCGAGTCTCTTTCATTTGAAAGAAAGCTCCAGAATGAGAGGGCATAGGATGAAGTTCAAAGGTGATAGGCTCTGGAGTAATCTAAAGAAATAGTTTTTTACAGAAAGGGTGGTAGATGCGTGGAACAGTCTCCCAGAAGAGGTGGTGGAGACAGAGACTGTGTCTGAATTCAAGAAAGTATGGGACAGGCATGTGGGATCTCTTAGAGAAAGGAAGAAATAATGGATGCTGCGGATGGGCAGACTGGATGGGCCATTTGGCCTTTATCTGCCATCATGTTTCTATAACCATAAAGCTCTATGACCTCACAATGCAGTGTAAAGAGCCTTAGCCTATAGGAAGAGGAGATGCAAATGTTAACAGCCTTAGCCAATAGGGAGAGGAAGAGATAGTGGATGCTCTGGATGAGCCATATGGTCTTTATCTGCCATCATGTTTCTCTGTTACTAAAGTTCTATGACCTCACAATGCAGGTGTAAAGAGTCTTAGCCAATAGGAAGAGGAGATGCAAATGTTACGAGCCTTAGCCAATAGGGAGAGGAGTAGATAGTGGATGGGCAGACTGGATGGGTTATTTGGCACTTAGGGCTCCTTTTACAAAGCCACGCTAGCGGCTTTAACGCACGCACCAGATTAGCGCACGCTAGCCGGAAATCTACCACCTGCTCAAAAGGAGGCGGTAGTGGCTAGCGTGTGCGGCAATTTAGCGCGCTATTCCACGCGTTAAGGCCCTAGCACGGCTTTGTAAAATAATAATAATAAATTTTTATTCTGATTCTTGCCCAGAAATAGCTAAGAAGAAAAAAATATTTAAAAAATTTAAATTGAATCAGGTTGGGCAGACTGGATGGACCATTTGGGTCTTTATCTGCCGTCATCTACTATGTTACTATGTCTAAACTAAACTAAACTAAACCTTAGGTTTTTATACCGCGCCATCTCCATGGTCATAGAGCTCGGCACGGTTTACAGGGATTGTAATGAGAAAGGAACTCCAGGGGAAGGGTTAGATGAAGGTCGGAGGAAAGAGGAGTGTTAGAGAGCTAAGATGTCAGATGAGGAGGGAGTGGTTAAATTTTTGAGAAAAGCCAGGTTTTCAGATTTTTACGGAAGGGTTGGAGAGCACTCAGGTTCCGAAGAGGGGAGGTAAGGTTATTCCAGAGCTCGGTGAGTCTGAAGAGGAGGGAAGTCCCCAGTTTTCCTGGGTGGGAAATGTCTTTTAGTGAGGGGAAGGATAATTTTGATTTTTGGGTAGGTCTGGTGGTATTAAGATTTGAGGAAATTCCAAGAAAGTGGAATTAATGGAGGAAGGATGCCGTGGAGGATCTTGAAAGTTAGGCAGATGCATTTGAAGTGGACTCTGGAAATTATCGGAAGCCAGTGAAGCTTGGAGAGGAGTGGTGAGACGTGATCGAATTTGCTTTTTGCAAAGATAAGCTTGGCCGCGGCATTTTGAATCCGCTGGAGTATGTGGAGGTTTTTCTTCGTTAGGCATATGAAGATGGAATTGCAATAGTCCAGTCTGGAGAGGATGATGGATTGGATGAGAACGGCAAAATGTTTTTGATGGAAACAGGATCTTACTGTCCTCATCATATGAAGGCTGAAATAGCATTTTTTTTACCAGGGAGTTGAGGTGGTCGTTGAAAGACAGTGTAGAGTCAATGATGACGCCCAGGACCTTGCTGAAGAATTCGAGCTGCAGAGTGGAGCCGGAGGACAGTGGGATTGAGGTGGGTAGCTGAACTAATTTTGGGCCAAGCCAAAGAAGTTTTGTCTTGGATTCATTCAATTTCATTTGGACGGTGTGGGCCCAAGATTGTAGGTTCGAGATACAGGAGGATATGTTCTCTGAGAGATCATTGAGGTTCGTGTCTGTCTCCAGAAGGACAAGGATGTCATCAGCATAGGTGTAAATTGTTTCAAGGGGGGATAGCTGGAGGAGTTTTAGGGAGGACATATAAATGTTAAAAAGGATAGGAGATAGAGGTGAACCTTGCGGGACTCCACAGATTGGTATCCAGGGGGAGGATGAGGTGCCATTCATGTTGACAATGTAGGAACGGGAACGAAGGAATTTTGAGAACCAATCAAGGACTGTAGAGGTGATGCCAATCTCGGAGAGTTGGTAAAGTAGAATGTCGTGGTGAACAACGTCGAAAGCGGCAGAAAGGTCAAATTGCAGGAGGACGGCAAACTTGTTGCGGGAGTGAAGTTGTTGGACCTAGGGAGGTCAGAAGGGATTCGGTGCTGAAATT
This sequence comes from Geotrypetes seraphini, assembly GCF_902459505.1. NCBI lineage: Eukaryota > Metazoa > Chordata > Amphibia > Gymnophiona > Dermophiidae > Geotrypetes > Geotrypetes seraphini. Next base: position 252,742,858 of record NC_047089.1, read on the forward strand.
GGGGCGAAAGCCATATTGGTAGGGTAGGAGAATGGAGAATTTCTCTAGGTAGGATGAGAGTTGGGTCGATATGATGGACTCGAGCATCTTGGTTAGGAGGGGGATATTTGCTATTGGGCGATAGCTGGATGGAGCGGAAGGGTCGAGGTCGGGTTTTTTCAGTAGCGGGGTTAAGGCGATATGGCCCATTTCTGGGGAGAAAAGGCCCGAATGTAGAGCAGAATTTAGGAGTTTGGTAATGGAAGAAATGGCTTGAGTGGGTATTTCCTCGTAGAGGTAGGAGGGGAAAGGGTCTAAAGAACAATTGCAGGATCTCATTTTGAGACAGAGTTTGAGGATGAGGGAATCGGATACTTGGTCAAAGGCAGCCCAGAGTCTGTCGGCTGGGAAAGCGCTAGAGGCTAGTAGAGTAGGGTTGGGGTCAGTGAGCACCAGGGAGTTGTAGGAGGCTGCAGGTGGGAAGGAGGATCGTAAGGTAGTGACCTTTTCATTGAAGAATTTTGCTAGAACATCGGCTGAGGGAGATGAGGGGAGAGAGGTGGAGTCTTTTTTGGAGGTTAGGGAGCGCCAGATTTTGAAGAGAGTACTACTCTGGTTGTTGGATCTGGAGATTTTCTCACCATAGAAGTTCTTTCTAGCTTTTTTTAGTGCTTAATATTGGCTCTCCAGGATTGTTTATCTGAAGGGGAGTTAGATTTTTTCCATTTGCGCTCCAGAGCTCGACATTTCTGCTTTAGTTCTCTGTGATGAGGGAGGTACCAGGGGGCTTTGCGAGGGTGGGAGATGGATTTGGTGGAAAGGGGGGCGAGGGAGTGGTAGGTGGATTCAGAGAGGGCGGTCCAGTTATGCCAGTTGGATTCTATGTCATGTTATTATGTTATATACTGCCAAAGCCATATAAGTTCGAGGCGGTTTAGAGCAAGAGGCGCTGGACAATCAGCGAAGAGTTTACAATCAAAGTCAGCAATACAATCTTACATAATAAAGAATGTGAAAGCTATAGAGTTCTAGATTCTTAGTTAACAAAGCGATTGAACAGACTTGTTTTTAATAGTTTTCTAAAATTGAAGTAGGATGAAGAGTGCGCGAAAACGTTACTAAGCCAGTCGTTCCATTTGCCTGCCTGGAAGGCAAGAGTTCCAACCAAGAATCTTTTGTAGTGGCTTTTATTGTCGGATAGGTGAACAGATGAATTCTTCGTGTGGGCCTAAGATCTAACCTTGCAGTTGGAATCTCCTGTCGGCGTATTCTCTTCATTGAGTGGTCCGAAGTTATTTCCTCCTGATGACGCAAAACATAGTGAAACACGATCGGTGTTGAGGAAATGAGGAAATGTTGGATTGCTTTCACTACAAGGAGTTTTAGCTTTATGCTGAAATGTACTATTTTTAACGGTGGATTGGAGACTCACTTTTTCACACTTTCTACTAAACCAACGAGTTATATATAAAAAAGACTTCATCATACTACCTCCAGCATTAATGAGCTGAATCTAAGAACATACCTTATGGTGGAGATATATATATATCAACAATATCCAGCTAAGTATTTATCTTTACTTCTTCATCATTATTATTCAGCTTGAATAATTTACAAATAATTAATCAAATAGGGCTGGTAGGTAGATGAGTGCAATGATGGAATGTCATTACATCTTCATTCTATTAACCTGTTGGTTTTGAATAAGATTTCACACTGAGCACTCTATAAATTATTTTATAATAATTTAAGATATATTTCAAACATTTTTTGATTCACATTTAATGTCATAATATTTACTAGGTGAATCATATAAAAAAAAATTTTCTCCAATTGATTTAGTCTTTGGGCCTAAGATAATTTGCCAGATTGAAGTGGGAAACCAGGTAGGTGGGGGCCAGAGCAAATATTGATTTATAACATAGACAAGCGAACTTAAACAGGATTCGCGCCTTAGCCCTTAGTCCAACGAGTTTCCACTTTTTCGTTCCATTGGAAAGTACTGAATGAAAAAAGCGGAAGCTCGCTGGACTAAGTGCGCAGCTCTCGATGGAGACTGCCCCAAGTGAAGTCACCCCCTCATACATTAGGCTGTTTTGGGGCTGCTTTTCAAAGGTAATTGAACATAAGAATATCCTTACTGGGTCAGACCAATCAATGGTCCATCAAGCCCAGGGAAAATGCTCGAGTACCTGAATTAATTCATGGAAACTGTTCTGAGCTCCCCTGGCAGAACAGTAGAGAAAATTGAATGAATAAATAAAGAATAAATAAGTAGCCCGTTCTTACGGTGACCAAAACCCAAAGAGTAGCAACATTCCATGCTACCGATCCAGGGCAAGCAGTGGCTTCCTCCATGTCTTAATAACAGACTATGGACTTTTCCTCCAGGAATTTGTCCAAACATTTCTTAAAACCAGCTACACTATCTCTCTTACTACAACCTCTAGCAACGCATTCCAGAGCTTAACTATTCTCCGAGTGAAAAAATATTTCCTCCTATTCCCCTAGTCTTTGTCATTTTTGATGGAGTGAAAAATCGATCCACTTGTTCCCGTTCGGGAAGGGGTAAAACGCGGACCTGACGAACCTTGCGGATCTAAACCCGTACAGCCTTAAAAATCTGAGGTCCGTGTCGATCCGTGACCCTGCCGCTTGTAGTTTCTGTCGCTGACAGACCTTGATTGAGATTTTTAGCGCTGACGGATCCTAACACTTTTCCCTCCCTATGCCGAGACGGATCCGTCAGCGCTCAAATCTCAATCAAGGTCTGTCAGCGACAGAAACTACAAGCGGCAGGGACACAGACCGACACGGACCTCAGATTTTTAAGGCCGTACGGGTTTAGATCCGCAAGGTCCATCAGGTCCGTGTCTTACCCCTTCCCTTCCCGTTCTACTCCACTCCGGATTTTGTAGACTTCAATCCTATCTCCCCTCAGCCGTCTCTTTTCCAGCTGAAGAGCCTTAACTGTTTTAGTCTTTCCTCATACGAGAGGAGTCCCATCCCCTTTACCATCTTGGTTGCTCTTCTTTGAACCTTTTCCAGCGCTACTATATCTTTCTTGAGATAAGGAGACCAGAATTGAACGCAATACTCCAGGTGAGGTCGCACCATGGAGCGATACAGGGGCTTTATAATATCTTTAGCCTTGTTAATCATCCCTTTTTTAATAATTGGGTGGGATTAGAAAAAAAGTATCTGGCAACACTGCTGCTAACTCTTCTTTAAGCGCAGGACCGGCGCTGGTGGAGGTGGGGAGCTGACAGGAAGAAGACTCTTGACACACGCCGAACCATGCAGCCGGCTCCCCCAAATTCTGGCACCCTAGGCGGATACCTAGTCTTTCATAGTCTCAGGCCTAGCCTGCCACTATAAAGATATTAATCACGGACATTGTTTACAAAACATGCTGACGGCCAGCGTTACTAATTGATTTTCCCATCTTTGAGTGCCCCTCCCCTCCCTTTTCATGAACCCGGTGTAAAGGCTGGCTCGCGCGTCCCACGGCTCAAGTCATTTCTCAGCGAGAACAGAAACTACTTTTTTTTTTTAAGTTCCACTTCCAACCCTGGGCACGGATACTGGATCCCTGGTGCGGGGATTATAAACCAGCCAAAACATTGTCCTCAAAATCCAGTCTCAGAGCTTCAAAATTAAGGTCGACTAGACAAATAGGGGTCTGAGCCCTTCTTATCTGCAGGGGATGCCAGAGTTCTGTAACCCCCTCACGCTCCACTGGTTTATTAAAGGCATCAGCTTGCCACACCGCATCTGAATCTTTTGAGCTGACCAGGGTGCATCTGTTATGCTTCTGTGCAAGAATTTTCTCGGTAGCTCCTGCCTCCTGAAATAACCGTTTTAAGACACGCCGCTGAATTAAGAACATAAGCATCGCCTCTGCCGAGTCAGACCATAGGTCCATCGTGCCCAGCAGTTCGCACCCGCGGCGGCCCCCCAGGTCCATGACCTGTAGTGTTCTTTCACTTAAGACATTTTATCCTTTATAGTACCCCTCTAGCTATACCCCTCAATCCCCTTTTCCTTTAGGAACATGTCCAACCCCTTTTTGAAACCCAAAATCGTACTCTGCTCTACCACCTCCCCCAGAAGCACATTCCAGGTATCCACCGGGGGAGGTGGTAGAGCAGAGTACGATTTTGGGTTTCAAAAAGGGGTTGGACATGTTCCTAAAGGAAAAGGGGATTGAGGGGTATAGCTAGAGGGGTACTATAAAGGATAAAATGTCTTAAGTGAAAGAACACTACAGGTCATGGACCTGGGGGGCCGCCGTGGGTGCGGACTGCTGAGCACGATGGACCTATGGTCTGACTCGGCAGAGGCGATGCTTATGTTCTTAATTTGTTAACCTTTCCTAATCAGGCCTTCGGGAATGCCTTGCGGTCGAGTTAGATGAAAAAGGCAAATCTCCCCTGCCCCAAAAAGGAAGGGTGAGGGGAAGAGACAGCCCAAACGACGAACGACCACCCAAAATTTTAGGAAGCGAAAGGGAAGCCCTCAGTCGCACAGCTTGCAGTGGGGGGCAAGCCCCTAATGCACCAGCTGTCACAAGCATACACCCAAAAGGATATTATCTGTGAAACATCCCTGGGCTAACCCTGGTGTAAATTTCACGTGATAAACTAGTGCACAAACCAGAGAGCTAAAAGTGAAAAAAATTATCATCATAGTTGTTAAGGCTGTCTCTGCCCATCATCCGAGGGTGCAGGAACGTCCAAAAATCAGCCAAGCGGGCACAGTTGCGAGCTGAACAGACTACTGGAGGTACTTAGCTTCTCCGTAGAAGTGGAAATAGAGCCAGCCGAGGTAAAGCTCATCCAACGGGACTCCGTTTTGAGGGTGAAACCCCCCTTCTTCAGGAACCGGCTATGCTGCCACTGTACGCTCTCAAACACCAGCCGAGAGTGGTAAAGCAAAGTTGAAAATGGCGTTGGGCCGAGAGGGAGATTTGCCTTTTTCATCTGACCACTATTCTCCCTTGATTTGGGGTTCTTTTGACGTTCCTTGCGGTTGAATTACACATAACCCGTGTTACACCCTACGTCAGGCTTTGGCTCCGATTTCTCGGGGGGGGGGGGGGAGGTTCTTTTCTGTGCACATGAGGTGAAGCTTTGATGAAGCCCTTAAGAGGTTTAATTAACACTGTGCATTAAAGCAGGAATGGTCCTCGGATAATGAGTTGAAATGCAAAAAACATGCGCACTCCTGCGGCCACGGACCTACATCTCACAGATCAGAGGTCACGGAAGCACGCAGCATGAGTGCGCATGCGCGGCTAGGGTTTTATTATATAGGATATTTTACAGTGGGCTAGTAGTGCTGGTAAGCGAAAATTACGTGGGTAACCTTCCCCAACCTCTTGTTTTAACAACTACCCCTTTTTATTTATTTACAAATTGTATTTAGGGCTCCTTTTACGAAGCCGCGTTAGCTATACCGCCGACCGCTATACCGCTGACCGCGCTAGCCGCTACCACCTCCTCTTGAGCAGACGGTAGTTTTTCGGCCAGCGCGGGGGTTAGCGCGTGATGAAAAGTCAGGCGTGGCTTCGTAAAAGGAGCCCTTAATCCTTCTATTTTTTTTTTCTCTCTCCCTTTTTCACATGTATTGTTTTGCTAAAATAGTACCAATGGTCTTGTTTGTTTGTTTTTTTAAAACCTAATTTTTAACTAAATGTAAATCGCATTGGATTTGGATTTTGCAATCAAATCAAATATTTTGAATAAACTTGTCAAAACAGACCCGGATATTTTTAGATAGGCCAGCTGGTCTTCTTAGGATTTCCTAATGAAAAGAACATTTTTTTCCCTGAATTAACTGTAACCATTGAAACATGTGCAATGAATGTAAAGACTGGCAAGCTTGTCCTGTATCCTGAAACTGCCAGGCAAGGATGAGGTCACTCTGCCACCTCCTCATGCCTAGATCTTGAGGCTTACCAGCTGTGAAGCTTCTGAAACTCTCGCAGAGCCCTCAGGAAAGTCACGTTTTCAGGATATCCACAGTGAGGGTCGGTCTTAGGTAGGGGCAAGAGATGGAGCCGCACAGGTTCTAGCTCTCCTAGGGGGACCCATGGTCCGGACTGTGATCCCCTTCTCTCCACCACCCCCCACCTTCCCATTCTACTTTCATAAAGGTATTTTGCCGTGTAGGGGATCGCCAGTGGCAGCGACTGATACAGACTCCCTGGCATTGTCCTTCTGCCGTGGTCTGCCTCTTTCCGGTGCAAATTCCTGTTTCCTGGGCAGATCAGGGCAAAGAGGTATTGCCGGGAACATGGCCTGTGGCGTATCGGAGCCACTGCCACCAACGATCCCCTGCATAGCATGATACCTAGGTGGGTGGGGGTCTGTGCCCTTTCACGAAAACTCACATCCTGGGCAAATATTTGGGATTTCTCACATACAGTGCGTCTTGTGTTAAAACCGCTGTTTCCAAAGGTTAACTTCTTCTTTGCTCTTTTTGTTTATTTCTTATACCAAAATACTGGATTCCAGCCAGGTCCTAACAAAGTGCTTTTCCCCTACGACTTAGCGTCCTTCTCTCTTGCTCTTTCCTATTGGCATAATCATTTATCTGCAGCTTCTCTAAGGAGCGGATTTAGATACAGCGGGCAAGCGACTACAAGACACAGGAAAATCGGTACAGGGTACGTGCCGCTATAATTTTAACATGCGTACTTAAAGGCGGAGCACTCAGTTTTAGCAGGCACTAGAATGATGCGGAGGGACATTTTCAATACGACGTCTAAATCCGATTTTGGATATTTGGGGGAAAACGTCCAAAATTCCAGTAGAGAAATTGATCTTTTTTTTAAAAAAAATTCAATAGTCAGTAGTATAATGGGTACACCTCATGTCAAACTGATTGACAGGTGAGATAAGATAAGGATCGACCAATCAGCGTTTGAAAGTAGAGCAGGAAGGTGAGGGGATGGCATGCCGTGCCGTGGGAGCAGGGGGGGGTTTCACAGGGAAGGGGAAATACCAGCTCGGGGGTGTGGAAAAGTGAAGGGGAAGAAATTACAGAGGGAGACAGAGATGGTGGACAATAGCGAATCAGAAGGGGTGGGCAAGAAAGACATCCATCTGCTCCTTTATGTCACTTTTTGAATGTTTTTCTCTTTTGAAAATGAGCCCCATAATACAATGTCAGCATAATACTTATGAAATACCTAATAAGCACACATTAGAGGATAGGGTTCCCAACCCTATCCTGGAGGACCACCAGGCCAATCGGGTTTTCAGGCTAGCCCTAATGAATATGCATGAGAGAGATTTGCGTATAATGGAAGTGACAGGCATGCATATAGCCAAGGGGGTACAAGACGGCTAAACTCAAGGCAAGCTGTTTCTACAATTGAACAAGATATAGGAATGAGTGTCTAGTCAGTCACCCTATGTATTAAAGCAGGGGTGTCAAAGTCCCTCCTGGAGGGCCGGAATCCAGTCAGGTTTTCAGGATTTCCCCAATGAATATGCACGAGATCTATTTACATGCACTGCTTTCGTTGTATACTAATAGATCTCATGCATTTTCATTGGGGAAATCCTGAAAACCCGACTGGATTACGGCCTTTGTGGACTGGAGTTGCCCACCCCTGCTCTAGATCAGGGGTGTCAAAGTCCCTCCTGGAGGGCCGCAATCCAATCGGGTTTTCAGGATTTCCCCAATGAATATGCATGAGATCTATTTGCATGCACTGCTTTCGTTGTATGCTAATAGATCTCATGCGTATTCATTGGGAAAATCCTGAAAACCCGACTGGATTGCGGCCCTCCAGGAGGGACTTTGACATCCTTGTATTAAAGGCTTAGGAGAAGAGCCGTGCTCTCTTGCTTCCTGACGTAGAGGTAGTCTCATGTTAGACGTACCTCCTCTGGGAGTAAATTCCGGAGCCTGGGAGCTGCTCCCGAGAAAGCTCACTGGCAGGTATCACTTCGTACAATTTTTGACGAGGGTATGCTCCTCGAGAAGACCTTTATAGGGTTAATCTGCAGCTAGTGGTGGGAACTGCGGTTAAAGCCCGCTGCCGGCGCTGAATCTGGAAATTGAATACCAGCGCGTTTGGCACGGAATTTCCAGTTTCAATTTTGGCTGCCGGAACTTATTTGGTCAAGCCGAGATGCAGTGCTAAACCGCGATAGAAGTGTCTACCAAGGCCCGGAGCACTAAATGCGCCGACGCTTATAGAATTCCTATGAGCGTCAGAGCAGTGTCGGAATATTTAGCGCCCGGGGTCATGATAGAAACCTCTACGATGGCTTATTAAAAGAAGGTCTAAGTTCCTAGCTGTTCAATTTAGTGAAGAGGAAAAAACTATCATAGTCTTATGTTGCAAAAATGGTCTTCGCTTTCTCAATATCTTAATATTTAGAGTTTTTTTTAAAAAAATTATTGAATAGTTGTTATATTCTGTTATAATTTTGCTGATGGTTGTGTAATGGGAAGTTTTATGAAATAAATAATAATTAAAAAAAAAAAACCTAGACTAAAAAAAAAAATTAAAAAATTGATGTGGCCTATTTTAATTGCTAAATCCAATGCGGAGTATTGGTGTTTACTGGCTATCCGGACCTGTGTCCCCACCCCCAGGCCTGCCCAGCCCCTCTCCATTACACCCAAGTCACACGCTCTTCCACCCCTCCCCCCCAACCCTGCCCCGCGACCTGTTCTCGGGCTCACAGCCACGTCAGAAGGGCATATGCACGGGTGTAAGAAGACTCTTCCAGAGTCTGTCATAAGGGAAAACAACCTCCAGGGATACAAGGCAAGGTTGGACAAGTTCCTGCTGAACCAGAACGAACGCAGGTAGGGCTGGTCTCGGTGAGGGCACTGGTCTTTCACCTGGGGGCCGCCGTGTGAGCAGACTGCTGGATGTGATGGACCACTGGTCTGACCCAGCAGCGGCTGTTCTTATGATGCCGCATGCATGCGCATCCGACGCGGTCCTAAGCTGGAAGCTCTTCAAAACCCGGACAAAGTGCCAGGTTTTGAAAAGTCGTCTGGACGCCTGGACATGACTTATAAAAAGAGGACATGTCTGGGTATATCCTGACGTCTTATGACCCTAAGCAGAGATAACCGACTATCTTCCTCTGAATATTTGCAGCTAGTTGGCTAAATGCTATTTAAGCAGTGAACGGCCATTGATGATCGGGTAAATAGCACCGAATATTGCGGGGTATATTTTTAGTAGCAGCCTGTTAAATAGGAGATCTAAACCAAATGAATCGTGCAGGCGTGGCGACATTGATTATATGGGTTCATAGACAATGCCGCGAAAGACAAAGGCGCGCCCGGACAATTGAGCGCAGCGCGGAGGCGCGCGCCGCTCAAAATTACTGTTTTTAGGGGCTCCGACGGGGGGTTTTTGTTGGGGAACCCCCCACTTCACTTAATAGACATCGCGCCGGCGTTATGGGGGGTTGTAACCCTCCACATTTTACTGTAAACTTAACTTTTTCCCTAAAAACAGGGAAAAAGTGAAGTTTTCAGTAAAATGTGGGGGGTTACAACCCCCCCACAACGCAGCGCGATGACGCCCCCCCCCCCCCGTCGGAGCCCTAAAAACAGTAATTTTGAGCAGCACGCACCTCTGCGCTACGCTCAATTGTCTGGGCACGCCTTTGTCCCGGCCCGCTTTTGACCTGCCACCGATTATATGTGCTAATAGCGCCAGTGCTTCACAGAAAAATCTAGCCCATTGTCTTCTTGCTGCGCTGCGAGACAAAGTAAAGCTTTGAACCCATTTCAGAAAAACAGCAGACTCGTAACTCTTAGCACACGGTCCCCTCAGCTAGGTGGGGGTCTGTGCCCTTTCACGAAAACTCACATCCTGGGCAAATATTTGGGATTTCTCACATACAGTGCGTCTTGTGTTAAAACCGCTGTTTCCAAAGGTTAACTTCTTCTTTGCTCTTTTTGTTTATTTCTTATACCAAAATACTGGATTCCAGCCAGGTCCTAACAAAGTGCTTTTCCCCTACGACTTAGCGTCCTTCTCTCTTGCTCTTTCCTATTGGCATAATCATTTATCTGCAGCTTCTCTAAGGAGCGGATTTAGATACAGCGGGCAAGCGACTACAAGACACAGGAAAATCGGTACAGGGTACGTGCCGCTATAATTTTAACATGCGTACTTAAAGGCGGAGCACTCAGTTTTAGCAGGCACTAGAATGATGCGGAGGGACATTTTCAATACGACGTCTAAATCCGATTTTGGATATTTGGGGGAAAACGTCCAAAATTCCAGTAGAGAAATTGATCTTTTTTTAAAAAAAAATTCAATAGTCAGTAGTATAATGGGTACACCTCATGTCAAACTGATTGACAGGTGAGATAAGATAAGGATCGACCAATCAGCGTTCACTTCCGGGTTAAGCCCCGCCCATTGTCCCGCCTTAGTCTCCGCCCATAGCCCCGCCCCCACCCATGGCCCCGCCCTAGTCTCTGCCCATGGCCCCGCCCCTCCCATAGGAATGAATGGTGGTAGCCCCGCCCATGGCCACACCCCCACCCATGGCCCCACCCCACCCTTCACCTAAGCCCCGCCCCTCCCATAGGAATGAATGGTGGTAGCCCCGCCCATGGCCACACCCCCTGCCCATGGCCCCACCCCTCAAGCCCCGCCCCTGTCCCCACCCCTCAAGCCACGCCCCCACCCATGACCCCGCCCCCTCAAGCCCCGCCCCCGGAAATGCACTTTTGATGACATCACCGGAAATGGGGGCGTGTTTAACCCCGAAAATACGCTTTCTGATGACATCACCGGAAATGGGAGTGCCTGCCCCCTACCGGAAATGCGCTTTTCTGATGACATAGGCGGAAATTGGGTAAATGACACGGCGGAAATGCGCTTTTCTGAACACGTAGGCGGAAGTAGGGTAAATGACGCGGCGGAAATGCGCTTTTCTGAACACGTAGGCGGAAGTAGGGAAACAGACTCGGTCAAAACACCCACCCAGAAAAGAAGCGTCTTTATTTTAACAGTTTTTAGTTAAAAGACAGGGTTTAAGAGCTCACAGATAGAGCAGAGCACAAAACAAAAGGCATTCACAAAATCTTTCCTGCTTTTTAAAACAGAGTAGGGGCAGAAACAAACGAAAAAAAAAAAAAAAAAAAGTTGCATTTGCTTTTAACACCCTTTTCAGTAGGAATTCTGAGCTAATGGTTAATGGGTCAGCTCCCCTATTGTCATGGTAACAGCTGATAAGACCCTTGCAACACACCTCCCCCCTGATAAAACCAAGGGGAGAGATGCGGAAGTGTGTTTAAACATGTCTGAACTTGTCCCGGCCCCCCTACTGTTGTCTTAACAATCTGAAAAAAAAAACACAAGGCAAAAGTCTTTATTGAAGCAAATTTATTATGATCCACATGCGGCAGGAAGCTATGGAGGCATTAACCCTCTACTTCAAGCGGCTAAAAAGAGTGATATAACAGTTCGGAGAAAAGATGTGGTGGATTGGGTCACCGGTCAAAACGCATACAATTTACACAGACCGGCTAGAATCCATTTTAAAAGAAATAAAACAACAGACAGTGGCAAAGTGACTTAGTCAACATGTCAGCCTTTGCCCCCCCTTATAACAACGGTTACAAATACATCTTAACGGTAATAGATAACCTGTCAAAATATGCACGGGTCGTTTCTTTAAAAACAAAAACCGGTCGTGAAGTTACCGAAGCCTTTGAAACAATATTTAATTTAGGGCGTACATCTGAAAAACTTCAAACAGACAAGGGTAAAGAATTTTGTGACCCATAATGATGTTAAAGCAGCTGTAGTGGAAAGATTTAACAGGACTTTAAAATCCATAATACCTTTACTTACCAAGACGTCCTACAGGCTATGGTGCACGCGTTTCCGGTTGCCGCGCGGCGGCACACGTACGGCACAAAGGAAACATAAGTTTAACCCCCACCCTGACAGGTAACACCCCCGGAAATACGCTTTCTGGTGACATCACAGGAAAAGGGAGTGCCTGCCCCCGACAGGAAATGCGCTTTTCTGATGACATAGGCGGAAATTGGGTAAATGAAGCGACGGATATGCGCTTTTCTGAACACGTAGGCGGAAACAGACTTAGTCAAAAACCCCCCCCCCACCCAGAAAAGAAGCGTCTTTATTTTAACAGTTTTTAGTTAAAAGACAGGGTTTAAGAGCTCACAGATAGAGCAGATCACAAAACAAAAGCAGATGTCACCTAACAGAGCTCTGTTAAAAAGGCAAAAGTCTTTATTGAAGCAAATTTATTATGATCCACACGCGGCAGGAAGCTATGGAGGCATTAACCCTCTACTTCAAGCGGCTAAAAAGAGTGATATAACAGTTCGGAGAAAAGATGTGGTGGATTGGGTCACCGGTCAAAACGCATACAATTTACACAGACCGGCTAGAATCCATTTTAAAAGAAATAAAACAACAGACAGTGGCAAAGTGACTTAGTCAACATGTCAGCCTTTGCCCCCCCTTATAACAACGGTTACAAATACATCTTAACGGTAATAGATAACCTGTCAAAATATGCACGGGTCGTTTCTTTAAAAACAAAAACCGGTCGTGAAGTTACCGAAGCCTTTGAAACAATATTTAATTTAGGGCGTACATCTGAAAAACTTCAAACAGACAAGGGTAAAGAATTTTGTGACCCATAATGATGTTAAAGCAGCTGTAGTGGAAAGATTTAACAGGACTTTAAAATCCATAATACCTTTACTTACCAAGACGTCCTACAGGCTATGGTGCACGCGTTTCCGGTTGCCGCGCGGCGGCACACGTACGGCACAAAGGAAACATAAGTTTAACCCCCACCCTGACAGGTAACACCCCCGGAAATACGCTTTCTGGTGACATCACAGGAAAAGGGAGTGCCTGCCCCCGACAGGAAATGCGCTTTTCTGATGACATAGGCGGAAATTGGGTAAATGAAGCGACGGATATGCGCTTTTCTGAACACGTAGGCGGAAACAGACTTAGTCAAAAACCCCCCCCCCCCACCCAGAAAAGAAGCGTCTTTATTTTAACAGTTTTTAGTTAAAAGACAGGGTTTAAGAGCTCACAGATAGAGCAGATCACAAAACAAAAGCAGATGTCACCTAACAGAGCTCTGTTAAAAAGGCAAAAGTCTTTATTGAAGCAAATTTATTATGATCCACACGCGGCAGGAAGCTATGGAGGCATTAACCCTCTACTTCAAGCGGCTAAAAAGAGTGATATAACAGTCCGGAGAAAAGATGTGGTGGATTGGGTCACCGGTCAAAACGCATACAATTTACACAGACCGGCTAGAATCCATTTTAAAAGAAATAAAACAATTGTGTCAGAAGTTGACAGACAGTGGCAAAGTGACTTAGTCGACATGTCAGCCTTTGCCCCTTATAACAACGGTTACAAATACATCTTAACGGTAATAGATATCCTGTCAAAATATGCATGGGTCGTTTCTTTAAAAACAAAAACCGGTCGTGAAGTTACCGAAGCCTTTGAAACAATATTTAATTTAGGGCGTACACCTGAAAAACTTCAAACAGACAAGGGTAAAGAATTTTTAAATAAGTCTCTGAAGAATTTATTAAAACAAAAAGGTGTTAGCCATTTTGTGACCCATAATGATGTTAAAGCAGCTGTGGTGGAAAGATTTAACAGGACTTTAAAATCCAAAATGTGGAGATATTTTACAGCCCATAATACCTTTACTTACCAAGACGTCCTACAGGCTATAGTGCACAGCTATAATTATAGTTTTCACAAAACGATACAGGCGAGGCCTGTAGATGTGACACCCTCAAACTCTTTGCAGATTTGGAAAACAGTCTACGGCAGTAACATCAAATGCGATCCCACCGAGGATCTCTTAATGAAAGGAGACCATGTAAGGCTATCAAAACTTAAAGGAAGATTTCAGAAAGGTTACGAACAAACATGGACGGATGAAATATTTATAATAATAGATGTTTTAAACAGGGGTCAGAGAACAATATACAAGATACAGGATTACGATAGCGAAGCTATACAAGGTTCTTTTTATCCTGAAGAATTACTAAAAGTCAAACCTCTAGAGGACAGAATATACCATATCGAAAAGGTTCTAAAGGTAAAAGGAGGGGGTAAGAACAAAATTTGTCTCGTGAAATGGAAGGGGTGGCCTGATAAATTTAACAGTTGGGTGAAGGCCTCAGAGATTCAAGACATCTGATTTTGTCTTTTGAAACAGCACAGAGAGAGAAAAAAACAAAATGAATGACGGTGGCTTTTATATCACATTGCCTAGCAATGCTTCGGCAGCTATGTTTCCCCGTAATACCAGCTCTAATTTCACCATACAAATAGCTAGGCCTTTGGACTTACAGGGGCCGTGGGAAGCGGGGCTGGTGGAAATACAATACCCACATACTTGGGAAAATATTAAGGAAGACATAAAGTACGTTGTCACCTCTGCAGAAGGAAATGTACGCCAATTTATAATCAAGAGTGGATATTATGCGACCATGGGGAAGTTATTGGAAACCATGAATCATGATATTAGAAGCGCCTATGAGTCTGAGAAACCGCCGAGAATCATATATGACCCCAATACGCGAAGAATTCATGTAAAATCAGAGGATAAGTCTGTTATTTCTACAAGGGGTGATTTGGCAACCATTTTGGGGGTAAAGGCTAATGTTAATACAAGGCTTTCTCATTTCCCAGCAAATATAGAGGCCGGCTTTAATACCCTCTACGTGTACACCGATATTGTAGAGCACCAGTTAGTAGGTGACCATTTTGTACAACTGTTGCGCTGTGTTCCAGTTCTAGGGCCAGTGGATAAGTTTATCACCCTCACGTACGATAAACCGCACTATGTACCTGTGAACAAGCAGCACATCGATACCATCACAATTGAAATAAAGACGGATCAGAACAGGGACGTCTCATTTCGTTACGGGAAGGTGATCCTTAAGCTTCACCTGCGACCCAGGAAGACTGTAGTGTTTTAAAATGTTGGTGTCTAAAGATTACGGAGACCCTAAAGCATACAAAAATTATTACACAGCACAAGCCGGTTATGGACTTTCAGGATATCACGGAACCCCTGTCATGTACGGTGCCGGTGTAGGTGGCGTATTTCGTAGTCTCTTTAGAAAAGCAATACCGCTTTTGAGAAGGGGTTTTGAAATTATTAAACCACATGTGAAAGGAGCCGCAAAAAACATAGCTAAAGATGTCATGGGCCATGTCGCAACAACCGTTCTAAATAAAATAAACCATTCCGCAGAGCAGGCGGGGTCGGGTCTGGCTGTGGTTAGACGGGGTGTTAAAAGAAAGAGGACCCACCCTCAAGAGGTTCTGCAAGGACCTCCAAAACCTTTTAAAAGAAAGAAACCTCAAGGTAACAAATCACAGAAGCTATCCAGCGGATCCAAGAAGAGAAGGACCCGTTCTACGAAACGTGATATATTCTAAAAAACCATGGCTTTTGTACACAACGGCTCTGAAGAATGCGTTAAATCAGAACTAGATCTGTTTGAGCTATCCCCAACCCAAACCAGTATCGAAAAAAGCATCTATGTGGAAATACCACCATTATCAGCTTTATCGGAAACAGCACCTTTGGACTTCTACATAGCGGGGCACGGTGAAGACTACATTGATTTAAACAACACTCTCCTGCATCTGACCTGTAAAATTGTGAAAGAAGACGGTTCAGACATTGACGCAGCCGCCAAAGTAGCCCTGGTAAACTACCCGATTGCATCTATTTTTAGCCAGTTGGATGTTACCCTGGGAGACCAGCTGATTAGTCAGAGTAATAACTGTTACCCCTACAGAGCCCTCATAGAGCTGATCCTCAATTACGGTGAAGGAGCCCTCAAATCACAGTTCACAAGCGGCCTGTTTTATAAGGATACAGCCGGACATCACGATGTTAGAGATATAGGTGCACGTAATGTGGGTTTTACCGAAAGGGCTCACTTTACAGCATCTAGCCACAAGGTGGAACTGTTGGGACATTTACACAGCGATCTATTTTTTCAAGAAAAGCTACTCATCAACGGCGTAGATCTTAAAATAAAACTGTCACGTAACAAAAACTCTTTCTGTTTAATGAGCGGTGATGCTGACCAAAATTATAAACTCCTTATCTTAAACGCTGCCCTCTTTGTAAAGAGAGTTAAAGTGGCCCCTGGAGTACGCTTAGGACATGCTGAAGCTCTACTGAAAGCTAACGCCAAGTATGCGATAGACCGTGTGGGGTTGAAGGTGTTTAGCATACCGGCCGGCTCCCGAGTGACTAATCAGGAAAATCTCTTTTTGGGGCAGTTACCAAAGCTCATCGTGTTGGGTTTTGTGGATAACGACGCTTTCAGTGGTAATTACGCTAAAAAACCCTTTCAATTTTAAACATTACGATATTAATTTTGCAGCTCTGTATGTAGATGGTGAACAAGTACCCGGAAAACCTCTACAACCTGACTTTGAAAATGGAAATTGTGTGAGAGAATTTTTGCAGCTTATTCAAGCGACAGGTAAACACCTGAAAGACAACGCCCTCCTGGTTGACCGTCAGGAGTTTTACAAAGGTTATATGCTGCTAGCCTTTGACCTATCGCCGGACCAGGAGTGCGCTGACCACTACTCGCTGATCAAAACCGGTAACCTGCGGGCTGAAATACGTTTTGCCAGAGCTTTACCACACACTGTGAACATGATTGTGTATGGGGTTTTCGACAACGTGATAGAAGTTAATCATAGAAGGAATGTTCTTTTTGACCATTCTTGAACATGAACACCGTGCAGATCTTCCGTGTTTTAAAGAAGGACCCCTGTGTTGCAGAATCTTTTTTAGATGTACTGCCCAGTGACTGGTTAACAGGATTAGAAATACCAAGGAGGCCTGTGGGAATTGTCGTGAACACACACCCACACAACCTACCAGGTGAACACTGGTTGGCCCTCTATGTGACCGGGGACGGGACAGGAGAATTTTTTGATTCTTACGGACAACCACCGGATAGTTTATTCTTTCCTAACAGCATTATGAACTTTTTCAATAAACACTGTAAAGCTGTATTATATCATAATAGACAGTTACAGCACCCGCTGTCTGAGGCCTGTGGCTATCACTGTGTGTTTTTTTTACATCATCGCTGTAAAGGGCAACCTTTTGAAAATATTTTAGAAATGTATTCTGAAGATTTAATGCAAAATGATGAAATGGTACTGAAATTTGTAAAAAATAAAAAACAAGTCATGTGTAGACCTTTTCAAAACCCATTTCATACACCCCAGGGTTGTGTTTCCTACCATGAATGTCACGCTGTTTCTAAATAAAAAAAAGTAAACCTTAAAATCAAAATGTCTGCAGTCTTTTATTTTCATTTTAAAAAACATTATTTTATTGAAGACATGTTTTTATACACTCAGCCACCGGTAACTGGGTAATAATTTACGTCTTTTATGAGGAAGGAGTTCTTTGGTCTTGGCAGGTTTTGTATATAGTTCAGGAACCTTCATAGCTGGGCTCTCCTTGAGACGTAACAGTACCTCTCTGTTGGCTGCGTTACCTACAACCGAGGAAGGCATATTTAATTGAGCTAAGGTTTGCATGAATTCCCCCCAGCCTAGGGGCTTTCTTTGCCCTGAAAGAGCATGGGTCTGCGTAACACTGCGAACGAGGTCGAGCAGGTTAGAACCACTGATAGGTGTTCCTTGGTATACAAATGTACCATCTCCCACCCAGGATGCAACACTTTTGTTTTTTGACAGTTTGTTAAGCAGGACTTCGGCATTTTTCCTATAGCGCGTATTGATGCTGTTTAACACTTCTTGAACCACAGAGTCGGGTGGTATACTATTTTCTGGAGCGGGGGTTGTTGAAGTATCAACCGGTCCCTGTAGATACACATTTAGCTTTTCTTTTTCCATATCCCTTTGTCTGTTCAACACGAGATAACGTTGTAACACTTCTGAATAACGTTTAACTTTTTCATGGTCGGACATACCAGGGCTCTGCAGTATGTTTTTCATTTCCTCGTCTAACCTAAGTATGGTTGAGGTTCTAATATTTTCTTCCCGGTCTACGGGGTTTCTCAAGCGCTCGAGTTGTTGACTAGGGACCAGGTACATTTTTTCAGCGTGATGCATCAGCGGTTTGTCAGAAGACCCGTTATCAACGGTATAGCAAAACTTAACAAGGGCCCTATAAATCCGCCCGATTGTTTCACCAATTGCTTCTTTTTTTTCTTAAGGGTTAATCTTTTATCACACAGTCTTTTTATGGCGTGACGCTTCCCTTTTAAAACCTTTATCTGGTTTTGTGAAAGCGGGATGTTACCTTTTAGGGTGTTGAGAGCTATTTCAGCTATAGCAGCCACCAAATCATCAGAGGCTGTATTCAGGATGGCTTTTCTGTGCTGCGACGAGGCTTGGACTAAAAGTTTTAAAAGGGGCAGGTTTCTCTTTACACGGCTAGACATGTTACCTGAGACACGCCCCAGCGTATATGAAGGGGTCTGGTTATGTATTCACAGCCTTTTACGGGTTGATTGTGGTTTTACACAATATACCGTTGTCCAGTCTGGCGGGAAAATATCCGTTCTCAATCTGTAAGCCTCAGGCGTTGTGGTATTTAAGTCCACACAGAGATAGCCGTACGGTTTTCTGGTGGCATCCTCGAAGGCTTCTAAAAAGAATTGTGATTTTCCAGGGTACATCTGCCTAGCTAGAATGGCTACCTGTAACTTATCTCTAGGATTCTTAAAGAGAACCATGTATTTAGTGTTTAAAGTTATAGTCCGGCTTGTTTTACCCTGGCAGAAAACATTCTGAACTATATATATGATGCTCAGGTTTCTGTGATGTACGTACTTAGTAAAGGCATTCTCTATTTCGCCGCTTTTACAGGCAGAATCCATTAGATCATCTATAATAACCAAGTTTACTTTATGGGTTGGAAACATTCGGTCATCGTTAAAAGTATCAGGCAAAATGTCCGTAAAAGTAATAAAAGGATATTTATTTAACATTTCTTTATACAAAGGCTGCCAACAACTATAACACCAAACAATATTGTCAGGCATGACAGACAATACACGGCCAGCGTGTTCTAACAGTTTTTTAACAAAGAAGCTCTTGCCTGAATTGGACGGTCCTGCTAATATACAAGAGAAAGGGTGCGACCAGCGGACATCCACCGTTCTAGTATCCGTAGGGTAGTGTGTTGAACCCATCCTCCTCCTTCACTCTTTTGTCATACACAACTTGCTGTGTTTTTTTAATCACGCCGGTCTCTATAGCCCACCTCTTTTTGTTTCTTATAATACCGGTTTGTTGCACCCCTATCTTTTTCTGGGGTAAACCCTCTGCACCCGGTTTGTAGTCAAAAACTAGATCTTTTAAACTAGTAAATTTGATTTTCAGGCTGTTTTCTACATTTAACGTTATCCCTTTCACATTCATACAGGTCTTTCCACTTGTCAGTTTGTAACCGTATGTTTTAGGACCATCTGATACATACTCTGTTATATGATTCTCGGCGGTTTCTCAGACTCATAGGCGCTTCTAATATCATGATTCATGGTTTCCAATAACTTCCCCATGGTCGCATAATATCCACTCTTGATTATAAATTGGCGTACATTTCCTTCTGCAGAGGTGACAACGTACTTTATGTCTTCCTTAATATTTTCCCAAGTATGTGGGTATTGTATTTCCACCAGCCCCGCTTCCCACGGCCCCTGTAAGTCCAAAGGCCTAGCTATTTGTATGGTGAAATTAGAGCTGGTATTACGGGGAAACATAGCTGCCGAAGCATTGCTAGGCAATGTGATATAAAAGCCACCGTCATTCATTTTGTTTTTTTCTCTCTCTGTGCTGTTTCAAAAGACAAAATCAGATGTCTTGAATCTCTGAGGCCTTCACCCAACTGTTAAATTTATCAGGCCACCCCTTCCATTTCACGAGACAAATTTTGTTCTTACCCCCTCCTTTTACCTTTAGAACCTTTTCGATATGGTATATTCTGTCCTCTAGAGGTTTGACTTTTAGTAATTCTTCAGGATAAAAAGAACCTTGTATAGCTTCGCTATCGTAATCCTGTATCTTGTATATTGTTCTCTGACCCCTGTTTAAAACATCTATTATTATAAATATTTCATCCGTCCATGTTTGTTCGTAACCTTTCTGAAATCTTCCTTTAAGTTTTGATAGCCTTACATGGTCTCCTTTCATTAAGAGATCCTCGGTGGGATCGCATTTGATGTTACTGCCGTAGACTGTTTTCCAAATCTGCAAAGAGTTTGAGGGTGTCACATCTACAGGCCTCGCCTGTATCGTTCTGTGAAAACTATAATTATAGCTGTGCACTATAGCCTGTAGGACGTCTTGGTAAGTAAAGGTATTATGGGCTGTAAAATATCTCCACATTTTGGATTTTAAAGTCCTGTTAAATCTTTCCACCACAGCTGCTTTAACATCATTATGGGTCACAAAATGGCTAACACCTTTTTGTTTTAATAAATTCTTCAGAGACTTATTTAAAAATTCTTTACCCTTGTCTGTTTGAAGTTTTTCAGGTGTACGCCCTAAATTAAATATTGTTTCAAAGGCTTCGGTAACTTCACGACCGGTTTTTGTTTTTAAAGAAACGACCCATGCATATTTTGACAGGATATCTATTACCGTTAAGATGTATTTGTAACCGTTGTTATAAGGGGCAAAGGCTGACATGTCGACTAAGTCACTTTGCCACTGTCTGTCAACTTCTGACACAATTGTTTTATTTCTTTTAAAATGGATTCTAGCCGGTCTGTGTAAATTGTATGCGTTTTGACCGGTGACCCAATCCACCACATCTTTTCTCCGGACTGTTATATCACTCTTTTTAGCCGCTTGAAGTAGAGGGTTAATGCCTCCATAGCTTCCTGCCGCGTGTGGATCATAATAAATTTGCTTCAATAAAGACTTTTGCCTTTTTAACAGAGCTCTGTTAGGTGACATCTGCTTTTGTTTTGTGATCTGCTCTATCTGTGAGCTCTTAAACCCTGTCTTTTAACTAAAAACTGTTAAAATAAAGACGCTTCTTTTCTGGGTGGGGGGGGGGGTTTTTGACTAAGTCTGTTTCCGCCTACGTGTTCAGAAAAGCGCATATCCGTCGCTTCATTTACCCAATTTCCGCCTATGTCATCAGAAAAGCGCATTTCCTGTCGGGGGCAGGCACTCCCTTTTCCTGTGATGTCACCAGAAAGCGTATTTCCGGGGGTGTTACCTGTCAGGGTGGGGGTTAAACTTATGTTTCCTTTGTGCCGTACGTGTGCCGCCGCGCGGCAACCGGAAACGCGTGCACCATAGCCTGTAGGACGTCTTGGTAAGTAAAGGTATTATGGATTTTAAAGTCCTGTTAAATCTTTCCACTACAGCTGCTTTAACATCATTATGGGTCACAAAATTCTTTACCCTTGTCTGTTTGAAGTTTTTCAGATGTACGCCCTAAATTAAATATTGTTTCAAAGGCTTCGGTAACTTCACGACCGGTTTTTGTTTTTAAAGAAACGACCCGTGCATATTTTGACAGGTTATCTATTACCGTTAAGATGTATTTGTAACCGTTGTTATAAGGGGGGGCAAAGGCTGACATGTTGACTAAGTCACTTTGCCACTGTCTGTTGTTTTATTTCTTTTAAAATGGATTCTAGCCGGTCTGTGTAAATTGTATGCGTTTTGACCGGTGACCCAATCCACCACATCTTTTCTCCGAACTGTTATATCACTCTTTTTAGCCGCTTGAAGTAGAGGGTTAATGCCTCCATAGCTTCCTGCCGCATGTGGATCATAATAAATTTGCTTCAATAAAGACTTTTGCCTTGTGTTTTTTTTTTCAGATTGTTAAGACAACAGTAGGGGGGCCGGGACAAGTTCAGACATGTTTAAACACACTTCCGCATCTCTCCCCTTGGTTTTATCAGGGGGGAGGTGTGTTGCAAGGGTCTTATCAGCTGTTACCATGACAATAGGGGAGCTGACCCATTAACCATTAGCTCAGAATTCCTACTGAAAAGGGTGTTAAAAGCAAATGCAACTTTTTTTTTTTTTTTTTCTCGTTTGTTTCTGCCCCTACTCTGTTTTAAAAAGCAGGAAAGATTTTGTGAATGCCTTTTGTTTTGTGCTCTGCTCTATCTGTGAGCTCTTAAACCCTGTCTTTTAACTAAAAACTGTTAAAATAAAGACGCTTCTTTTCTGGGTGGGTGTTTTGACCGAGTCTGTTTCCCTACTTCCGCCTACGTGTTCAGAAAAGCGCATTTCCGCCGCGTCATTTACCCTACTTCCGCCTACGTGTTCAGAAAAGCGCATTTCCGCCGTGTCATTTACCCAATTTCCGCCTATGTCATCAGAAAAGCGCATTTCCGGTAGGGGGCAGGCACTCCCATTTCCGGTGATGTCATCAGAAAGCGTATTTTCGGGGTTAAACACGCCCCCATTTCCGGTGATGTCATCAAAAGTGCATTTCCGGGGGCGGGGCTTGAGGGGGCGGGGTCATGGGTGGGGGCGTGGCTTGAGGGGTGGGGACAGGGGCGGGGCTTGAGGGGTGGGGCCATGGGCAGGGGGTGTGGCCATGGGCGGGGCTACCACCATTCATTCCTATGGGAGGGGCGGGGCGTAGGTGAAGGGTGGGGGGGGGCCATGGGGGGGGGTGTGGCCATGGGCGGGGCTACCACCATTCATTCCTATGGGAGGGGCGGGGGCCATGGGCAGAGACTAGGGCGGGGCCATGGGTGGGGGCGGGGCTATGGGCGGAGACTAAGGCGGGACAATGGGCGGGGCTTAACCCGGAAGTGAACGCTGATTGGTCGATCCTTATCTTATCTCACCTGTCAATCAGTTTGACATGAGGTGTACCCATTATACTACTATAGTCTTTATTGAGGTCTCATTTTACGAAGGCGCGTTAGGGCCTTAACGCACGGAATAGCGCACGCTAGCCGCTACCGCCTCCTCTTGAGCAGGCGGTAGTTTTTCGGCTAGCGTGCGCTAAAAACGCTAGTGCACCTTCGTAAAAGGAAGTCCTTAGGTTTAGAACGTACAAAAAAAGTTACAAAAATTCTGTTGACCTGGTACAAAAATATAGGCCCTGTTTTATGAAGGTGCGCTAAGCGTTTTAGCACATGCTAAATGCTAATATGTCCATAGGATAACATACACCTGTTAGCGTGTGCTAAAAAGCATAGAACGCCTTAGTAAAAGAAGGAGTTAATGTAATACAGATAGACAGGGCCAATAGTCAGTAACATAATACGTCAAAATAGAATAAACCTAAACTAAACCTTAGGTTTGTATACCGCACCATCTCCATAGTCGTGGAGCTCGGCACGGTTTACAGGAATTGTAATGAGAAAGGAACTCCAAGGAAAGGGCTAGATGAAGATCGGAGGAAAGAAGGATGCTAGAGGGCTAGGATGTCAGATGAGGAGGGAGTGTTAGATTTTTGAGAAAAGCCAGGTTTTCAGATGTTTACGGAAGGGTTGGAGAGCGCTCAGGTTCCGAAGAGGGGAGGTAAGGTTGTTCCAGAGCTCGGTGAATCTGAAGGGGAGGGAAGTCCCCAGTTTACCTGGGAGGGAGATGCCTTTTAATGAGGGGAAGGATAATTTCGATTTTTGGGTGGGTCTGGTGGTATTAGGGTTTGAGGAGTTCCAAGAAAGCGGAATTAATGGTGGAAGGATGCCGTGGAGGATCTTGAAAGTTAGGCAGATGCATTTGAAGTGGACTCTGGAAATTATCGGAAGCCAGTGAAGCTTGAGAAGGAGCGGTGAGACGTGATCGAATTTACTTTTTGCAAAGATAAGCTTGGCCGCGGCATTTTGGATCCGTTGGAGTCTGTGAAGGTTTTTCTTCGTTAGGCTTATGAAAATAGAATTGCAATAGTCCAGTCTGGAGAGGATGATGGATTAGACGTGAACGGCAAAATGTTTTTGATGGAAACAGGATCTTACTTTCCTCAGTATGTGTAGGCTGAAATAACCTGTAACAAGTAACCTAGATAGACATAGGAGCTGGTGCTGGTTTAGATCAGCAGTTCCCGGACAGTTGCCCGTGACCCCAAATGAGGTCACAAAATCCTGTAAACACCATAAACACAAAATGGGAGAGTGGCATCATTGGTTAATGCAGATGAACATTGTGCTATAACATGGGTCTAACAGAAGGTGTGACCTGTAGCAGCTTTGTCAGCCAATGCTAGAAGTCGGCAAAAAGAGAGGCATGAGTGGAGGGAGGTAAGGCTGGGGTCATGTAAACTGCTTCCACTTTAAAAAATTTTGAGATTTACACAAAAGCAAACCCAACAAGTTTGAGCTATTTGGAGTGACGTTAAAAAAAAAAAAAAAAAAATTGAATGTAGCAATATTTAATTTTTGAAAAAGGCAATTACAATAAAATGAGGAAAATGATTAAAAAGAAGCTGAAAGGATCAATGGACTGTAAACCAGGCATGGACATTATTTAAAAATATCATTGTGGAAGCCCAGACCAAATATATTACACATATTAACAAAGTTGGAAAGAAGAGAAAATAAGAGTCAGTGTGGTTAAAAGGTGAAATGAAAGAGGCTATTAGAGCCAAAAACACATTTTTTTTTTCAATGTGCAAAACTACAGAATATGATTCAGGGTCTGTCATTTATTCACCAGTTTATAGAAAACAGAACCATAATACAATTTTCTTCATGTAAACCCCCTTCCCCTCCCCCCCCCCCCACCTCAATGTGCAGTTACAGACAAGCAGGGGAAAGAGCTACAAGTGTTTTACTGGGAATTGGAGATGATCCTCAACTGCTAAATCTACTATAGTGTTTTTTTTTTACTTAGGGCTCCTTTTACTAAGCTGTGATAGCGTTTTTAGCTCACACAGAATTTTAGCATGCGCTAAACCCGCGCTACGCAGCTAGAACTAATGCCAGCTCAATGCTGGTGTTAGCGTCTAGCGCGCGGGGCAATTCTTCACGCACTAAGCACGCGCTAAAACCGCTATCGCAGCTTAGTAAAAGGAGACTTTATTGATCAGTAGTAAAAGGTTACAGCAGGTCTTGGGCTAGCGATGCGAACGTTTTACTAGAACTAGGGAGGATAAGGCCGTAGCGGGAGAGACGGAATGAATTATTTGCTTCAATCTTTATGGAAGAAGATGCAACTGAACCGGAAATAGATTTCAAGGGCGATGTGGAAGAACTGAAAGAAATCTTGGCGAACCTGGAAGACACACGAAGCCAAACTGACAAGTTAAAGAGTGATAAATCAACTGGACTGGATGGTTCACATTCTAGGGTACTGAAAGAGCTCAAGCGTGAAATTGCTTGCCTGCTTTTAGTGATCTATACTTGGTGTAGTGGCCTAATGGTCAGTGGAGTGGACCGAGAACCAAGGGAGTTTGGATTCAATTCCCACTGCAGTGCCTTGTGACCTTGTACCAGTCACTTAACCCTCCATTATTTTGCACCCTCTCGACACAAAATATTAGATTGCGAGCCCACAGGGGACAGAGACAATATCTGCTATACCACGTAAGCCAGTGGTTCCCAACCCTGTCCTGGTGGAGCCTCAGGCCAGTCGGGTTTTCAGGACAACCCTAATGAATATGCATGAAAGCGATCTGCATATAATGGAGGTACCAGGCATGCAAATCTGCTCCGTGCATATTCGTTAGGGCTAGCCCGAAAACCCGACTGGCCTGGGGGACTCACTGATGTTAACCATTTTGGTTATATCACAGAGAGGCGGTATTTCGAGAATCTAAGAAATGGAGGAGTGAGGAGAGCAAAAAGGCCATCCTAACTTTGGAGGACCTTTCACTAAAGTGCGTTAACGGATTCATTTCCCCCCCTTTTATTAAACCACGATAAAGGTTTCTACTGTGGCCTGGAGCGTTAAATGCTCTGATGCTCCTCCAGCTCTCATAGAATTCCTATGAGTTTCGGAGCATTTACCGCTGCTTAGCACGCATTAATGAATTCATGTGTGTTAAGTGCCCTGAAGTCCATCCGTATATAACGGGTTGCATGTGCATGTGCCTCATACCAGTGGCGTAGTATGAGGGGCTGCAGGGGTGGACCGCCCCAGGTGCCATTTTTGCAGGGACTCCAGTGCCACCTGTACCACTTTAAATATTCACTGGCGCCAGCAGCATCTTCCACTTGTCGGCCACGTCGGCCTTGGCTCCCTTCTGGCGTCACGTCCTGGTCGTTCTGCGCAGGCAACAGGTGGAAGATGCTGCATGCGCCGGTGAACATTTCAGGAGGTACGCGGGGGAGGGAGGGCGCTCAAGCAGCAGGGAAGAGTGGGAGCGCAGGGTGCGGCGAAGCTGGGCGCCAACCTCCCTCGCTACGCCACTGCATGCTAATCTGAGCTACACCTTAGCAAAGGGGCCTCTTTTATCTGCCAAGCTAATTGTGCTCTAGTCTGAACATCAACCAGGATGTGGCGAGTGTCCCGGTGACACTGTGACCTCGATAGTCAATGCCCATGCCAGACCTAACCTGGTTTTGAATATCTGACCTCAGTTCAGCCTGCAGCTATCAGCAGCTTAAAAACAACTGACCGCGTAGCAATAAGATCCCTAGAACCAGGGGTATAGTGTGACCTGGCGTGGCCTTAGCTGGGGCCTCACCTGGAGCACACGGGCCTTGGCCGAGCGGTAAGGCGAGGCGTAAAGGCAGCCAACACACAGGTGTCTAGTGGAAAAAGAAAGCGTGCTTTATTGATACATAAAGTTCAGCACTTATTACAGGTTTATAAGCTTTCAAGACTAGTGCACAGAAACATATCATACAGTCCTTCTTTCTGCTGCTTCTGGCTTTGGCCCACAGTGGGAAAACTGGGTAAAAACCATGAACAATGAAGAAACCCAAAGCGTAAATGGTTTGCAGTTCAGCTGTTGTGCCCAGTGTCCAATTCGCAGTGCTTGAGGGAAAAAGATGAACAGAAAAGAAACTCTTCCCCAAGCCCGAGTTTACCAACAGAAGAAAAATCACAGTCCAAAACCAATATAAGGGTTTTGATCAGTTCCACCCGCAATTTCAGCAGAGAAAACAAGACAAGCTTCTTTCTCAATTCAGCAAGCACGGTTCCAGCACTGGTAGCATTTAGCCGACCTCCAAATCTTCTAGGTCAGGGGTAGGCAATTCCGGTCCTCGAGAGCCGTAGCCAGGTCAGGTTTTCAGGATCTCCACCATGAATAGGCACGAGATGGATCTGCACGCACTGCCTCCTCGAGATGCAAATCTATCTCGTGCCTATTTATGGTGGAGATCCTGAAAACCTGACCTGGCTCTGGCTCTCGAGGACTGGAATTGCCTACCCCTGTATCTAGGTTCACCCCCTCACCCACACTCTGCAAACTCCCTGCTGCAGGTTTCTGGGGAATTCCCCAACTTCTGGCTCCATGATAACATCCTCACAACAAAAACCAGTATCAAAATTACTGGACTGTACCTGAGCCTTTGGTGCTAGTAGACTGCCTTCAGCCTGTAGGTGGGAGCTGGGATGAACTTCCCTGGGATTGATTAGCATTCCCCTCACCTGAGCTCCCCTGGCTCAGGCTATCCACTCTCAGGCTTGTTTTGGGCTGATTGCATCTGAGCTGACTGAGCTAACCATTTCAGCCCTGGTTTGCCTTGCTCCAACCCTGGGGCATGCTGGGACTGGTAGTGCCTGCCTTTTCCCTTTTGTTCGTTGCTTAGGGGGATTAGAACAGGCTTTGAATAACTTACCAGTTTTAGAACTGGTGGGTAAAGGATTCTGCTGGTGCTGCAGGGCTTCCTTTACCGCCACAGGGGTGACACTGTGACAATAGCCAGCAGTCCAAGTATGATGTGGGGGGAGGGGGGAACCCACGGGTGGACTGTGGGGGCCAAGCATTTCCTCCCGCTCATACCTTTGCTGGCAGGGATTTCCAATCCTCACCAGCTTCAAAGTTTATTTAAAATTTGATAAATCGCCTTTACGAAGTTTCTAGGCGGTTTGCAGTTAAAATTAGCGGGTTGCTTTACAATGGCCAATACATTTAATAACAATAAATATGACATATTGACTAACTCAAACAATGGGATAAGCGGGGAGAACTCTAATATTGGATAGAAAAGAAACAATTAGAGCAAAAACAGAGGCAACGAGTCAAAATTGTGCGAGACAATCGCGCACAGGACGTCAGCGCACTGGATTTAAACACTATTTTAAAGTGCTCCGAGGGTGTGTGTGGGGGGGGGGATCACCCGTCCCCCCACTTTACTTAGAACTGTTGGCTCTCCCCCCATTACAGAGGAAACTAATGTTTTCCCTACAAAAGAGGAGAAAAGGCTGTTTCTTCTATAATTGGGGGTTCCCCCACCCCAACACCTCCCACAACGGAAGCGTCAACACTTCTAAGTAAAGTTGGGTGGTTCCCCCACACCTTTGGAGCACTTTGAAATAGTGTTTCAATCCATCGCGCTGACCGTCCTGTGCCCAATTGTCTGCCAGGCATTGTTCGCACGCGATTGTCTCGCGTGGTTTAGTCTATGTACCAAGGTAGGATAAAATTTTAAAAAAATTTTAAAAAGGGAGATCTCAGGAATAGGTTAAAATAAATATGATAACAATAATAATGATAAGAGATTCACTGGCTGAGCCCTTGCCTGTCCTGCCACAGCAGTGGGGGTGCTTCAGCCACGGTTGCCATCACTTCCGCAGATGCTCAGAACTTACCATGAGAGAAAGTTCCGGCGTCCACAACGGAAGCACCCCTCTGGCTTCCTCACTGCCGAGGCAGCACGGTCAGGAGTACGGCCAGTGAATCTCTTTGGATGGCGGGGCTTGAGCAACCCCGTCAGCCATTCATCTGGTGCTACGTTTTTGAAAGGGGCCTGAGCCCAAAGTTACCCCACCCCTGTTCCTACACCACTGCCTAGAACAGTTTGGGGAAGCCCCGGTCCATTCATAATACCGAACTGTTAACCTGCAGACATGGTGCACAGCAGAAGAAAACAAAGTTTCATCTTCCACCAACGTGAAATGCGGAGGGGCCAGGATGTACCCTTGGAATTCGCTCTATGAATCTGGAATACATCTGGAATACTGTGTCCAATACTGGTCACCGTACCTTAAGAAAGACATGGCGATGCTTGAGAGGGTCCAGAGGAGAGCAACTAGGATGATAAAAGGAATGGAGAACCTTTCATATTCCGAAAGGTTAGACAAACTGGGCTCTTTACCCTGGAAAAGCGGAGACTGAGAGGAGACATGATACAGACATATAAAATCATGAAAGGCATAGAGAAGGTGGAGAGGGGCAGATTCTTCAGACTAGCGGGGACAACAAAAACAAGAGGTCATTCAGAAAAAATGAGAGGGGACAGATTCAAAACGAATGCAAGGAAGTTTTTCTTCACTCAGAGGGTGGTGGACACCTGGAACACGCTTCCAAATGAAGTAATAGGACAGAGTACAATACTGGGTTTCGAAATGGGGCTGGATGACTTCCTGGAAGCGAAGGGGATTGCAGGGTATAGATAGAAGGTTACTCTACAGGACAAAAGCGAAAAGCGTATGACAGTTTTAGGGTATGAGCACTATCAGGTCCTGGACCTGAGGGGCCGACGCGTGAGCGGACTGCCGGGCACGATGGACCTCCGGTCTGACCCGACAGGGGCAATTCTTATGTTCTTATCCCAACAGGAGGGCTCGACTCAGTTAACAAAATATTAATCAATTGTCCAAGAGATTAGAACAGACACTATGAGCTCCTTTTGCTAAGCCGCATTAGGGCTTTAACAGGCGGAATAGCGTACGCTACACTGCCACGCACGCGTTAGTTCTAGAAGCGTAGCGCGCAGTAATTTCCTGCATGCACTAAAAACGCTAGCGCAACTTAGGGCTCCTTTTATCAAGCCGCGCTTGATATCACATAATATCGCACATTAAAGCACCGGCTGTGCTAGCCGCTAACGCCCACCTTGAGCAGGGCGATAGTTTTTTTGGCCAGCACGGGGGTTAGCGCGTGATTACAAGTCGCGCGCGCTAATCCCGCTAGCGCGACTTGATAAAAGCAGCCCTTAGTAAAAGGAGCCCCATATCTTTAAGGCCAAATTTTTTTTTAAAAAAATCTTTTATGGTTGAAAGAAGAGTCATTAGTAAATTTCGGAACTAAACGTGTCTTCAGTGCTTTACGAAAAGTCGGAAGATGAGAGCGAACTCTAATTATAGAAGGAAGATTTTTCCAAACTTTTACGAATAAAAAAGAAAACGATGGACAAAAATCGGCCATAGTTTTTCTTCCTTCAACAGTGGGAAAGCCAAGTTTATATTTCTGAGAGCGCCTAGAATTAGAGATTTCTTGCGAAATGAAGCTGAGATGCGCACGATGACGGGTAAAAAGTAACCAAAGACATACAAGGTCACGTGATGGAGTTGGGGGGGGGGGGAGTGAAGTGAGGCGACGCTCAAGGAACATCTAAATTGTTGAGATAATGAATGAAACAAGAACTCGGAGCAGATTATTTATAGTGAAGCCTGTTAATTAGAACCACCGGTGGGTCATTCGCAGCTTTTGCTCCTCGCCTAGAGGCTTTATCTATTCAGAGCTATGCATTTCCTCCAGTCACTGGCAAAGCATTTCGCTTTATATTAGCAAAGTCCACTGTATCTAAGCACAGAATCTCACTATTGCTAAGGCAGGCGGCTGCGTTTAGGACGATCTCTCGATGACCTTGCCAGCGATGCCAGACACCCAGAGCTATCAACGCTCACACCATAGATGAGTCCAGTAGATGAATCAGTGGGAGAGTTTTCTAAGAAACAAAGCCATTAATCTTTGCTGCCTGATAGGGGGAAATGCAGTTACTATGATGAACGTGCTTTTCCAGGTGAAGAGAGATGTACAGAGGAAGAAGCAGAGAAAGTGGAATTGGAAAATTCAATGCATTTTTTTTTTTTTTAGCAGAAAGAAGCTCACCGAACCTGGCAAGTGAGAATGATCATCTCCGATGTTTAACAACCCCCTTCCCAAACGCACACGCATTTCACAGAGGCCCTGCGTGTCTTTGGGGAAATTGAACGGACCCTCTTCGTGGCTGGTTCTATCGGCTTCATTACAAATGCCAGATCCTCTGTTGCAAAAATTCCACTCAGAACAGACTGTACGATCCAATGGGAATTCTGATTCCACTTCCTCAAAACAAGTCAGCGGTATTGGGATTCTTCATCATTCCCCACAGATGGAATGTACTGAATTTGTATTTTTTTATTTTTTCTTATTTTCTATTTATAGCTTAGTTATAGCTTATTTATAATTTAGATATAGATTTAAAAGTGCATCACTTATCTTAAATCCTTATCGGTTCCCCTTCCCGACATGTTTCGGAACTCTTTTTCAAGGTCGGGGGAACTAGAAAGCAACACACACACAATAAGTTATTCTACTCAATTACCATAACTACATACTATATCTCTAAAACAGAAGAGAATTCTTCATACTTCACTCACCAAAAGGTAAGGGTAATCCTAAACCATATTCTTACTGCCGCTGGCTATCACAAAAGATGGCTGCGGCGTTTGTTCAGAGCGTTAAATAAGAAAATAAGAAAAAATTTAAAAATACAAATTCAGTACGTTCCATCTGTGGGGAATGATGAAGAATCCCAATACCGCTGACTCGTTTTGAGGAAGTGGAATCAGAATTCCCATTGGATTGTACAGTCTGTTCTGAGTGGAATTTTTGTTCAGGTTAATTATTGATAGCTTGAAGTGAGTCAAACAAGTTTGGTAGATCCTCCGTCGGCCATGTTTTTTGTGACACAATGAGCTCGCTAAGGGCTCGCTATACTGAATTCTATACTCAAAGAAAATTGAACAGAGAGGAGATAATTCTATAAGGCACCAACATTTAGGCACAGAAAACCCGATTCTATATATCTTACCTAAAAAATTAGTGCCGGCAAGTGTGGCGTTGAGTGTAGGGATACCAGACGTCCGGATTTCCCCCGAACATGTACTCCTTATGAGGACCTGTCCGGGCATCATAGTAACATAGTAGATGACGGCAGATAAAGACCCGAACGGTCCATCTAGTTTGCCCAACTTGATTCAATCTAAAAATTTGTTGGTTTTTTTTTTTTCTTCTTTTCTATTTCTGGGCAAGAATCCAAAGCTCTGCCCGGTACTGTTCTTAGGTGGCTTTTCAAAACCCGGCACATTGTCTGGGTTTTGAAAAGCTTTGAAGAAACCAGTGTCGAGCAGGAGGGCATCCATGGATGCGTAGATGCCATGTGATGATGTCAAGCGCACGTGACCGTGACATCATTTCATGGCATCCACGCATGACAAGAGCAGGCAGTGGGGGGCAGGGTTGAGGCATTACAGGGCAGGGATGGGTGGAACTGGGCGGGCCTGGGGTGGGCCTAGGCAGAGTTAGACATCACTAGGCTTCCTAACGTTTAGGCGCACCGTATTTATGCCAGGGTTTTCTTGGCCCATATACATGCGCCTAAGTTACAAAGAGGTCCTAACTTGAAAACATGTCCACGATCCGCCCCCCTAACCACGCCCACTTTTTACTGCATGCTTTGGATTACGCACTTACCATTCAATTAAGTCCAATTAATGCCAGTTATGAGGTGTTAATTATCAATTAACAGTGATGATTTAGCCTACCGGACATCCGGACTGTCCAGGTGCTTGGACGGACGGCCTTAATCCAGGCCTTGTTTTCCCAGCAAGATTTCTCAACCCAGTGTCCTAAGGCAGTGGTTCCCAGCCCTGTCCTGGAAGACCACCAGGCCAGTCGGGTTTTCAGGATAGCCCTAATGAATATGCATGAGAGAGATCTGCATGTAATGGAGTTGACAGGCATGCAAACCTGCTCCCATGCATATTCATTAGGGCTGTCCCGAAAACCCGACTGGCCTGGTGGTCCTCCAAGGACAGGGTTGGGAACCCCAAGCCGGTCTGCTTTTCAAGGTATCCACAATGAATGTACATGAAATACTTTTGCATGCAGAGCCCCCATTGCATGCAAATATACCTCATGCATATTCATTGTGGATATCTTGAAAACCAGACTGGTATAGGGTTCCCTAGGACTGGATTGAGAAACCCAAATGTAAGGCCCTATCAGTAGCGTAGTAAAGGGAGTGCCAGGGGGATGGTCCGCTCGGAGCACCAGCCCCCTCCTCCTCTCCGCTCCCCCCTTCCCACTCCTACCCCTGCTGCGCGCGTGTCCCTTCCACCGTACATTTTAAACTTTGGGGCGAGCGGCCACCAACTTGCTGCCTGCGTCAGCTTCGGCGCATTCTCCGACGTCACTTCTGGGACCCGCATCAAAGAGAGCGCCAAAGCCGACGTGGGCAGTAAGTTGGTGGCCTCTCGCTCCGAAATTTAAAAAGGTACGGGGAAGGGGCTTGCGCGCATGGCAGGGGGAGTGGGGAAGTGGGCAGGGGAGGGGCTTTACCACGCCGGCCGCCACTCACCCTCCCTACGCCACTAGGCTCTGTTGCTGGTTTGTCCCAGTTCAGTCCACTCTTTCTTTTCAAAAGATGAAAGGAATGCAAGTGGATTGGCATCACTTACTAGACGGCTCACTTGATCTCCCTAGAAGCAGTCGCAAGACACGTGCATGGCCCTGGGAAGAAATTTTCAATGTGGACATATATGGCCATAACTTCAACCGACTGGCTGCAATTCTTTCATGGTTTCGTGAACTACAGTATTCAGGATAACTTTCTCATGGCAGAGATCCGCCCTGGCTCCAAACATCCCTCAGGAGAAAAAGAAACAGTTCTTTCAAGGTAAAGCAATGCAAAAAATAAGTTAGACCAACCGGCAAATCAAACAGAACAAGACATACAGCTAAATGTAGCCCATTTCAAAGAGAAAGATATTACTACTTTTCATTTCTACAACACTGCTAGATGTACACAGCACTGTACTTTAAAAATATTCAAGAGACAGACCCTGCTCAGTAGAGCTTACAAGTAAGGGGTTAGGGAGTTTCTCAGGCTTGGGTTCTTTACAAGCGAGTAGAGGTTAGGTGTTAAAAGCAACTTCCAAAAGGTGGGCTTGATTGTTTGTAAGTGATGTATTTATTGTGAATGTGAATGAATATATTTAACACTTATTGTAATTTTGAAAATGAATAAAGAATATTAAAAAAAAAAAAACAAAAGGTGGGCTTGTAGTCTAAATTTGAATACTGCCAGGGCTGGAGCTTGACGTACTCACTCAGGCAGTCTTTTCCTGGCATATGGTGCAGCAAGGGAGAAGGAACATAGTCTGGAGTTGACAGTGGAGGAGAAGGGTACAGATAAAGAGGTACCCCCTCAAACTCAGAGGGGGGAAATTTAGTGGTGACACGAGGAAGTATTTCTTCACGGAAAGGGTGGTAGATCACTGGAACAAACTTCCGGTGCAGGTGATCAAGGCCACCAGCGTGCTCGATTTTAAGAATAAATGGGACATCCACGTGGGATCCCTACGAGGGTCAAGTTAAGGAACTAGGTCACTAGCACTCAATGGGGTGGGTCAATAGAGTGGGCAGACTTGATGGGCTGTGGCCCTTTTCTGCCGTCGTCTTTCTATGTTTCTATGTTTCTATAAGAGAGATTTGCCCGATGAATGGAGCTCCCCGGGAGGAGTATAAGGAGAGATGAGAGAGGAGCAACATTGAGGAACTGGTCACTTTTAGGAGCAGGATACCAGGCTAGAGGGACCATCGGTCAGACTCATTATGGATTTAGTTATCTTTTTATGTTTCAACAGCCCTTAGTTGTGCAGTCAAATTCCAGAATGTGGACCTGGGAGGGGCATGGGGGGGAGGGGGGTTAAAGTAATTATGTGTGTAGATTCTAGAATACTAGCATTTATGTATCTAGCTGCCTATAGTTAGGCTTGAGCATTTGCGCCAGCCGGTGTCAGGTCAAAAGCGCGCCGGGACAAAGGCGCGCGCAGACAATTGAGCGCAGCGCGGAGGCACGCGCCGAAGAAAATTACTGTTTTTAGGGGCTCCGATAGGGGGGAACCCTCCCCACTTTACTTAATACAGATCACGCCGCGTTGTGGGGGCATTGTGGGGGGTTTGGGGGGTTGTAACTCCCCACATTTTACTGAAAACTTCACTTTTTCCCTGTTTTTAGGGAAAAAGTTAAGTTTCCAGTAAAATGTGGGGGGTTACAACCCCCCAAACCGCCCCACAACGCCGCCGCGATTTGTATTAAGTAAAGTGTGGGGGGGTGCTCCCCAACAAAAAACCCTGTCGGAGCCCCTAAAAACTGTAATTTTCTTCGGCGCGCGCCTCCGTCTTGTGCTCAGTTGTCGGCGCGCGCCTTTGTCTTCCGCGATTATGTCTTTGAACCGCGCCAGCCCTTCAGCGGCAGAAGCGCTCACACCTAAAATTAGGTGTTTAAATGGAGCCTTAAAAGCAAGTTGGGCACACAACTGCCTTGTAGAATTCGCGCTTAAGGTGATCGTCCCACCACCTTGTAACCTCTGAGCAGGGCCTGTCTATTGTAGGTTGAAATATACAGCGCTGCGTACGCCTTTCAGCGCTATAGAAATAACTAGCTGATGGCCCGGCGTTGCACGGGTATTTAATTATAGCAATAACACTGAAAATGGATTCAAATAAAGATACTTTATAGTGGTGAATGAAAATATTTTTTTACTTTATAAAAAGTACAATATTCAAATTATAATGTGAAATATTTGACAAAATGAATACAATACAACTAACGCAAAACTTGATTATAAACAACATTTTTAGTTTCACCTCCAGGAGCAAGAACATATACATTATTGGGTGAACCCACCCTTCCCACGTGTGCAGGTGGGCCGCGAGACCCCCAGAACATATCACCCCAGGTAGTGAGGGATCTGCATACCAAGTTTCGTTCAAATCGGTCTCACAGCTTTTTACATTTTTTCCATTGACTTGAATGGGTGAAATCTGATTTTCTGTTTGTAGCTCCGCCCACGTGTGCAGGTGGGCCGCGAGACCCCCAGAACATATCACCCCAGGTAGTGAGGGATCTGCATACCAAGATTCGTTCAAATCGGTCTCACAGCTTTTTACATTTTTTCCATTGACTTGAATGGGTGAAATCTGATTTTCTGTTTGTAGCTCCGCCCACGTGTGCAGGTGGGCCGCGAGACCCCAAGAACATATCACCCCAGGTAGTGAGGGATCTGCATACCAAGTTTCGTTCAAATCGGTTAAGCCGTTTTTGCGTGATCGCGGCACATACATACATACATCCGATTTTATATATATAGATAAACAGTAGTAGTAGTAATGATCTCTAAACACCAGGTAGACACTTGCAATAAAGAGAAAAGGAAGAGGTGAACGAACTCCTCGCTACTCGGGTCGGAAGCATGCAATTAAGGGGAGATAGGAGTGAAGTCTTCAAACTCCGGAGTGGAGTAGTACAAGTGGATCGATTTTTCACTCCATCAAAAATTACAAACACCAGGGGGAGACTCGATGAAGTTACAGGGAAATATTTTTTCACTCAGAGAATTAGTTAAGCTCTGGAACGCGTTGCCAGACGTTGTGGTAAGAGCGGATAGTGTAGTTGGCTTTAAGAAAGGTTTGGACAAGTTCCTGGAGGAAAAGTCCACAGTCTGTTATTAAGACACAGGGGAAGCCACTGGTTGTCCTGGATTGGTAGCATGGAATGTTGCTACTCTCTGGGATTCCGGAATCTTACCATTCTTTGGGATTCTGTATGGAATATTGCTACTCCTTGGGTTTTGGTCAGGTACTAGTGACCTGGATTGGCCTCCGTGAGAACGGGCTACTGGGCTTGATGGACGATTGGTCTGAACCAGTAAGGCTAGTATTATGTTCTTATGAACAGAGATTGAAGCCTAAGGGCAGAATTGGAAAATGAACCCCTGTCAGGTACCTTTGCCAGGTACTTGTAATCCGGAGTGGCCACTGTTGGAAATAGGATACTGGGCTTGATGGACCTTCCGTCTATTCCAATATGGCAGCTCTTATGTTCTTATGTGAGCCAAATATAGGAGAATGAAGCCATTGTGACATCACTGATGAGGTTGGCTCTTATTGGTGGAATGAGGCATTATGACATCACAGTATCAGCTCTGGAATGTTGGTACTCTTTGGGTTTCTGCCTGGTATTTGGGACCCAGGTTGACCACTGTTGGAAACGGGAAACTGGGCTTGATGGACCTTTGGTCTGTCCCAGTACGACAATTCTTAAGAGTATAATTTGTCCGCTATTGGTTTTGGTTTTAGTCCATTTGTCTGAGTAAACTTTGTCTCTCCAGTGGCTCCACCGCTTCTTGTTTTTGGGGGTCTGGCCCTAAAGCCCAGCAAGAATAATATTAAAATGCATTGCACGTAATCCGGCTTTCTTTTGGAACTTGGAAATCATATGTTTAACAGGTTAAAGGCTCGCCCTCAGAATGCACCACGTATAATTTCTTGCATTTGCTGGATCGGAGCCCACCCTGCTGGTCTTGTTGCTATCACCCCAAAGTAACCACAAATAGAGGCATTTGGAAGACATTGGACAGCCTGTCTGCTGGCTTTGCAATCACTCCTTTGCAACACCAGCGAGCAGGCTCCATAGCAGCTGAGGCACCCAGATGGAGAGAAAAGCTCTGGAAAGCAAAACCCACTCTGAAAACGCTAAAGGAGGGATGTGATAGGTTGGGGGATACATGCAAGCCAAGCAGGTTCAAAAAATTCTGTCTAGCTATGTCTGGGACTAATTCCAGAATGTTTTATATCGCCCCAGGTCCTTTCTCTGCAAGCAAGACAGAAAAAAAAAAATCCATACTGGGAAATACTCCCAATAGATTTTGCTTTCAATGGAAAGTTTTGCCTAACATTTGCTTTATGGCCCCCGGGGATTGTTTTTTTTCTAAGTTGTAAACCAGTCAGAACTCCCCCCCCCCCCATTCCAGAGCTTTTTGCAATTTATGCCGTGAAATTAAGCACAAGATGCAAATAAAGCACAATCCAGCCATAACAAATTATGACAACTAGCCAGAGAGCGCAAAGATAAATCAACTCTTTATGGCCACAATGTAAGTTATTTTCCAATCAGACAACTAATGCTCTAATTAATGTTAACATTTGTAAACGTGACAGTGAAATACAGCAACAAGCTCCACTGAGATTCATCAATCCAGCCACATTTAACATTTTTCTTTTAGAACATTTTTTTTTTATCTGGGTTTTATAAATCAGAAAGTGAAATCAGAGTTGGGGAGAACCGATCAATAAGCTACATTAGAACTGAACCCGTTCTGATTTATAAACAAAGCCTTTCCAACGAGCATTACAGCTACAGGAACAAAAAAAAAATGTTCACCTATAAATCAGGAGAGACATGAAAACCTACAGGCTGAACTGTCCCAGCCCAGGTTTCAATAATAGACTGAAGGGTGAAGAGCCAGGGCTGCAATCCAGTCGCGTTTTCAGGATTTCCCCAATGAATATGCATGAGATCTATTTGCATACAATGGAAGCAGTGGATGCAAGTTGATGTCATGGATACTCGTTGGGGAAATCTTGAAACCACGACTGGATTGTGGCCCTCGTTCTCCACCTCTGGTATAGAGGAAGTCATAGATAAGGGTAGAAGTGAAAGGCACCATGCCCAGGGTGCAAATATCCACTTATGGAGTAAGGGGAGTGGAAAGGTGGATCAGGAGGAGAGCAATAAAGCCTGAGTCCGATTGCCTTGCCTGGGCATGAACAAGACAGTTCTATAGTGGTTCCCAACCCTGTCCTGGAGGAACACCAGGCCAATTGGGTTTTCAGGCTAGCCCTAATGAATATGCATGAAGCAAATTTGCATGCCTATCACTTCCATCATATGCAAATCTCTCTCATGCATATTCATTAGGGCTAGCCTGAAAACCCGATTGGCCTGGTGTTCCTCCAGGACAGGGTTGGGAATCACTGCCCTAATGAATATGCATGAAGCAAATTTGCATGCCTATCACTTCCATCACATGCAAATCTCTCTCATGCATATTCATTAGGGCTAGCCTGAAAACCCGATTGGCCTGGTGTTCCTCCAGGACAGGGTTGGGAATCACTGCCCTAATGAATATGCATGAAGCAAATTTGCATGCCTATCACTTCCATCATATGCAAATCTCTCTCATGCATATTCATTAGGGCTAGCCTGAAAACCCGATTGGCCTGGTGTTCCTCCAGGACAGGGTTGGGAATCACTGCCCTAATGAATATGCATGAAGCAAATTTGCATGCCTATCACTTCCATCATATGCAAATCTCTCTCATGCATATTCATTAGGGCTAGCCTGAAAACCCGATTGGCCTGGTGTTCCTCCAGGACAGGGTTGGGAATCACTGCTATAAAGCTTCTTCTATAAGAAAAGGGCTTTTGTAACTGCATGACCACATAAAAAAGAATGCTTAAATCTACACACAGCAGGTAGGCAGCAGTCAAGCCTAAATGCTATTTTGTAATTATACATAAGAATTGCCATACTGGGAGAGGACGAAGGTATCCTGTTTCTAGCAGTGGCCTCCCCAGGCCACAAGTACCTGCCAAGATCCCAAGGAGAGAAAAGGAATAAGCAGTGGATTTCCCCAAGCCCATCTCAATAATGGCTTATGGACTTCTCTTTTTGGAAATTATCCAAACCTGTTTTTAAACCCTGCTAAGCTAACTGCTTTCACTACATTCTCTGGCAATGAATTCCAGAATTTAATTGCCCATTGAGTCATTGTTCACCCTTGAGAAGAGAAGACTGAGAGGGGATATGATAGAGACTTTTAAAATACTAAAAGGTTTTGACAAAATAGAGCAAGAAGCATCATTATTGACGGAAATTGAGGAGCGACAGGCCCAGGATTAATGCCAGAAAGTTCTGTTTTACACAGCGAGTGGTGGACGCTTGGAATGCTCTCCCGGAGGAGGTAGTGACGGAAACCTTCATTACGGGATTCAAGTGCAAGTTGGATGCACATCTCCTTGCAAATCACATTGAGGGATACGGGAAAATAAGGTCTTCATCAGGGAACACCTAGATTGGCCTCCACGTGTGCGGGTCACCGGACTAGATGGACCTAAGGTCTGATTCGGTGAAGGCATTTCTTATATTCTTATGTAAGCCTCATTCCACCAATGCCTAAGAGCCGACCTCATCAGTGATGTCACAATGGCTTGATTTGTCCTATACTCGGCCCACATAAGAACATAAGAGCTGCTGTACTGGGACAGATCGAAGGTCCATCAAGCTCAGAATCCTGTTTCCAACAGTGGTCAATCGAAGTCATAAGTATATGGTAGAAACCCAAAGAGTAGCAACATTCCAGAGCTGAGATTGTGATGTCATAATGCCTCATCCCACCAATGGCTAAGAGCCAACCTCATCAGTGATGTCACAATGGCTCGATTGTCCTATACTTGGCTCACATAAGAACATAAGAATTGCCATACTGGGTCAGACTAATGGTCCATCTAGTCTAGTATCGTGTATCCAACCGTGACCAATCCAGGTTACAAATACCTAGCAGAAACCCAAATAGTACGAGGGGGGTGCTGAAAAGTTCTCAGCCCGACCTGCCAGTTACCTAAATTCTGAGCGTTCTTTTGCCACTGTAGCTGAAAAGAGTGTTATCTAATTTTAAGTGCCAATTTGCAGAAACAAAATTCTAGGTTTTGATATTGTTTCAGATCATTGATTCAACCTTAGAACATAAGAACATAAGAATTGCCGCTGCTGGGTCAGACCAGTGGTCCATCGTGCCTAGCGGTCCGCTCACGCGGCGGCCCCCAGGTCAAAGATCAGTGCTCTAAATGAGTCCAGCCTTACCTACGTACGTTCCAGTTTAGCAGGAACTTGTCCAACTTTCTCTTGAATCCCTGGAGGGTGTTTTCCCCTATAACCTTTTCCAAATCAATTCTCTTGTTCACTGGGCTGAGAACTTTTCAGCAGGTCCTCATAGCAACACTCCAGAGCTGAGATTGTGATGTCATAATGCCTCATTCCACCAATGCCTAAGAGCCAACCTCATCAGTGATGTCACAATGGCTCAATTGTCCTATACTTGGCTCACATAAGAATTGTCATACTGGGACATCAAGCTCAGTATCCTGTTTCCAACAGTGGCTAACCCAGGTCCCAAGTACCTGGCAAGATCCCAAGTAGTAAAACAGATTTTATGCTGATTATCCTAGGAATGAGCAGTGGATTTCCCCCAAGCCTTCTCAATAATGGCCTATGGACTTCTCTTTTAGGAAATTATTCAAACCTGTTTTTAAACCCTGCTAAGCTAACTGATTTTACCACATTCTCCAACATTCACTGACCAGTCCCAGAAGTCTTGACTCTGATGCTGCTTCCTGTTCCCGCAAAGCCAGGACTTGAGACGAGGCTTCCAGTTGACTGGTGATCACCGATATGAACTGAAAGGTTGTAGGATCCGCGTGGGTGGTGGTGGCGGGGGAGCGGGGGAGAAGAAGGAAAACAGGAAGAGATGCCAGTCTGCACTGGTTGGAGGAGAGGGGAACATGGGGAGATACAGCAGGGAAAGGAAACAGAGACCTGATCACAGGGTTGGCAAGGAGGAAGAGAAATGCTGGACTAGGCAGGGGGTAGATGCTTTTCAACATATTCGTAGGTGACCTGACTCAGGGGCTTCAAGGTAAAATAACATTATTTGCCGACGATGCCAAATTATGTAACACTGTAAGTAAAAGCGACTTGTCTGACAGCATGAAGCAGGATCTGCTTTTACTGGAACATTAGTCCTCGACCTGGCAGCTGGGCTTCAATGCAAAAAAATGCAAGGTCATGCACCTTGGCAATAATAATCCGTGCAGAACGTATACACTGAATGGTGAGACCATGGCTAGGACTGCAGCAGAACGGGATTTAGGGGTGATCATTAGCGAAGACATGAAAGCTGCCAATCAGGTGGAGAAAGCTTCATCCAATGCTGGGTTGTATCCGTAGAAGCTTCGTTAGCCGGAAGCCCGAGGTCATTATGCCGTTGTACAGAGCCATGGTGAGACCTCATCTGGAGTACTGTGTACAATTTTGGAGGCCACATTACCGTAAGGATGTGCTGAGAGTAGAGTCGGTTCAGCGAATGGCCACCAGGATGGTCTCGGGGCTCAAGGATCTCTCGTACGAGGAAAGGCTGGACAAATTACGGCTATACTCTCTCGAAGAA
Source organism: Geotrypetes seraphini (assembly GCF_902459505.1). NCBI lineage: Eukaryota > Metazoa > Chordata > Amphibia > Gymnophiona > Dermophiidae > Geotrypetes > Geotrypetes seraphini. The sequence continues at coordinate 252,785,046 of NC_047089.1, forward strand.
CGTAGGGAGAGGGGAGACATGATCGAGACATTTAAGCATACCTATGGTCGTATCGAGGTGGAAGATGATATTTTCTTTCTCAAGGGTCCCTCAGCCACAAGAGGGCATATGCTTAAACTCAGGGGCGGGAAGTTTCATGGCGACACCAGGAAGTATTTCTTCACAGAAAGAGCGGTTGACCATTGGAACGAGCTCCCAGTGCAGGTGATCGCGGCCAGCAGCGTGCAAGATTTCAAGAAAAAGTGGGATGCCCACGTCGGATCTCTACGAGGGTAGTGTAAAGGGGATGCCATCAGAGTGTGTCCCCTAGGAGGGTAGTTGGGGGGGAGGGTTAATAGAGTGGGCAGACTTGATGGGCTACGGCCCTTTTCTGCCGTCATTTTCTATGTTTCTATGTAACTAGTATGGCTCAGGCTTGTAGGTCTACTGCCGGTCGCTAAGATCCTGGGAGCTCTTTTTGACTCCTCGCTTTCTTTTAAGGACCAGATCAGCTCTGTGATTAAGAAATGTTTTTCCAATCTACGCATGCTGAGTAAAGTTCGACACCTTTTTCATCAACACCACTTTGGTCCAATCGATTATTCCATCTCATCTCGGTTATTGTAATGCCCTTTACCTCAGCATCACAAAAACCTGTCTCTCCAGATTTCAATTGGTCCCGAATACTGCTGCCAGGCTGATTTTTGGGAAGTGTAAGTTTGGTCATGTGACGCCACTGCTCTTCAACCTTCACTGACCCCGGTGTATTTTAGAGTCCAGTTCAAGTGTGCCTGTGTTGTTTTTAAAATTCTTGGTATTTTATCTTGGAATCTTTATAGATTCTCTTTTGCAAGAGGCGATCAACAACTTAAGCTTTCCTGCCAAAAGAACCAAGACTTTTGGCCTCTCTCTGTCCTTCAAGCTCACACAACTTTGGAATGATCTTCCACTTTTCCTGAGAAGTTCTGGTTCCCTTTCTTCTTTTCGTAAGGCTTTGAAAACTATTCTGTTTACTAAACCAGTGGTTCCCAATCTTATCCTGGGAGACCCCTAGCCAGTCGGGTTTTCAAGATATCCCTAATGAATATGCATGAGAGAGATTTGCATATAATGGAAGTGACAGGTATGCAAATATCTCTCATGCATATTCATTAGGGATATCTTGAAAACCTGACTGGCTGTGGGTTCCCCAGGATAAGGTTGGAAGCCACTGTACTAAACACTTTGGTAATTGATCCTTTTTGAGATCCATTCACTATGGGCTAGATCAGGGGTAGGGAACTCCGGTCCTCGAGAGCCGTATTCCAGTCGGGTTTTCAGGATTTCCCCAATGAATATGCATGAGATCTATTTGCATGCACTGCTTTCAATGCATATTCATTGGGGAAATCCTGAAAACCCGACTGGAATACGGCTCTCGAGGACCGGAGTTCCCTGCCCCTGGGCTAGATCCTGGCCTATGTTTCTTTTAGCTCAGGGGTCTCAAAGTCTCTCCTTGAGGGCCGCAATCCAGTCGGATTTTCAGGATTTCCCCAATGAATATGCATGAGATCTATTTGCATGCACTGCTTTCAATGCATATTCATTGGGGAAATCCTGAAAACCCGACTGGAATACGGCTCTCGAGGACCGGAGTTCCCTGCCCCTGGGCTAGATCCTGGCCTATGTTTCTTTTAGCTCAGGGGTCTCAAAGTCTCTCCTTGAGGGCCGCAATCCAGTCGGGTTTTCAGGATTTCCCCAATGAATATGCATGAGATCTATTTGCATGCACTGCTTTCAATGCATATTCATTGGGGAAATCCTGAAAACCCGACTGGAATACGGCTCTCGAGGACCGGAGTTCCCTGCCCCTGGGCTAGATCCTGGCCTATGTTTCTATTAGCTCAGGGGTCTCAAAGTCTCTCCTTGAGGGCCGCAATCCAGTCGGGTTTTCAGGATTTCCCCAATGAATATGCATGAGATCTATGTGCATGCACTGCTTTCAATGCATATTCATTGGGGAAATCCTGAAAACCCGACTGGATTGCGACCCTCAAGGAGGGACTTTAAGATCCCTGTTTTAGCTTAATCTAACTATTGGAAACCGAGTAGTATACAAAACCAAGCATTAGATTAGATTAGATTTTTAAAATTAGGCCCCCTGAAAGCATTGTTCTGGCTGTGCCACTAACCATTTCATAGCTGTTTGATAAACTTACTTGTAGCTGAGCTATATTTTGCTCAGGACAGGATTAGGGCATAAGCAAACTAGGCACATGCCTAGGCTCTAAATACTTAGGAGAGGACTTCTTAGAGCTACTAATTCAATAGCTCCCAAGGCAGATTTTTTTTTTTGTGTGTGTGTGTGTATGTTGTGGATGGGGGGGGGAGGAGACTAGAGCCACTGCAGTCCACAAAGGGGAGTGTTTGGGGCAGTGGTTAGAGCCACAGTCTCAGCACCCTGAGGTTGTGGGTTCAAATCCTATGATGCTCCTTGTGACCCTGAGCAAGTCACTTAATCCCCCATTGCCCTAGGTACAATTGTGATAGATTGTGAGTCCACCAGGACAGATAGGGAAAAATGCTTAAGTACCTGAATAAATTCATGTAAACCATTCTGAGCTCCTTTGGGAGAACAGAAGAGAAAATTGCATAAATAGTGTGAAGAGTTTCAGCCTCTGATAACCAGATCTGGTATTGTGATGCCACAATGCCTCATCCCACCAATAAGAGGCAACCTCTTTAGTGATGTCACAATGGCTTGATTGTCCTATACTTGGCTCACTTTTGCTATATTTTGATTTCTAGAGTGGTGCTGTGGAATAAGCTACAGCCTCAGCACCCTGGGGTTGTGGGTTCAAATCCCAGGTTGCTCCTTGTGACCCTGGGCAAGTCACTTAACCCCCATTTGCCCCATTAGGTAGAGTGCGAGCCCACCAGGACAGATAGGGAAAATGCTTGAATACCTGAATGTAAAACCACTTAGGCTATAAGTGGTATATAAATACTTAAATAAATATTTTCCCCAACACCTATACATTGCCCTCCAGCCAGCAAGGGGAGCTAGTGAGCAGAGTGTCTTCCCTGCTGTCACCTCCTCTTCCAGTTTCCCTCTGCAGTCCAATTACATGGACCTGTTAGTGGGAGTTTTAACATGTATTTATATTACAAAGGAGACCCAATGTACTTGTTTGCCAAAGGCCAGCACAGGGTTAATCCTGCCCCGTGTCTGCCACCAGGTTAAACTTCCCATGACTCTCATCCTCCCTCTTGCTGTTCAGTGAAGCACGTAACACTGTGTCTCCTAGCAGCCGCTCTGCATTGAGGGCAGATGCTGTAGGAAGTGGGTCATGCATGTCTATTGAAGCCTTCTGGCTTATCTCTAAATACTCGATTTTGTATGCTGTTAGGCTATCCCACTCTTTTCTCCCATTCTTATCATTTTAATCCCTTCCCAGGACTTCTAGACTTGCAGCCATATGGCAGGGAACATTGAAACTGCAACCTGGCAGGGAATAATTGGATGGAGGGGGGGGGGGGGGGGGGAAGGAACAATGACATTGTGCTTCTGATGAGCTGCAACTATTTCAGCCAGTCCAATCGCCCTCCCCCACTGCTTCTTCAATGTGGCCTAAGCATAGTTACTATTTAGGTCAGTGGTCTTCGTTAATTTTTAAGTGAGGGCTATTTTAGTCCCAAAAGGGCTGAAGGAGAACCAAGTATCTTCCTACTTGGGACCACGACACCAATAATAGTTCTCGACATTCATTCCTACTAGAAAACCTGGCCTTGGTCACATGTGCAGATCTAATGTGACCTTACGTCCAATTTTGAACGGGACTGTCCCATTTTTAATTAGCTTGTCCCGTTGTCCCGAAGCACAGTTTTGGGACAACGAAATGTCCTTTTTTTTTTTTTTTTTTTTTTTTTTGCAACAATCACTAAATTGAAAATAAAATCATTTTCCTTCCTTTGTTGTCTGGTGATTTTGATTTTTTAATCATCTTTTCCCAGTCTCTGGCTGCACTTCCTTCTGTCTGTGCTCTTAACTCTATTTCCAGGACCTTCTTATCAATTTGCTGCTTTTCTCTCATTCATTTTCTGTTCTACATCCATCTTTCAAAGGGGTACATCAAACATTACCCCCCACCATTTCAACGCCTATGGGGGTACATCAAACATTACACATACCAGGGGTCATGCAATGCAACATTCACTCCAAAAACCCCACCAAAAAAAAACAATCAATTCAATTCACTTTATTGATCCTAATTAATAAAGCTTAGAAATGCTCATCACACAGTGGCTCACAAGGCGCCATGCGGTAAAAACCTTTACAGTGGTACAATTCACTTTTTGATCATAGCACAAAGAAGCTTTCTCACTCAATGCAAGAAAACCTTATAATAAACACAAATGTTTCAAAAAGATTCAAATTGAAAGACTTAACTTTGGAAATGCTGGTAGAAAAGTAAACCTCACCTTTGATACGAGCCGTGTTTCACAGTTGCTGTCTCAAAAAGCCCGCTGGCACTTTTTTACCTTTTTTTTTTCTAGCACTGCTCTCTTCGGACTGCAGGTGGCGTGAATGAGGTAAATAGACTGCCTTCAGTGGCTCTGCAAGCTTTCTTTTTGCTACAGCTTCCTACCATGGGGACAGGAAGTGGTAGCAAAGGGAAAGCTTCCAGAGCCGCCGAAGGCAGCCTGTTTACCTCACACACGCCACCTGCACCCTGAAGTGTGCAGAGCTTTAAAAAAAAAAAAAAAAAAAAGGGGTAAAAAAGTGCTGGATCCCATCGGGGGGAGACATGAAATTCTGGACAGGCTTCAAGGGCTGCCTCAGAGGTCTCAGAGGGCCACCATCAGCTCGCGGGTCTTGCAATAAAGACCACTGATATAGATCATAAAGAAATGATATGCAAATGTCAAGCATGAGGTTCAGCCCAATGCTCTGAGAAAATTCTCTGTTTGTTCTTTGAAATCAGGTACCCTCATCTTTCTCATTTGGGGTCTTTTATCGTTGCCTCAAATTTGGGTCATAAAAACAAACAACCAACATGAGGCAAAACTGAACATCTAATGGCCAGTCAGGCAGGACATTTTCTTCTGTTGTTTCCTTTTGGTCGTTGTCTCAGGATTGATGAAGAGCTATTAGAGCATCTATGCCGACCGCCGATGAAAAGAAGACTCCAGTTCAAGAGAGCCTGCATCCATGGAGAGAACTCAGAGGGACTAACTTCTGACATTAAAGCCCCACATTCCTTCTTCAACTCACGCACTATGCAGCGCTACAAACTATCCTTCCCATCTCCCCAACAAGTATGGTGGAAGAAGATATTTGGAACAACCTTCAAATATCAGGGAATTGTCATCTGGAACAAACTCCCAATATACCTAACACGACCCATCAAGTACCCTGAATTCCGGAAGAAATTATAGTGAAATCTACGGTGAGCCTTTCAAAACACTTCTTTCCAAGGCCCTTGCATTCATTGATAGACTTCTTATCCCGTATGCCTCCGTAAGAATACTCAGGTCCAACGATCAACATTTATTGACAGTCCCCTCCCTTAAAATTATTAATACCCGTCGGCAATACATCTTCTCGGTCACGGCTCCACAAACATGGAACTCTTTTCCAAGCCATTTAAGAGAGGAACGTTTCCCGGATAGAGTTAAAAGTAACCTAAAATGCTTTCTATTTAAGGATGCCTTTGATCTTTAAGCGTTCTAAGTAGAGAATGACACGGTTGGCGGTTTACCCGCGGCCACTGCATTTTAGCCGCGGGTCACCCGCCGAAAACGGGGAAGAAAACTAGCAGTCGCTGCGGCGACGGGGACAAGGCCATTCACCGCCCGCGGAGCGGTGAATGGTCTTGTCCCCCGCAGTGAGGCATGAAGGATCGCGCGGTCCCCGCAGCCCACACCCGCCTGCCCAATCGATTCTAGTGTTTAGCCAGCTCTCTCCCTTCTCCTCACCTTAGTTTGTAGATTTTCTTTTTCGGCGACCCGCACGCTATCAGAGAGCCGCGCACCCGCTGCTGCTCAGTTTCGATCTTCTGCTCTGACGCAACCGGAAACAGGAAGTTGCAGCAGAGCAGAAGATTGAACACTGAGCAGCCGCGCGTGCGCGGCTCTTTGGGAAAGCGTGCAGGTCGCCGAAAAAGAAAACCTATAAACTAAGGTGAGGAGAAGGGAGAGAGCTGGCTAAACACTAGGATCGATTGGGAGGCAGGTAGTGGCTGCGGGGACCGTGCGATCACTAGTGTTCCCGGCTCAAATTGGAAGGAGGGAGTGAAAGGGAAAAGGATTCTGGGCCAAGGGGATGAAGTCGGAAAGAAAAACCCACAGCAGGAAAGAAAGGGAAGGACTGGCAGGTGAGCCAGATGCTAGAAGGCTTATATGGATGCAGCGGGGACGGTGACGGGGCGGTGAATGGGATGGCAGTGGCGGTGACGGGGCGGTGAAAGGGATGGCGGTGACGGTGACGGGGCGGTGAAGGGAACGGCGGTGACGGGGCGGTGCAGAGGATGACGGGGCGGTGACGGGGACAGATTTTTTCCCCGTGTCATTCTCTAGTTCTAAGTCAGGATCTCAGCTTTCTCTTTCGATTTTTTGCTTCTCCGCAGAGTCGCTTTCCCTTTTTTTTTTGTTTGCTGCTGGTTTTTAATCTTTTAACTATTATTCAGTTCTCCCTCTCTTATTTCTAGTTGTCTACCTCTTTTACCTTCGCTTTGTCTCTACTCACCCATCATGACGTTTTCCCCCTTTTTGTCCTTCTTTCCTGTCCATTATTGTATTCCTTACCCTCTTCTCCCTTTGGGCACAGTAAGTCCTGGACGTCTTTTGTAAGTCTGTCATATGGTTTCCCTTGAATGCTGTAAATTTTATTTTTTTATTGTGTTAATCGCTTAGAATTTTGATTCTAAATGATCTATCAAATTTTAAATAAAACTTGACACTTATCTATGATCTGAAGAAGTTCGACCACATAACCCCCTTCTATCGTGAATTGCATTGGCTTCCTGTGGAGGCTCGTATAATCTTTAAATTGGGCTGTATGTATTATAAGGTCGCCTTTGGACAGGCCTCACTTTATTTAGTTACATAGTAACATAGTAGATGACGGCAGATAAAGACCCAAATGGTCCATCCAGTCTGCCCAACCTGATTCAATCTTTTTTCTTCTTAGCTCTTTATCAATAGCTTCTCAAAGGAACAGTGGAAGATCTTACGCCTTTTTTCGTATCTACCTCTGTTAAGGGTTGTAAAAGTAAGAAACCTCACGATCACACTCTCATTTCAGGCAGCTTTCTACGATAAGGATTTCCATCATCTGTTACTTATGGTACATCTCATTCTTATGTACATTTTAGAAAACAAATGAAGACTTATCTTTTTTTCCAAAATATTTCGTTGATTAGATCCCCATCGTTTTCTTCCTCTATTATCATTTAATTTTTTGTAAACCGCATTGAACTTCAAGGTTATGTGGTCAAGAAACCCAATGTTATGTTATCGTCACTCTCTTACCCTTCACCCCTTCCTCCTAAACCAATGCTCCTCCTAATAATGTAACTTAAGAGCTTGCTCTAAAATCTTATTGTAAACCGCAAAGATTCCTTGCAGAAAATTGCAGTATATAAGACACGGTATTGCATTGTATGAATAGAATGTGCAAAGCCTTCTTTTGGAAGGGGAGCAGCAAAATGAAGAGCAAAGTCACGCCACGACGAATAACTCAGGTCTCAAATTGCAAACATAACCTTAAGCAGGGAGCTCATTGTGCAGTCTCTGTGCATGCCTTCGTTAAAAAAAGCTCAGGGCCCACGACCTGTGTGATTAACGGAAGAAGAAGGAAACCAAAGGCCTTTGAGGTCCCGTTTAATAAAATATTAACGTCTTTTACGGATCTTTGGAAGGAAATTACCACCATCCAGTTCACTTTGCTACTGTACCCTGACCCAGAGGGCGACTCGATTGAAATATACAAAAGAACGCAATAAACACAGAGGATCTGCATCAAGAAGGGTAAACGGTCAGAGGAACGATGGGCCTTATGGCTTTTATCTTCTGTCATATCCTATGTTTCTGTGATCCCACCCTACTTCTTTGTGAGTACTCTAGAAATAAATGATATTTTAAGCTGAATAGAATGTTCAGCTGAGACTTAGCCACTTATAACAGACTGGATAGGCTAGAGAGAGGGGAATTAATCACCAAGGGTAGGGATAATTGCATTTTATGTGCTAAGGCAGTGTATCGCTCCTGAGATTTCAGGTGTGCCACGACACACTGGGGAGAAGGAGAGGCGCTGGCTGACTGCCCACAGGACGTACCTCTCGTGGCGAGAGGCACGTCCCGTAGACAAATCAGCCGGCACCAACGTCTCTCCTTCTCTCTGGCCCTCTTCCCTGCTGGCACCCCCTTCTGGCGTCTCAGGGCCCGTCTGGAGGGCCTTTGCGCGTGCACGGATGTTGACGCGATGACATCATGCATGTGCGTGACATCATCGTGACGACCTCCACGCACTTCCGGAGGCCACGATGTTTAGTGTGCCACGGCTCGAGAAAGTTTGCGGGACACTGTGCTAAGGGAAAAGGCAGGGGGACCAGACTGAGTTTGGGAGGGACATCACTGTCCACCAGTAATGTTTAAACTCACCAAGGTGTGGCGGCTGGGTGTTCACATTAGCCTCTGTGGACTAAAATTGAGAGTCCCTTAACGATGGTCGCTAAACCTGTTCCATGTATTTTAGTGGCCGATTATCAAAACATCTCACCGCGGTCTTTTCCGAGCTATCTAGCAGTCTCCAACTCTGCCATGCAAATGTGGTACGAAGTCATTAATATTAAATAGTAGTAAAATGGGCTTATTAATATTCATAAGAACATTAGAATTGCCGCTGCTGGGTCAGACCAGTGGTCCATCGTGCCCAGCAGTCCACTCACGCGGCGGCTCCCGGGTCAAAGACCATGGCCCGGTACAACGGCATGATAACCTTCTCCGATCTGTTCGTGATCCCCTTCTTTGTCATTCCTAGCATTCTATTCGCCCTTTTTGCCGCCGCTGCACATTGCTCGGACGGCTTCATCGACTTGTTGATCAGAACTCCCAAGTCTCTTTCCTGGGAGGTCTCTCCAAGTACCGCCCCGGACATGCTATATTCGTTCACAGGGCATTCCGGATAATTCTTTATCATCGCCCTATGATTTCCCAAGCGCGGTGCCGGCTTTTGGTGGCCAAAAATCACCAACTGCTCCGGAGGTGCCAGTACTGTGAAAATCGCATCTCAGGCATGTGTTTCTGGCTATGGCTCATGATAAAATTTGGCATTAAAAACAAAAATTACAAGCTTCACATGAATTACAGTAGGTTGGGGGTTTTTTTTGAGGGGGGTATAAAAGCAAGCTTCTTGAGCACGTGTATTATAGGCGTGTCTCATATTTCTGGCTACGGCTCATGATAAAATTTGACATGAAAAAAATTACATAAAGCCCGTGAATTATAGGCGTTTGTGAGCCGCGCGTGTTTTGTGCCACAACAGTGGATGGCATTATCATAGTAACATAGTAACATAGTAGATGACGGCAGATAAAGACCCGAATGGTCCATCCAGTCTGCCCAACCTGATTCAATTTAAATTTTTTCTTCTTAGCTATTTCTGGGCAAGAATCCAAAGCTTTACCCTGTACTGTGCTTGGGTTCCAACTGCCGAAATCTCTGTTAAGACTTACTCCAGCCCATCTACACCCTCCCAGCCATTGAAGCCCTCCCCTGCCCATCCTCCTCCAAACGGCCATACACAGACACAGACCGTACAAGTCTGCCCAGTAACTGGCCTAGTTCAATCTTTAATATTATTTTCTGATTCTAAATCTTCTGTGTTCATCCCACGCTTCTTTGAACTCAGTCACAGTTTTACTCTCCACCACCTCTCTCGGGAGCGCATTCCAGTCATCCACCACCCTCTCCGTAAAGTAGAATTTCCTAACATTGCCCCTGAATCTACCACCCCTCAACCTCAAATTATGTCCTCTGGTTTTACCATTTTCCTTTCTCTGGAAAAGATTTTGTTCTACGTTAATACCCTTCAAGTATTTGAACGTCTGAATCGTATCTCCCCTGTCTCTCCTTTCCTCTAGGGTATACATATTCAGGGCTTCCAGTCTCTCCTCATACGTCTTCTGGCGCAAGCCTCCTATCATTTTCGTCGCCCTCCTCTGGACCGCCTCAAGTCTTCTTACGTCTTTCGCCAGATACGGTCTCCAAAACTGAACACAATACTCCAAGTGGGGCCTCACCAATGACCTGTACAGGGGCATCAACACCTTCTTCCTTCTACTGACTATGCCTCTCTTTATACAGCCCAGAATCCTTCTGGCAGCAGCCACTGCCTTGTCACACTGTTTTTTCGCCTTTAGATCTTCGGACACTATCACCCCAAGGTCCCTCTCCCCGTCCGTGCATATCAGCTTCTCTCCTCCCAGCATATACGGTTCCTTCCGATTATTAATCGATGGTGGTTCTTATCCTCACGCTTTCCATGTTGTCCTGATGGGGAAATATGTGATGAGACCCGAAGATGATGACGACAGCGTTGCTTTTCCCCTGCACATGCGCACATTGAAGCCTTTTCGTGCTGTATTCTGCGCATGTGCCGATCGCTATCACCAGCGACTCATCACATGTAAATTTAGCGGCCCTTCACGAAACTATGCTATCCTTGATCAGTGCTGGAAAGATGGTTGAAGCACTGATCAAGGATAGCATAGTCCGGCACCTAGATACACACGACTTGCTGAAACCCAGTCAACATGGGTTCAGGAAAGGGAAATCATGTTTAACGAATTTGCTTCAATTTTTTGAGACCGTGAACAAGCAAATTGATAGTGGAATGCCGGTGGACATAATATATTTGGACTTCCAGAAGGCATTCGACAAAGTTCCGCATGAAAGACTTCTCAGGAAACTACAATGCCATGGAATAGAGGGAGATATACAAAGGTGGATAGGCAAATGGCTGGAAAACAGAAAGCAGAGAGTGGGCATAAATGGGAAGTTCTCAGACTGGGAGAAAGTGACTAGTGGTGTACCCCAGGGCTCGGTACTTGGGCCGATCCTTTTTAATATTTATATCAATGACCTTGAAGACGGAATATCCAGTGAGATCATTAAGTTTGCAGACGACACAAAGCTATGCCGGGCAATCAGATCGCAGGAGGATAGCGAGGAACTCCAGAGCGACTTGTATCAGTTAGAGAAATGGGCAGAGCAATGGCAGATGAAGTTCAACGTGGAGAAATGCAAAGTAATGCATTTAGGTAGTAAGAATAAGGAATACGAGTATAGAATGTCAGGCGCAACTCTGGGTAAGAGCGAACAAGAAAAGGACCTGGGTGTACTGATAGATAGGACCCTGAAGCCGTCGGCACAATGCGCGGCAGCGGCAAAGAAAGCGAACAGAATGTTAGGAATGATAAAGAAAGGAATCATGAGCAGATCGGAGAAAGTCATAATGCCGCTTTATAGAGCAATGGTCAGACCACATTTGGAATACTGTGTCCAACATTGGTCTCCCAAACTAAAGAGGGATATAAAACTGCTGGAGAGGGTGCAGAGACGAGCAACGAAGCTAATAAGAGGTATGGAGAACTTGGAATATGAGGAACGACTCAAGAAACTAGGACTGTTCTCCCTTGAGAAGAGGAGGCTGCGAGGGGACATGATAGAGACGTTCAAAATACTGAAAGACATCGATAAAATAGAGCAGAAAAACAAATTATTTACACTGTCCAACGTGACACGGACAAGAGGACATGGTTTAAAGCTAAGGGGGGACAAGTCCAGGACAAATGTCAGGAGGTTCTGCTTTACGCAGCGAGTGGTGAACGCCTGGAATGCTCTTCCACAGGAGGTTATTAAGGAATCCACTGTGCTAGGATTCAAAGGCAAATTAGATGCACATCTCCTTATGAGAGGCATAGAGGGATATGGGTGGTAAAACTACATCAGGTGTATACCTGACTGGGCCTCCGCGTGTGCGGATCGCCGGACTCGATGGACCATGGGTCTGATCCGGAGATGGCAGTTCTTATGTTCTTATGTTCTTAAACTCGGAGAACCTCACTTGCTTGTGCGGTATTTTTTTTTTGAGAATGACTCATCTTTTTGAAATCGTTACAATAACAGCCGTGATAGCGGCCCGCCGGATTTTACCGAGAACATTAGAGCTACTACAGCAAATTTGCAACCTATCTCTGAAAACAGGTGTGATCCCGGAGGATTGGAAGATAGCCAACGTTACGCCCATCTTTAAAAGGGGATCAAGAGGTGACCCGGGGAACTATAGACCGGTGAGTCTGACCTCGGTTCCGGGGAAAATGGCGGAAGCACTGATAAAAGAAAACATCGATGAACATTTTGAAAAAAACGAACTTCTGATATCCAGCCAACATGGTTTCTGCAGGGGAAGATCGTACCTGACTAACTTATTGCACTTCTTCGAGGGAATTAACAAACAGATGGACAGAGGAGACCCCATAGACATCATATACCTAGATTTCCAGAAAGCCTTTGACAAGGTGCCTCATGAACGTCTACTCCGGAAACTGAAGAACCATGGGGGTGGACGGAGACGTGCATAGATGGATCAGAAACTGGTTAGAGGGAAGGAAACAGAGGGTAGAAGTGAAGGGCCACTACTCAGACTGGAGGAAGGTCACGAGTGGTGTTCCGCAGGGCTCGGTGCTCGAGCCGCTGCTTTTTAATATATTCATAAATGATCTAGAAACAGGAACGAAGTGTGAGATAATAAAATTTGTGGACGACACCAAACTATTTAATGGAACTCGGATGAAGGAGGAATGCGAAGAATTGCAAAGGGACTTGGATAAACTAGGGGAATGGGCTGAGAGATGGCAGATGAAGTTCAATGTTGAGAAGTGTAAAGTATTGCATGTGGGAAACAGAAACCCGAGGCACAATTATACGATGGGAGGGATGTTATTGACTGAGAGTACCCAGGAAAGGGACTTGGGGGTAATGGTGGACATGACAATGAAGCCGACAGCATAGTGTGCAGTGGTTGCTAAGAGAGCGAATAGAATGCTAGGTATAATCAAGAAGGGTATTACAACCAGAACGAAAGAAGTTATCCTGCCGCTGTACTGGGCAATGGTGCGTCCGCATCTTGAGTACTGCGTCCAGTATTGGTCGCCATACCTTAAGAAGGATATGGCGTTACTCGAGAGAGTTCAGAGGAGAGCGACACGTTTGATAAAAGGTATGGAAAACCTTTCATACGCTGAGAGATTGGAGAACCTGGGTCTCTTTTCCCTGGAGAAGAGGAGACTTAGAGGGGATATGATAAGAGACTTACAAGATCATGAAGGGCATAGAGAGAGTAGAGAGGGACAGATTCTTCAAACTTTCAGAAAATAAAAAAACAAGAGGGCATTCGGAAAAGTTGAAAGGAGACAGATTCAAAACGAATGCTAGGAAGTTCTTCTTTACCCAACGTGTGGTCGACACCTGGAATGCGCTTCCAGAGGACGTAATAGGACAGAGTACGGTACTGGGGTTCAAGAAAGGATTGGACAATTTCCTGCTGGAAAAGGGGATAGAAGGGTATAGATAGAGGTTTACTACACAGGTCCTGGACCTGTTGGGCCGCCGCGTGAGCGGACTGCTGGGCGCGATGGACCTCAGGTCTGACCCAGCAGAGGCATTGCTTATGTTCTTATGTTATGTTCTTATCTTCTCCTAAAACATCACCCAGTCTGATTTGATACTGAGGCCTTTGATGCATCCACTGGTAAATTAATTTTTTTCAAGCGGGGGACACATCACAACCAGGAGATGTAGGTAGTTCAATTTTTGTATTAGCAGTGAGTTAATTATATTGTTTAAGCAAATTGCCTACCTCTGGGTTAAGTGGTATTGTTGAAATGATTCATATTAACCCTGTTTTAATATTAATAACGAGCTTGCATGTATTACATGTGACACCATTCATTAATGCTCTACTCATGTTAGTTCATATTAAAACCACATTAATTTTAACAAAGATTAGTGCATAAACTCATTAAGACTAATATCATAGTAACACGTGTTAATGTGTCATTAACATGTTTAATTGAATTACATTTCATATTGCATCAGCTATAAGGCACTTCCTGAACTTGATCCTTCAGTACTAATCCAGTTATCACCCCGATAATTTATCCGCAGCTCCCACAAAATGGGTTTCATTCCTGTGCTCTTCCTGGTCCAGTTTATGGCTTTGAGGTTGTTGAGAAGCTGATAAAGATTAAGACCTGAATGTTACTGGAAAGAGCTGGAAGATTTTAGCAACCTACTGTGGCAAGGAGTTAGGGTTTCCAGAAAGGAGCTTAGAACAGTTCCCCTTCACTGCTGTGAGAGACAGCTTCATGCTTGTGCATTATTAGATTGGGTTGATTCTGTCCTATTAAATCATGTTTGTCTACATGTTCCACAATTTTATGATTTATAATTGTTTCCACCATTTTGCCCGGCACTGAGGTCACGTTTACCAGTCTGTAATTTCCCAGAACTCCCCTGGAACCCTTTTTAAAAATCGGCGTAACATTGGCCACCCTCCAATCCTCAAACGATTTTAGCGACAGGTCACTAACAGCAGGTCAGCAATTTCATGTTTGAGTTCTTTCAGTACACTGGGATGTATGCCATCCGGTTCAGGTGATTTGTCACTCTTTAACGTGTCGATGTGGCTTAGTACATCTTCCAGATTCACCAAGATTTCTTTCAGTTCCTCCGCATCATCAAGCATGAAAAGCACTTCCAGTTCAAGTGGACATCTTCTTCCGTAAAGACTGAAGGAAAAAAGTTCATTCAGGCCCAGATTCTTGAACTGGCACCAGTATTGGCGGCCATCTTAACAGCGACAGCCAATCGTTTGTCAATCACACATCTGCGCCAGTTTTGGAATTACGTTGACGTGAAAGATAGGCACTGGAAATGTAAGCTAGGGTTTTCTGGGCCTATTTTTCTGGCACCTATCTTTGCATGAATTGCGCCTACATAGACACTTTAGGTCACCTTACGCCACTTCTGTCATTGGCCATGCCTACGTTGGCCTTCATTGATCTCAAGTGCCTACATAGGGATTATTCAAGCGCCTATGCACCTCAAATCTCAGTTAAAAACACCTTTTGGACGGCGTTTCTAATGGAGGTATGGGTGCCTACCAACACCTAGAAAAACTGGCACCTGTTCAAGAATCTAGGCTTTAGTCTCTGCTATAGCTATATCCTTCTTTGATCATCCAACAGTCCTATGGATTCCCTCACAGGCTTTCTGCTTCTGATATACCTAATAAAATTGTTACTATGAGTTTTTGCCTCTTTCGTGAGTTTCTCTTCATATTCTTTTTTAGTTTTCTTTATCAATTTTTTGCGTCTAACTTGCCAGTGCTTATGTCTCTTCTTATTTCTTCATCTTTCCATTCTTTAAAGGATGTTTTTGGCTCTAACAGCCTCTTTCATTTCACCTTTTAGCCACGCCGGTTCTTGCTTCCACCTTTGTTAATATGTGGAATACATATGGTCTGGGCTTCCACAATGGTATTTTAAAATAACATCCACGCTTGCTTTACAGCATTTATGTATATATAGGATGGGTGAATCTCTTTATAAAGGCGGTTAATAAAGCCCAATAAATAAAGGTGCCAAATTTGGATGCTGAAAAAAATTGAGGCTATAAATTAATCTATAAACGGTACTCAGAGTTGGGCTCCATTTGTAGTGCCTAGTATCGAGATTTGCACCCAGTTATGGGCATGAGTGTTTATACTGTACCAACTGAACCCTGGTGTAAATCCAGATGCCCAAATTAGGTGTGGATAACCAGGACGTATCTTTAGCATATACCCCTCAGCTACCCATGCCCCTCCCATAGTCAGTGGCGTATTAAGAGCGGGTGGGGGCAGACCTTCCTGAGTGCTGTCTTGGTGGGGGGCGCTGGCACCTCTCCGCCCCCCACCACCACGCTGGCACCCTCCCTTCCCCTCCGTGCCTCTTTAAATCTTCGCCAGCACGAGCAACGTCTCCAGTCTTCTGCTCGTGTCAGCCTGGCTCCCTTCTGAAATCACTTCCTGGTTGTGGGGCCAAGAAGTGATGTTAGAGGGAAAGCAGCAGGCCGGAGAAGTTGCTCATGCTGGAAGTGTGTTATTTGTGAGTTTTGTCCAGGTTAGTCTTCCATTTGACATATAAGTTTCAAAGCGTTGTATGGCCGCCAAGGTCTGGGTGGGGAACGCTATGAATATAAGCTATGGAGCTTCTTGAATAGTGGAAACTTGACAGCCAGCATAAACCCAGGACAATGTTACTGCACCACGACATCTACTTCAATTCCTCCTACAAGGCATCACTAAAAGCTTTTTAAGAAGCGACATCCTTGTTTGCCTCTCGTCACTCCCCATCCCTCTGCCCTTCCTTTTATTTTTATTTATCATTGTAATTAAACCTTCCCTATCCCCCAAAACCTCTCGTTTCTAATCAGTCTTAATATGTCATAGTTTTAGGTTTACCCTCTTTTTATTTTATCTCACCTAAATCAAAAATTATATTAGACCAGTATTCTTCAACCACCGGTCCATGGACCAGTGCCGGTCCACAGAAATTTCCTGCCGGTCCACAGGGCCAGCACATGCATCAGGCCCAAAACAGTGTTCTTCAACTGCTGGTCCACGGTGCGATCGATGCGGCGTTATCTTCGAGCCAGCTCCCTCTTCCTGATTCAGTGCACAGTGCCACAGGCAGTGGCTCCTACGGGCATCCTGCGCCTGAACCGGAAGCCTTCTCTCTGACGTTGCAACGTCAGAGGGAAGGCTTCCAGATGAGGCAAGAGACGTGCAAGGTGCAAGTATTAGTATTATGGGGGCGGGATCTGGGGTGGACAATGGGTAGAGATGGGCGGGGTCTGGCCCACGAATTAGTCCAGTGTTCTTCAACCGCCGGTCCACAGAATAATTGTTTTATTTCTGCCGGTCCATAGGTGTAAAAAGGTTGAAAAACACTGTATTATTTTTAATACTGTAAACTGCCCAGATACATGTGATGGTCGGTATATCAAGCCAAGAATAAACTTGAAACTTGAAGAACATCACTCAAGAGCTACCTAAGACAATAATTGCAATTTAATTCACTCGTTGCTTTCATGTGGATCCCAGAATGCTTTACTGGCCTAATAAATCATGAAACGCAAGTCACGTATGCTACCTGTAGTGAATTTTTTTTTCCTGTGTGTATCATGTAGGATGCTCAACGATAACTCGCCATGTGACGCGGTCTATGCAATTTACCTATTTCATTGAGTCTAATTGTGCCTGGAGCAGCTGGGTTTTTTGGTTGGTTTTTTTTTTTTTTTTTTTTATCACTGAGACTATCCCATCTTGAGTAATCTAAATATAGTTTCAGAGAGACTCTTTTGCTCAGTTTTATAATTAATTACTATTTACGGTGTAAAATGATTCATGCACTCATTAATTTGCCAGTGATTAAGTGGCAGAGGGGGGATTCTGTTCATTGCTCTGTTCCGAATGCCTCTTATTGAAAGGAGGGATGGGGGAGGGAGACTGCGATATATTTGTCTGAAAAGCTTGAGCGACCTGCTACACTGTGGCATGGCACGGCTCGTAAAGCCAATGCCGTTTCTGGTGGTTTTACACCGCACCACACCTCGAACACACACACACACACACACTACACGTCTGGCCTGATAGCTAATGCAAAGCCATTCCACACTGCAGTCACTGAAGTAGGTCTGTCCCTATTCACGGGGAAGGGAGCCTGAAGATGAAAATGTCACAAGCGCTCTACCTCTGATGCTGGGTGATTAGGGTAAAGGCATTTTTCTTCACGACACAAAGGGGTATGTTTCTCTTAAGGCAACATAACGGACAGAGCTGGTTTCAGGCACAAAGCAACTTAGGGCTAGATTCACTAAGCAAACCGATTAGTTTGTGACCCCCTTTGCGACCTGATTTCCCTGCGACCCGATTCACTAACCTCTGTCCCGATCATCCTCCGATCCGCGCATGCAAATGAGGGGGAACGGCATGCAAATGTAGGCAGGTAGCGATTCACTAAACAAAATGAGGGACACCGACCGGGCTGACCGATCCAAAAATAAGCGACTGCGGAGGACCAGTCGCTCAGGTCCTGCCTTCTGCCGCCCTGCTCTCTGCCCCGATCTCCTGCTCTCTCCCCCTGACTTTCCAGCACTCTGCCCTGATTGCCTTCCCCGCAGTGTGAGCCTGTGGATTTAACCAGCGGTTTTAAAGCGGGTTAAAACCAGGGGCTCGCGAAAAGGTTAAAACAGAAAAAGTTCTTCCGGGTATGGAGGGCCAGCGCATGCGCAGACCATCCACAGAGGGTCTGCGCACGTGTCGGGATCACTGGAGAGCGATCCTGGCGGTCGGTTGGGGGGGGCGTGATTCTGAACGCCGTCGTTTGCATGAGGGCGCTTCGTGAATCAGCCCTCCCCGGCCATGGATCGGATCGCTCACGGATCGGATCCGATCCATGGCCTTAGTCTGAAAATGGGGTTGTTTTGAGGGTGACGTTGCACCAGAGCTTGTAATTCAAAAGGAACCAGGCGCAAATTTAGGCCTGTGAATATTTTGAAAATTTAAGGTACAACTAGTTGGGGAGGGGGGGGTCCGCCCTGGGCGCCATGTTGGGGCACCAGCACCCGTCCTCCTTTCCGCCCTCCCGCTCTTCCCATTCCTCCCTTCGCCACGCACGCGCCTCCCCCCTTCCCTTCGTCTCTCCCACTGACACTTCCGGGTGCTGCGCTTAGGAAATGACATCAGAGGGAGAGCCGACGGGGTCTCAAAGAGCACATTGAAGTTCTTATTGCTCGCAGAGGTATGGGGGAAGGGAAGGATCAGGGGGAGCAGGGACGAGGGCGGGGGAGGGGCACCATCAACCCGATCGCCTCTCAACCTCACTGCACCGCTGGATACAACATATTTTTTTAGACACCCACACAATGCCTCTTCCCCGACACCTCAAAACCTAATTTCCAATGGTTTGGGGTTTTTTTGTGTGTGGGGGGGTGTAACTTTAGACGTTAAGAACCTAACATAAAAATAACTATACACTTCCCCCTCCGTATTCGCGGTTTCGTTGTCCACGGTTTGGGTTATTTGCGGGTTTTTGTGCTCAAGGCTCCGCCCCCAAATATACGTCAAAGGAAGTTGCTGCTCCCAGCGATGCACAGAGAAAATCGATCCTCTCAGCGTTGGACAGAGAAAATCGTGGCACTTTCTTCACAGGAACAGGTACGGTTATTCGCGGTTTTGTGTCTTTTTTTCAGGCTTTGTACCTATGGTTCTTGCGGCACTCAGCAAATGTTAATGTCCGTTAGCGTGTGCTATGCTTTAGTAAAAGATCTCATAAGAACATAAGAACATAAGAAGTTGCCTCCACCGGGATCAGACCAGAGGTCCATCGCACCCAGCGGTCCGCACCCGCGGCGGCCCATCAGGTCCATGACCTGTCAAAGTGTTCCCTGCCCTAAAAAAAAACCTATCCTTACTTCTATCTGTATCCTTCAATCCCCTTTTCCTTCAAGAATTTATCCAAACCTTCTTTGAATCCCTGTAGTGTCTTCTGCCCCACCACAACCTCCGGGAGTGCGTTCCATGTGTCCACCACTCTCTGGGTGAAGAAGAACTTCCTGGCATTGGTTCTAAACCTATCCCCTTTCAGTTTCTCCGAGTGCCCCCTTGTACTTGTTGTTCCCCACAGTCTGAAGAATCTGTCCCTGTCCCTGTCTACCTTATCTCATGAATTGCTTCTGAAAGGTTTCTGTTATAGGAGGTAATGGAAGGCCCTGGCTCTGCTCTGCATTTATTCTGGGTCTCTCAGGCATCAGAAGCAATCATTAGTTGTATGTCTCTACAGAAACATACACCGTGTTTCAACATAGCCAGTAGAATTGGCAAACATTTGAAGCTGAATTTATCACAAGTGCTGAAATCAGAAGGACTCATTTCAACATATTTAGTCTTTCCTGGATGTCTGCCAGCAAGTCTGTTCCTTGCTCATACGAGTCATTTGCCAATCTCTGCATACAGATCTTATGAGCACAGAGAGCCAAGTGGACAAGAAGTGCTGGCAGGGCTACATGAAGACGATACAAGTCCTGAGTCTATCACGGGCTCTGTGATACACTCGCGTTGCCTTCACGATCTACCAGGCTGATCAGCCTTCCTCTCCCCGACGTCAATTCTACCGTCAGAGAGGAAGTTCCGGGCCAGCCAATTGCTGCCTGGCTGGCCAGGAACTTCCTCTCCGACGTCAGAATGGATGTCAAGGAGAGGAATGCTGGTCGGCCCGACACTTCTAATCTGCAGGGAGAGCTTGGGGTGGCGGTGGTTTGGGGGAGGGCAGGGAGAAAGAAAGAAAGAAAGAAGGGAAACAGAATGAAAGAAAGGGCGGACAGGGAGATAGAAAGAAAGGGGAGGGGGCAGGGAGAGAGGAAGAAAAAGTTGGGGGAGGGAATGAGGTCTGGAGGAGAGGAAGCATACAGGAGGCTGAAAGAAGGAAAGAAATATTGGATGCACAGTCAGAAGAAGAAAGTGTAAGCAGAGACAACAAAGGTAGGAAAAATGATTTTATTTTCAATTAATGATTAAAATGTGTCCGTTTTGAGAATTTATATCTGCTGTCTATATTTTGCACTGTGGTCCTCTTTTACTAAACCATGATAGTGGTTTTAAGGGAAGGGGGCCTATGAGCGTCAGGAGCTGCCAGGGGCATTAAGCGCAGGGGAGGGGGTATATTTGCCTATTTTGGATAGTTGTTACTGAGGTGACATTGCATAGAGTCATCTGCCTTGACTAAGGTGACCATACGTCCTGTTTTGAACGGGACCATCCCATTTTTGGATCCCCTGTCCCGTTGTCCCCACACACAGATTCGGGATGCCAAAATGTCCCGTTTTCAGGGATAGCGTCCCGAAGCTGTGCACGGGGACAATGGGACAGGCGATTGCTTCCTGTCCCTCCCTGCCGCACCAAAAAAAAAAAAAAAAGCCTCCCTCCAGGCCCAATTTAAACCTCCCTCCATGTCCGCCGCAGCTGCTTCTCTACTTACCTCCATGCTACTAATCGCACCCAGAAGCCTTCTTCCCGACATTGATTCTGACGTCAGAGAGAACGTTCTTGGGGACACTAAGGACATAGGAAAGAGGCACTGGGGGCACTAAGGACATAGGAAGGGGCACTAAGGACATAGGAAGGGGCACTAAGGACATAGGAAGGAGGCACTGGGGGCACTAAGGACATAGGAAGGAGGCCCTGGGGATACTAAGGACATAGGAAGGAGGCACTGGGGGCACAAAGAATATAGGAAGGAAGGAGAGAGGGAATAGAAAGGGACAATTTTTGGGCTTGAGTGCAGAAAGAAATGAAAGAAAAGATGCACAGTCAGAAGGAAACGCAACCAGAGACTCATGAAATCACCAGATAGCAAAGGTAGGAAAAATGATTTTATTTTCAATTTAGTGATCAAAATGTGTCAGTTTTGAGAATTTATATCTGCTGTCTATATTTTGCACTATATTTGTCTATTTTTCTATAGTTATTGAGGTGACATTTTTGAAAAAACCCCAAATATAAATAATAATAAACATTTTCTCTGCGTATAGGGTGCTTTGTGTTTTTTTTAAAATTTTATGGTTACCATTACGAAATAAGATATTGTGTGTACATGAAAAATGAATGGAAGAAATTGGGGCGGGGCTAGGGCGGGATTGGGGGGCAGGATTAAATATTAATAGATGTTCCATTTTGATGAAAAAAATAAATGGTCACGTTAGACTTGACCTCTTTGAAAAAAAAACCGGAATATAAATGATAATTAACATTTTCTCTGCATACAATGTGCTTTGTGTTTTTTTTATTTTATTTTATTGTTGGTAGATCATTTTGACTTGGTCATTTTAAAAGTAGCTCGCAAGCCCAAAAAGTGTGGGCACCTCTGATTTAAAATGTCAACAAATTTAGGTTAAAAATACACAAATAGATGAATAAAACGTGACAGGTCTGAGGAAAGCCTACTTGGCCAAAACACGGACCGTGTTGGGGTCCAGTATATATTTTATTATAAAGGACTTTCTATGCCTGTCACGTTTTATTCATCTATTTGTGTATTTTTAACCTAAATTTATTGATATTTTAAATAAACGAATTGTCCTTATAGTGGTTTGACCTGCGTCCCTCCCCCACTCCCTTTTTCTGCTCTGATGATCATGTATCTCTATATATCTAATATAATAAAACGGTAAGCCGCGCATGCGCACTTCCTATGCGTGCGCCGGTTTTCTGTGAGCTGTAGCGACCCATAGGAAGTGCACATGCGCGGCTTACGGTCTGGTCTCATGCGAGGCAAGACAAGTGCGCATGCGGGCCCTTCCCTGCTCTCTACCTGCGGAGCGGCGGCTGCCAGCCGCTAGCACCCCCTGCCCTCTCCGTCGCCTCCCGGCTCCAGCGGCGTAGGCAGCACTATAAACACGCTGCTTCGCGCCCTTCTCTACCTATTTCCTCTGCCGCGTCTCTGATGAGATCATCGGAGACAGACGCGGCAGAGGAAATCGGCAGTAGAAGGCCGCGAAGCAGCGTGTTTAAAAGTGCTGCCTATGCGGCTGGAGCCCCGAGGTTTGTCGGCGGTGGGAGGGTCAGGAGCAGGCCGGATCGACAACGGCAGTAAAAAAAGGGGGAGGGGCCGAACGGAGCAGGGAAGAGAAGGGAAAGGGGGGAGTGGGGGAAAATGCTGCACAGGAAAGGGGGGGGATAGGAGGGAAATGCTGTTGCTGCTGCATAGGGAAGTGGGGAAAAATGGCAGAAAGAAAGAAAGACACAGGGGCAGGGAGAGGGACAGAAAGACAGACAGAGAAAGGGGGCCAGAGAGAGAGTCAGCGGGAGAGGGAAAGGGGGCTGCTTTGGGGGGAGGGGTGTGCTGGGGAGAGACAGAAGGGGCCATGGAGAGACATTTTGGGGGGAGGTGTGTGCTGAAGACAGACAGACATATATTCTAGCACCCGTTAATGTAATGGGCTTAAAGACTAGTATACCATAATAATAGTTTCTCAGCAGAACTGTAAAATAACGACAGTTTGGCTGGTGGTAATTCTAATGAACCTGCTATAAAATTACTTTCTAAACATTAATTATTTGATATATTTGCTGCAGTACAGAGGACAGCTCATAAGTAACGTCCTTTGCAGGTTTCCGTTTCCCCCTCTCCATGCCTTGGTTTAACGTTCTAACCGCTGCTCTACCATCAATTACCGATGGGTTTTGGGGAAAGAAGCACTTGAAAACACTGCAAGGCTCACTACACATTATTTTCTTCGGAGCATCTCTTTTCTTTTCTTTTTTTTTTTTTTCCACCTTTCCCAACTCATTAGTGCTAAGAAAGGCCTCGCCATTATTGATGGATCTCTTCGACCTGATGTTCTTTCCAAAGACGGATGAGCACAATCACTCAGGCAAGACATTTTCATCCTTAAACATGGCTCCTTCCAGCACTTGATTAGCACTTAAACTGTGCAATCTGTGGGTTGCAAAATCATTCTAAACAAGTAGCCAAGAAAACGCTGATGAGCAGACGCGTTCAAAGGTGCACTTGGCTTTATGGGCTCTAGGAGGAACCAGTTATTTCTCTAAGATATCGTTTTCTGAACAAAACAAACACAACTGATAGGAGACTCGTACGAAGAGCATCTACGAGGGGCCGCTGAAAAGTGCTCAGCCCACCCAAGAAGAGAACGATGTGGAGCCATGAAACTTACAAGTTATGTTCCACACTTTTCTTGATATTTTTTGTTTCATTTCATATCATTGAAACGAAAAGTGTCAAGAAAAGTATGGAATATAACTTGTAAGTTTCATGGCTCCACATCGTTTCTTCTTGGTTGGGCTGAGCACTTTGCATCAGCCCCTTGTATTGTGATGTCATAATGCCTCATTCCACCAATGCCTGAGAGCCAACCTCATCGGTGATGTCACAATGGCTTGGTTTCCCAATACTTGCCCCCATTTACTAGATACATTTGCCTCATTGAAACGAAAAGTGTCAAGAAAAGTGTAGAATAACTCATGAGTTTCATGGCTCTACATCATTCTCTTCTTGATTGGGCTGAGAATTTTTCAGTGGCCCCCTTGTACCCAAGTTTTTTTGACTTTGAACATTCTATAACACATGAACGTCTAGTGCAATGGTGTCCAACCTGCGGCCCGAGGGCCGCCCATGAAGTATTTTGTGCTGCTGCCCCTGGGTGTTTACCGTCTTTCCAGCTCCCTCCTCTGTCTTACTGCAGCGTTTACACATTTGTGCGGCCCCAGAAACAATTTTTTGGCCAATGCGGCCCAGGGAAGCCAAAAGGTTGGACACCCCTACTCTAGTGGAACATTTTTATTACAGTACAATTATTGAAATCTTAACAAAGAAAATGTAATGACAGTTAAAGGTCATAAGGGTCATCTTAGTTATTTATTTACCTGATGGCGCAGGACTATAGGCCCACTTATCTGCAGTTTTACCTTCACTCATTCACAGTTAAGAATTCTCTGTGTTTATCTTATGCTTTTTTGATCGGAATGATCACTTGGAATATTTTGCTACATCTCAAAAAAACATATGCATGGGGGAAATGTAATCGTCACAAAATAGAGGTAATGTCTGAGAGGGGACATGATTGAGACATTCAAGATACTGAAGGGAATAGACTTAGTAGATAAAGACAGGTTGTTCACCCTCTCCAAGGTAGAGAGAACGAGAGGGCACTCTCTAAAGTTGAAAGGGGATCAATTCCGTATGAACGTAAGGAAGTTCTTCTTCACCCAGAGAGTGGTAGAAAACTGGAATGCTCTTCCGGAGTCTGTTATAGGGGGAAACACTCTCTAGGGACTAAAGACAAAGTAGATAAAGACAGGTTGTTCACCCTCTCCAAGGTAGAGAGAACGAGAGGGCACTCTCTAAATTTGAAAGGGGATCGATTCCGTATGAACGTAAGGAAGTTCTTCTTCACCCAGAGAGTGGTGGAGAGCTGGAATGCTCTTCTGGAGGCTGTTATAGGGGAAAACACCCTCCAGGAATTCAAGACAAAGTTAGACAAGTTCCTGCTGAACCAGAACGTACGCAGGTAGGGCTGGTCTCAGTTAGGGCACTGGTCTTTGACCAGAGGGCCACCGCGTGAGCGGATTGCTGGGCACGATGGACCACTGGTCTGACCCAGCAGCGTCAATTCTTATGTTCTTATGTGTCCAACAAAAGAATGGACCAGTGTGTCAGAAAAGATAAAGCAGAATTAGGAAAGGTTCAAAGTCTCCATTCATGTCTTCTCCTATATTCTAATAAATACAATTGTAGTTCTGCCCTTCTTACCTTATGTATCTGTTAGTCTGTAAGTCTGTCAGTTAAACCCATTATATTTAATGACTAAATTGGTATATGCTTATACCTTTTTTTAAATTTGTAAATCGCTTAGTAAAGTAAATAAGCGATTCATCATGTCAAAATAAAACTTGAAACTTGAAGAACGACCAAGATGATAAAAGGGATGGAACTCCTCTCCTATGAGGAAAGGCTAAAGAGGTTGGGCTCTTCAGCTTGGAAATGAGATTGCTGAGGGGGGATATGATTCGGAGCGGTATAGAACGGATACACGTGATTTGATTTTTTTTACTCTTTCACAAAATACAAATGAAATTACATGGTAATATTTTTTAAAAGAATAGGAGGAAATATGCTTTTACACAAGTAGTTGAGCTCTGGAACTCATTGCCAGAAGATGTGGTTACAGAGGTTCGCCTATCTGGGTTTAAAAAAGGCTTGGATATGTTCCCGAAGGAGAAGTCCATAGTCTGCTATTCAGACAGACAGGAGTGAAGCCACTGCTTGCCCTTGGATCGCTAGCATGGAATGCTGCTACTATTTGGGTCTCCGGAATCTTGCCACTCTTTGATATTGCGGAATCTTCCTACTCATCGGGGATTCCATATGGAATGTTGATTCTATTTGGAATTCCAGAATCTTGCTACCCTTTGAGATTCTGGAATGTTGTCGCTATTTGAGTTTCTGCCAGGTAATTGTGACCTGGATTGACCACTGTTGGAAGCAGGATACCACGCAAGATGGTCCATTGGTCTGACTTAGTATGGCTATTTTTATGTTCTTATGACGTAGTTGGACAAACAACACAAGCAATGGCAGTATGGTACTGGCCAGTTTAATAAAAGGTATTGAAAGATACTCTTGTGGTCACTTTTCCACTGATGCCTGCATTAAAGACATAAGTATCCAAATTACTAGTAAAAACATGACTTGATAAACAGATATACATAGAGCAGTGATCGCCAACCTTTTTTTCATGTAAAGAACCACAATTTGAATATGAGAAAGCTCTGTAAGACCACCAAAAGATTTCAAACTTACCCATTTAAGCCTGTACTAGTTAAATACATCATTGAGAATTCTGTTTTCATCAGGCCCTTATCTGTGTGTTTCATGGTTTCTCTAGTTTTCTCATACCACTGCAGTACCCGTGCATCATTCTAAATATGAATTATGACCTTTGACCTGTCCTATTGCACAGGCAAAGTAGATCCTACAGCTGACTTACGCCAAACTTCATCCATGACCAGCCTATGGCTATTCTTGATTGAGCTTAATGAATTTTCAGGAATGGAGGAACATTTTAGCCAACGGAGGGCCACAATGGCATAGAAATATAGAAACATGATGGCAGATAAAGGCCACATGGCCCATCCAGAGCATCCACTAGCTCCTCCTCTCCCTATTGGCTAAGGCTCTTAACATTTGCATCTCCTCTTCCTATAGGCTAAGGCTCTGTGCACCTGCATTGTGAGGTCATAGAGCTGCCCATCCGCAGTAACCATTATCTCTTCCTCTCTCTAAGAGATCCCACATGCCTATCCCAGGCTTTCTTGAAATCAGACAGTCTCTGTCTCCACTACCTCTTCCGGGAGACTGTTCCACACTTCTACCACCCTTTCTATAAAAAAATATTTCCTTAGATCACTCCTGAGCCTAACACCTCTTAACTTCATCCTCTGCCCTCTCATTCCAGAGCTTCCTTTCAAATGAAAGAGACTTGACTCATGCACATTTAGCCATGTAGGTATTTAAACGTCTCTATCATATCTCCCCTCTCCCGCCTTTCCTCCCAAGTATATATATTGAGATCTTTAAGTCTGTCCTCATACGCCTTATCACGAAGACCACATACCATTTTAGTAGCCTTCCTCTGGACTGACTCCATCCTTTTCATGTCTTTTTGAAGTTGCGGCCTCCAGAATTGTGCACAATATTCTAAATGAGGTCTCACCAGAGTCTTTTATATAGAGGCATCAATACCTCCTTTTTCCTACTGGCCATACCTCTCCCTATGCACCCTATTATCCTTCTAGCTTTTGCTGTCACCTTTTCAACCTGTTTGGCCACCTTAAGATCATCACATACAATCACACCCATGTCCCCCTCATCTGTCGTGCACATAATTTCTTCAACACCTAAACTGTACTGTTCCCTCAGGTTTTTGCAGCCCAAATGCATTTCTTAGCATTAAATTTTAGCTGCCAAATTTCAGACCATTCTTCAAGATCCGCCAGGTCTTTCTTCATGCTGTTCACACCATCCAGGGTGTCTACTCTATTGCAGATTTTGGTATCATCCGCAAAGAGGCAATTCTTACCTGGCAGCCCTTCTGCAGTATCGCTTATAAAAATGTTATAAAGATCAGGCCCAAGAACAGAACCTTGAGGCACACCACTGGTAACATCCCTTTCCCTCAGAGCAATCTCCATTGACCAGGAGGTGAACCTCTGTCAATGAAAAGAAAGCTCTGGAATGAGGAGACATACAATGGAGGTGAAAGAAGGCAGAGACTCAGGAGGAATCCAAATGTGGAGATGAGAATCGTGTCTGAATTCCACAAAGTATGGGCCAAGCACAGAGGATCTGTGTGAGAGAGACGGAGATTGAGCTTAGTAGTTCCCGCAGACGGCAGAGCACTTAGGCCTGTGGGCTTTTATCTGCTTTCTTGGGGTTTTTTGTTTATGTCTCTGTATCCAACCACACCCTAGTTTTATACTGCCAAGTACCAAAAGACCACTTGAAACTTCACGGAAAACTGACATTAAATTATAACTTTCACAATTTCCAGATTATATAAAAAACAGCTTTTTAGTTTGCAAAGATGTACAAACATTTCTCACTCTTTCAAGCAAGAAGTCTTTTAAGAAGTAGAACATAATTAAAGGGATGTGGCATAATCAAAGGAATTAGCAGAGCAGAGGGACGAGGGGGAGAAATTCAGTTATTTATTACATCATTGTTTTTTTATTGGCAGGATGTGGAGGTAAACCATAGTGAATTTAAACAATTCATTATGCATTATATAAAGCACATTTTTTAAGGCACAAAAGACAAGGACACAGGGGAAGCCACTGCTTGCCCTGTATCGGGTGCATGGAATGTTGCTACACCTTGGGTTTTGGCCAGGTACTAGGGACCTGGATTAACCACCATGAGAATGGGCTACTGTGCTTGATGGACCATTGGCCTGACCCAGTATGGCTGTCCTTATGTTTTTATAGGACAATCAAGCCATTGTGACATCACTGATGAGGTTGGCTCTGAGGCACTGTGGAATGAAGCATTATGACATCACAATCTCAGCTCTGGAATATTGCTCTCATTGGGGTTCCAGAATCTTGTTATTCTTTAGGATTTTGAATGGAATGTTGCTACTCCTTGGGTTTTGGCCAGGTACTAGGGACCTGGATTGACCACCGTGAGAATGGGCTTCTGGGCTTGACGGCCATTGGTCTGACCCAGTAAGGCTATTCTTATGTCCTTATATTGCATTGCTCCATGGTGAGGCCTCACTGCAAATATTGCATGCCCGTGGTTCTTAAACCTGTCCCGAACAAGACAGCGGCGGCATGACGCTGTGAGAGCCGGAGCTCCGTCTTTCCTTGCATTTTCCACTACTTTTCTAAATTGGACTTACCGGTATGCTCCTCAGCAAACGCAAGGGCATTCTTCGGGCAGACCCCTCCAAGCCCGGGCAATTGCAGATGGACCGGCTTCTCACAAGCTCAGCAGTTGCTCTTAGAGGGGGAAGTTTACCCGCTGTAGCACCGACAGAAGGAGACGCTGGAGCCTTGGGATTCGAGGCATCACTGTTTCCCCCAGCAGCCAGGCTACCACCGAATCCAGCGCAGGACTGTGAGGAACACGCGACAGCTGAGACCTTGAGTAGCTCAACGCTATCACGCAGAGGGGGTGACCACGCAGCCCAGGATGTCGAGTCTACATCACACTTAGGAGCGGAGGGAACCGACTCCTCAGGAGTGACCTTAAACAACAAAATGCAGTTACAAAATCCGCTGATGATACTTCCGAAGTTGTGAGTAAACTTGACAATTTAATAATCAGTTAGAAACAACGACGAAATTTGATCAAGTTAATAAAGAAATATCTTCATTACAAGCTCTTTCAGCAAATATGGTTAAGATAGACTTGCTATGCAGAATAAAATTGAGCAATTGGAAAACTTCAATAGAAGATTGAATTTGCGGATACTACATTTTCCTAAACTTTCTTTGTCTACACCTATTGAAGTTTTTAAAAGATACCTCATGGAAAACCTTAAAATTCCTCTGGAACTGATTCCACCAATAAATAAGATTTATTATCTTCCTAGAAGACCAGAAAACACTAATGATAAGCAATTAGACAAACCTCAGGAACTGGACTTAAAAAATATTACCGGGATTCTAGAAACTTCTCAAGAAGAGATTCAATATCGTGGCACCCTTTTAGTTTCATTGGTTTTTTTTAACAAGACTTAAATATGATTATGAATACCTTTTTTCGTTTTTCCCAAACTCTGTTTTTGGGAAAAAAAAATTTGGATTTTCCCTGATGTTACAAAATCTACTCAGGAACGTAGGAAATTATTTTTAAATATGAGAGGAAGCAATAAAAATGTGAGCCGCTTTCTTATTAAGCTGCCCCTGTAAGTGTTTGGTCCGATATGCTGGCACAAAATATATCTACTTTATGCCAGAGCAGCTTCTGGACACCAAAAAGTTTACCTAATATGATGGCTGTGAATTTATCAGACTGGGTTGAATCGTGTTAAGCCTTTTTCTCTTAGTTAATTAATTACATTGGTTGAGAACTCCTTATCTTTTCACATCTTGTTCTCCCAAAGGAGCTCATTGTGGTCTAAGAAAGGATAATTATGCACACTATTGTAATTATTCTTTAGATTTTTTTTCCGACATTAAGAATTACTGAATTTATATTGTGTAACAAATGAAAAAAAATTTTCTTTTATATATTTCTCTGATTTTCTGTAACAACAGAATTCTTGTGTTAAATTTTGAAATTAATAAATAAAATAATTTAAAAAAAAAACCAAACCTGTCCCAGGCGACCTCCAGCCAGTTGGGTTTTCAATATATCCTTAATGAATATGCATGGGAGAATTTTCCATGCCTATTACCTACTTTATAGGCAAATCTCGCTCATGCTTAACTGCTCAGTTTGATCAGGTTGGATGTAAGGTGGTGAAAAGCTAAGAACGGAATGAAAAGACAAGAAAAGTGAAAGTTGGCACAGCGATGAAGATTTCTAATGATTTGCTAATTGGACAGTATTTCATATAGTGATTGGACTTTTAAGTTGTGGGATAAATAGGGTGGATTGGGAGAGCCTCACGTGTATTATTATGGTGTGAATGAATTGTCTGAAAAATGTTATTTAATTGATTTTTAAAATACATGGTGTAATAATAAAAAATGATTTAATACAATATAAATATTTATTATGATATGTAATAGTTTGAAGGTATAGCTGTTTTTGTATTTAATTAATGCAAATTTATTAGGGATATCTTGAAAACCCAACTAGCTGTGGTTCTCCTAGGACAGATTTAAGAGCCACTGCTCTATGCAATTCTGGTCGCCACATCTCAAAAAAGATATAACAGAATTAGAAAAGGGTGACAAAAATGATAAAAGGGACGACGACTTCCCTATGAGGAGAGGCTAAAGCAGCTAGGGCTCTTCAGCCTAGAGAAAAGATGGATCGGGGAGATATGATAGAGGTCTATAAAATATTAAGTGGAGTAGAAAGGGTAAATGTGAATCACTTTTTTATTCTTTCCAAAAATGCTAGGACGAGGGGGCATGGAATGAAGCCACTAGGAGATAGATTTAAAACAAACCAGAGAAAATTCTTCACTCAACATGTAATTAAACTCTGGATTGCATTGCCAGAGAATGTTGTAAAAGGAATTAGCTTATAAGGGTTTAAAAAAGGTTTGGATAACTTCGTACTGGGATATTGGGCTTGATGGGCCTTCGGTCTGTCCCAGAATGACAACTCTTATGTTCTTATGTGAGCCAAGTATAGGACCATGGAGCCATTGTGACATCACTGATGAGTTTGGCTCTTAGGCATTGGTGGAATGAGGCATTATGATATCATAATCTCTGGAATGTTGCTACTCTTTGAGTTTCTGCCTCGTACTTGAGACCTGGGTTGGCCACTGTTGGAAACAGGATCCTGGGCTTGATGGGCCTTCGGTCTGTCCCAGTATGGCAGCTCTTATGTTATGTTCTTATGTAAAACTCTTTTCTAATATACTATTGGAAATTGACACATCTCACCCTGAACATCTCAATTCCAATGTGTACCTTTTTTGTGTGAATTCCTATCAGCGTCAGAGCTAAAAACCGCACTATGGTTTTGTAAAAGGGGGGCGGGGGTTTAATTAAGGACAGCCCAATTATCAATGCTAATTGACATGTTTTTCAATTGAATTGTGTGTGAAAATTGGCCATGCCCTTCAACATATTTCTCAATATACTTCTCCTAGTACTCTTTACATTGACCAGTCTGGTCTCTAGAATAAGCTCTGTTTTTTTGTCTACTGTAACCTATTTGTTGTCATGACTAGTCTGTTTTCAAACTACTGTGAACGTCTACTTGTAACCCGTTCTGAGCTTCTGGGAGAACGAGAGAGAAATCGAAATAAAGAAATAGAGACATTTATAGAACTAGGCCAAGAACATAAGAATAGCCTTACTGGGTCGGACCAATGGTCCATGAATCCCAGTAGCCCGTCCTCATGGTGGCCAATTCAGCTCCCTAGTACCTAGCCAAAACCCAAGGAATAGCAACATTCCACATAGAATCTCAAAGAGTAAGCAAGATTCCGGAATCCTAAATAGTAGCAACATTCCATGTGAAATCTCCAAAGAGTAGCAACCTTCCATACAGAATCCTAAAGAATAGCAAGATTCCGGAATCCCAGAGAGTAACAAGATTCTAGAACCCCAAAGAGTAGCAACATTCCATGCTACCGATCCAGGGCAAGCAGTGCTTCCCCCATGTCTATCTCAATAACAGACTATGGACTTTTCCTCCAGGAACCTGTCCAATCCTTTCTTAAACCAGCTACGCTATCCGCTCTTACCACAACCTGAGTACTAGAAAGATGATGCGGTGAGTTACAAAGTTGTCTCTGTGAGATTATCCTTCAGGGAACAAGAGATAGCAAGGAGTCTGGAGTAGAGAGTTGCACGGGGACAGAAATCCCACCCATCCCCACCTATTGAACACAACCAGTTCCTACCCAAACCCCACCAACCCACTCTATACCCTTAACATACTCTAATATGCTTCTAAGTACCCAACAAACTCTAATATGCTTCTAAGTACCCAACATTTATCACCTTGAGATCTCGACAAATCTTTGGTAAGTCTTGTGTAACTCTTATGACATCTCTTATGCTATGTCACAATTCTTGTAACCTCCTGAAAACTCTTATGCAATCCACCTTGAACCGCAAGGTACTGGCGGAATAGAAATCACCAATGTAATGTAATGTAATGTCCATACCAGCTCTCACAGCATGGTATGGATACATATTTTGAAGATTCAAATTATTTCCCCAACCAACCCACCATATCTTCTGACACCTTAGCAAATCCTAGGAACCACAATTTCACACCTTCTGTCTATCCCAGTTTCCTAATCATGAGTGCAAAACAATAGAAAATGATAAGTCTGCCCCCCCAATTTTTATAATATATACAGATAAGACCTAAAACCACAATGCAATGCAAGCAATTTAGTTTACCACCTTCTCAAGAAGTGTTACTCTAACTGTTCACAAGTTTCTAACATCTCCTGACACCTCCACCAACTAAGCATCTGCTAATTGATGCTAATCCAGTCACCACCTTGCAGTTCTTGAAGAGCCCTTCAGAGGATAACCGAGATATAGAACAGTCCTATGTTAAAAGCCTACTACATTGAATCTATTTTAGGGCCACCAGGTGGCACTGTTGTGCTAAGAGCACATGCATAGTTGCTCTCTGTTCCATTTATTTTCTTACTGATCCTCCTCAGGGGAGAGGCTGCTCAATCCCTGTTCCAAGCTTGTAGCAAGATGAAAACTCGTGCTTAGTAAATGAAGTCCAGTTTCAGAATTCAGCTGCCTCATTCTCGTAACAAAAAAACCTAATAAGGGGACATGTCAAATATCTGAGTAAAGAAAATCCCAGACCTGATCTGCGTTAGGACTCTGGGAACTCACCCACAAAAGAGAACCAATTACTCCAATATATTTTTAAGTGAATGTGTACCCTCAGGTGTGTTCAAGTGAGCTAAGGGACCTATGGACAAAGTCCATGCTCAGAGGCTCATAGATTGAAAAACCCAAGCCTCTATTGCAATCCTTGGCTACACACCATCCTAGGAGTACAAGGGTTTGTTTTTATGAAATAACAAAGTGAATTACTAAAGCAATACTTTGAAGTGCCGGTGCACTAGTGCTTGAAAGAGGCTGCACTAATTTTATTCATTCAATTTTCTATGTCATTCTCCCAGGGGAGCTCAGAATGGTTTACATGAATTATTCAGGTACTCAAGCATTTTTCCCTGTCTCTCCCGGTGGGCTCACACTCTATCTAATGTACCTGGGGTTAGAGAATGACACGGGGAAAAAATCTGTCCCCGTCACCGCCCCGGCCCACCATCCTCTGCAACGCCCCGTCACCGCCATTCCCTTCACCGCCCCGTCACCGCCACTGCCATCCCATTCACCACCCCGTCACCGTCCCCGCTGCATCCATATAAGCCTTAGTACTGTAATATTTAGCTTATTCCTTTCTTATAAATCAAAGTTCCTGCTGCTGAACTAGAGAAAGAGATGTTCAGCTGGTAGGGCTTTGTTTATAAATTTTTATCAACACAACTAATATACTACTTTATCCTAAAGCAAAAAATAAATAAATAAATATAATTTTTTTTTTTCTACCTTTGTTGTCTGGTTTCTGCTTTCCACATCTTCTCATTCAGTTCCTTCCATCCACTGTGTGTCTTCTCTCTGCGTCTTCCATTTGCTGTTACTGTGCCTCTCCCTTCACCCCCCCCCCCAATTGGTTTAGCACCCATCTTCTTCCCTCCGCTCCCCCATAGTCTGGCATCTGTCTTCTTCCCACTCTGTCTTCCACATTTCCCTTCAGGGTCTGTTCCTCTCCACCCTCCTTCAATGTCTGTCCTATTCCTTTCCACCACCACCCTTCCCTCCCTCCTTTACCATCTGTTCCTTTCTACCACCTTTCAGCTCCTCTCGCGTGGCCTATCTATCTACCTTCCTCCCTCTTATTTTCATGGCACGTTACAATGTAATTTGTGCAAGCCACTGGGAGCCTGCGAGCTCGGTCCCTGTCCCATCCCCACAAACCATCTCGCTTCTGTGCTCCTATTTTCCCCATTTCTAATATCTCCCCTATGTATCTGCCATTGCCCCCCCCCCCTGTGTCCATATACCATCCCCATGGCATGTCCCCTTTATGTCTCTCTGTCCCTGTGCCCCATGCACATAATTTCCCCTCTTTCTGTTACCTTCCTGTGTCCAGATTTCCCCTATCTTCCTCTTTCATACCAGTGTGTCTCTTCTTTTCAACCCTCTTTCTCCCCCCCCCCTGCTTCTAGCATCTGGCTCACCTGTCTGTCCTTCCCTTTCTTTCCTGCTGTGGGTTTTTCTTTCCGTCTTCATCCCCTTGGCCCAGAATCCTTTTCCCTTTCACTCCCTCCTTCCAGTTTGAGCCGGGAACACGGGTGATCGCAAAGTCCCCGCAGCCCCCAGCCGCCTGCCCAATCGATCCTAGTGTTTAACCAGCTCTCTCCCTTCTCCTCACCTTAGTTTGCAGGATTTCTTTTTCGGCGACCTGCACGCTTTCCCAAAGAGCCGCGCACGCGCGACTGCTCAGTGTTCAATCTTCTGCTCTGCTGCAACTTCCTGTTTCCGGTTGCGTCAGAGCAGAAGATCGAAACTGAGCAGCAGCGGGTGCACAGCTCTTTGATAGCTTGTGGGTCGCCGAAAAAGAAAACCTACAAACTATGGTGAGGAGAAGGGAGAGAGCTGGCTAATCACTAGGATCGATTGGGCAGGCGGGTGTGGGCTGCGGGGACCGCGCGATCCTTCATGCCTCACTGCGGGAACAAAACCATTCACCGCTCCACGGGGCGGTGAATGGCCTTGTCCCCGTCGCCGCAGCGACTGCTAGTTTTCGTTCCCCGTTTCGGCAGGTTACCCGTGGCTAAACGCGGTGGCCGCGGGTAAACCGCCACCGTGTCATTCTCTTCATGGGGTGATGGGGGGATTAAGTGGCTTGCCCAGGGTCACAAGGAGCAGTGTAGGTTTGAACCCTCAACCTCAGGGTGCTGAGGCTGTAGCTTTAACCACTGCATCACACTCTCCCATACTCTCTTACCTTGGGAAAGTCTGTTTTCTTTCATCTGCAGATGCTGCACACACTCCAGGTCCTCCATACGTGGCCGGAGCTAGCTGTAGAAGAGAGGAGGCTTGCCAGGGGTGGGGCTGGGGGCAGAGCTGGAGGTGGAACAGGGTGGGGGCTGAGGAGGAACAAGGCGGGGTTATGTGTCTGGGGGTTTCTTTTTCAAAATATGGTAACCCTACTCATGCTGAACTTGGCCACTCTTGTCTCTCGCCACGTGCGGGACACAAATCATAGAAGTCTGTCTGGCTTCGGACTATCCCATTGCCAAATGTATAAAGCAGACAGACAGAGGGGCATAATCAAAAAATATGTCTAAGTCCGTTTTGGGCCTAAGTCGCTAGTCGCCCAAAGTCAGACATGTCCAAAGTCCATTCTCAAAAAATACATCCAAAATATATTTTTTTTTGAGAATCGTCTACTTGTACATCCAGCCATTTGATCGTCTAGACCAGTGGTTCTCAACCCTGTCCTGGGGACCCCCCAGCCAATCGGGTTTTCAAGATATCCCTAATGAATAAGCATGAGAGAGATTTGCATATAATGGAAGTGACAGGTATGCAAATCTCTCTCATGCATATTCATTAGGGATATCTTGAAAACCCGACTAGCTGGGGGGGGGTCCCCAGGACAGGGTTGAGAACCACTAGTCTAGACCGTTAAGTCATCTATCTTTATACCCCATTTTTGTCCCAAAATTTGTCCAAGTCAAAAACCTAGAACAAGGCCTTTTGGACGTGGGAGGGGCCAGCAAAGTGATGGACTGGCTACCCAGACATTGCAACAGAGTAGTGGGGCGCCTTACAGGGCACTGCTGTGAACTTCACAGAAAGGGTGCCACATAAACATAAGAACATAAATGCCTGCACCGGATCAGACCTGGGGTCCATCCAGTCCGGTGATCCGCACACGTGGAGGCTCAGCCAGGCGTACCCTGGTGCATACATTAGTCACTCGTATCCCTCAATGTGTCCTGCAAGAAGATGTGCGTCCAATTTTCCCTTAAATCCTAGAATGGTAGTTTCCTCCACCATCTCTTTCGGGAGAGAGTTCCAGGCGTTCACCATTCGCTGTGTGAAGCAGAACTCTCCCAAAACATCCCCAAACCCTATTAAACCCACCTGTCTACCATCCCAATAGCCCTTATGGCTGCAGGTGCCACCTATATGATAGTACGATAGGGTTTGGGGAGGTTTTGGTGGGTGCACATGTTTCACCATGAATGCAGTGGTTAGCGTTAAACTTTCGATTATACTTGCAATACGACTAAGTCCCGCCCTCACCACTCCTCCTAAAACACCCCTTTCAGCTCTGGGCGTACAGCGGCACTGAAAAGGCCTAAGCTGTTTTTAGATACGCCTAAAACCCATTTCAATTATCGGGCACTTGGGTGACCTGTCATTAAGGTCATCCAAGTGCCGATTTGGACAGGATTTTTGATTATGAGCCCCATAATCTCCATTATTAATAGCGTGTAAGATTTTTAGCCCAATCAATATACAAAGGTGGGAAGATTAAACCAGCATTTGATGTGGAGGAAACAGATCACAAAGCACATAGCTTTTAGAACAGGGATGCCCAATAGGTCGATCGAGATCGACCGATAGATCACCAAGGCAAAGTGAGTCGATCACGGAGCCCATCCCAGGCTCTGTGATAGACTCACTTTGTCTTGGCAATCTACCAGTCGATCAGCCTTCCTCTCCACGAAGTCAATTCTGCCGTCGAAGAGGAAGTTCTGGCCAGCCAATCACTGCCTGGCTGGGCTGGAACTTCCTCTCTGATGGCAGAATTGACGTCAGGGAGAGGAATGCTGGTTGGCTGACACATGGAAGCAGGGAGAGCTTGGGGCGGCGGCGGCTTTGGGGCCTATTATTAGATGGCGGCGGCGGTGGCTTGGGGGCCTGTTCCCCGATGGCAGCGGCAATGGCAGTGGTTTGGGGGAGGGCAGGAAGAAAGAAAGAGGGCAGGCAGGGAGACAGAAGGAAAGAAGAGAAACAGAAAAAAAGAAAGGGGGCATGAAGAGAGAAAAAAGAAAGGGAGGCAGGGAGAGAGGAAGAAAAAGTTGGGGGAAGGAATGAGGTCTGGAGGAGAGGAAGCATACAGGAGGCTGAAAAAAGGGAAGAAATATTGGATGCACAGTCAGAAAAAGAAAGTGCAACCAGAGCCTCATGAAATTACCAGACAACAAAGGTAGGAAAAATGATTTTATTTTCAATTTAGTGATCAAAATGTGTCCGTTTTGAGAATTTATATTTTGCACTATGGCCCCCTTTTACTAATCCGCAATAGAGGTTTTTAGCGCAGGGAGCCTATGAGCTTCGAGAGCAGCGCTGGGCATTCAGCGCAGCTCCCTGCGCTAAAAACTGCTATCGTGGTTTAGTAAAAAGGGAGGGGGGTATATTTGTCTATTTTTGTATGGTTGTTACTGAGGTGACAGTGCATAGAGTCATCTGCCTTGACCTCTTTGAAAAAAACTCCGGAATATAAATGATAATTAACATTTTCTCAGCGTACAGTGTGCTTTGTGTTTTTTTTTTTAATTTTATTGTTGGTAGATCATTTTGACTTGGTCATTTTAAAAGTAGCTCGCAAGCCCAAAAAGTGTGGGCACCCCTGTTTTAGAATATTCTTAGTTTTTCCTTAATGTCAACGAACCTCAGGGTCAACACTGACTCATTTATTAACCATAGCAGAGCTAAAAAAATAAATAAAAATAAAGTCCTACTAGCTGAGTAAATTCCTATGCAGCAATCCCTGTTCTTTCCATGGCCACAGATTGCATTTGTTACACATTGATTTGAGCAGAAGGAAAATAATACAATGCAACTTCTTATATCCCGCAACAGTACAGGTGAGGCAAGCATGAAGGAGATTCACCTGGGAGGCAAAATGAGACACATCAGCCGGGGAGTCACGGGCGAGTGAACAGAGCCTGGCAATCTGATCTAGGAAAATGCTGTAGAGAGAAAGACATACTTAACCCTAGAATGCAAGAATCTGAGACAGCTCCGAGAATTTGCTCTGTGTTTGATTCCTTTGCATGGGAATGATCCGCTGCTGTAACATTTGCACATTCCTCACATCATTAAAAAAAAAAAAAAAAAAAAATCCTATGCAAACATTCCAGATTGAATGCACCTAAAAGATGTTTTGCATGCCTGGTATGTCTCCATTTAATTAGCTTTACTTTGTAATCTATTAAGAACAGTGTACTTTGGAGGTGAATTTAGGTCTATGGGCAATAAATTGAGAGCAATTAGTCTGCCACCTGATGCCCGCTTCAGGAGAGCAGCAGGAAATCTTCCTCCTTAACAGCTATTAGGTGTCAGAAACTGGATGTCGATTTGGCAGCTTTCGTGCACATATTCAAAATGAACACGGCTACAAGTGAGATAGAGGTGAAGCAAAGAAAGGACAGAGACGTCGGTCATTGCTTACGGGAGGCTTTAATGTGCACCTAAACCAGGGGTGTCAAAGTCCCTCCTGGAGGGCCACAATCCAGTCGGGTTTTCAGGATTTCCCCAATGAATTTGCATGAGATCTATTAGCACACAATGAAAGCAATGCATGCAAATAGATCTCATGCACATTCATTGAGGAAATCCTGAAAACCCGACTGGATTGCGGCCCTCGAGGAGGGACTTTGATACCCCTGATCTAGACACTCCAGACCGGATTCAGTAAAAGGTGCTGAACGTTAGGCTACAGTTACCGTATGGCTCCAGAAAAAGGAGGGCGGATTGAGACATCTGGGCCTAACTTCTACTGAAAGCACCGGAAGTAAAACCCGGATGTCTTAATCTGTCCTCCTTTTTCAGGAGCCATATGGTAACCCTATGTTAGGTGCTAGAAAGATCCGCGCTGAAATCACATTCTATATAGGACGTTTCATACCAAGCACCCATTAGAAAGTGGCACTTATATAGTAACATGGTAAATGACGGCAGATAAAGACCTGAACGGTCCATCCAGTCTGCCCATAAGAGCAAATTTGACCATGTTTTCGCCGCTCTTGCTACAACTCCACTGGCTCCCAGTAATTTCCAGGGTCTACTTTAAATGTGCCTGCCTAACTTTCAAGATCCTCCATGGCTTTCTTCCCCCTTTGATTCCTCTGTCTTGGAATGCTGACATCACCAGATCTAGCCAAAAGCTCAAATTTTCTTTCCCCTCACGAAAAGGCGTTACCTACATTGGAAAACTCGGGAAATCTCTTCACTTCAAAACCACAGAGCTTTGGAATAATTTCCCTGCCCAGCTGCGCAACCTGGGCTCTTTCCAACTATTCCGAAGACACCTGAAAACTTGGCTCCACCAACTCCCACTGTACTTCCCTTTTAATTTTTGTAACCATGTCGAGCTCTATATTTATAGAGAAGATGCAGTATATAAGCTTCAGGTTTAGTTTATACTCATTAAAAAAAAATACAA
This sequence comes from Geotrypetes seraphini, assembly GCF_902459505.1. Taxonomy (NCBI): domain Eukaryota; kingdom Metazoa; phylum Chordata; class Amphibia; order Gymnophiona; family Dermophiidae; genus Geotrypetes; species Geotrypetes seraphini. The sequence goes on from NC_047089.1 coordinate 252,825,341, forward strand.
TTAGATTAACTTGTCTCTTCTTTGATATTTCTGGGCCGTAGACTGTAAAGTCTGGTATTGTCCTGGGTTCCAAATGCTGAAGGTGCCGTCCAAGCTCACTCCAGCCTATCCAACCATCCCATGGTTTGCAGGATATCTACCGTAAAGTCTGGCCAGTAACATCCTCCTGTTCCATATTAGTGGAGTGCACATCGATGCCCACCCCAGCCCATCCTACACCGAATCACCATTTATGGAACACAGACTGTGCAGGTCTGTCCAATACCAGCCTTAGATTTTTAATTTACATCCTTCGTTTTCTAATTAGAGATCCTCTATTTTTATCTCACACTTTTTTTTAATTCCATCACCGTTTTCCTCTCCACCACCTCCCTCGGGAGGGCATTCCAGGCATCTACCACCCTCTCCGTGAAGAAGAATTTCCTAGCATTGCTCCTCCCTGTGATCTCAAATTATGCCCTCTAGTTTTACCATTTTTTTCTTCTCTGGAAAAGGTTTGGTTCTATATTAATGCCTTTCAAGTATTTAAACGTCTGTATCATATCTCCCCTGTCCCTCCTCTCCTCCAGAGTAGACATATTTAGGTCTTCCAGTCTCTTTTTATACTTCTTTTCGTTCAAACCCCTTACCATTTTTGTTGCCTTCCTCTGTACTGCTTCAAGTCTTTTTATATCCTTTGCCAGATACGGCCTCCGAAATTGAACACAATACTCCAAGTGCACCCTCCCCAACGGCCTATACAGGGGCATCAACACCTCCTTTCTTCTGCTGGTTACTCCTCTTTAGCACCAAATAATCCCAGAACCACCTTTGGGTGCATGGACTTCTACCAAATTGTTGGAGCACACCTGACCCGCCCATGCCCCTCCCATGGCCACGCCCCCTTTCCGTTGCATGCAAGACAATGTTGGCATGCGACTTTATAGAGCAGCGTGTTAACCAGGTGCATGCTCAAATCAAAATCATTCTTAAAACCAATATTTCATGTCAATTGGCTCGTTAAGGAACTAATTTGTGCATGCATTGCAAGATTGTGCCCAAAATTTGACATGCAGGTTTCGGTGACTTTTATAGAATCCAGGGTCCATTCTGTTGTCTTGAACAGGAATTCATGTCCAGCTTAAATCTAATCTCAAAACTACCTACACATCAGGTAGAGGACATTGTTTAGATATCGTTACATAATTGTTGCCATACTGGGACAGACTGAAGGTCCATCGAGCCCAGTGTCCTGTTTCCAATAGTGGCCAATCTAAGTCCATAAGCCATTATTAAGATGGACTTGGGAAAATCGACTACTTATTTCTGCAATAAGCAGCATAAAATCTATTTTACTCTTTTGGGATCTTGCCAGGCACCTGTGACCAGGGCTAGCCACTGTTAGAAACAGGATATTGGGCTCAATGGACCTTTAGTTTATCCCAGTATAGCAGCTCTTATGCTCTTAGTGAGCAAAGTATAGGACAATCGAGCCATTATGACATCACTGATGAGGTTGGCTCTTATTGATGGAATGAGGCATTATGACATCACAATCTTAGCTCTGCTTCCCAAAGACTGAAACGCTTCATACTACTACTATGAATTATTTCTATAGGGCTACCAGACGTATGCAGCGCTGTACAGAGTCACAAAGAAGACAGCCCTGCTCTGAAGAGCTTACAATCTAAACAGCCAAGACAGACAAACAGGATGTTGTGGATACAGTTAAGGGGAAGGGTTAATCTGCTGGCCGGGTTGGAGGGCAGAGGGGAGTACAGGACAATCAAGCCATTGTGACATCATTGATGAGGTTGGCTCTTATTGGTGGAATGAGGCATTATGACATCACAATCTCAGCTCTGCTTCCCAAAGGCTGAAACTCTTCACACTACTACTATGAATGATTTCTATAGGGCTACCAGACGTACGCAGCGCTGTACAGAGTCACAAAGAAGACAGTCCCTTCTCTAAAGAGCTTACAATCTAAACAGACAAGACAGACAAACAGGATGAGTTAAGGGAAAGGGTTAATCTGCTGGCTGGGTTGGAGGGCAGAGGGGAGTCCAGGACAATCGAGCCATTGTGACATCACTGACGATGTTGGCTCTTATTGGTGGAATGAGGCATTGTGACATCACAAGCTCAGCTCTGCTTCCCAAAGACTGAAACTCTTCACACTACTGCTATGAATTATTTCTTTAGCGCTACCAGACGTACGCAGTGCTGTACAGAGTCACAAAGAAGACAATCCCTGCTCCAAAGAGCTTACAATCTAAACAGACAAACAGAATGTCATGGATACAGTTAAGGGGAAGGGTTAATCTGCTGGCTGGGTTGGAGGGCAGAGGGGAGTACAGGAAAATCGAGCCATTGTGACATCACTGACGATGTTGGCTCTTATTGATGGAATGAGGCATTATGACATCACAATCTTAGCTCTGCTTCCCAAAGACTGAAACGCTTCATACTACTACTATGAATTATTTCTATAGGGCTACCAGACGTATGCAGCGCTGTACAGAGTCACAAAGAAGACAGCCCTGCTCGAAAGAGCTTACAATCTAAACAGCCAAGACAGACAAACAGGATGTTGTGGATACAGTTAAGGGGAAGGGTTAATCTGCTGGCCGGGTTGGAGGGCAGAGGGGAGTACAGGACAATCAAGCCATTGTGACATCACTGATGAGGTTTGCTCTTATTGGTGGAATGAGGCATTATGACATCACAATCTCAGCTCTGCTTCCCAAAGACTGAAACTCTTCACACTACTACTATGAATTATTTCTATAGCGCTACCAGACGTTCGCAGTGCTGTACAGAGTCACAAAGAATACAGTCCCTGCTCTAAAGAGCTTACAATCTAAACAGACAAGACAGACAAACAGGATGTTGTGGATACAGTTAAGGGGGATGGTTAATCTGCTGGCCGGGTTGGAGGGCAGAGGGGAGTACAGGACAATCAAGCCATTGTGACATCACTGATGAGGTTGGCTCTTATTGGTGGAATAAGGCATTATGACATCACAATCTCAGCTCTGCTTCCCAAAGACTGAAACTCTTCACACTACTATTATGAATTATTTCTATAGCGCTACCAGACACACGCAGCGCTGTACAGAGTCACAAAGAAGATAGTCCCTGCTCCAAAGAGCTTACAATCTAAACAGACAAGACAGACAAACAGGATGTCATGGATACAGTTACGGAGAACGGTTAATCAGCTGGCTGGGTTGGAGGGCAGAGGAATAGTGTTAAGGATTGAAGGCTAATTCTGTTTCTTGTTCATAAGGTTCTTCAGTCGTCTACTTTGTTACTGTCTGCCTCTTTACCTCTCCTCTCTTCTTATTCCTTATAATCCCTTATGAAACTTAACTTTTCTGCAACACTAATTTATTATTGATTCCTTCTCTCAGGAGTCTCCATATCCCCTTGCCGCGATGCAGCCAATTTCTGCCCTAGTGCCAATCTTTTGGAATCAGCTTCCCCAAGAAATCAGTGCTGAGATGTTTCTTAAGAAATTCAAGACTGCTCCTAACATCAGACTCTTTTTTTCGAGTATTCCTGGACCAGGTTTAACAGACAGAAAGCCCTGTGCCTGACTCTGGCCACTGGAGACACTTAACGTAGGTATGACTTAGTTCCCCCACCCCCTCACCTCCTCTCATGGCCTCATTGATACTTTTATGGTAATTATTGTTTTCTTACATATTCCCCTATTTTTATTTTTGACTGACCACATTTTGTAATAAGATAGGAGTATATTTGAGTGATTTGTATTGGTATAACAGTATTACCTGGCACAATTCACACTTAAACTAGGTAAGAAAGAAAAATAAAATCACATATATGATTATAGAAACATGATGGCAGATAAAGGCCAAATGGCCCATCCAGAGCATCCACTATCTCCTCCTCTCCCTATTGGCTAAGGCTCTTAACATTTGCATCTCCTCTTCCTATTGGCTAAGGCTCTTTACACCTGCATTGTGAGGTCATAGAGCTTTATGGTTATAGAAACAGGAGTTGAAGGACAGGAGTTGAAGAGGGGGAATCGATGCTCAAATCCCTGAAGAAGCTTGTTAGTGAAACGGGGAGCCCTGTTGGATTACATGGAGGCGGGCTAGCAGTTGTATAGAAGTAGCTGCTATGCTCTAAGCTGATCCCTTTTGGAGCCGTTTTTTTCCTGCGTTCAAGCCCCAAGTTTTCATATTATCGATTGAGAAGATATTGAGAAGACAACGTGTTTCAGATAAGTGACCCGAGTGTTAAGATTGATAAGACTGATATTACTATTGAAATAGACTGTTTTTTTGCATGTCACTGAAATCACGTCTTCATCCTTTTTGGGAGTTTTTCTGACCAAGGATGTGTCTGCTGGCTTCAAGTTCTATTTGAAACCAGCTTGTCTATGTGGGTAGCTGTTTTGAGAGCCCCTAGACACTGAGGTCTTTTCTCCCTTTTAGGGAAGATTCGATATGAAATCTTGAGCATTAAAGGTGTGTTTTTTTTATATTGATTTATTTGACACCCTTTCTTGATTTACATTTATTTTTATAGAAACATTATGGCAGATAAAGGCCAAATGACCCATCCAGAGCATCCACTATCTCCTCCTCTCCCTATTGGCTAAGGCTCTTAACATTTGCATCTCCTCTTCCTATTGGCTAAGGCTCTTTACACCTGCATTGTGAGGTCATAGAGCTTTATGGTTATAGAAACATAGAAAATAAATAGAACCAAGGGAGGCTGTTAAATAAATCTATATCCACATAGCACAACCTCAAAAGTATAGGATACCAAGTCCAAGTGTTACTCTTAAGGGAGAAAAGACCTCAGTGTCTAATAGGGAAAATCAAAGCAACCCATATAGACAGGCTAGTTGCAAATATCACTTGCAGCCAGCAGACACATCCTCGGTCAAAAACTCTCAAAAAGTTGAGGACACGATTTCACAGTGAATTTCAACAGTCTTAATTCTAAGTCTCAAAAAGTTTTCAAAAAAACACTTATCTGAAAATTGTTGTCTTCTCAATCAAATTGCAAACACAAGAACGTGATCCTGGAGCTTGGAAGCAGGAGAAAATCACTCCATAGGAGACAAACTCAGAGCATAGCAGCTACTAAATATCACCACTAGCATAATGGCAGTAAAGTAGGCAGGGACCCAATTCACAAAGCAAAACCCTGCAACACCGACTGGACTGCTGAGGACCAGTCGCTGAAGCCCTTTCCGTCTGCCCTGCCTTCTGCCGCCCTGCTCTCTGCCCTGTCAGCCCCGGTTCAGCGCCATGACTCGATCAGTTAGTAGAGGGATGAAACGCTCTATTTTCACCAGCATTTCTGCAGCTTCTTTCTCCCTATTTGGCAGAACTGAAACTCATAGCTGAAAGCCGCCTGCCTGCTGTATAAGCCGCCTGCATGCCCCGATCGCCTGCCTGCCTGCCCCGAATGCCTGCCGGCCCCAACTCGCCCACCCTTCCCCTGGGTCCAACGCATGCACTAGTAGTTAATGGAGCTCAGCCCATGAACCTATTCACCCCGATCTTCCAGTCCTGCTTTCTTCCCCGAGCTCCTACTCTCTGCTGCCTTCCCTGCAGCGCGAGCCTGCGGGTTTAAAGCGGGGGATGCACAACGCAGTGCAGCCCTGCTTTAAACCTGCGGGATCACACTACATGAAAGGCGGCAGGAGAGTCTGGGCGGCAAGATTGCCTAGACGGGGGGAGCAGGAGAGCCAGCCCGCACGAAGGATTAAAAAAAAAAAGCCAAAAAGTTGCGGCTGGACGGCCATGCACAGACCATCTACGAATGGCCTGCGTAAGCGTGGGGTTCGCTTAACCGTGATCCGTGCCTGTAGATGGGGGCGTTCCTCTGATCGCCCTCATCTGCATATTTTGGCTTGAAGAATTCGTCGGACCTGCCTGAATCGGGCCCAATCGGGCAGGTTAGTGAATCCAGGCCTTAATTTGCTCCTCATCCTTTTCTAAATACAGTCCAAACTCCTATTACTGACTTACAAGTGCATTCACTCTGTAGCTCCTCAATATCTCTCCTCACTTATCTCCCCCTATGGTCCACTCCGTTCATTGGGTAAGTCCCTTTTATCTGAACCTTTCTTCTAAACTGCCAACTCCAGACTCCGTCCCTTCTTTCTTGCCTGGAACAAGCTGCTGGAATCAATACATCTTGCTCCGTCTCTAGCAGTTTTTAAATCCAAGCGAAAAGCTCAATTTTTTTGAAGCTGCTTCCAACTCCCACCCACTGTAAGAAACCTTTACCCGTTGCATCATTTCCTGTACCAGAATCTCTCCAACCCTGAGATGGCTTGTCTGTCTGTCCAAATTAGATTGTAAGCTCTTCTGAGCAGGGACCGTCTATTGTATGTTAAATTTATTTTGAAGGAATAATAAACATTTATTAGAAGTTAAATTTTTTTCTTGCTGTTTATAGCCCTTCAACTTATCCTACAGAATTGGAAGGACTTCTCCAAATTACATGCTGCTCAGTGGTGGAACTCTGTGTGCCTACACGCTAAATTTGAACGTCATATTGCTGAACATCATCCATCGTTCACTACCCTCCTACAACAAAATTTGGTCCCTTTTACTTGAGTATTGTAAATCTGACCTTTGAGATATCTTCCATTCATGTATTCTAATAATAATTATTTTTTATGCTTTGTGCTTCTAATGCTTTGCGATACCCTCTAGATTGGTACCGGCACTTACTTACTGCTTCTCATTATTATTCGCATTATCATGGTTTATCTTTTGTTGTTCTGTTGCTTTTGTAATTCAGCATGACTATTGGTATCTTTATTTTACTTGTAATGCATATGTATAGTCTCCCATTTCATGCAATTTAATGTACTTGGCAAGTGTTTTCCTTGTTCTTTGTGCTCTCTTTTCGGGAGCACTCTATTGTTGGACTTTATTTTCCTATAAAATCAATAAAACAGATTGAACTAAAAAAAAAAAAAAGAAGTTAAATTTAAATGTAATGACTATTTTACTGTATTATATTATTATGTATTTGTTGCATTTCTTCAATAAAATGTTATAAATTTTTTTTTAAAAAAAGCACAGCGCAGTGTATGCCTTTCAGCCCTATAGAAATGATAAACAGTAGTAGTGGTAGTGTAGGGGCTATACTTGGGGAAGGGGGAGAGAACAGCTGGTGACTACAGTGGCTTTTTAGAGCAGGTATACAGTGCTCCCCTGTAAATTTGCGGTCGGCGGTTCGCGGTCCCAGTCATTCGCGATATTTTCCGACCGTGAATGACCGGGCAAGAGAGGGCAGCCGGAGCACCGGCGAGTGAAGGAAATCACTCGCTGTATGCTCCGACCGCCTCTTCCTGTACTAATGTTGGGCCTCACCAATCAGGAGCTTGCTACTTAGGATTTTAAATTGTGATTCCTTCCCCCCAAGTGGTATTATTTCTTCAATGGGACAGGATTTTTAAGAAAGGGGTTAGGGAATTATTTCGTAAATCCTTTATTATAGGTCAAAAATGTATTTTACCACATTGGTTGGAAGAAAGTCCATCCTCATTTTGGCATTGGAGGCAGCATTTCATGCTCTTATGTTTCTGGAAGCTAGGGCGACCCCCCCTGAGTAAATTTGGGATGACCTGGGAACCTTCTATACAGCAATTATCAGTCAGAGCAGGCAGTTTTGGAATCAGAAAGTGAAGCACTATTTATTAGTAATATTTGGAAATGGGATGGGTGGAGGAGGGAAGGGGGGATGGGAAGGGGGGAGGTACTTTATCGTGTTTGTATTGTGATGATAATTGATTGTTGATTTCTTTGAATTTCTATATCTACAACTAGCCGATGACCCGGCGTTGCACGGGTATTTAATTATAGCAATAACACTGTAAATGGATTCAAATAAAGATACTTTATAGTGGTGAATGAAATTATTGTTTTACAGCTTAATAAAAAGTACAATATTCAAATTATAATGTGAAATATTTGACAAAATGAATACAATACAACTAATGCAAAATGTGATTATAAACAACATTTTTAGTTTCACCTCCAGGAGCAAGAACATATAAATTGTTGGGTGAACCCACCCTTGAGCAAGCAACATAGAGTTGTGGGCCGAGAGACCCCCAGAACATATCACCCCAGGTAGTGAGGGATCTGCATACCAAGTTTCGTTCAAATCGGTCAAGTCGTTTTTGAATTACTGTGAGAAGGGCAGCTTTTTACATTTTTTCCATTGACATGAATGGGTGAAATCTGATTTTCTGTTTGTAGCTCCGCCCATGTGTGCAGGAGGGCCGCGAGACCCCCAGAACATATCACCCCAGGTAGTGAGGGATCTGCATACCAAGTTTCGTTCAAATCGGTCAAGCCGTTTGTGAATTACTGTGAGAATGGCAGCTTTTTACATTTTTTCCATTGACATGAATGGGTGAAATCTGATTTTCTGTTTGTAGCTCCGCCCACGTGTGCAGGTGGGCCGCGAGACCCCCAGAACATATCATCCCGGGTAGTGAGGGATCTGCATACCAAGTTTCGTTCAAATCGGTCAAGCCGTTTTTGCGTGATCGCGGCACATACATACATACATCCGATTTTATATATATAGATGTATGTATTAACTGAGTTGAGATGATATTCTTTGTAAGATTTTTGTTATGTGTATTTTATTCTTAAAACTCAATACTTTATCTCATGCAGTTTGGAAATGCCATCTGGATAAATCTTTCTGGTCTGCCATCCTATTATTTTTAGGGTCATTAAGGAATTGTCAATTGGTTGAATCTCCAAAAGAGGTGTTATTTGGTAAAGCAGCAGCTTGTGGGGTTTTTGGACATGAAAGATGTATTCTTTTTCCAAAGGCATGTATGATTGGTCATAAATGCATACTGCAATATTGGTTACAAAAAGATCCTCCAAGTTATTGGCATTGGAGGAATCAATTCCATCGTTTAATTTCATTTGAAGTTTTGGAGGTTCATAAATTTCCTAAAAGAACACGTTTATTTTTAAAAATCTGGGACCCTTATATACAAAAATTATCCTGGAAAGCAAGAAGTATGATTCTTAATACTTTATATTAAATTTAAGTAAATGTTTTTAATATTTTTATTCATTTGATATTTCATGTCACCTTTCATTCTAGGGTAGGGAGGGATATAGGAATGATGATTTTAATGTGTTAAATTACTTGAAATGTTTTTCTCTTTAATTCATTTGTTATAATATAATAATAAAAACAATCTAAAGTAATATAAAACCCCAAACTCAATAAGAATTATTGAACAAATAAATGTGGTTTTTTTTAATATTTCTATTTATTTGGTATTTTATGTCACCTTTCATTCTAGGGTAGGGAGGGAAATAGGAATGATGATTTTAATATATATAAAGTAATAAGGGGGATATAGGGAAAAATAGTTTAGATATATTAAAATATATGTTGGAGGAATGATAAAATGTGTATGCAAATGTTTTATTATGAATTTAATTGTAATGAATGTCTTTTTGTATCATATTATTATTTATTTGATTCCTTCAATAAAATGGTATAGTGTAAAATACTGGGGGGGGGTCGGAAATTGAGGGAACATATTGAGAAATATAAAAATTTATTTTGAAGGAATGATAAACATTTATTAGAAGTTAATATGGTCAATTTAAATGTAATCTAATCTAATCTACTGTGTTATATTATTATGTATTTATTGCATTTCTTCAATAAAATGTTATAAAGCAAAGGGTTTGAGGCAGGAAAAGAACTCAAGGGAAGGGGGAAAAATTTGTCCCGTGGGGTGGGGGGGAGAGAGAGAGAAGCGCCCAAAGGGAAGGGGGCGGAGCCAGGAAACGGGTGGAGCCGAGGGCGCGCGCGCTGCCTGCCCACCCCGTAGCCGCCGCGCTTCTACTAGCGCGCGCCGCCACCTAGCAGCCAGGTGGCACGTGGCGCGGCCGAAGCTCCTCGGCATGAGCCGGGCTTGGCGGTTGGCCGCCGCGCGCGCGCTCCACCTCCCTCCCCCGGCGCTGACGCGGGGGGCGGGGCCGGCGCGCGAGCAGCAGCGGCAGGAGCAGCTGCAGCTGCAGCGCGAGCGTCGGCTGGCGCCGGAGCGGGCTGCGATGGCTTCGTCGGGCGGCGGCATGGAGGAGGTGCGGGCGTCGGCGCTGACGCCGCTCAAGCTGGTGGGGCTGGTGTGCATCTTCCTGGCGCTCTGCCTGGACCTGGGCGCCGTGCTGAGCCCCGCCTGGGTGACGGCCGAGCAGCAGTACTACCTGTCCCTGTGGGAGGCGTGCAGGAGGGCGGCGGCCGACGCCTGGAGCTGCCACAGCACGCTGCACACCGGTGAGTGCGAGCGACAGACGCGCCTGCGCTTCCCCACCCGTCCGCTAGGGGGCGCCAAGCGTGCTGCATCTCCACCCCAAGCAGCCTGCAGAACCCACTGGAGAATGCCGTGACACCACCCGTGCACACCAGTGGCACTGAGCTGACTCGTCTGGCCACTTCACTCACAAGCTCAGAGCCCCTTCATGTGCTCACTTGCCCACCTTTGCAAGACCAGGGATCTCAAAGCCCCTCCTGGAGGGCCGCAATCCAGTCGGGGTTTCAGGATTTCCCCAATGAATATGCATTGAGAGCAGTGCATACACATAGATCTCATGCATATTCATTGGGGAAATCCTCAAAACCCAGCTGGATTGCGGCCCTCCAGGAGGGACTTTGAGACCCCTGCCCCTTGGAGGGTTCCCATAGAGCAAGGGTGTCAAAGTCCCTCCTGGAGGGCCGCAATCCAGTCGGGTTTTCTGGATTTCCCCAATGAATATGAGTTGAAAGCATTGCATGCACATCAATCTCATGCATATTCATTGGGGAAATCCTGAAAACCCGACTGGATTGCGGCCCTTGAGGAGGGACTTTGAGATCTCTGATCCAGACCCACCAAGAAACTCAGCCTCCAAAATCACCCACCCGCTCATTTCCACTTATTGCTCTGCAGAGCAGCGACAGATCCCACCAGCTTGGTTTTTCTTCTACTCATTTAGCTGAAGCGCCCTCTCCCAATGGCCCATGGACGACATCCGGCAGAGTGTTGAATGCGCAACTACTTAGGCATTGGTGGAACCACTCGTGCGCCCTTTCAAGTCTCGCACTTGCTCCCTGAAACCCGGAAACATTCACTCACCCTGTCATCCAGTCACTGCTCTGACGAGCTTATCCTCCAGCGTGACCCACTGAGGGTCAAATTCGGAATATATTGCGTCTAAAAACAATTGGTACCTAATAGAGCACCACTAAGTGCCATTCTACAAGGTGTGTGTACCTTTTACAGAATCGCGCTTAGCGCTGGTATGCGACATATAACATAGGTGTGGGCGTTTAACCCTGCGTCTAAGTTATGCATGCATCGGGCATGTTCTGTAGCAATGCGCCTAACTTTTAGGAAGGCCTTGGCCACGCCTCCTTTACAAATTTTCACAACTGGCGTATACGTTTTACTAAATTGCAGTTTCCGAATTGTGTGCAACTTTTAATTAGTCCCAATTAGCGTCAGTTATGCGGTATTGCCAATTATTGGCGCCAATTAAGTTGTGTCGTAGATGGAATTTGGGGGTAAGCGGATAACTCTGCAAAGTGGCCCCCTGCTTTATATGCGCTGGATACGTTTCTAAGTATGAGCATACTGGTATATGTTTGTCTAGGTGTGAACACTGAAGCAGATTCAGTAAAGGGCTCACTGCATTTTCTATAAATGGCATTCCAGGTTGAGAACCCTTCATAGAATAGCGTATAGCGCCAATTCTCACGCCCAAATTTGGTTGATGGCACTTATTCTATAACACTGCACAAATTTCTGGAAAGCCTTTAACCTGCCCGTGTTCCTCCCGTGGTCACGCCCTCTTTTGGGTTGCTTGCAATGGGATTTAGGTGCGCATTCTTATATAATACTGCGCAGTAAGATGCGTGCGGCACATCCTAATTGGTGCCAGCTAACATCAATAATGATTATCGATGTTAATTGGCTCGTAACCCGGTTTAGCTGCACGCACATTTCAGGATCACGCCCGGATTGGAGCGCGCTTTATAGAAAACGAGGGATTGTGTGGAAACTAAAAATTCAACTACACGTGTATCTCTTGGCATTTACAGCAGCTCTTCGGCTGGCTGTAAGTGGTCATTCTGCACTTATAAACCCAAAGAGCAGTGGTTTCTCAACCCTATCCGAGGGGACCCCAGCCAGTTGGGATTTCAGGATGTCCCTAATGAATATGCATGAGAGAGATTTGCATATAATGGAGGAGACAGGCATGCAAATATGTCTTACTGCTAGAGAAACTCGGATTTTGTGAAAAACTCAATATTTACAATACACTTTCACAAGAAAAATATAGAATGTCAGGTGGAACATGAACAGCACGGCTTAGGTTTGGATGTAATATGCAGTGAAAAAATGGAGGAAAAAGCCTCAGACTAGGACCCTCCAACCCCCACAAAGGTGGTTAACAGGTGGTTAGGCGTTAACCTCATGGGCAAAAAAACCTCCGTTGCACCCCAGAAAGTAAAAACCTTAAGCAGAGTTGTTTAGTGCTGAATGATAGGAGAAATGACTTTCAACTTATCTTCTGTTGATCGGTACACCAGCGGTGGCCAGCGTTTCACAAGTCTGCTGCCTCAGGGTGTAACGTATCCGGTCAAGCTTCAATCGGGACGCCAAAACGCATCTTTCCTGCGTCAAAATGCAAATAAGTCTTATGCATATTCATTAGGGATATCTTGAAAACCCAAGTGGCTGGGGGGGGGAGAACCACTGCTATAGAGGAAAGCAGGTGCCTGTTAGCCTTTGTAGAATGGGTCCCCTATTAGACACCCCTTATAAAATTGCCCTCGAAGCTAATTGCAGAACGATTTGAGCGCCTGACCTCTTAAAGCAACCTGCGCACCCGACTGTTCCATCTGCTCGCTACCCGTCACCGAGAAAATCCTGAAGAGGTGAGAACACATCTGCACTTGCCCACTGAGAGTTGGCAGCACCTGTTCACTATGGCAACCTACTTGCCCTCTAATATATATCTACTGAAAGCACCTTGTAGAGTAGGGAGAAAAAACAGCCCAGTATCCCATCTTCACGGAGGCCAATCCAAGTCACAAGCACCTGGCAGAGACTCAAAGAGTAGCAACATTCCAGAGCTGGTATTGTGATGTCATAATGCCTCATTCCACCAATGCCTAAGAGACATCCTCATCAGTGATGTCATAATGGTTTGATTGTCCTATACATAAGAGCATAAGAATAGCCTTCCTGGGTCAGACTAAACTAAACCTTAGGTTTGTATACCGCGTCATCTCCACAAGCGTAGAGCTCGGCACGGTTTACAGGGTTAGGTTGAAAAGGAGCTACAATGAAGGATTATAAGAAAGGAGCTAGGAAGATAAAGAGGGACAGTGGTCCATCTAGCCCAGTATCCCGTCTTCACGGAGGCCAATTCAACTCACAAGTACCTGGCAAAAACCCAAATAGTAGCAGCATTCCATGCCACCGATCCAGGGCAAGCAGTGTCTTAACAGCAGATTATGGACTTTTTCCTCCAGGAACTTGTCCAAACCTTTTTTAAAACCCAACTACATTAACCACTCTTACCACGTCCTCTGGCAACGTGTTCAGCCACCTTCCCCCTCCTGTCTCCCGCCTTATCGCCTACATTTTGTGCTACGTACCAATTCACCAGTCCATAGCGATGGATGAGTGTATTACCCCTTTTCATGCTCATCTTTATCTCCACCCCCTACCCTCAAGGTATATACTGGTGCACTCCTACATGCTCATCTGGGCATCCATATGATTAGAAAACACTATGCATGGCATTGAGGGCAAATTGGTTGATGCTTTTGCCCACCCAGGACCTCCCATGTCCATCAAGGCAACCTGTAGTGCCACGAGAGCAGACGGTACCACCCACCCACCTAGAGGGAGCAAATAAGGGTGACAGTGTCCTCCTGTTCGTTAGGTTCTCCTACTAATTTTTTCCATCCATTTTCTGGAGCAAGTGACTCATACCAGCAAGAGCAACACTTTTAACCCATTCGGCCTTCAACAGACCTGGTCCACTTATTCACTTGCCCATCCGCCCACCAGAGCACTTAAATACCACCCATCCATTAACTTGCTCTCTAAGCCACCCACTCTACCCTCCTACTGGGATGCCCTCACTCACTGAATCCCTACTCTCATGCTTTCTTGACTTTTTTAGGCACTATACATCCCACTGTGTACCCTCTCACCCATCTGAATGGACTATGCTTCCATTCTCCTGAGGCACCATCTCAAACAGACCTACAGTCTGCTCAGGGCACCATCTGACCAACATCCTCCACCCCGGCTGATGGAGAACCCCAACAAAAGTCAGATCCTGAGAAGATGCACAACTTTCTAAAGTGGGGGCTGCAGGGAAGTTTCTATGGTTTGCAAAACTGCTGAAATGTCTCTTTTCTGCGTCTGGTATGTGCTGTATCTTTGCAGGTTGTCCACATGATGTGCTAGGCTCATGAGGACCTTTGAACTGAGTGCATGCTAAGACCTTAGCTCTACACTTCTCTCACCGTCTCGGTGCTGGCATCTGTATAATGTGGAATCATGTCTTGTATTGAGATTCGGAGGTGGTTCTTTGAAATGTCTTAGTAGGGTGGGGGGAGGAAAAGTGCTGAAGGAGCTTTAGTGTCTCGGGGTGTGGGTGGATAGGTTTTTTGTTTACTGAGGACGAGCCCCGTATTTTGCAGCCTCTGAGAGAAAGAAGCCTTCAAGATGTAGGTTTGCAGAGAAAGATAGAGCACTGGAAGGAATTTTCTCTGTTTCTCTAGTACCTTCCATCCACTGTCTTCGATATTTTCTGCCTTCCTGGCAGTTCCCTTCAATTGCAAAGCACATTTTTTTTTTTTTTTTTTGCCTGTTCTGTATGGAGGAATGATGGCCAGACCAGGAGGCGTTTTTTTTCGCTGTTCGCCCCAGGTGCCGCTACCTAATCTAGCTGGTCTGATCGCCCTCTTTTTGTTCCTCTAGTCCCAGATTTGATCCAAGCAGGGATGCTCGAACTTGCTCCTTAGCACCATCCTCTCTTTGGCCCTGGTTTTCGGAATGGGAATGCTTCTCGGAGTGGTCTGCATACTTCTTGTCGGCCTTAAACTGGAAAACGTGACGTGTTATTCCTCTGCCCTCTCCCTCCTCATCCACCGCAAGAGGAGAAGCTGGGAAAGGGTCTTTGTTATGGAGAGTGAGGCCAGAAATGTCTAACTTTTAGAGAAGAATGCCAAAGTTAACTGGCATTTCCCCTTTCAGTCTTCCATCTTCCCAAGCCTTCCCGTACGCTCACTGCTCTGCAGGGTCACTTCTCCTTGTATGGCAGGGTCGGTTCACGCTAAATATTTGGACTGAATTTTTTTTTTCCACCGCCAACTTCAGGAATCTCCTCTGGAAACCAGTTCTGGTTGTGCCATAAACACCCCCCCTCTCCTCCTTGCAGCCTTGGATCCAGGAGGGAAAGTCACGTCCAAGTTACCCTATCTTGTGGGTCCTGAACGCTCCCTTTTAAAAACTCGGTACGTGCTGTAAGGTTGCTCTGCTCCGAGTCTCTTAGAAAAGAATTTCCTCTTTGCCAATCTACAGAATTGTCCTTAAAAAGAAAGTGTAATTTTCCTTGTTACAAGGGGATAGAAATAAACTTTAGAGAGGTTATTTTTTTCTTTCCCCCCCCTTTTTTTTTTTTTTTTGCACAGCAGAAATGGAAATTTATGGAGGAATGTGTACACTTAAGAACACGTCTCCTTAGCAACAGTCATCCCTCTCGCCCCTTCTTGTGGACTCCCAGAAATACCATCTCTGGTTGTGAATTTGCAAAAAAAAAAAAAAAAAAAGAAAGACTTTTAAAGGAGAATTAGAAAGAGTTAATAGAAGACACGCAGGAGCTTTAAGCTCTCCTTTCCGCTCCCCCCTCCCCTCCCCCCAGGATCTTGGGAAAAAGAGAATCTGTCAAAATTTACAGGGAACGGATTTGATGTTGCTTTCTATAGGAGTCAGCTTTTGCTTTCATTGAATCGTCCTTTAGGTGATAGAAGAGTGGACCCTTCTCTGGACAGTCCCTGTGCCTTTTGCTGCCGTCCAATCCTTAACCCCCCACCCCCCCAACACACACACACACACACACCAAACAGTGGGATCTATACTTTTGGTATTGATGCAGGGTTATTTTTTTTAAAAAAAAATATAGGGATAATAGCTTTTGAGCAGCACCTGGGACTGGGTTACATGAGAACGTCATGGGTGAAATGGTTGGCTTGTTTCACTCAAGGACACGTGAACAGATCCTTCACTTTCCTCCCACCGAGCACCTAGTCTGACCCTGACAGGGGGTGCTGAAGGTTAAGGAACTCCTAAACAAAAAACGCCAATGGGATTCTTGAAAAAGGGGCTGGTGGTTTGTGCTGCTAGCTTTCGATTAAGAAAGGCAGAGCTGGAGTTAGTGGAGAATGCCTGCGGTTAATTGGTAGGGGGTGGGGAGGGTGTTATTGCTGGGGCCAGGCTGGCAATAAAATGCAGAAGAGAGACACCCCCCCTCCCTTCCCAGCATTTGCCTTCTATTGCCAAGATTTCCCAATCCATTTCTGTAGCCTTGAGACCCTCCTAAATTCTGCTCGTGTGGTTTAGCTTACATTCCAGACTTAGCCCTAATCGGAGCAAAGCCCTTTTATTCCGGCTTCTGGCAAGGGCTGGAGTGGATTCTAGGGGGCTGGCTCCAGCTCCACTCACGCTCTTCTTTCAGATCTCCAGAGGCTGTCTGCAAGGTCCAGAGTTTGTCGAGCGTGTTTATCCGTGCTTACAGGGCATGCAGTAACACCGAGGAAGTCTTAAGACTTTGCCAAATTGATTTTTGGAAGGATTTGAAAAGAAACGCTTTACAAACTGCAAGTCTTCTGTCTAAAAGGATCAAACTTTTTTCACTGCACAATTAAATGTGTTTTTATCATAAATAAGATCGTGAAACATCCGAATTGCTGGCCAAACCAGAGAGCAAGGATTCTTTTGGGAACTTGAAATTAGTGTCCGGCCATCTTTATTTCGTTTGATATGCTCTCTTCTGTGTTAAAACAAAGTCAAGGGAAACCAACATGTGCATTTTGTTGAATGTTTATGTGACTTTTGTATGCTGACTGGTATGGAAGGAAGTTATAGTGTGTGTTTAATTACTTTTATAGCGATCAGTCCAGAGTACTGGCTAAAAAAAGGTCTTGGTTGTAGCTGCTATGTGCATGAAAGTTGGCAGGAGCTGTTGATCCATTCCCAGCATCCAAGACCAGGGCTGTGGAGTCGGTAGATAAATCCTTCCAGTCTGACTCCTCAGTTTCAGGTACCCACGACTCCAAAATGTCTCCGGCTCCTCGACTCCAGAGCCCTGTCCAAGACTGGAGATGGGGGTTCTCTCTTCATCTGAGTGTTGGCACATATTCCAGGGAGACTGGCAATTAGGGCAAGGTTTCCTGCAAATTGGCATAAGCAGAGCCAGTGAAATCGCAGCGTCCCTCGCAGGCTTGCCTCATTCCACTGCTGTATCTTGGATACCTTATGTTCTTTCGGCACCAAAGATCCAGGCCTGTTCTGTTTGTTGAACTTCATTCTGGATGGACAATGGAATTTATTTTGGAAGACTTAGACTCTGAAGAAATGAAAAGCTCCCTCAAAATGTCAGGCCAAGTGAAAAATGGTGCTTGGATTTGTATGCCTTCTTTTTAAATGGAAACTTCAGCCTTGGTGTCACTGTTTTCTGCCAGCTTGTGCCCATGTTGTCAGTACCAAGCACAAAGCCCCTTTCATCTGCACCTTATCTCCTGCCAGGTAAAAGTCACCGTGAAAGAATCCTTTTTTTTATTCAAGCTGGATGACAATGAACTTTGAGTAAATGGCCCAAAGGATAGTTCTCTGTAAACCCTGTTTACTCCGTTAAAAAAAAAGGACACACCTCTGATGGGCTATTGTATAAGCCCCCTTGCATGGCTGGATGTCTGTCCTGTAGAGATCTGCAGACATTTCTACAAGGAAGACCCTGTAGCTGTTTGTATTTTCAGATCAGAGAAATTTGTAAAATGCTTGAAATACTTGTTTGTAAAACTACAAAAAGGCAGTCTACAAGCCCCGATCCCTTTCCCTGATGTCATAATGCTTGGCAGAAATGCAAATAGTAGCAAAATTCCAGAGCTGAGATTGTGATGTCATAATACCTCATTGCACCAATGCCTAAGAGCCAACCTCAGCAGTGATGTCACAATGGCTTGATTGTCCTATCGGATCACATAAGAGCTGCCATACTGGGACAGACCGAAGGTCCATCAAGCCCAGTATCCTGTTTCCAACAGTGGTCAAGCCAGGTCCCAAGTACCTGGCAGAAATGCAAAGAGATTGTGATGTCATAATACCTCATTCCACCAATGCCTAAGAGCCAACCTCAGCAGTGATGTCACAATGGCTTCATTGTTCTATACTTCGCTTACTTCTGATATTGTATTGTGGTGCAGCGCTTAGAGCTACAGCCTCAGCACCCTGAGGATGTGGGTTCAAATCCTGTGCTGCTCCCTGTGACGCTGGGCAAGTCACTTAATCCTCCACTGCCCCAGGTATATTAGATAGATTGCGCGCTCACAGGGAAAATGCTTGAAGTACCTGGATGTAAAGCGCTTTGAGTCCCAGTTTCTTTCTCTTTTACTACAATGAATGTAGCAGTTGCTGTTCACAAAATCCTTCAGCTTCGACACGTCTCTCATTCTGTAATATCAGCACCATTTAAGTGCTTAGGGCCCCTTTGTCTCAAGCTGCGCTGGAGGGTTTTAGGACGAGCCAACACCACAAATGCTCCGAGCTCTTAGAATTGCTAGGAATGTCTGAGCACTTCCCTTGTCATCCCGCGCTAAAATCCTCGAGTACAGCTTGACAATATTAGGGGAGGGGGTTTAAACGATAGAATACTACTTCTTACAGGCGTGACTGTTGCAGAATTCTGCCTAGTTGGGTGCCAAGCGGTATTCATAATCTTAGCATGGGGGATTTCGTGTGGGCGTGGCATGGGCATCGCCCATAATTCCATGCGTGTTACAGAACGGTGCCATTTTATGCACTAAAAATGTTGCATTTTGGGGTGCAACTCTAAGCTCGCCATAGACAGGGCGCAAGTGGGCGGCTCTTAATGTTGGCGAGTAAATGCCACCCTACCTTAGTTCGGCGAATGACTTTCGGCGCACTTTATAGACTCGCCTCCTTAGTGCATGCTAGTTCCTGTGTTAATCGCATAACACAGAGTGGGCGTGGGCTGGTCCATGAGTTTAGACAACATTTGGAAAGAGTTTTGTTATATAAATACAAAAAGATATATATATATCTATATCTATCTATCTACCGTATTTTCACATAGATAACGCGCACCCGTGTAAAACGCGTACACGGGTATAGCGCGCAAAAAACACATATTTATGTATATAAATTTTTATATACCGCGCACACCCATATACCGCGCATGCTGCCTGACTCTCCTTTCGCCCGCCCCGACTCTCCTCTGGAGACCCCGACTCTGTTTTCGCCCGCCCCGACTCTCCTTTCCTCCTTGAAGTCCTGTCCCTACCCTGAAAGCCTGATACCCCCCCCCCCTGACGTCCGATTCACCCCCCCCGCAGGACCGCTCGCACCCCCACCCCGAAGAACCGCTTGCACGCACCCGCACCCCCACCCTGAAGGACCGCTCGCACCCCCACCCCGAAGGACCGCTCGCACCCCTACCCGAAGGACCGCTCGCACGCACCCGCACCCCCACCCTGAAGGACCGCTCGCACCCCCACCCCGAAGGAGCACTCGCACTCCCTACCCGAAGAACCGCTCGCACCCCCACAGCCTCACCCCCCTCCCCCATGGAGAAGCAGTCTACCTTGTTTCCAGATGCCAGCGAGCCCAGCTGTTTTCTCTGCCGGCGGTCCCGCCCCTTCTCTGAGCCCTGCTGCGCTGCTTTTTCTTCCGGCGGTCCCACCCTTTCTCTGACATCAGAGAAAGGGCGGGACCACCTGAAGAGGAAGCAGCGCAGCACAGGGCTCTGAGAAGGGGCAGGACCACCGGCAGAGGAAGCAGCTGGGCTGGCATCCGGAAACAAGGTAGACAGCTTCTCCATGGGGGAGGGGGGGAGGCTGTGGGGGTGCGAGCAGTCCTTCGGGTGGGGGTGCGAGCGGTCCTTCGGGGTGGGAGTGCGAGCGCTTCTTCCGGGTGATGAATCGGGCGTCGGGGGGGGGGGGGGAACTATGTAAAAAAATTTTTGTACAACGCGCTCACGCGTATAACGCGCAAGGGTATGCGCGGTTTGTAAAAACCACGTATAACGCGCGCGTTATATGCGAGAAAATACGGTATATATATATATATCTATATAGATATATAGATAAATATATGTCACCTGCTTTTCTTTATACAATACTAGTGCAAATGGCAGCTATGGACATTTACACTAGCCCAAGGGCAGGAATAAAATGTCCATACCCATATTTGTCACAAATTTTATAATTTACTTGCGAATTGTGCCTACAGAAAAAGTACGCGCCGTCGGTTACAGTGCAATGTTTTGAACTAGTCAATATTCTTTATGGAGTTACGTGCATATGTTGCTATATTCTGTGTGTAAATGCTTTTAATACCCCCAACTTGGGTATGTACTTAACCCCTTAAAGAACCCCGTTATAGAATGACTCCCTTGATTCATCTCAATAGGAGGCATTAGTGGCACTGCATGTATATTTAGCACATACCTGTGGTGTTTCTCTTATTTGTTTTACTGTGTGGCAAATACCGGGAACACCCCTAACAGTTAAGGTAAAGCTCATTCATTCTTTTAATTGGTGGGTGAGGATACACCTCAAAAAACAAAAGGAATTGACCCCGAAATATCCACAAAGAAGAAAATCCAGAGAAAACCAAAAAAACTCTGTGAAGTGACGATGTTCCTAAATGGACTTTATTTGAAAGTGTCAAAGTTCCAAAGGTACACCGAAATCATCCACATAAAATAATTCCATCCACATAAAAATAAATCGTCCACATAAGAGCCTTAAAGGACCTAGTCCGCTAGGAATACAGGACCCAACACGGTCCGCGTTTCGACAAAAAGTCTTCTTCAGGGGTCCCTGGGGGTCTTATAAAGGTGAGTACGTGGGAAACAATTGTGTGGTGAGCCGGAAGTGAGACACTGCTTGCATTTGCATTGCATTGCATTTGTATCCCTAGCGGACTAGTTCCTTTTAAGGCTCTTATGTGGATGATTTATTTTTATGTGGATGGAATTATTTTATGTGGATGATTTCAGTGGACCTTTGGAACTTTGACACTTTCAAATAAAGTCCATTTAGGAACATCGTCACTCCACAGAGTTGTTTTTGGTTTTCTCTGGATTTTCTTCTTTGTGGATATTTTGGGGTCAATTCCTTTTGTTTTTTGCTACTTAGGATGTTAAAGTGTTTGGGGCTTGCGGAGATGAGGACGGAGCTTAGGCATTGGTGGAATGAGGCATTATGACATCACAATCTGAGCTCTAGAATGTTGCAAACACAAGCAGTGTCTTACTTCCGGCTCACCACACAATTGTTTCCCACGTATTCCCCTTTATAGGACCCCCAGGGACCCCTGAAGAAGACTTTTTGTCGAAACACAGACTGTGTTGGGTCCTGTATCCCTAGCGGACTAGGTCCTTTAAGGCTCTTATGTGGATGATTTATTTTTATGTGGATGGAATTATTTTATGTGGATGAAATTATTTTATGTGGATGATTTTGGTGTACCTTTGGAACTTTGACACTTTCAAATAAAGTCCATTTAGGAACATCGTCACTCCACAGAGTTTTTTTGGTTTTCTGAGGATACACCTCAACATGTGGTATTGTCAGAAACTTCCTGTTTCTCTTCTCTTCATCTTTCCCACCCTGAAGCATTGCCTGAGAGTCGCAACAAGCCTTAAACGTGATTTTGCAAGGGAGACGTGATTTCCTACGCACTGTGGCCAAGGGCTTCCTCTGCCAAAAGGGGGGGTGGGGGGTCACTCGAGAACCAGATCAAAGATGCTCTGCGGCAGGCTTTTCCAACCTCGGTCCTAGAGGACCCCGCAATTCAGTCTGGTTTTTCAGGATTTCTCCAATGAATTTGCATGAGATGTATTTTCATACACTTGCTTTCATTGTGTGTCAATAGATCTCATGCATATTCATTGGGGAAATGTTATTTTTATGTATTTATTCAATTTTCTTTACCGTTCTCCCAGGAGAGGTCAGAACGGTCTGCATGAATTTATCCGGGTTCTCAGGCATTTTTCCCTGTCTGTCCTGGTGGGTTCACAATCTATCTAATGTAGATGGGCCAATGGGGGGATTAAGTGACTTGCCCAGGGTCACAAGGAGCAGCGTGGGTTTGAACTAGAGAATGACATGGTGGCGGTTTACCCGCGGCCACCGCATTTTAGCCGCGGGTCACCCGCCGAAAACGGGGAAGAAAACTAGCAGTCGCTGCGGCGACGGGGACAAGGCCATTCACCGCCCGCCCTATCCTGAAAAACCTGACCTGGCAACAAGGGCTGATGTTGGACATCCCTGCCCTACAGATTGGGGATGTGAGCTTGGCCTCCCCCCCCCCCATCTGTGGATGTAGCTTTTATTTTTCCCCCCCCCTGACTTTCAGTAAGAATAATTTCATATTTCTAGATGCTCTTTTGAGCTTTGGTTCTGGAGAAGAACTAACGAATTGATTTCGGCAGAGATCAAACCGACTGTCACTCAAAGCCCAAATGTTGAAGTTAAAACTTGTCTTTACGCCATCAGAAGAGAAGGATCATTGGAGGAGGACATTATGTTAGGGCAGATGGAAGGAATCGGGCTAAGAGGGCGAGCTGCAGTCAGATGGCTGGACACGTTGGAAACGGATGATGGGGATGATGCTGGAGGATCCTTCCGGACGAGTACAGAACCGATCTCTTTTTAGATCTGTAATTCATGACGTCGCTAGGACTCGAACAGGGTCGATGGCACCTAGTAGAAGCTCTTTATAAATATACTCTCAAAGTGGATTTAGCCTTTATGATCTAAGTTTATTAAAATCGTACTATTCCGCACCATTGGCAGTCCTGGGCGACTTACGATCTGAAATTCAGTAATAAACACATTCCAAACAAGTCACATATACATGAATCTGAGGTG
This sequence comes from Geotrypetes seraphini, assembly GCF_902459505.1. Taxonomy (NCBI): domain Eukaryota; kingdom Metazoa; phylum Chordata; class Amphibia; order Gymnophiona; family Dermophiidae; genus Geotrypetes; species Geotrypetes seraphini. The sequence continues at coordinate 252,848,552 of NC_047089.1, forward strand.
AAAGGTTGAACCACAATTTTTATAGTAAAAGAGAGGGAAAGTAAATACAATTTGGTGATTTTGTGTTCTCTGAATCTGCTGTACAATACTTTTTTCTTTTTTTTGTAACAAAGTTTAGCATTTTGTTTTTACAAGCATCTACAAATAAAAACGTTTTAAGATTGATCTTGAATTTTTCCAAAGAATTTAAAAGTTTTGGGACCAATTACTGGAAAAATAGCAGCTCTAACACATTTGTGCACTATTTCTCGATATGTTGGAACTGAAAGACGATTTTGAGTTCCCGATCTCAATGATGTCAGTGTTATAGATATGGAGTTAATAAACGCATAAGATGATCGAGGGTTTCCTATATTTAACGATTAAAAAATCAGTTCTACAGATTGGCACCACAAAAAATCCCCGTTTATCGCCAGTTCTATAATGGGGATTAGGCACGCCTAAAGCGTGTTACAAGATGGGCGTAAAATGTATATAATATATATAATATAAGATGTATATAATATAAAATATAGGCATGGCCACATATGTCAACTCAGTTCGTGTGTAACTGCGCTTTGCCACACATGCAGCTTATATAATTCTATAAGTTGCACTCGCTGCTAGAAGAAATGCCATGTCACACTCATACTCCACTCTCTTTAAGGCCCCCCCCCCATCCCCCCTCTGCCTTCGCTCCCGGAGCCTTCCTTATGCCACATCACTGAAGACGTCATCAGTGACACTGCAGGGGGAAGGCAGCGAAGCAGCCTGTTCAGAGCGCTACCGCCACTGCTGTTTTGGGGTTCATAGACAAAAGCGCGCGACGACAAAGGCGCGCAGACAACTGAGTGCAAGGCGGAAGCGTGCCGAAGAAAAACTGTATTTTAAGGGGCTCCAACAGGGGATGTTGGTGGGGAACCCCCCCCCCCCCACTTAATAGAGATTGCGCCGGCGTTTTGGGGGGTTGTAACCCCCCTTATTTACTGGAAACTTAACTTTTTCCCTCTTTTTTAGGGAAAAAGTGAAGTTTTCAGTATAATGTGGGGGTTACAACCCCCCAAACCTCCCCAACGCCGGTGCGATCTCTGTTAAGTAAAGTGTGGGGGGGGTTTCCCCCCACACCTCCCGTCGGAGTCCTTTAAAATACTGTTTTTCTTTGGCACGCTTCCGCCTTGCGCTCAGTTGTCGTCGTGCACTTTTGACCTGTCACTCTGTTTTGGAGGCTTTTGGAGTGGGGGTATGTCGGGCTCACGGTGGGAGGGTTGGTGGGGTTCTGCTGCACAGAGTGATGGGAGGGATAATAAGACATTGCATGGGGAAGGCTGCAAAGTAGCCCGTTCAAAGCGCTGGAGGCCTCGGGAGCTGCTGCATAAGGGGATGGGTGAGAGGTGAGGAAAGATGCTGCACATAGGGGTGGAGGGGGAGTAAGGAAAGAGGAAGAATTGGGGTGGAGGAGAGGAAGGGAGAGATGATTGTTGCACATGAAAAAAAAAATTGACATTTCCCCAAAATAAGCCCTAGGCCTAGTGCATTTTTTTTTGAAACACAAATTAATATAAGACCCTGTCTTATTTTCGGGGAAACATGGTAGTACCTGAGGCAGTTGAGTTTTAAGGGCCTTGGCCAAGATCAAAAGGAGCCTCGCTCAGGAACGGATTTTCAACTCTGTTTTCCCAGCCATGTGAGCTTTTCTTGTGTTACGTTATATGTGGTCTTATATCCTGGCAGGTAACAATTAAGGAGAATTTTGTTACACAATAAGTAGATACAATGTGGAATCAGGAGTGGTTCATGTGTTACATATTAGCAATTTACAGTGGGATCAGAAGAAGGTAGGTGGTTACATAACAGGTCGAGCGATCAGGTCAGAATTAGAGAAGGACCTCCATTCCAAAGGTACTGGTGGATCCAAAGCCAAAGAGGTGGAGCAAAGTCTCTGGATGTCACAGGAGTCTTTTAATTGATAAGTTTATTGAAGTAAAAATCCAGACAGGATAATCAAAACATCCTAAGTCATCCAAGATGACTACTGTCTATATGTGTGGATGACACGCACCCGACCAGTGCTCTTCGCTTACCAGTTTATCTGCTTGCGACTTGGTGTTTCCAGTTTATTTACGGTTTTTCTTCCTAAACGTGATTCCGAAAAGGAGGGGCCGGAGCGCTCTGGAGTTCCGATGCTCGGCAACATCGAGGAGTTGCTCGGACGGATGCAGGGAGCAGCGCCAATAACCCCGGACATTAGCCCGCTGTGGATTCTGGGTCTGGGCGAGACCGGAGGGATTCCTTCAGGGCCCGATACCACCCTCGGTCCACCCCAGACCACCAGTTCTCCCAGGGGTGAGGAACCCCCGAAGACAGGGGTGGTCCTATCCCCAGAGACAGACGGCATAACAGCGGGGAGTATGGCAATGGAGATCCCGGGTCAGGGCATCTCTGAAGAGGATTCTGGGGGCAATTACAGCGTCGGGAGGAGGTTTGTTCCAGAAGGAACAAAGCCAAGGATCTCCTAAGGAAGGTGAGCAACTGTGCACTCAAATGCAAGTTTCCTTTTGGGATAGGCCTGCTGAGGTGACTCTAGAATCCCTTTGGGATCTGGTAGCGAACTTTGGAAAGACAATTAGTCCCAATTTCCAGCAAATTGAAAAAAAAAAAAAAAAAAAATTGGTTCAGCACTCAGAAGAGTTGGAAAAAAATAAAGCTGGATAAGACTGCTTCTAAAACTTTATTTCAAAAAAACTGAGCAGGACATGGTATCAGTAAAACAAATGCAGGAAATTCTAAGTAAAGATAATATGAATCTTAGAAGAAAAATAGAGTCATTAGAGACTCAAGCGCGTAATAATAACTTGAGACTGATAAACTTTGCAAGAGTAACAACGGAGATACTTATTAGAAATCTTAGAAGTTCCAGAGGAAAATCTTCCAGCATTGTCCCAAGTGTACTATCTTTCCAGCAAGATTCCGTACCAACAACAACTTGAATCCACGTAACAACAAGTGTCGAATGTTTCTGAGATTCTGGAGAAGTCAGACACGGAGGTGGCAACACCAGCAATATTGGTTATAACGTTAGCTCTTTCTATTGATAAGCCATGGTTATTGAGACTACGGTACTCCCCTGATATTCGCGGCTTGACAAATTACAGCTATACTCGCTCGAGGAGCGCAGAGAGAGGGGGGACATGATCGAGACGTTCAAGTATCTTACGGGCCGCATCGAGGCGGAGGAAGATATCTTCTTTTTCAAGGGTCCCACGACAACAAGAGGACATCCGTTGAAAATCAGGGGCGGGAAACTACGAGGTGACACCAGGAAATTCTTTTTCACTGAAAGAGTGGTTGATCGCTGGAATAGTCTTCCACTACAGGTGATTGAGGCCAGCAGCGTGCCTGATTTTAAGGCAAAATGGGATTGGCACATGGGATCTATTCACAGGGCAAAGGTAGGGGAGGGACATTAAGGTGGGCAGACTAGATGGGCCGTGGGCCCTTATCTGCCGTCTATTTCTATGTTTCTAATGTTGAAAAACTGTGAATACGGTTTTTAGCAAGGGGAGACAGGAGAGGGCAGCCGGCGGCGACTGAAGGAAATCACTCGCGTTATGCTCCGACCATCTCTTCCTGTACTAAAGTCGGGCCTCACCAGTCAGGAGCTGCATGTCAAAGCACAGGAAGAGGCGGTCGGAGCATACCGCGAGTGATTTCCTTCACTCGCCGGCACTCTGGCTGCCCTCTCCTGCCCGGTCATTCGCGGGACCGCGAATTTGCAGGGGAGCACTGTATTTCTTAGAATAAACAGAAGGAATTCCTTGGTTGTAAAATTCAAATGTTCCCTGATATTTCAAGGGAAACAAAAACGCAGATGTGATTGATTTATTTATTTTTTTTTAAACCAGGGGTCATCTCATTAGGGGCTACGTATTAAAGAATGACACGGTGACAAAATTCATCACCGTTCCCGTCCCCGCGGATAACCGCGGGAAACCATCTTCATGTCATTCTTTAAGGAGAGAGGGAAGAATCAGAGTATAATTAGGCACAACCACTGACCCGCAAGCTTTGCTTTGAAGAATGCTGGTGTAGAAGGACTGAGGTTGAAACAGACACTACAGAATGACAGTCTCTGGTATCCAGAGCAGATATTGTGATGTCATAATGCCTCATTCCACCAGTGCCTAAGAGCCAATCACATCAGTGATGTCACAATGGCTTCATTATCCTTGGCTTACATAAGAATCAGAGTATGAATGGCCACAACCACTGACCCACAAGCTTTGCTTTGAAGAATGCTGGTGTAGAAGGACCGAGGTTGAAATAGACACTAGAAAATGACATGGGATTATTTCCTGCGGTTATCCGCGGGGACGGGAACGGTGATGAATTTTGTCACCGTGTCATTCTCTACTACATATTATTTAAGACATCCTTGTAAATGCATTGTTTGCTACCTTTCAATTAAATATGTCTTTTTTGAGCCTCAACAATTAACTTATTTTTTGGCTTTGTCCCGTTTGGATAAAGATAAATTTTGAGCTCTATAAATAAAATGCGTAACTCCGTTCCCGCTGTATAGAAGACAGCATTACTTTTCTTGTATAGATTATATTTTCCCTTTATTTTGCCAGTTTAAAACTTCTTGGATCTAAATAGAGGACTTGAGCTAATTTTACCATTATAATGACTCTTATTTTTTATTAAATCTTGTTAAAGTATGGACTTGCTATGCCTTGGCTTTGTAAATTTGTTTGGTTTAATTTGCTTTCTGTACAAGTTGTACTTGATAACTGTATTTGAAATTAATAAAAAAATATCCTATGTCACTAAGAGTCCAAATGGAACCTTGTGGCAGACCCAACACGGTCTGTGTTTCGGCCTTCTTGACCTTCCTCAGGGTCCCGATCGTGACGTGGACACACGAAGCCAACTCTGGAAAATGAGACTCACAATGTGCTTGAAACATCTGACGTAGGTCTTCCTAAGTGATTACGCTGCCTGGCGCCGATTGGCCTCAAGCGGGAAATGACGCTCTAACCACTGTGGATCAGACAAAGTGGCCTTTTAGGATGTTTTGATTATTCTGTCTGGATTTTTACTTCAATGAACTGTTATCAATCCGGAGACTTTGTTCCACATAATAGGTAGATACAGATTTATGTAATAGGTATTTGTAGAATGTGACGGTAGGGATGAATTCATATGTTTACAAAGTAGCAACATACGGTGTTTGATAGAAGAACAGTTCTTAAATTATGGATATCTAAAGGGTACAGGTTTTCTTCCCCCATCATCTGACTGTGGGCTTAGAGAGCGACACGGTGACAGAATTCCCGTCCCTGCAGGAAACCACCCTCATGTCATTCTTTAAGGAGAGAAGGAAGAATCAGTCTGAATGGGCTCAACACCTGACCCTCAAGCCTTGCGTTGAACAATACTGGTGTAGAAGGACTGAGGCTGAGAGAGACACTAAAGAATGACACGAGATGGTTTCTCGCAATTATCCGCGGAGATAGGGATGGGAACGGTGATGATTAGAGATAGGTAGGGGATGGTCATTGGGGTGGGCAGACTAGATGGGCCGTGGCCCTTATCTGCCGTCTATTTCTATGTTTCTATGATTTCTGTCGCTGTGTCATTCTCTATGTGGGCTTGCTTTTGGTACAACCTTTTTAGGATCGGTAATCCTAAATTCTTTCTTCATCCTTCCTACCTGAAACACTGCCTGAGGGTCGCAAGCCTTAAACTTGGATTTTGCAAGGGAAATAGCGATTTCCTCCCTACTGTGATGGAGGTGTCAAAAACGCAAATTCTGTGGCTGCCTGGATTCGGATTCTTGAGAGTTCCTCTGGTTTTCAAGTATTTCTATCGAATCTGGGTACACCATCAGCATGCAGGACATTGGCGCGCTGACAATCCCGCCCCGACATTTGCGCGCAGCAAGTGCATGCATGAAGGGAGGGGAATTGTTAGCTCGCCAATGTAAGTATAGTGGGGGGGGAGGGGGGGGTTGTGGGAAAGATCACATCGGCATCGAGCACTCCCCCCTCAACGAGAGCGCTAATTTGGGGGGGTCCCACAACACCCCTTCAGTGCAAAATGCCCATCGTGTGTGACTTGTAAGCTTAGTGGGGGTAATGGGGGTTCCCCACACACGCCCACGAAGCAGAGCTCGAGTATAGTGTGTGTGTGCGTTCCCTCCCACACACCCCCTCGGAGCAGAAAAATGAAGTAATACGGCGGTGCGCAAGTGTCGGGGCAGAACTGTCGTCACGCCTATGTCTGGCGCGCTTTTGACAGGTCACCAAAATCTGTGATAAAGAATTTGGGGGGTACTTTTAGACTCTGCGGGAACGCACGGCAGCCATTTTGGATGAGTGATCTGCACGGGGCAGGAGTGTGGGAAGATCGCTCCTGCCCCGAAAGATCGCTAGATCACCAGGTAAGGTGGGGGAAGGCAGGAGGGAGGCGGGGTGGGTCAGAGTCAGCCCAAAATGTATTCACGGGCCGGCTCTGCCCCTAACCCCCGCAAATATTGAGGGGGGAGTGTATAACCTCTTTTTATAAACATTTGAAGGCACTTTTTTTTTTTTTTTTTTTTAAATCTTTTCATCTATGTGATGGCAAACAGTTTTTAAGTGAATTTTGGAAACAGATGAATGTTTTATATGTTGTTAACATAGATTGTGAATGGTTTATGTGTAACCCGCTCAGGTTTGGGGATGTGTGAGAGAGATTTATTTTAAATAAATAAATAAAACTAATCCAATCCTTGTTGGCTTTTGTGTTCTTTAACCCTTTCAGGACCATAAGGATCGTAGGCCAATTTTTGTGGTTTTGACGACATTTTTATGGTAAAAAGGGCTTTCCATCCTTTCTGTGTATTGACCCTTATTTATCCCTCCTTTCCTATTACAAATTGTATTTCTTCCCCCTCTTTCCCATTGTTTCCTGTCCTAATTTGTCTAGTTTGTTTTTAAATTGATGTTTAGATTTTATTTATTTTTTATTATGTATTTTTTGTAAATGTAAATCGCTTAGTAGTTACGATAAGCGATTAATCAAATATTGAATAAAACTTGAAACTTGCTTGCAGATGCCAAAAAATTGATTTTTTTTGTGAAATATCATTATTTTTATTTTAAAAAAATCACACTTCTGGCTTATGGACAGTGTGGCAAGTGAATCTTCTCGTCCATCTGGCAACGACGCTAATGAATGAATGTCGGAACCAGTTTGTTTACATAAAGGCAGTATCATATGGAATCCGTACATATCAAATTTAGAACTGTAGACTATCCCAATCAAAATTTATAGGATTTTAAAGTTATGGGACAAATATGTCCCTTGGTCCTGAAAGGGTTAAGTAGAACGGTTGATATTTGGCTGGCTTTAGTAGACCTAAGTGGAATGATTTATGAGACTTTTGTATTTGGGTGCCGGCAGATGGTAATGACACATGCGGCTGATCTTTGCATTTGAAAATGGTTGGGCAAGATTAGACTTAAACAGAAAAACACGAAGAGTGGGGCTGAGGGTGAGGTTAAGCGCATTTATGCACCAAACATGTGGGAGGTAAAAATGCAGTTTTGCATTGTTTGAAAAAGGTATGAATTTTAGGAAGTGATAAACCTCTTTCCTAGTTGAAAGCTTGGTTCCTGAGGTGGGTTGGTAAATGATGCTCTTATTATTATTATCAATAATACTCAGTTTTCTATACCATTACATGAATTTATTCAGGTACTCAAGCATTTTTCCCTGTATGTCCTGGTGGGCTCACAATCTTGCCCAGGGTCACAAGGAGCAGTGCAGGGGGTTTGAACCCACAGCCTTAGGGTGCTGAGGCTGTAGCTTTAACCACTGCATCACTCTAGAAATCAAAATGTAGTAAAAGTGAGCCAAGCCTAGGACAATCAAGCCATTGTGACATCACTGATGAGGTTGGCTCTTATTGGTGGAATGAGGCATTGTGACATCACAGGATCAGCTCTGGTTACCAGTAACTTTTCACGCTATTTATTCAGTTTTCTATCCTGTTCTCCTGGGGAGCTCAGAATGGTTTACATGGATTTTTTCAAGTACTCCAGCATTTTTCCCTGTCTGTCCCAGGGAGCTCACAATCTTTCTAATGTACCTGGGGCAATGGGGGGATTAAGTGACTTGCCCAGGGTCGCAAGGAGCAGTGTAGATTTGAAACCACAACCTCAGGGTGCTGAGGCTGTAGCTCTTAACCACTGCAGCAAAGTCTCTGCTCTGGGTTGTGTCGGTGGTTGATAAAATGGCCCGATGCTATGGAAGGGGACTTGGACTTCCTGGGCCAGATTCTGTAAATGGCGCCAAGATTGGCAGGCACCGTTCACAGAATTGCGCCTTATGGCGCCTATCGCAAACCCTTAGGCGCCAGTAAAATAGGTCAAAATTTTACTGGCCTACATTGCAGGCACCTAAGTTCTTTTGAGAATCGCGCCTCGCGGTGCCTGTCTTTCTCTCTCCCCCCCCCAAACATGTCAATTTAGGGGTTAAGCACCTAACTTTTTTATAGAATCGGGTAGGTGCCTATCAGCCAATTAAATTTTATTTTCCAATTCACTTCTTAAAGCTCGTTTAGGTAATTAAGGTAGGCGCCGATTTAAACACCTAGGTACCTCTTACAAGATCTGGCCCCCTGTGCGCAGAAGTGGGGTTCTTTCAGGTGCTTTTAGTTGAAATCTGTTTTTATTAAACAACAAATCTTAACAAATGCAAACAGCAGACAAAAATATAGCAGTGTTACCCCAACTAAGGAAAAACAGGGCTCCCCACCCCCCAAGAGGACCGGACTCTTATGTCCTCTCAGGTTACAAAGAACCCCAAACCCCCCAGCCCCCCCCAGAACCCCTCACCCCCCAACCCCCCCCCCAGCCCCCCTCCCCCAGATCAGACCGGTCCAGTAGTGAAAAGCCAGTTAACGCATTTGAAGCAATAAAAGGTTTGCATTTAGTGCAAGGTCAGAGGTTTTTAGGTTTGTTTGTTTTTCCTGTGAATGAATTATAGATTAAGCTATTTCTTGCAATTCTCTATCCTAGCAGAGAAGTGGACGAGCCCAGCTGAGAGGCAGCAGAAAGCTCCACAGATATTCAGTGTGTCAGTAGGAGTACCGAGGTCTGCTTGAAGCATCAGTGATTCCTCCCCCCCCCCCCATTATCACTCAGACAATGGTTATATTTGGGGGGTGTGAAGTCCTTCGCAGTGAAATGATGCCCCAGTCGCTCACTGGCTCTCTGCGGAGAGGAGCAACCTTATTTGTACGGAATCTTTTCTCTGTGCATGAATAGTGCCAGGCGAGTTTAGCATTTTCCTCCCGTGGACACGGAATGGGGAAAAGCCCTTTGCTGCCTCGGGTTGTAATATTTATTTATTTAACACATTTATATATCGCCTGGGATCTAGGCGGTTTCCAATATCAAATACATCCATAAAAATTTCATAAGACCATATTCATTATCTACAAGAACATAAGCATAGGCGATATTCTTGATTTTTACATGAATAACACAGCCACATGTCCAACAGGGCACGAGAATTGTTTCTAGTACTACCTGCAATATAGGCGTCGACAAATAGTTGGGTCTTTCATCATTTTTTTTAAAGTTGGCACATTCTGCGCATAATTATATGCACAATTGGAAACAACAAGGGCGGGTGCTTTCTCCTGTTTTGGTCCAGAGGAATGGAACAGGCTTCCACAATATATACAGCGACATGGGGAAGTTGAAAACATTTAAAAGGTTGCAAAATTGAAATATGGTTGAAGAATCTATGAGAATGCATGCTATGAACATTGATGTTTAATTGCTGTTTATCGTTGTATGTTTTTATGTTATGGTTTTACGTCTGCAATGAGATTTATTATTAGGCCCTTAATGCCCCTTTTCCATTCTCCTCCTCCCCCCCCTTCGGATCTACTCCCCTCCCCGTCTCCCTCCTCTCCCCCCTACTCTCCTTGCGATTCGCAACTCTATGATCAATTGGATATGTAACCACTTGTAATCTCTGTTTAACTAATGTGAACCGCCTAGAACTCTTCGGGGTATGGCGGTATACAAAAATAAAGTTGTTATTATTATTATTTATTATTATTATTTCGCTTTGTATAAGGCGAATAATAAACACACAATGCGATACAATTAATCTCCGGTGACCGGGTAGACTGTTCCACAGATGTTCACCCGCGATGGAGAACATTTTCAATTTAGAGGTCACCTAACGCACTCCCTTTTCCTTTACTGCGTTAATCTCATCCCTCCTTCCGATCTTTAATGGCCTGCCTAGTTCATATAGCTCCCACAATGCACCACTAAACCCGATGGGCTACTTGTGCTGTGCTCTCTTGTCTTATTGGAAGCCACTGAAGCTGTTTCAAGGCAGGTGAAATATGTGCCATTCTGGGTGTACAGTGGTACCTCGGTTTATGAGTGCACCGGTTTGCAAGTGTTTTGCAAGACGAGCAAAACATTCGCAAAACCGGTGCCTCGGAAACCGAGCGCGCTTCGATTTGCGAGCGCCCCCCCCCTGCGAACCGGCACCCTTCCCCCCTTGATCAGGCACCCCCCCCGCCGCGACCTGAGGTCCCCCCCAACCCACTCGAACCCTCTTCTTACTTTTCTGTAGCCTCCGCAGCGGCACCGGCACCAGCATGTCCTGTGCGTGGTGCCGGTGCCTGAATATCTGCTTCCTGTGCAGGCCTGAGAGTTCACGTCGAACTACAGAAAAGTAAGAAGAGGGTTCGGGTGGGTTGGGGGGACCTCAGGTCGCGGTGGGGGGGGGTGCCTGATGGCGGCGGGGGGGTGCCCGATGACGGCAGGGGGGGTGCCCGATGGCAGCGGGGGGTTGCGGATCACGGGGGGGCCTTCGGGGGGAGCAATGCCGGTTCTCGTGGGGGGGGGAGCAGCGCTGCTGACCTCGGGGGGGGGAACCTATCAAAGCGAGTTTCCATTATTTCCTATGGGGAAACTCGCTTTGATAAACGAGCATTTTGGATTACGAGCATGCTCTTGGAACGGATTATGCTCGTAATCCAAGGTACCACTGTATTTGTAATCGGCCTTGCAAGCGGTTTCACGTTTTTGTCTTGACAGTGATCTTTCTTACAGAAGCAAACTCTTGCTGTTTAACCTGCTTCCTGTACAAATAAAACGGCTTCTCTTTCGTGTCTCTGGTGGAGCTGGACCAGACGGAATAAAAATGTGTGGAGGGGGAGTAGGCGGGGCCTGAGAAAGGGGGAGGAGCACACCTACCTGATGGGGCTTGCATATTTCGAAAGGAAACCAGGCTCCTACTGGGCCTTGCTGACTCATTAGATGAGAGCTTCATAGATTTCTTACTCATGCAGGATTCAGCCGGGAGTGTAAAAAGCCAGCACTGGTACTTTTCCTTACGGTGCAAAAAAAAAATGATCTGATTTTTGTAGGACGAAACAGATTTTAAGTGCTTGGGATGGAGGTGGGGAATTCCCATAGTGATAAAAGCAATTTTTGAATATGGAACAGTTTTTCTACTCGTCTCACTCTTTTTGCTTTCATGAATTTATCTTGCATCCCTTTAAATTCTGAATTAGAGAATGACACGGTGACAAAATTCATCACCGTTCCCGTCCCCGCGGATAACCGCGGGAAATAATCCCATGTCATTTTCTAGTGTCTATTTCAACCTCAGTCCTTCTATTCCAGCATTCTTCAAAGCAAAGCTTGCGGGTCAGTGGTTGTGGCCATTCATACTCTGATTCTTCCCTCTCGCCTTAAAGAATGACATGAAGATGGATTACCGCGGTTATCCGCGGGGATGGGAACGGTGATGAATTTTGTCACCATGTCATTCTATATTCTGAATCTTGCTGAAATGTTTGGGGCTGGCTACGATACCAGAACTTTCCTTTCTGGGTGAGGCGGCTGCGCTACTTTGCAACTGAACGATCCTGCCTAATAAACTCTCCGCCCCTGCGCCCAAGAATTTCCAGAGGTGCTCGTGTGCCAGATACTACCGGCACAAGAAGAGTGCGGGGAGCTTATTTGGGGAGAGGAGCAGAACATCTTGAATTCAGATCTTAAAGCTGCAGGACCAGTAAAAGTCTTTAAAACGTCGTGTTAGCTTTCCTGCCTTTGCTTCTGTCGCTTTCATAGACATCTGTGCCTTAGAGCAGACTCATGGCCACAGCCGCTGAATTAAGAAGCTCCCGCGTCGGACCTTTTCAGTTGTTTGTGCTGTGCTCACGCTTTATGTATCAGTGTGATGCTTATGTGGGTCGCCGAAGATCAGCTCTTCAGCTTTCTGTGCTGTGGTCATGATTTTCTTCTATCAAACTGTCGCCTGCTTGTGTGTGTGGGGAGGGGGGGGTGAGTGTGTGATGATTAGCACCTTCTGTGCTAACATTTTGTATTTATTTATTTATACCCCGCCTTTCCCAAGGCGGGTCACAATGAAAAGAATCTGGGTGTCACTGTAGACAATACGATGAAATCTTCCGCCCAATGTGTGGCGGCGGCCAAAAAGGCAAATAGGATGCTAGGAATTATTTTTTTAATGATAGTTACCAAGACTAAGAATGTTATAATGTCCCTGTATCGCTCCATGTGTGACCTCACCTGGAGTATTGTGTTCAATTCTGGTCTCCTTATCTCAAGAAAGATATAGTGACGCTAGAAAAGGTTCAAAGAAGAGCGACCAAGATGGTAAAGGGGAAGGATCTCCTCTCGTATGAGGAAAGACTAAAATGGTTAGTGCTCTTCAGCTTGGGAAAGAGACGGCTGAGGGGAGATATGATTGAAGTCTACAAAATCCTGAGTGGAGTAGAACGGGTACAAGTGGATCGATTTTTCACTCCATCAAAAATTACAAAGACTAGGGGACAGAGAAATTATTTTTAAAACCAATAGGAAGAAATATTTTTTTACTCAGAGAATAGTTAAGCTCTGGATCGCATTGCCAGAGGTTGTGGTAAGAACAGATAGCGTAGCTGGTTTTAAGAAAGGTTTGGACAAGTTCCTGGAGGAAAAGTCCATAGTCTGTTATTGAGAAAGACACGGGGAATGCCACTGCTTGCCCTGTATTGATAGCATGAAATATTGCTACTCCTTGGGTTTTGGCCAGGTACTAGGGACCTGGATTGACCACTGTAAAAGATGTTTCTTCAACATTTTCTCGAAACTACTCCAATTTGTTTGCTACCGTAAATATCCCGGGAGCTTATTCCGCTCCTGAGGACCCACGTATGAAAACATGCTACTTCTAGACACAGCTAGCCGCGTGAGCCGCCGAACGCAACATACACTGCGGTTCATAATGTCAGAACGCTATCCATCTAATGCCTCGGTGCCTTATTGTGAATACTAAGATACAACTGAGAGTAAGAATGTATCGAGATGGGAGTGACTTGAGTAGGAAAAGCTTTGAAGAAGTTCAAAAGCTAATTTGGGAATGAAATGTAGTCGGGGGAGAGGGGGTGGGGCAGAACTGGCCATAGCTCAGTTAGTGGCAGTATTTTTAGTGTAATAACTGGGTAACCATCCACAGTGGAGTATTGAAGGGTGAGAGGGGGCCGGGCGGAGGCACCCCCTGATTCCCCCTTCCCTTCCCCCCGTACCTTTTATGTTGTTCATGATCACAAGTAACTACTTCAATGTGCTCCTCGTGACCCCCAACGGCTCTCCCTCTGATGTAACTTCCTATGCCTGGCCCCCGGAAGTAACGTCGGCAGGAGAGCTGACGCAGTCGCGAGGAACACGTTGTGGCGATGAGCAACTAGAGGGAAGGGTGGGGGGGAGCGGACGAGGGGAGCTGGCGCCCCCATCAATATGGTACCTGGGTGGACCGCCCCCCCCCCCTTATGACGCCACTGACCATCCATATATAAATACATCCAGCTTCCAGAAAAGTGCAATGTGCCCATCATCTGGGTTGGCTTTTCACGTTTCAAGAGTGGATGGCGACAGTTTTATTTTCACATTTCTATGACATTTGTTGCCGAGCTGCTGCTCTCATCCTCAAGCTGCTGAAGAGCAGAAGTCAGCGGTGTGCCTCCGGCCGCCAACGCGGACTCAGTTCCCACGAGAACTGAGCATGCTCAGAGAGCCCTGGTGTAAAACTCTGTTGCACAATTTTTACCAACCTCACTACGCTCGTGTCACCCCTCTCCTTAAGTCACTTCACTGGCTCCCTAACCCCATCGCATACAGTTCAAGCTCCTATTCCTGACCTACAAGTGGGTTCATTCTGCTGCCCCCCAATATCTCTCCTCACTTCTCTCTCCTTCTACACCTCCCAGAGAACTCCGTTCCTCAGATAAGTCACTCTTAACGTTACCCTTCTCCTCCACTGCCAATTCCAGACTTTGTTCCTTTCATCTAGCTGCCCCCTATGCCTGGAATAAAGTACCTGAGTTAGTCCGCCAAGCCCCTTCCCTTACCTTGATTAAAAGCAGACTGTAAACCCACCTTTTTGATAATCCATAACCCTACTCCCCACTGCCTTCCAACCCATCCAGCAGATTAACCGTTCCCCATAACTGTATCCATGACATCCAGTTTGTCTGTCTTATCTGTTTAGATTGTAAGCTCTTTAGAGCAGGGACTGTCTTCTTCTTTGTGACTTTCTGTACAGCGCTGCATGCGTCTGGTAGCGCTATAGAAATCATGGTATTAGTAGTGTCTGGCTGGTGGCATATCGCCAACGTCTTCCTGTACTGCAGGCAGTGTGTTTGGCTGGTAGAGTTTCCTTGCCAGTAAAAGTAGGAGGGAGGGAATGTGTCCCTTACTCCCCCCACCCTGGAGTTTTATTTTTTGGGGGGAGGCTAGCTACGTCCCTGGCACAGGCAAAGCATTGTCTTGAGTTCAGCAATAGTCTAATAGAGCAGAGAGTGGAGAACCAGGTTTAAATTCTCGTCTCTTTCCTTGTGATCTTGGGCAACTGGTTTGACCCTCCACTGCCTCATGTACAACACGAAATTACCTACTGTACCTGACTAAGGCACCCTGAGCTGCTTCTGGGGTGACCCGTCAAAAGCGCGCCAGACATTGGCACGCCAACCATCCCGCCCTGACATTTGCGTGCAGGATAAATGTGCAACGCCGCTTTCAGGCCTTCCCCTGTGTGCTCTGGCGGGGGGGGAGGGTAACCCCCCCACTTCACTTACGACTTCTCGCGCTCCCGCTACGTTGAAAACTCCCCAAGACCGAAAGCAGGAAAGAGAACGGGAGTTTTCAGTGTACTGGGAGGGGAGCGTGAGGGGTTTTAAGTGTAGTAGGGGGGTTCCCCCCCCCTCAGAATGGAAACAGAAAGGCCTCAAACCGGCAGAAGTGGCAGCGCACATTTGTCCTGCATGCAAATGTTGGGGCGGGATTGTCGGCGCACCAATGTCCTGCGCGTTTCAATGGTGTACCGCTTTGAGGGGGGGGGGAAGCATGTTCAGAATCTCTTTCCGTGTTAATTCCAGACACCCTTAAAATTAAAATACCCTTATGGTCCAGCAGGCCCAACCTCCTTGGTAAACATATTACCCTGGTGGTCTAGTGAAATCCCTCCCTGCATACCTTTGGTCGGAGACAGGCCTACTCTCTCCTGCCTCGTCAAAATGGCAATGCCCCAGTGCATCCTGGAATGCACTGGGAGGGGCTTAGATACCATATAAGGAAAACATTCTTTATATGGTACCTAGGCGCCACCAAATTGTTCAATCTTATTTGGAGGGGTGCAAGGAGTATGTGGTATATTCTTGTTGCAGGACTCCAGCTGATAAGCTGGTCCCAGCATCCGGGTAGAAAAGAGGGGCTACCCATCTATATAACAGCATGCCCTTTTCCCGCCTCCACGGTGATGGACGACTCGGTAGTTCTGCTGTGACACTATATTGTCCACGATCTCTTCCTGTGTCTCTACCATTCTCTTTATCTTTCCACAGACTGGCAGATTGCTACTCTGGCTTTACTCCTGGGTGGTACAGCCATCATTCTCATTGCGTTCCTCGTTGGCCTGATCTCCATCTGCGTGGGATCCCGTCGACGCTTCTACAGACCGGTTGCAGTCATGCTGTTTGCAGCAGGCAAGTAGAAAACTTTACCCCTAGAATGATATTAAAATGTTATGAATAGGGAAGACGCATACTGCCAACTAGAAGCATTTGTGTGGCACACCGATTTATTGTTGACTAAGAATTGGGGATTTTTTTATGTTACTCATTAATTGTCAAGCATATAAAAACAGCCAATTAATCCTCTGGAAATTCAGCCGTTAACTAAGATGACATTCCAAGAGAATCTGCAGGGAAAATATAGATGAGTTTGCCAGAGTTAATATAAGCCATGTTTTCTGGAAGTTCAGTCTGATGTTTTATCATTTTCCTTCAGCGGCTTGAGACAGGCAAACAAAATTCATGACGCTTTCTCCTAGCAGTAATGCAACGCATGCAGTAAACAGGATTACATTCAGGGGGTCTTTATTTCTATGCCAGTACCGGAAGAAAAATCAATTTCACTGTGGCATTCATAACACAGTTATTAATTTAACACCCATCACATGGCCAGGGCTTTTTATGGTCTGGGGATGTAGATTTATGCTCCGTTTTAGTTTTCAAAGCACTTCGACACAGCAGTTTATTCAGGCGGATGGAGCAGTCGCAGTAAACCATTCTGCAGAAATAAAAGCAGAGGCCAAAAGCTTGAATGATGCCCGCAACAAATGTTGGAAAAGCTCGTCTTTTGCATTCTAGTGGTTTTTAATCTTGGCCAGTAATAGATTGTATTTTTCCTACTGAAAGACACGCTGCCTTTAAACTTGCCAATCATATCTGTGTAATAACCAGCAGTACGCTCTGATCCCGTCCGATAGCTGGTAACGGAGAGCTGCTGAGCTGTCCCAGTCTTTAGGAAAACCAATTTACATGGATGTGAATCAATGGGTGGGGGTGGGGGTTAGGTGACCCACAGCTGGAATGTGTAACAAAGTCTTTTACTGCCCCCTGCTGCTTCTGCTGAGAACAGATGAACCTCATCAAAGCAGAAGAATGATGACAAATCTGTCCAGCAGCGCAAAGCTGTGAGGGTCACTTTTCCAGTACAAAACAAAGATGTTCTGGTATTGGAAAGTAATATTTTAGGAAAGGGGATGGGATTTTATATACCACCTTCCTGTGGTTATAAATCAAAGTGGTTTACATATTATATACACCAGGGGTGCCCACACTTTTTGGGCTTGCGAGCTACTTTTAAAATGACCAAGTCAAAATGATCTACCAACAATAAAATTTTTTAAACAAACACAAAGCACACTGTACGCAGAGAAAATGTTCATTATTTATATTCCGGGTTTTTTTTCAAAGAGGTCAAGGCAGATGACTCTATGCACTGTCACCTCAGTAACAACTATACAAAAATAGACAAATTACCCCCCTCCCTTTTTACTAAACCACGATAGAAGTTTTTAGTGCTGGGAGCTGTGCTAAATGCCCCGCTCTGCTCTCAACGCTTATAGGCTCCCTGTGCTAAAAAACACTATTGCGGTTTAGTAAAAGGGGGCCATAGTGCAGATATAAATTTTCAAAACGGACACATTTTGATCAATAAATTGAAAATAAAATCATTTTTTCTACCTTTGTTGTCTGGTAATTTAATGAGTCTCTGGTTGCACTTTCTTCTTCTGACTGCATCCAATATTTCTTCCCTTCGTTCAGCCTATATGCTTCCTCTCCTCCAGACATCATTCCCTCCCGAAAACTTTTTCTTCCTCTCTCCCTGCCCTTTCTTTCTCTCTCTCTTCATGCCTCCTTTCCTTCCTATTCAACCCCATGGCCTAGCATCTCTCTCCTTTCCTTCTATCTCTTCCTCCCCTGCCATGCTCTGGCATCTCCTTTCCTTCCTTTCTCTCTGGTCTGGCATCTGTCTCCTTAATTTCCCTTCCCTCCCCCCATGCCCTGGCATCTTTCTGCTCTCCTTCTCTTCTATCTCTCCCTCCCCCCCTCCATTATCTGGCATTTTCTCTCCTTCCTTGCCCCTGGTCTGGCATCTGTCTCCTTCCCTTCTCTCTCCTTCCATGATCTGGTTTCTCTTTTCCTTCCCTTCTCTCGGAAGCCCGTGGCACTTACTGTGCTTCTGCTGCTGGCTCCATGTTTGGTAGCCAGGCTGGAGGTAAAGGGTGGCATCACCCCACACGTTACAATGTCCGGTTTGGACCTCTCAGACTTGCCGGCTAGTGGCCAAGTAATATAGATGCATTATAATATTTTTTGTTTTATTTTTAATCCCTACTTGCCCTGCCTTCTGGAGAAGCCCCAGTGAAGGAACGGGACACAGCCACTTGCCTTCTCTGGCTCTGGAGATGCTGGAGCGGGAGAGGGTGACAGAAAAATATGTGGGAAGAACGGCACTCACCCATTTATGTTCGGCGGTGCTCTCCTCGGGAGATGACATGAGCGGAAACTTTCCACAGGGAGGGAAGGCGATGCGCAGAGCATGGCTGCTGCTTCCTGCCCCTGCTCCTTCGGCAGTCCAGATACTTGCTGCTGTGGCAGTGCAGAACACGTCTGAGGCTGCAGCCAGCTACCAAGTGTTGCGCCCCAAGGCTGGAGTTTGCAGGGTGCACCATTCCTGTTTCGGAGCACATGTTGTTAGAGGAACTGAACCCAGGCGGGGAGCGGGCTCTAACACTGCATGCGCCGGCTTCCCTTCTCTTCTGAAACAGGAATGACATAACTTCTGTTTCGGAGAAGGGAAGCCAGCGCACGCAGTGTTGGAGCCTCGCAGCCTGAGTTCAGTTCGCTTGTGGGCAAGAGGGCAGTGAGTGAGTGGAAGGGAGGGAAGCTGTCTTCACCAGACAGTCGGGGAGCGGAAGGCTGATCGGCTGGTAGACTTTGAAGGCAATGCGAGCCTATCACGGAGCCCGGGATGGGATTCGCGATCGACTCACTTTGCCTTGGCGATCTACCGGTCAATCGCGATCAACCTATTGGGCACCCTTGATATACACGTTCTTATTTTGTACCTGGTGGAAAGGAGGGTTAAGTGACTTGCCCAAGGTCACAGTGAGCTGCAGGGGGAATGGAGCCTAATTCCTCTGGTTCTCAGGCCTCCCTTACCTTTTGGCTAGTCCTTCACAGGTACTGTGAGCAACACTTCTGTAGAAAGGACAACAGAAGTTCCAGATCTTCAATGCAGACTGTTTTTCTTCACTTACAGATTGGCCGTGGTATAGCTTCTATGGGACATGCGATGAAGCTACTAAGTAGTAGATTTAAAACAAACCGGAGAAAATATTTCTTCACTCAACATGTAATTAAAATTCTGGAATTCGTTGCCTGAGAATTTAGTGAAATCCAGTTAGCTTAGCATGGTTTAAAAAAGGTTTGGATAATTTCCTAAAAGAGAAGTCCATAGACCATTATTGAGATGGGGAAATCCACTGCTTATTCCTAGGATAAGCAACATAAAATCTGTTTTTCTCTTTGGGATCTTGCCAGGTACCTGTGACCCGGGTTGGCCACTGTTGGAAACAGGATATTGGGCTTGATTAACCTGTGGTCTGTCCCAGTATGGCAATTCTTATGTGAGCAATTGTGACATCACTGATGAGGTTGGCTCTTAGGCATTGATGGAATGAGGCATTATGACATCACAATCTCAGCTCTGGAATGTTGCTACTCTTTGGGTTCTTCAAGGTACTTGGGACCTGGGTTGGCCACTGTTGGAAACAGGACACTGGGCTTGATGGACCTTCGGTCTGTCTCAGTATGGCAGCTCTTATGTGGGCCATTGTGACATCACTGCTGAGGTTGGCTCTCAGGCATTGGTGGAATGAGGCATTATGACATCATAATCTCAGCTCTGGAATCTTATTCTCTTTGGGTTCTTCAAGGTACTTGGGACCTGGGTTGGCCATTGTTGGACATAGGACACAGGGCTTGATGGATCTTCGGTCTGTCCCAATATGGCAAGTCTTATGTTTTTACATTCTCTGGGGAAGAGGCTGTTTACAAATATAGGAAGAATTGCAGACATGGGTCTGAAAAGTAGACACCTAGAAAAATTCACACTCCCGGCAGAGACCTCTTTATAGAACAGTGCTTAGCATGTATTCCAGTACCCAGCTTTGGGCGCGAGGACTTAATCTAGTGTAAGTCCTGGTGCACAGCCTCCGAATTCTTTGCAATGCCTCTCCAATAGCCACACGCCCTTTTGGGTTACAACGCAAGAGGATTTGGGCACGGATTCATAGTGTCAAGTGGTGTTGGATTTTACACTTTGTTGATGGCACAATGGATGCTAGGATGTACTTTGAGATACTACAGAAGCCAACACACTTCATTCCCCCCCCCCCCCCAGCAGCAACTCCACGCAGGGCCGGGTCACAACGGCGCGTGTAGCAACTCACACACTGCACACGGTCCAGCTCACAAGCCTTCCCCCCCGACATCAATCCTGACATTGGAGAGAAGGTTCCGGGCTAGCCAGGCAATGATTGGCTGGCCTGGAACCTTCTCTCTGATGTCAGAATTGTTGTTGGGGGAAGGCTTGTGGGCCGGCAGCATGTCGCTGCATCCCTATGCGGAGTTGCTGCTGGAGGGGGATGGAGCATGTCAGTTCTGAGTTGGTGGCAGGGTCAGCTTCGTGGGGGGGGGGGCGGCAGACAGGGAGGCAGGGAAGGATCCTCGGTGGCAGGGAGGGATCCCTGGTAGTGGGAGACAGGGAGGGATCTCTGGTGGTGGGAGACAAGGAAGGATCCCTGGTGGTGGGAGACAGGGAGGGATCTCTGGTGGTGGGAGACAAGGAAAGATCCCTGGTGGTGGGAGACACGGAGGGATCCATGGTGGTGGGAGACAGGGGAGGGATCCCTAGTGGTGGGAGACAGTGGAGGGATCCCTGGTGGTGGGAGACACGGAGGGATCCATGGTGGTGGGAGACAGGGAGGGATCCATGGTGGTGGGAGACAGGGGAGGGATCCCTAGTGGTGGGAGACAGGGGAGGGATCCCTGGCGGTGGGAGACAGGGGAGGGATCCCTGGCGGTGGGAGACAGGGGAAGGATCCCTGGCGGTGAGAGACAGGGAGGGATCCCTAGCAGGAGCCAGGCCGCGAACCCCCAAGGTTCCGTGTACTGCGTGTTGAGGAATGTTGTCCTAAACAACCTGTTCCAGGCTTTTCCATACCTCCACTATTAAGCAGTCCCAGCCTTATCAGGGTTTAGGATTTTAGGGCTGAACAAGGTCAATGTAAGACTGCAAAGGCGAAACCATTCCTTGCTGTGGTTCCTGTGTGATTTGCTAAATATTTAAGAGAATGCTGGAAACATGGCTGTTCAGGCTAATTGTGATGGACAAAAGGCTTCGTGACCATTTTTACTTGATTTCTGCATGCTGGTTCCGTTTACGTAATGGTTTTGTACGATTGTAGCAGTCTGTGAAAATGGAAATGTGTAATAAGTGTTTGATAAATCAAGAAAAATGATGGTCAGAAGGTTATTCCTTTGCAACCAAATTTATTATAGAATGCATTGGGTGCAGAACCTATCAAAGCAATCAGCTTCTTTGTGTTTTGTTTTTTCCTATTTTTGTTTTCCTGTGTTTAAATCTTACACAAATACAACACTCCCAGATATTGTACATACCCTCCCGGTCACAGGAACTGAAGGGAGGTCGTCTCTGAGACCCACACTTTTGCATACACAACAGAGATTCCTTCTCCTATGCTGTCACTCGGACAGGAAACCTGAATTTAAATATCCTTTGCCTTCTTATGGCCTTCAGCCACAGGGCCAGTCAAGTCCAGGGTTCCATAAAAATAGCCTTACTAGGTCAGACCAATGGTCCATCAAGCCCAGTAGCCTATTCTCACGGTGGCCAATCCAGGTCCCTAGTACCTGGCCAAAACCCAAGGAGTAGCAACATTCCATTCAGAATCTCAAAGAATAGCAAGATTCCGGAACCCAAAAAGTAACAAGATTCTGGAACCCCAAAGAGCAGCAGCATTCCATGCGGAATCCCCAAAGAATAGCAAGATTCCAGAACCCCAGAGCATAACAACATTCCATACTACTGATCCAGGGCAAGCAGTGGCTTCCCTCAAGTCTTTTTCAAAAGCAGAGTATGGACTTTTCCTCCAGGAAATTGTCCAAACCTCTCTTAAAACCAACGCTATTCGCTCTTGCCACAACCTATGGCAATGCGTTCCAGAGCTTAACTATTCTCTGAGTGAAAACATATTTCCTCCTATTGGTTTTAAAAGTATTTCCTGTAACTTCATTGAGTGTCCCCTAATCTTTGTAATTTTTGACAGAGTGAAAAATTGATCCACTTGTACCCGTTCTACTCCACTCAGGATTTTGTAGACTTCAATCATATCTTCCCTGAGCCATCTCTTTTCCAAGCTGAAGAGTTCTATACTCTTCCTCATACGAGAGGAGTTCCATCCCCTTTACTATCTTGGTCGCTCTTCTTTGAACCTTTCCTAGTTCCACTATATATTTATTGAGATAAAGAGAACAGAATTGAACGTAATACTCCAGGTGAGGTTGCACCATGGAACGATACAGGTGGATTTTTAAAAATTATCTTGCTTCATTTTCTGATCATTTACCTTATATACTCGAATATAAGTCGATCCAAAAAAGGAGGAAAATGGTTGACTCGAATATAAGTAGGACGGCTTAGTATTCAAGTGCCCTGCCCTGTCAGGCTCTGCACCCACCCTCCTTCATTCCCTCCCCTGTCAGGCTGTGCACCCAGCCCCCTTCCCTCCTTCCCTTCCCTATCAGGCTGTGCACCCATCCTTCTTCCTTCGCTCCCTCCCCTGTCAGGCTCTGCACCCATCCCTCTTTCCCCTATCAGGCTCTGCAATATTTATCGCACACTAAAAAGCATAATGCACCTTAGCAAAAGAGGGGGGTTAATCTTTTAGATTTAGCTTGCAGCTTTGTCATGGTAAGTTACATTCAAGGACCCTGAGTTATTTCTTTGTCCTCAGAGGTTTTACAATCTACTGTAATTTTGTACTTGAGCAGTGTTGGGGGGGGGGGGGGGGGGTTAAATGACTTGCCTAAGATCTCAGAGAACAAGATTCTTCAATGTTACCCCTTTGCACAAACCACTAGACTAGGGTTACCAGATTTCTTTGTTAAGAATAAAAGAGACAGAAGGCCCCGCCCCTTTCTGGCCCCAGTCACACCCTGTTCTGCCCACAGCCCCATCCCCCACATGACTCTTGTATCTTCTTCCCCGAGCTCGGGACCATGTCTGGAGGGCCTCCAGGCATGCGCAGATGTGACGCGATGCTTCGCGTTGTATCTGCACATTTTTGGAGGCCCTTCAGACGCGGCCCTCGGCTTCAGGTTTTCCTGCCAGGTTTTGGAAGTCCATCTGGGTTTTCCCGGACATCTGGTAACCCTACACTAGACCACTCCTCAACTTCAAGTTTATTTAAAAACTAGTCTTTAAGCCCGTTGCATTAACGGGTGCTAGAATATGTGTGTGTCTGTCTGTCTTTCTTTTTCTCTCCTTGGCCACTTTCTGTCTCTCTCTTTCCTCGGCTGTCCACCACCACCACTTCCCTGTTCCCCCTGTGCAGCAGGAGCTCTTCTCCCTTCTTTTTATGTCTCCCCCTGTCCAGCAGTAAGTCTTCTCCCTTCCTTTTACCTCCCCCCCCCCACCCGGTCTAGCAGCACCTCTTCCCTGCTTCCCCTATCCAGCAGTAGGCCTCCCTTCCTGTTATCTCCTTCCCCCGTCTAGCAGCACCTCTTCCCTACTACCCCTGTCTAGCAGTAGGCCTTCCTCCTGTTACCTCCCCCCCTGTCCAGCACCACCTCTTCCCTGCTCCTCCTGTACTGCAGCACCCCACTTACCTGCTCCCCCTGTCCAGTCCGGTGATCTCCAGCCATCGGGCCGGCTCCTGCAGGGAGTCTCGTTCCTGCCCTGTCCCCGCCGGGTGTGCGAGCCTGCTCCGCCCCCTCCTGACCTGCCGGGAGCATTTGAATTGAACCCGACGCTTCCTGTTGAGGGAACCTCTCATTGCCGGACTCAGCGGTGGGAGGGTTGGATGGGAGGGTCAACAGAGGTTCAGGTGCGCCGGGGTGGGGAGTGGGAAGCGACGACGACAAACTGCAGAGAATGCCATTGCTGGAGAGCAAGGGAGTGCCACGTTTTAACATTTCTCTGCCGCGTGTGGGGCCTTAGTAAGCGCTCATGCGCACTCTTGCCGGCCTCGGACCTACGGATCATGGAAGCACGCCGCTAAGAATACGCATGCGCCGCTTAGGGTTTTATTATAAGAGATTTGATTACATTGCAATGTCATATTTCAAAGCGATTTACACTTATGAAATTGGGGCATCAACAAAACATAAAACATTAGAAAGACCTACGGTAGGCGGGTTGAACTACAGTGTATTAAGAGGTTTGAACATTAGGTGTGGGAATTAACCCTATTTTCTTTTTTGAGGAATAATGGGCTTCAGATGCATTTAAAAGGGCAGCTTAACACATGTTCTGTTGTTTCAGTCATTCGCGCGCCGCCATTGCAGCACAGACAAATCGGCGCAAGACTGCGCACCGCCTAAAAAGTTACTTTTAAAGAGCTCTGACGCGGGGTGTGAGTGGGGAACCCCTCCAGTTTACTTCATACTCTTGGCGCTGCCGTTGGGGGAGGGGGGTTGGAACCCTCCGTTATAGAGTAAACTTAACTTTTTCCCGATTTTTTAAGGAAAAAGTTACGTTTTCTCTATAAAGTGGGGGGTTGAACCCCCCCCAACGGCAGCGCAAAGAGTCTGAAGTAAACTGGAGGGGGGTTCCCCCCCCCCGTCGGAGCTCTTTAAAAGTAACTTTTTAGGCGCGCCGAAGTCTCGCGCGCTTTTGTCCCGTCACCGTTCTATGAATAGCACACCATGCTCTGATTATATGTTGATATTCCATGGTAGATATGCCATGTAGACAATGAGTAGCAGTGTTATGTAAATCAGATTAGTACCTGTGAATACAGTTAAATATTACATGTTGTGCAAATACACAACCAAAGCTGCCAGAAGCTTAACTACTCTTCAGGGAAATGTAGTTAAGTGTTTTTGTGTTTAATGATTTCATAACTGCAATATTTGCCACCGAAATCATTTGTTAGATTACTGTGGACCGTCAACAGCAATAAATGGCCCACGTTATCGCAGTTTGGTACTCCTGCCTGCCAGTGTGGTCACTGCTGCCGTGGTCCTGGGCTGGGGCACATGTATGGGGGAGGGCTCCTTCCAGAACCATGAATCCAGCCACTGGGTGTCGCTATTGAGCAGTGACACCGGCACTTCCCCCTCCTCTGGGGTTAGCGTCCTAGCTTTAGTCTATGGCAAAGAGTGGAAAGCGCAGCTCGGAGAAGAAACAGATGGCCTCCCGCATGGTAGAAATAGTCTGTTTCTTACACCTAAAGGATCAAAGGATTGAGTGATGTAAATGTTGACAGTAAACACTGAGAGATTTCTTGTTTTTTCAGACTCACTTCTTAAGGTGACTCCCGTGCCTGTGTTCATCTGTCTCTCTCCAGTGTTTACGGCACTGTATCACTGTCAGTATGACAGTGTTTATGAATACAAAATTATGACATTATGATGATAAAAGCATATTGGGTTTGTCTAATAGCATTAAACATCTCTCCCTGGTGCCAGGATGGAACTTATTTTGTATAAAATGAAAAACATCTTCAGTTAACTCCTTCCTGCCTCTTCCCCCCCCTCAACTATATTTTCAGCTCTGACCATTTCCAGCTCACCCTAAGAAGAGCTAAGTCTTCCTGGTGGGGAGGGACAGTGTATTCTATCCAAATAAATCCCCCTTTAGAGCTCCCTCTCCCCCCCCACAAATTATGGCCACTTGAATGTGTGAGGTTATAATCTAACCTGGTGAACTGTTGCTGTTCTGTGATGAGATATTTGCTAAGGCTACTAAAACGGTGTGTGTAACATAGTAACATAGTAACATAGTAGATGACGGCAGATAAAGACCCGAATGGTCCATCCAGTCTGCCCAACCTGATTCAATTTAAATTATTATTATTTTTTTTTTTTCTTCTTAGCTATTTCTGGGCGAGAATCCAAAGCTTTACCCGGTACTATGCTTGGGTTCCAACTGCCGAAATCTCTGTTAAGACTTACTCCAGCCCATCTACACCCTCCCAGCCATTGAAGCCCTCCCCTGCCCATCCTCCACCAAACGGCCATACACAGACACAGACCGTACAAGTCTGCCCAGTAACTGGCCTAGTTCAATCTTTAATATTATTTTCTGATTCTAAATCTTCTGTGTTCATCCCACGCTTCTTTGAACTCAGTCACAGTTTTACTCTCCACCACCTCTCTCGGGAGCGCATTCCAGGCATCCACTACCCTCTCCGTAAAGTAGAATTTCCTAACATTGCCCCTGAATCTACCTCCCCTCAACCTCAAATTATGTGGTCTCTTCATAAGGCGTACGGGAACAGGCTTTAAAGTTTTCCATCTGCATACTTGAGGGGAGATATGATAGAGACGTTGAAATACCTACGTGGTGTAAACGCACATGAGTCGAGTCTCTTTCATTTGAAAGGAAGCTCTGGAATGAGAGGGCTTAGGATGAAGTTAAGAGGTGACGGGCTCCGGAGTAATCTTCACCCAGAGAGTGGTAGAAAACTGGAATGCTCTTCCAGGGTCTGTCATAGGGGAAAACACCCTCCTGCTGAACCGGAACGTGCTCAGGTAGGGCTAGTCTCAGGGCGCTGGTCTTTGACCAGAGGGCCGCCGCCGCGTGAGCGGACTGCTGGGCACGATGGACCACTGATCTGACCCAGCGTATGTTCCTAAGCAAATACGTTTTTACAGAAAGGGTGGTAGATGCGTGGAACAGTCCCCTGGAAGAAGTGGTGGAGACAGAGACTGTGTGTGAATTCAAAAGGGCCTGGGATAGACACGTGGGGTCTCTCGGAGAGAGGAAGAGATAATGGTTACTGCGATGGACCCTAGGCCCCTTTATTGATGATGTAATGTAATCTTCTATTTCTGCGTTGCACATACGTAAGCAGGCTCAAGGCGACTTACAAAGAGCAGAGAGAGGAGCGGAGAGGGAAGGGGAGG
The DNA here is from genome assembly GCF_902459505.1 of Geotrypetes seraphini. Classification (NCBI taxonomy): domain Eukaryota; kingdom Metazoa; phylum Chordata; class Amphibia; order Gymnophiona; family Dermophiidae; genus Geotrypetes; species Geotrypetes seraphini. The sequence goes on from NC_047089.1 coordinate 252,875,625, forward strand.
AGAGAAAGGGGGACTATTTGGGCAGGGGAAGATCTGAGAAGTTCAAGTGTCAAAGAGATTGGTTTTCAGCGTTTTTCGGAATGTGGTGTAGTTGGGTTCCGTTCTGGTCGTTTCAGTGAGGTCATTCCAGGTTTTCACTCCTAGGAAGATAAGCGTGGAGTGAAAGGTTTGCTTGTATTGGAGATTCTTTGTTGAAGGAAGGTTTAGTAGGATCCTGTTAAGGGTTCTGTGGGAGAACCCTTAACAGCCTTTGAGAAGAGCTGGATGAGTGGAGCTGCTGAGTTCCCGTGAATTATTTGGTATAAGATGCATGAAGTTTTAAATTTTATTCGTGATGGGATGGGTAACCAGTGTAGTTGTTTGATGAAGGCTGATATCGAGTCGTATTTTTTTGGGAATATGCATTTTGGAATATGCATCGCTCAATGTGCAATGATTATAAGTGAGAGAAAGATTTGGTGATTTCAATATTGGCAACAAGTTCTCAAAAGGTAAAAAGGGAACTTTATTAAAACCGTTCAAGAGTATAGACTGAGGATGTTTGGTTTTTGGGGGGTTTATTTTGCAATTTTATTATATTGGAAATGGGGTGGCAGGCAGCGATGTAAAAAGAGAGGGGGTGGGAGGGGAGACTGCCTCGGGCACTGTCTTCGTGGGGGTGGGGGGCACCGGCGCCTCTCCTCTTTAAATGTTCGCCGGCGTGATCATCATCTTCCACTTGCTGCTGGCGCCGTCCTTGGCTCCGTTCTGATGTCACTTCCTGGTCATGGGGCCAGGATGTGACATCAGAAAGGAGCCAAGGCCAGGACGAGCATTAGGTGGAAGATGCTCACACCAGCAAACATTTAACCCCCCCCCCCCATGGCGGTAAAAGTTCAGGGGGGATTAAAGAGGTGGGCGGGGGTGCATTCAAGCTGCGGGAAATAGTGAGGGGCACGTGGCACGATGATGCTGGGCACGATGATCCTCCCTTGCTAAGTCGCTGGTGGCAGGGTCGACGAACCTTTGAATTGCTGTGTTGGATTCCCTTCTAAGGAAAGGGGAAAAGATCGGTTCCTTCTTGTGACCCTTCTCTTTCCAGCCCACAGGGCATGAGCAAATGTTCACAAAACAGCTGGTGTGAATCCGGCCACTGCTGAGACACCGCTGCACCCCTGCCCTTATTCATCTGTATGCAGCAGACGAGTGACCTCAAAAGGGCCATGTAGCAGTTTATTTTTATTTATTTATTCAATTTTCAATACCGTTCTCCCAGGAGAGCTCAGGACGGTTTACATGAATTTATTCAGGTACTCAAGCATTTTTCTCTATCTGTCCTGGTGGGTTCACAATCTATCTAATGTACTTGGGGCAATGGGGGAGGGGTTAAGTGACTTGCCCAAGGGTCACAAGGGACAGCGTGGGTTTCAACCCACAACCTCAGGGTGTAGCTTTAACCACTGTGAGGCGAAAAAAAGCAGGCGAAAGACCTCCACAGCAAAGTCAAGAACCAGTAAAAACAGCGAAGGTCCAAGATGGTGTTGGTGTGCACTTTTATTCATCAAATCACTAAAATTTGTGCGATGGCTCGACATGTACGAGTTTCGGCCTGTACGGCCTGCCTCAGGAGCCTAGAGTGTACATTAGAGAATGAGACGGTGACAAAATTCATCACCGTCCCCGTCCCCGCGGATAACCGCGGGAAACCATCTTCATGTCATTCTTTAAGGAGAGAGGGAAGAATCAGAGTATGAATGGCCACAACCACTGACCCTCAAGCTTTGCTTTGAAGGATGCTGGTGTAGAAGGACTGAGGCTGAAACAGACACTACAGAATGACAGTCTCTGGTATCCAGAGCAGATATTGTGATGTCATAATGCCTCATTCCACCAGTGCCTAAGAGCTAATCACATCAGTGATGTCACAATGGCTTCATTATCCTTGGCTCCCATAAGAATCAGAGTATGAATGGCCACAACCACTGACCCTCAAGCTTTGCTTTGAAGGATGCTGGTGTAGAAGGACTGAGGTTGAGATAGACACTGAAGAATGACAGTCTCTGGTATCCAGAGCAGATATTGTGATGTCATAATGCCTCATTCCACCAGTGCCTAAGAGCCAATCACATCAGTGATGTCACAATGGCTTCATTATCCTTGGCTCCCATAAGAATCAGAGTATGAATGGCCACAACCACTGACCCTCAAGCTTTGCTTTGAAGAATGCTGGTGTAGAAGGACTGAGGTTGAAATAGACACTAGAAAATGACATGGGTTTATTTCCCGCGGTTATCCGCAGGGACAGGAACGGTGATGAATTTTGTCACCATGTCATTCTCTAGTGTACATGAAACATATACAAATAAGCACACATACCAAAATACGAAAATACAACGTATAAGTAATAACTTGAGTTAAAACATAGAATATGAATTTGTAATCAGATATGCATCTGTCTTCCATGCCCTTCTCTTCTTCCCTCTGTGCCTTTCCACTAATGCATAGTACACTTCCCCCTCTGAATTCGCAGGTTTAGTGCTCACAAATTTGGTTATCCATGTGTGTTGTTTTTTTTCTCCGATCCATCCCCTGCATCCTGGACCTCCCCGGACCTTACCTGGTGGTCTAGCGGTGACGCAGGGAAGGAGCAATCTTTCTACGTTCCTGTCCCATGCAGAGCCATAATCAAAAATGGCTGCCGTGTGTTCCTGTGGTCTCACGAGACTACAACGGGATCTCGACGGCAACCATTTTTGATAATGGCTCTGCATGGGGCAGGAGCGTAGGAAGATCGCTCCTGCACTACTAGACCACCAGGTAAGGCGAGGACGGGTCAGAGTCATCCCTAAAAGTTATTTGCAGTTTTTCAATATTCGTGGGCCGGCTCTGCCCCTAACCCCCATGTATACGGAGGGAGAAGTGTATAAGCTTTGAGCCGTTACTGACAAGCATCACAGATTTTCTCTCTTCCCCCTACGCCCAGACTTAAGGAATAGTTCTGGGGTCCTCAGAAGTCATGAGAGGTTCATTCATCCATGAGTTGCCAGAGTAATTTGTAGAGTTTGCAAGAGACCAACTGGAACAGTCCGTGTTTGTTTTGTCAGTTCATTTAGTCTGTTAATACTGCGATGTCCGTACTCACATTTTTTTTTTTCTTTCAATTTCCTTTCAGTTGTCCTTCAGGTGTGCAGCCTGGTCCTGTATCCAATCAAGTTCATCGAAACGGTTACCTTGAAAATCTACCACGAGTTCAACTGGGGCTATGGCCTGGCTTGGGGTGCCACGATTTTTTCCTTTGGGGGTGCCATCCTGTACTGCCTGAACCCTAAGAACTATGAAGACTATTACTAGCGCCATCACTTCTGAACGGCGAGAAGCGTCTGGAGGAAGTTGCCCCCCATCTTTTTCTAACCCGCTGTTTTCTACGACACTTCCGGAACGATCAGCACTCCACTCCTGGTTTTAATCTTCGTTTGCCTTTTTGGCGGCCAACGCTGCAACCGGCTTTTAATTTTTTTACATCCCTAGGAGAGTACTGTGTTGTTAAAAACAAGAGCGGATCAGTCTGCCAGCTGCTGATTCATGGCCCGGTTTGGCTAGAGGCGAAGGATCGACGTGACGCCAATCGTGGTGTGCAGAGATGGAAAAACTGGAATTAAACGGTAGTGCTTACGTATTGGACGCAGGGATGCGGATAGCATAAGGTGCGAAGTGAGTGTCCTTACACTGTGAGGGGATCGAAGCACGGTGGAACATGAGTAACAGTGGCAGATCTCCCCCCCCTTGCTGAGCTGGCCGGGTCGTCTGCTTGCATGAGACGTTCCTAAAGAGATGAGTCAGGGAAGCGGCGGATCCCTGATGCGTTTCCAGCATTGAGCATCCTGGGCTTTCGTGAGAGATTCCATTTAGGGGCGTGCTGCTGATTTTGCTATCGTTTCATCAGTGGCAGAAACGAAAGCCCAGAGTCCTTGGGCTTTTCGTTCCGGGATCAGAGGGTTTTTATCTTGCCTGTTGCAGACAGAGAAAAGCTTCTGACTCCCCCCCAAGGAAAAAGAAGAGCAAATCGTGCATGAGCTCCATTCAGCTGAAATACTCTCTTCACCAATTTCCAAACTTTAGAGTGTACGAAAGTGTGTAATAAATGAGTCGTCATCTTTTATAGGTGGTAATTGTCACATACACAACACACTGTCTGATGTTGCATCTGAGAATAGTGCCGTGATTTTAAAGTCTGAAACGGGCAAAAACGCACATCACAGGCTGATTCTCCAAACAGCCATATCCTAAATATAGTTTTCTATATCTGTCTTTGTGCTTCATCCTGATGTTATGTCAGTGTCTGATCTCAAGGCAAGGCTAGTGTTACAGTCTGGTTTGGGGCACTACAGAGTTTGCTAGGTAATCCGTTACAAGAGGCTTTTGTGTGTGTGTGTGGGGGGGGTTATTTTATAAACACATTTCTTCTTTGGTTGCATCTTTAAAACTTTATTTGAGATTTATGGGTACAACCTGGCCCTCTGCGACAATGATCCTTGATTTTGTTTCTAGATGAAAAACCCTCAAGAGGCGACAGAAAAGGGAACACGTTAGGAAATCTGAAAGAGAGAGTCTGGGTTACATCCGTTTACACGAGTAGTTTATTAACCTTTTTGTAAAATTATGTGTCTGTGACCTTTCAAAGAAGCACATGTGGAAGCTGATTAAAATTAGGCACTTAAGACTCTCTATTGAGGTAACAGCCCAGCTCATGCTGTTTTTTGCACATATTTTTTTCACTTCCTTTCCGAAGCAAAGCCCTGGGTGTCTGGAGAAGAGTTGAAGAATCGATAGGTACAAATGCTTGCCAGGACCTATCTTTGTTCTCCCCCCCACCCCCTTTCCACCACAAAACTAATCTTCGCTCATGCTCAAGTTGGCCTGCTCAAAAAATAATAAATTCTGAGTTGAGGGCAGGTGGCTAAAAAAAAAAAAATAAAAGCCCCCCCAAAACTTAGGCATATAGCAGGTGTGAGCCAACCTTGGACAGGTCACTTCTCTGAGGCCCACTCTTAATGCTTGAAAGTGGGCCCCGGGAGATAACGTAGCGGACCTTTTGCAGGGTCTTTGACCGATTCCGTGTGCAGAAAGCAATGGGTTAAGAACTTCCTTTTTTATTTTTACAACCCAGTTGTTGGTTTTGCTTTGCAACATGCAGTTTGGGCTGGATCTTCCTTTTCGGGAATATATTCCGTATCCCTAAGCGTAAAATAAAACTCACCGGGAAGGGGGTGAAATCGAGGCCGTGCCCTATTAGCCATTCAGCATCTTTTTAAAGGGATATAGAATACAAATCGGTCATGTGATAGCACAAAGCTACACAAAAGTGTAGGGATCTGCCAGGAAGACAGTGCATCTAATGGGTGCATTTCTGTTTCCGGAGGGGGTTCTAGCCAAGACGCAAGATAAAGTTGAGCGTGTGTTATTTTGAGGGCACTGCTATCTTGTAACAGGCGCAGGAATGTTCCTTTGCTCAGAGTAACTTAATCAGTGGAAGGTACGGAAAGGTCAAAGAGCTGTGAGAGAGTCTTTAGCACTGCCCTTCAGGAACAAGCGGCAGTTTCCAAAGCCTGGCTTTTGTTTGAGCGCGGTCCGAGGCGGTAGATTTCCCTTCCACTCATGCATATCCAGGGTGCAAGTCTGTGAAAAATGTAGATTGGTACGCTGGTAGTGGTTCAGGAGCAACAATATCTGGAGTCAGTGGGTAATTGCCAGTATTTGGATCGGCTAGAACTGCATGCTGGGAGATCTGGCTGGGAATAGGGGAACCTGGTAGATGAGGCAGGCGACTCAATGCCAAGGAGGCAAAACTTGCAAATATGTCTTATGCATGTTTTGAGGTGGATATTCTGAAAATCTAGCCTGCCTATGAAACTTGAGGGACCAGATTTGAGTAGCTGTGAGGCAAGAGTATATAGAGACCGCTTGGCCTTGCTACTCTATTTAGTTAGTCCTGTGTACACTGCTGTACACAGGAAATAGATCACTTTTTTAAAGATCTTCCAGGTGACTCAGCATGACTCAGCATAACTCAGACCTTTTGGCCTGGTCCAGTTTCATTATGATCTTCCCATACAGTCTTCACCAGTTGTAGGATATTATTTCTTATCTAAGCTAGATTTTGCCAATTTCTACTTTCTTCCCTAAAAATTACCCCGAGGTGTGTTAGGCAACTGTGAAGCATCTTTGTAAGAGGCACAGGACTTGGGTATGTGATGACCTAAAGGTGGCCAAACAGGATGAAAAGGCAGCAGCGAAATCTAGAAGAACGCCGGGGTGCCTAGGGAAAGATCTGGCCAGTAGGAAAAAAGACGTGTTGATGCCCCCTGTATAAGACCCTGGTGAGACCTCATTTAAATATAAACAGGATGGAATCGGTCTAAAGCAGGGCTTCCCAAGTCCGGTCCTCGAGATCTACTGGCAGGCTAGGTTTTCTGGATATCCGCAATGAATACGCATGAGAGAGATTTGCCTGCACTGCCTTCTTGGTATGCAAATCTTTCTCATGCATATTCATTGTGGATATCCAGAAAACTTGGCCTGCCAGTAGATCTCGAGGACCGGACTTGGGCAGCCCTGGTCTAAAGGAAGGCTACTAAAATGGTCAGTGGTCTTTGTCATAAGGTGTGTGGGTACCTACTTAAAGATCTCAATATGTATATTTTGGAGGAAAGGCAGAAGAGGGAAGATATAGAGAAGTTTAAATACCTATGTGGCATAAATGCACATAAGGCAAATCTCTTTCAATTGAAAGGAAACTCAGGAATGAGAGGGCATAGGATGAAGTTAAGAGGTGATAAGCTCAAGAGTAATCTAAGGAAATACTTTTTTTTACAGAAAGGGTGGTAGATGCATTGAGTAGTCCCAATAGAGGTGGTGGAGACCAAGACTGTGTCTGAATTCAAAAAGGTATGGGACAGACCCATGGGCTCTCTTAGGGAGAGAATGGAGATAGTAGATATTGTAGGCGGGCAGACTGGATGAGCCATTTGGCTTTTATCTACCATTATGCTTCTGTGTTTCTATAATTGAGTTGCCCCCAAATGTTTATATATGTTAAAAGATTTGCTATACTGCTTAGCTTAAAAGTAGATCACAGCTGTTTACCGAAATTAAAATAAAAAGGAGGAATAACATAGATTTGATAAGAAAGGCATTAAATACAAAGTGACACATATATATTTCCAGGGACATCCAATGCTTACTGATCAGAAAGACCACAAGTCATCATGAAAAAAATGCGTTTGAAGCAGCGTCTTAAATTTTAAGTAGGTAACCTAATCCAGAGTATTGGTGCCAACCATAAAAAAGGGACTATCCAGTGTTGATTCCATTCTGTTATCAGACAGTGATTTGAGAAATCTACTTGATACATAACGCTAGATGAAGACAGGACCTTATCGTGTAAAGCTTGGAGACTTCAACTAGGATTTGAAATGCAATACAAAATCTTATTGGAAGCCAGTGATATTTTATGAGCAAAAGGGGTCACGTGATCTCTACGATATGCTCTGTTGATGTACTACTGCCTTTTGTAATGTTTGAAGCCTACTTAGAATTAGCAGCATTATCCTAATCAATATAAAAGTCAACAAGGCATGGATGAAAGTCTGTAAAGCTCCTTTATCCAGGAAAACCCTAATAGCTCAAAGTTGGCGCAGTGGAAAGAATCCCTTTTTCTTTTAACTACATTAGAAACCTGATCTGAGAACTTTGATAATCTATATGTACCCCTAAATATGTAAAAGAATCAACCAACGCTATAGGAGTAGCCTGTTAGATCAGTATAATATCGGTGTACAACCCGTAATTCAGCTGGCTGTGGTCTTAGCAATATGGAAAAAGATGATGTTCCGATCAACCAAATAAAAGCTATATCGGAACAATGCTGCAGTGGCATAAGATGACATTTTACTGCTAGTAAAGATTTCACCGTCAGAACTTCATCTCCGTAAAGATAAATAGTAATCCAAGAGTCCTGGATAAGTGTAGCCAATTGGCTTAGAAAAATGTCAAATAGCACTGGAGAGAGAGCAGACCACGTTCGGACTATTTCTAGACATTTTTGTCCCCAGACATTACCCTGAAATTCCGAGTTGATAAAAATGATACAAACCAATCTAGTCCTTTTCCCCTTACTCCAATGGAACATAAGAATTGCCGCTGCTGGGTCAGACCACTGGTCCATCGTGCCCAGCAGTCCGCTCACGTGGCAGCCCCCAGGTCAAAGACCAGTGATCTAAAATGAGTCCAGCCTCACCTGTGTATGTCCCAGTTTAGCAGGAACTTGTCCAGCTTAGTCTTGAAACCCTGGAGGGTGTTTTCCCCTACAATAGACTCCGGAAGAGCGTTCCAGCTCTCCACCACTCTCTGGGTGAAGAACTTCCTTACATAATCTAATCAGAAGTAATAAAAGGCATGACATTTTATTTGTATTGATTAATTATATATATTTTATTTCAGCTTCTCTTCTAATTATAGTTGTGGACCTCACCGGCACAAAGGTTTTACATACTGGGGAATTTAGACTTGGCTAATCAGTTTGAACGAACTAATGTTTTGCAAGCTTTCCATATGCACGAGTCGGGATGCTTTAAATCATTCTCTTATTTTCGGAGTTGAGTTTTGGGTTGGTAATGGAAGTAGGACCCAATAAATGCGTGTGACTGAAAAAATAAGATAAGGTCTATCATTTCTCTCATAGAAGCTAAGTTGGTGGTTTTGCCATGAAATGCCTTTACTGGTAGATCAAGCAGCCAAACTAGGCAACCAAATCGCCAATCTACTGACGGCATCCCTCGACTACAAGACTTTTAGAAAAGAAATAAAGACCATACTCTTCAAGAAAACTCTGAAAAAAGAAATAGTACCGCAAGTCTCAAACTCCACCTCTCACTAAAGCCAACTACCCCAAACAAATAACCTTACCCATTTCTTACTCTTTTTGAAAATGACCAATTTTTTTTTTTGTAAGTTCTTGTTGTAATACATCTTGGATAATTCTTTTGTAATCCGCCTTGAACTGCAAGGTAATGGCGGAATAGAAATCCCTAATGAAATGTAATCTAATCTAATCATCCGGTGTGGTCAAGGTGGTTCGTAAAACTAGGTTTAAAAAGGAAAATTCCTAGAGAAAAGTCTAGAAATAAATATTAGACTTGAGAAAAGCCACCACCTGTTTCCAAGACTGAGCAGTAAGGAATAGATCTTCTCCATGAGATATGCATGAGGCACTTGTGACCTGGATTGGCTATTCCAGGACTTGGGGTGGATCTCGGCCCACTGTGACATAGCTTATGTCCTTTTGCCAGTGTTTATATTAGAGGTATAAACAGAGAGAATATGTAGAGGTGCTTATGGGGGGGGGGGAGGGGTATCCCAGACTGGGTTTTATGACTTTTTTTGGTCTATGTCTAGATGTTCTAACCCAGTGGTTCTTAAACCTGTCCTGGGGGACCCCCGGCCAGTCGAGTTTTCAAGATATCCCCAATGAATATGCATGGAATCCCAATCAATACTGCTAACGGACGTATTCAAATACAAATCTTCCCATACTTTTTGTTTAACCACATAACATACTTTTAGAAGAAGAGAAGAATTAATACATATATGCACACACCATTAATAATTTATTAATCAACCTTACTTTTTTCATAAATATTATAAATCTACCACCCTCTCTGACTTATATCAAACACCTATTTCAACAGATAACCCAGGCAAATGCCCTTGTTGCCCCGAAAACCTGAATAATCAGTTCCACATGGTCCAGTGTTTTATTTGCCAAACTGGTGCTTCATGGATTCAACTCCTGCTTTCATGATAAGATCTTGTTCTCTCTTCAATAACAACTGACAAAATGTTCAAGCCAGCCCAACACAATCTTGCGTTTCGCCACACAGGCGTCCTCAGGAGCTGAAGCTACTTCAGGTTTTCACTGTATTTTTCTCTTTATAATCGTGTTTGTTAACCATGCAACAACTGCATGGTTAACAGTTGTTGCATGGTTAACAAACACGATTATAGAGAGAAAAATACAGTGAAAACCTGAAGTGGCTTCAGCTCCTGAGGACGCCTGTGTGGCGAAACAATTATAGGCTCAAAAACCATGTTTCCCCTCTGGAAGGAATAAACCGAACTGGCAAGGACATTTTAAATAAAACACTGGACAATGTGGAACTGATTACCCAGGTTTTTGGGGCAACAAGAGCATTTGCCTGGGTTGTCTGCTGAAATAGGTGTTTGATATAAGTCAGAGGGTGGTATGTTTATAATATTTATGAAAAAAGTAAGGTTGATTAATAAATTATTAATGGTGTGTGCATATATGTATTAGTTCTTTTCTTCTAAATGTATGTTATGTAATGAATATGCATGAGGCAGATTTGCATATAACAGAGGTGACAGGCATGCAAATTCATTAGGGATATCTTGAAAACCCGACTGGCTGGGGGTCCCCCTGGACAGGTTTTAAGAACCACTGTCCTAACCATTCTGTCACCTTTTTTTTTTTTTTTTTTGCAGAGTTTCTGTGGAAGGGTGAACTGACGTTGTCCAGTGTTGTCTTGGTATATCACATAGTATGCTCAGCAGAAGTGAACCATACCATCTCCTCTAGTTGGATTGGGCCACATTAGACATTAGAAACTGTTCATCTTTAGCATTTATTCCAGATGGCACAGGATAGCATAACGTCTTTATCGGGGCTAAAATTAGAACGAGCGTATACGGCCCCTTGGATATCTTGCACAATTTTATGTGTTAACTTTTCTAACCTTAACATGTACATTTAAAACAAACTATAGAGGAGACCTATGTGTTTGACCTATAAAATTATATCTGTGGAGTAGCATGTGACTGTCTATTATTAAACATGCAATTAACTGATTGGGAAGTGAAGTCTAATCTTACGTAATTTATTCAGACAGTATTTTTTTTGTACAGAACCGTGTACACTAACCGATTTGCCTCTGTGTCCTCTCTAATGCCTAAAACTGTGCCTAGAGATTTCATTTGTCTTTAAAAAAAAAAAAAAAGGGCAAAAAAATTAAAAATATTTCAAACTATTCCATGGTACTAATGTTTTGCGTGTTACTCTGCCCTGCTTTAAAAGGGATGGTGAAAAATGAGAAACTGTAATCATGCCTATTTTGTGATTATGTTATAAATCAAAGCACTCTCTTTACTCTTCAATTCCAGACAATATTCAAGAGTAATTTAAATGGCCAGAAGAAGCTGCTGGCTGTTTTAAATCGCTTGTCTGGGGCTAAATGAGGATATTCAGTGCCACTGAAAATCCCCTCTGAATGACCTTTCCCTGACTGGTGAGGTTAAGTGCAGGCTGGGGGGGCGAAGGTAAAGTGGCTAGTGGCAACTTTCAGTACAAAGCCTCAAAAGCCCTTTAAATCCCTATGGGCTTCAGGGCAGTTACCACTGGTGCAGCTTTGTAAAAGTGGGGGGAGGGGGGGAGTTAGGGCAGCCAAAAGGTTGTCCTAACTTTATGCAGTAAGGTCAACGGCACCAGTCTGACTATTAGCCAGTGCTGGATTAGCCTCTGGGTAGCGCTGCTCCTTGTGACACTCCTTTGCCCCAGGTATTTTAGTCAGATTGTCATCTCACCAGGACAGATAGGGAGAAATACTTGGGTACCTGAATGTAAATATAAGCAGTGTATAAATATTAAAAAAACATTTTTTAAAAGCATATGTTCTGTGGCCCCTCCCAATCCTCACCCAAAGAAAATATAAGAAGGTCCGAATGCCATAACCCTTGTAGACTCCTTCCGCTCCCCCCCCCCAAAAAAAAAAAAAAAAAAAACTTTTTCTGGTTCCTGTTAGTCTAGGGCAGGGGTAGGCAATTCCGGTCCTCGAGAGCCGGAGCCAGGTCAGGTTTTCAGGATATCCACAATAAATATGCATGAGATAGATTTCCATCTCAAGGAGGCAGTGCATGCAAATCCATCTCATACATATTCATTGTGGATATCCTGAAAACCTGACCTGGCTCTGGCTCTCGAGGACCGGAATTGCCTACACCCTAGTCTAGGGCAGCTGTGTGCTGGAAGTAAAAGCGCATGGTGAGCTGGGGAGTAGAGGTGATGCTGCACTGGGAAAGAGAGAGAGGTTCTGCTGGACCCGGAGAAGGAAGGGCGAGCTGAAGGGGAAGGGAGAGGTGCTGTTAGACCTGGGTGAGAGCGAGGAGGTGCTGCTGGACATGGGGAGGGGAAAGATGGGAAGAGAGCTGCTGCTGGATATGGGGAGGGGAGAGATGGGAAGGGAGAGGTGCTGCTGGACATGGGTGAGAGATACAGGAGGTACTGCTGAACATGAGGGAGAGATGCTGCTGGACTGGGGAAGGGAGACAGAGAGAGAGAGGGGTGTTGCTGGACCTGGAGGAGAAGAGGAGGAAAGAAGAGATTCTGCTGGACCTCGGTGGTGGTGGGAGATGAGCGGGAAATGCACTGATGGACTGGGAAAGAGGAGGGAGAAGAATATATCAAATCTTTTTAATATAGTTTGTTATAACATCAGACAGGGCTTTAGACATTTTGCAGTAACTAATAATGTGTTGACATGCAAGAAGAGCCTGTTGATCTTGCAACTCCCAATCTCACGAGACAGCAAAATCAACAAACTTTCTGAGACAGAGAGAGAGAGCGGCATTGGGCGACCGATGGAGACACGCTTCTGGCACCCTTAGGTGCTTTAATGTTTTTTGCCATTATAAATGGCATTTTTTAATTAACTTAGGTGGCGTTTGTAGAATTTCTCCCTTTAATGCATAACCCAAAGAGACACATCTACTTCCACTTCTGCTTCAGTAAGGAGTTAACATTTATCTGCTCTCCAGGAATATCTTGCCTTTAAACTACATTTCCATTTTGTCCCACAGCTCAAAGCCAGAGACTTGTGACTTATGTCCTCTGTACTAGCAGGTGGAGATAGAGAGAATGACCAAGCTCTGCCATATAGGACACTGGGCAGCAGCTTCCCCTTCAATATTCTCCTTATCTCAGCAGGTGGCTAGTCAGACCCCGGTTAGCTCACTTTGGTGCTGGCTTCTGGCCTGCTCCTTGGGTTCAGTTGACCTCCTCTTACCTACAAATGCACTCACTCTCTCTCATATCTCCCCCCTATGATCCCCCTGTAAGCTTCGCTCAGCTGTTAAGTCCCTCCTATCTGTACCCTTTTCCTCAGCTGCCAAGTCCAGACTCCGTCCCTTCTGCCTTGCTGCGCCATATGCTTGGAACAAGCTGCCCAAATCCCTACGGCAGGCTCTGTCTCTGGCAGTGTTCAAGGCCCAATTAAAAGCCCACCTCTTCGAGAGTGGTTTCAACTCCTAACCTCTCACCATGGGTTCTGCATCACCAACCCTATATGTCGTGTCTGTTTGACCAAGTTAGATTGTAAGCTCTTCCAAGCAGGGACGGTCTATAAATGTTAAAATGTACAGCACTGCATAGAAACATAGAAATAGATGGCAGATAAGGACCACGGCCCATCAAGTCTGCCCACTCCAGTGACCCTCCCTATCTATCTTTGCGGATAGATCCCACATGTCTATCTCATCTAGCCTTAAAATCTGGCACACTGCTGGCCTCAATAACCTGAAGTGGAAGACCATTCCAGCGATCAACCACCCTTTCAGTGAAGAAGAAATTCCTAGTGTCACTGTGCAGTTTCCTGCCCCTGATTTTCCACGAATGCCCCCTTGTTGCCGCGGGACCCTTGAAAAAGAAGATGTCTTCTTCCACCTCGATGCGGCCCGTGAGATACTTGAATGTCTCGATCATATCTCCCCTCTCTCTACGTTCCTCGAGTGAGTAGAGCTGCAATTTCCCTAACCGCACGGGAGCTTCTTGAGTCCCGAGACCATCCTGGTGGCCATTCTCTGGACCGATTCCAGTCTCAGCACATCCTTACGGTAATGCGGTCTCCAGAATTGCATACAGTACTCCAGGTGCGGTCTCACCATGGATCTATACAGTGGCATAATGACTTCAGGTTTACGGCTGACGAAACTCCTGCGTATGCAACCTATGATTTGCCTTGCTTTGGATGAAGCTTGTTCCACTTGATTTGCAGACTTCATGCCTTTCAACACTATGTAAGTGATAAGTAGTAGTAGAGAGAGCAGGGCAGAGTGAGATGTGTATGAGAGAACTTGCCCATAGAGACCAATCGAATTTCATATTTCATTTTCCCAGAGAAAAAATTGAATTCTATTGGTTACTAATGACAACTTTTATTGAGGTCTCCTGTTCTTATAAATAGGCCCCATCTAAGGGCCAGATGCACTAAAGTCAGCGATCCTCTAATAATCGTTGCTAAGCCTGTTTTGACTGGTTTAGTGACGATCGCCTTTACCGACCTGATGCAGAAAACAACTCGCTACCTGGTTTTCTGCACTTCTGTGTAGGGCAAAATAGTGGAAACAATTGTAAAAAATAAAATTGTGGAACACATAGACAAACATGATTTAATGAGACAGAGGGGCCTTAGGCATCTGAGCCAATCAGGGCCTTGGGTCCCTCCCCGTGCATCACATGATGCACCAAAGAGGGAAGGCCTGTCATTTTGGATCTGCGGGCCTTGAAGGTGGAGGGACCGTGCTTCCCTCCTGCTTCTAATTTTGGAAAAAGGTACTGGGGGGGGGAGTGTCAGGGTAGAATTCAGTGGCAGAAGGGAGTGGGCTTCCTTCCTGCCTTTTTTGGGGGAGGGGGGAAGGGAAGGTTCAGGGTACACATCCATCCTGCCAATTTTCTCTCACACAGGGAGGAGTGGGCATCCCTCCTCTCAATTTTCTCTCGTGCAGAGGAGGGAGGGGGTGTCCATTTACATAAAGGGGCTAAGTATGGTTAGACAGGTAAGCAACTGGTTTTGACCAGTCGCTTTTTTTGGATCGCTAAAAGCAATCACTTTTTTTTTTGTGCATCAGGAAGTCCTGTTAGAGCATCAATCACTCTGCTAGTTTCAGGGCATTTCAATATTAATGAGCTTATTTGCATCATTGGATCGGAGAATGGGCGACCGTGCAGAAAACTAGGTAGCAAGTTGTTTTCTGCATCAGGTTGGTAAAGGCGATCGTCACTAAACCAGTAAAAACAGGCTTAGCGACGATTATTAGAGGATTGCTTACTTTGGTGCATCTGGCCCTTAGATGGGGCCTATTTATAAGAACAGGAGACCTCAATAAAAGGAGTACCCCCTTGCTATTCAGGTTTTCAGGATAGTGGAAGCAATGTATACAAATGAAGTTTATGCATATTTGTCGTGGATATCCTGAAAACCTGACTGGCAAGGGGGTACTCCAAGACCGAGTTGAGAAACTGCTCTAGACTTGCAGGGGTGTCAAAGTCCCTCCTCAAGGGCCACAATCCAGTCAGGTTTTCAGGATTTCCCCAATGAATATGCATGAGATCTATTAGCATACAATGAAAGCAGTGCATACAAATAGATCTCATGCATATTCATGGGGGAAATCCTGAAAAGCCGACTGGATTGCAGCCCTCGAGGAGGGACTTTGACACCCCTGACCTAAAGCAATTAACTTGGAAAATGGCAGTGCTTTATAAATTCACTGGGTGGCGGGTAACACTCATTCATAAATTATAGAACTCTGTCCAGATGTATCGCCTCTTTCTCCTTCCCACCCTTACAGTGGTTTTCATCTCAGTCCTTGTGACATAGCCAGCCAGCCCAGGGTTTCAGGACATCCACAATGAATATACAGGAGAAATTTGCATGCATTGCCTCCATTGTATACAAATGTCTCTTGCAAGGAGTGGATGTCATGAAAACCTGCCGGGCGGTGCAGCCAAAGGACAAAGGTGAGAACCTCTGCACCAACAGAAAATAGCTCTAGTGTCAATGTATAAGCAGAGGGACAAGAATAGAAGATGTTTGTGCCCTTGGCTGGGTCACAGCCGTGCATGAGCAGCTGTTTCATTTCCGAAAGGCCGGGGACGTGCAGCTTTTTTTAATTGGAGAGACCAGAACTGCAAGTCTGAGATTTCCTTGCCATCAGAGAAGAAACCTAAGCTGCAAGATGAGTGGAAGGCGATGCTGCCTTGCTTAAGGACTTGACTGCTATGAGACTTTGCAACAATGCAGTACACAGTACCGAGCTGAGAAGAGTACTTTCCATGCAGAGAGAGCTATTTAAAAAAAAAAAGGACCTCCCCTTTCCAAGGTATATTAATATAGACAAAGGTAAAGACTGGAGGCTAGTGTTCCCTTTTTAGATTTTCAGCTATGTTGGGATTCTTCTCAGTCCGATATTATTTCTGTTCTATTAATTGCATCATGTGTCATATCTGGAGACAGGGATTGATTTCACAGATTTTTTTTTTTTTTTTTTCCTTTTACAGAATTAATCCATTAACCCTTTCAGGACCAAGGGACATATTTGTCCCATAACTTTAAAATCCTATAAATTTTGATTGGGATAGTCTACAGTTCTAAATTTGATATGTACGGATTCCATATGATACTGCCTTTATGTAAACAAACTGGTTCCGACATTCATTCATTAGCGTCGTTGCCAGATTGACGAGAAGATTCACTTGCCACACTGTCCATAAGCCAGAAGTTTGATTTAAAAAAAAAAAAATAATGATATTTCACAAAAAAAATCAATTTTTTGGCATCTGCAAGCCCTTTTTACCATAAAAATGTCGTCAAAACCACAAAAATTGGCCTACGATCCTTATGGTCCTGAAAGAGTTAAGGGTAATTCTGTACAGGGGGTTTAAATTGAGGTGCCAATTGACTGCAGATATTTATAGAATACTAGGACTTGCATGCGTGATTGGTACCATTAATTACCGATTCTGCAACCAATGTGCCGAGGCCACCCATTCTGGACAAGGTGCTAACCGTCAAATTGGTAGGAATTAGGAGTTTTGTGCCAAGAAACCCATACTAACATAGTAAATGACAACAGATAAAGACCCGAAAGGTCCATCCATTCTGCCCAACTGTACACGCTCTATAAATTAATCATTTAATTTAAATGGTCCTTTTTCTTAGATATTTCTGGGCCAGAAACCCAGAGCTCTGCCGGAACTGTGCTTAGGTTCCATCTACTGGAGTCTCCATGAAAACTCACTCCAGCCCATCTAAACCATCCCAGCTGTTGAAGCCCACCCCAGCCCATCCTCAACCAAATGGCCATATTCGGACACAGACCATACAAGTCTGCCCAGCACTGGCCTTCAATATACAGGTATACCATTATTTTCTGATTTAAGATCCTCTGTGTTTATCCCACACATTTTTGAACTTTGTCACCGTTTTCCTCTCCACCACCTCCCTCGGGAGCGCATTCCAGGCCTCCACTACCCTCTCCGTAAAGAAGAATTTCCTAACATCACTCTTGAGTCTACCACCCCTCAACCTCAAATTATGTCCTCTGGTTTTAACATTTTCCTTTTTCTGGAAAATATTTTATTCTACATTAATACCTTTCAAGTTTTTGAACATCTGAATCATATCTCTCCTATCCCTCCTTTAATGCAGAGATTCTCAATCCAGTCCTCGGGACATACACATCCAGTCATGTTTTCAGGATACCCACAAAGAATATGCAGGAGATGGTGATCATGTATGCAAATGTTATCACATATTTATTGTGAAAACTTGACTGGATGGGTGTATCCCATGCACTGGGTTGAGAACCCTTGCTCTAGCACAGCGGTCTCTAATTCAAACTCTTTGCAGGGCCACATTTTGGATTTGTAGGTATTGGGAGGGTTGCAGAAAAAAATAGTTAATGTCTTATTAAAGAAATGCTAACTTTGCATGAGGTAAAGCTCATAGTTTATAAATTGTTCCTTAACTGCTTCTGATAATTTCAGCTATACACAGCTGAAACAGTGCAACATGCAGAAAGTAAAAAAAAACTATCAAAGTATCAACTGCAAGAGACAAAATTTTGGACCAACTATTTTGAGGCCCTCGGTATTATGATTGTTTATGGAAAACTTGTGCCTTAAATGTTCGGTGGTCTCGTCCGCAACCGCCTTCAGCTCTCACCTCCAGCAGGAGATTACGTACACACGCACAAGCTGCGCTGCCCCCCAATGGTTACCTTATGTTCTGGAACATTGCCCACCTCACAGCAGTGAGGCAGGCAACGTTCCAGAACAATGGTAACACACCGAGGGCCTCAAAATAGTATCTGGCGGGCCGCGAGTTTGAGACCAATGAAAAATGAGGTTTTAATGCAGTGTATTGCAACCCGTGCGCTACAACACGCCTGCGTGGAGGAGAGGCGCCGGCTGCCTGATTACAGGTCGTGCCTCTCGCGGCTAGAGGCACATCCTGTAGGCCAGGGGTAGGGAACTCCGGTCCTCGTATTCCAGTCGGGTTTTTCTGGATTTCTCCAATGAATATGCATTGAAAGCAGTGCATGCAAATAGATCTCATGCATATTCATTGGGGAAATCCTGAAAACCCGACTGGAATACGGCTCTCGAGGACAGGAGTTCCCTACCCCTGCTGTAGGCAGTCAGCCGGCACCTCATCTCCTTCAACAGCACCCCCCACCAGCGTAGTGATAGCATGCTCAGGACCCCATCAGTGTGCCATGGCATCAATGAGTGTTTTAATGAATTCTGTTAGAGCAGTGGTTCCCAAACCTGTCCTGGGGGACCCCCAGCCAATCAGGTTTTCAAGATATCCCTAATGAATATGCATGAGAGAGATTTGCAAATAATGGAAGTGACAGGTATGCAAATCTCTCTCATGCATATTCATTAGGGATATCTTGAAAACCTGACTGGCTGGGGGTCCCCCAGGACAGGTTTGGGAACCACTGTGTTAGAGCAAACATTTTGTAATGCAACAGTCTAAACCCCATCCTTTTATGTAAAAAATTTTTTAAAAAGCTACAAAAGTTGAAACAAATGTTGCAGACTACATATGAACCCATGACATGAAAAATCAACCATTCTCAACTTTAACCACCTTTTCCTCAGACGATCACAAAGGGGGGGGGGATGGAACACCCTCCCCCCTCCAAAAAAAGAAGTGATTGGGTGCGTCAATGCACCCTCACTATCTTCTTCATGCCACAATCGAAATTATGTGAAGAGGACGCCAGTAGACGCCAACTGACATGTCCAATCTCTCCTCTTCGTAAAGGCTGAATCCTGTTTTGATTTATAGCTTTAGTTTAAGTCCATCGTGGATGGTTGCGTTTGTTAACCATTTCATTAAGAAGCCCACGATGCAGGCAGGTACGCTGAAACATGGCCTGGGTCGGATTTATAGATAAGAGTCTGACTTCCCAGAACCTTGACAACAAGAGAAGAAAACCCCAATTGTTCCACAGGAAATAGGAAACACCAAAGAAACTGCGGAGAAGATGTTCTTAATGCAGGCGTTTATTCAGTCAATTCAAAGTTGCGATAACAATTCACATATGCATAGATCAGTGGTCTAAAATCGTGGCCACATGCGGCCCACCAGGTACTATTTTGGGGCCCTCGGTCTGTTTATCATAATCACAAAAGTAAACTAAAACAGTTTCTTGATCATATGTCTCGTTAGCTATAAATGACAATATTATTATTAAGACTTAGCAAAGATTTATAAACTATAAAGAGTTTTACCTCATGCAAATTTGTCATTTCTTTAATAAGACATTTATTTTTTCTGAGGCCCTCCGAGTACCTACAAATCCAAAATGTGGCAAAGGGTTTGAGCTTGAGACCACTGGCATAGATTGAACACAACATGATCTGTGTTTCGACAAACACACCTTCCTCAGGGCTCAAGTTTTCAAGTTTAATAAAATTTTGATTTGATCGCAAAATCTTACTTCAATGCGATTTACAAAAAATGTTACAGACAAAACTAAATTCATCCTCTTCGAAAATGACAAAGTCCAAACTTTAACCAATTTAGAACTCAACTCAATCAACTATCCCATCCAAACCACCATAAAACTACTAGGAATGACCATAGACAGATGCTGTACCATGCAACCACAAATAAACAAAACAATCCAGAAATCCTTCGCAATCATGAGAAATCTGAGACTAGTCCGGAAATTCTTCGAAAGAACTCAATTCCAGCTTATAGTACAATCCCTAATCCTAGGACTGCTGGACTACTGCAACATCCTCTTCCTCCCATGCCCTGCTAATATGATCAAACAACTTCAAACAATCCAAAATACAGCTTTGAGACTCATTTACTCATTGAGAAAATATGACCATATCACAGAATCCTACATCAACTCACATTGGCTACCAATCCAAGAAAGAATACAATTCAAATTCTACAGCATGCTATTTAAAACCCTAAATGGAGATAGTCCCTCCTACCTGAACAACCGCCTCAACCAAGCATCCACACTCAGGCACAGAAAAGCGCATTCCCCATTCATACCCCCTCCAATCAAAGAAATAAAAAGATCAAAACTACACGACGGCCTCCTAGTCACTCAAGCCACAAAACTGGATACCCGGATTTTCAACCTGCTGATGACCACCTCAGACTACAAGACATTCAGAAAAGAAATTAAAACTATACTTTTCAAGAAATTCCTAAATCAGCCCTAACTTCACGTACTATTAACAACGCTAAAATTGACAAAAATCTACCCTACTACCCCAGCAATAACAATTATGCTACCAATGTAACCTCCATTTACACACTTCTTGTAAGCTGTATTAATCCTTGCCCTGAAAATGTCAAAAGATCTACTATTACCACTCTAGTATATCATCCGTTCTTCCATTGTAACCCCCGTTTATAAATCTTTTGTAAGCCGCCTTGAACCGCAAGGTAATGGCGGAATAGAAATCCCTAATGTAATGCAATGTAATTAGGGTGACATAAAAACAAATAATATTTTACTAAGACAATGATTTACATAACTATATACCAACCAAACACGAGGAAAAAATAAAATGGATTAAATACAACTATAAAGTAAATACAGGGTAGGAATTTGAAACAAAAGGAAGGGTAAAAGATTACCTGCTCGATTTTACTTATAGTTCTTTCTAAAGAAAAGAAAGTCTAGGAGGAATTTAAAATGTATATAGCTTAATTAAAAGCTTTCTTAAAAAGCCAACTTTTTAATAGGTTTTTAAATTTGCCAAGTGATTTTTCATCCCTTATGTTAGCTGGGAGAGAATTCCAGATTTGAGGGGCTGTGACAGAAAAGATCGTGTCTCTCCTGGAGTAAATGACTCTTAGTGACGGGATTAGGAGGAGAGATTTCTCTTCCGATCTTAAGGATCTTATAGGAGTATGGGGAATTAAACATTTTTCTAAAAACGCAGGGGCTTTATTTATTAAAATTTTATGAGAAAATTAGGGCTATTTTGTATGAGATTCGTTGGTTAACAGGAAGCCAGTGTTTTTCCTTTAAAAGGGGAGTCACATGATCAAATTTTTTCTTTTTAGTGATTTTTTTTTAAATTTCTTTATTCTTTTTCAAACTTACATCAAGTGCACAAAAAGAACAACATGAAATACTATCATATAACACTTGAACATCATACATTATATTCTTAATATGTAAATTAATTAAAAACACTCCCCCCTCCCATCTTTCTATACAATCATTAAAACTCATATTCCTTCAAAATATTTCTTTTTAGTGATTATTTTTATTGCTGTGTTTTGTATGATTTGTATTCTGCGCATTTCTTTAACAGTAATTCCCTTATATAAAGCGTTACAATAGTCAATTTTTGCTATGACTAAGGAGTGCATTAAGATATTTAAAGATGCTTCATCCAGAAATGTAGCTAATGATCTAATCAGCCTAAGCCTACAGAAACAGTTCCTCATCAGTGAATTTATTTAGTCATGGTAGCTCAGTTTCTGGTCTATAAAGGTTGGTGTAAGGCTAAAAAAAAGCATTCAAACGTGGAATTATTGTGAATATGATAGAAAACGGCTGAGTAGACTATGTGCAAACAGACTTAAGAAATAAACACCTGCAATCGAGAGCATCTTCAGTACCCGGAACCTTGTGTATCTTCCTCGGTTCATAGACAACGGCACGAAAGACAAAGGCGCGCCCAGACAATTGAGCGTAGCGCGGAGGTGCGCGCCGCTCAAAATTACTGTTTTTAGGGGCTCCGACAGGGGGTTTTGTTGGGGAACCCCCCCCATTTTACTTAATAGACATTGCGCCGGCGTTATGGGGGGTTTGGGGGGTTGTAACCCTCCACATTTTACTGTAAACTTAACTTTTTCCCTAAAAACAGGGAAAAAGTGAAGTTTTCAGTAAAATGTGGGGGGTTACAACCCCCCACACCCCCCACAACGCCCCCACAACGCGGCGCGATGTCTATTAAGTAAAGTGGGGGGGGTAATTAATTAAAAACATTAATTTTGAGTGGTGTGCGCCTCCGCGCTGCGCTCAATTGTCTGGGCGCGCCTTTGTCCCGGCGCGCTTTTGACCTGACACCATCTTCCTCTGCTCCTTCTGTGGTTCCTGCTTTCTTTCCCTCTCTGCTTTTTATTGACTGCAGTGGAGAAAATATTGAAAATTGGGAGTGAAGGAGATGAGAAGACACAGCTTGGAGACTCGGCAAAACACCATTCATCAACGCTGAGGCATTGATACCCTCGCCCCAGTTACTTGACCGCAGCTCTGGAGTCCCTGAGCCTCTTCTTACCTGTACCATGACAACAGCAGAGATCGAGGCATTTCTGAGCAAGTCCGTGCTGGTTCCAGACTGGCCATCGCACATCCAGACCGCGCAAGCGTGTGTAAAAGTGACACTTGAGGGTGCAAGGAACATTATATTGGGAGTGAGATGGGAGCTTATGAGCCGAAAGATATGGCCTCTTTGCTGGATTTTGTTAAATAGCATTAACACCCCTTTTACAAAACTGGGTTGGGCTTTTTTAATCACCGGTTTAGCTCCGATGCTCATAGATTTTTCCTTTAAGCATCAGAGCTAATACTGCCACGGCTGGTGATAAAAAAGCCTAATGCTTCTTTCAAAAAAAGGGGATAAATTAACTCCAAAAATGACACTTGAAAGACAATTATGTGGCTACAGCTGCAGTTCAGACTATTTGTTCAAATAAAAATATTACTTCATTTTTACATATTTCAACTGTGATTTGTTGCAGGTAAGACTCCCTTTAAGCAGTTTCTGAAGAGAGATTTAGATGCATGAAAAAAATAAAAAATCTACCCCTAAAGTTCACACCCCCTACTGCTGCCACAGTGCCTGGGACGGTGTGGCTCACTGGCAGAGCTGCTGCCTCCACACTCAGAGGTTGCGAGCTCAAATCTCGCTGCTGTTCCTTGTGACCCTGGGCAAGTCACTCAATCCTCCAGTGCACCCCCCCCCCCTTTGAAATGCCAAAGCCACAAAATGGAAGTATACAAGTCCCCAATCCCCCTCTTTTACAAAGGCAGGCTTGAAAACCTGAAAATCATTAGGATTACAGTCCATGTCACATGAAGGTGCAGCAGGAATCCAAAGATGAGAAGTAATGTGGAGTAGATGCTCATGATGCCAGATTTATTGAATCACACAATAATTTGTTTTGCTTTTGTCTTACACTGTATCCACATAGTTTGAAAGGGTACAGACTAGAGAATGACACAGGGACAAATTTTTCCCCGTCCCCTGTGGGAACTCATCCCATCCCTGTGAGTTCTTTACCTGCCCCATTCCTGCAAGCTACGTCCTCATTTGCACAAGCCTCAAACGCTTTGTAACCATAAGTAGCAACATTCTAGAGCTCAGATTGTGATGTCATAACGCCTCATTCCACCAATGCCTAAGCTCCGTCCTCATCCGCACAAGCCTCAAACGCTTTAAAATCATAAGTGTTCAAGGCTTGGGAGGTTAAGGCAGAACTTACAGGAATGGGACAGGAACAAGGCCAGCAACAAAACTCACGGGATGGGGAGTTCCTGCGGGGACGGAGAAAAATTTGGCTCCGTGTCATTCTCTAGAATGGACCCAACACAGGCCATGTTTCAACTCTAACGTCTTCCTCAGGGGTCCAAAGCTCAATTGTGGATTAATAGAAAATAAGTCCCTTTTTTTTACTAATTTGCAGTAGAGGTTTCTACCGTGGCATGGATCGTTAAATGGTCCAATGAGTGTTGGAGCATGTAGCGCTCAGGGTTGTGGAAGAAACCTCTACCATGACTTAGTAAAGGGGGGGAGGGGAATGGGCCTTAACATGCCAGGTCCAATTTAGATACTTTTTAATATTTTTTTAACTCGATTGTACATGGCAATACTTCACATAGCTGTAGCCAGCTTGGATTTTTATGATTCTCAGATCCTGCCTAATGTTCATTTCATAATAATAATAATTATTATCATTTTATTTTTATATACCGCCCAAGCCATAGTAGTTCGAGGCGGTTTACATCAAGAAGAGCTGGACAGTCAGTGAAAAAGAATAACAATGAAGTCTTTGGTTACATAAAGTCACAATGTAGGGATATCGAGTACATGTAATAAGAGTACAGGGGAACGCCGATCAACGCTAATACTTATTTTGTTGGAGAGATACTTCCATATGACGACTATGGCTTGCCTGTTGTGTCTCACATCCACCCTCAGTCTCTACATATGGTGCCCAAATTTCAGTTTGCTTTTGAAATGCACCCACAACATAATTGGCTAATGAGCTGTTAATTGTCAATAACTAGATGCGTGCAATGAATTATTGATGTTAATGGGCGGCAGCGCACCACTTCTCTGCCGAATCCAGTTAACTGCTGCTGTTAAGCCCTGACGCAGCGGGAGCGAAGACAGCCCCGCGAAACGCAGGCCGCGTCGCACCCACAATGATCTAAAGTGGACTCAAAATTTTCAGCAACGGCCCCAGTTTAAACCAACGATACAAGATAAGTATCGCTTTGAACTTAAACTAAAAAAATATATAATGCACTGGTCTGCCGATTCCCTACTGATATAATTTGTGTGGCATATTGGCTTTTTTTGCCTTTTTAAAGATATCCTTTTGGAGTATATTTAAATAAAGAAAATAAATAAAACAGAAAATAAAAAGTTTCCAAGTAAAATAGGGAAGTGGTTGGTCGCCCGTGACGTTAACAGGAGCGTGCATTTTTACACGATAAAACCCCGGATGGGGTTTGCAACTCCACATTCTGAGGCGAAAACAACGACATAAAAACTCAAAATCAAAATATATAGAAGAAAAAAATCTTTATGAATTTTGCCATACAAACTTTTCTGTAGGTTGTGGTTACTGTGATATATAATTTACTATGTTTCTATAACCATAAAGGTTTATGACATCATAATGCAGGTGTTAAGAGCCTTAGCCAATAGGGAGAGGAGGACATAGTGGATGCTATGGATAGGCCATTTGGCCTTTATCTGCCATCAAGTTACTCTGTTTCTATAACCATAAAGTGCTATGACATCACAATGCAGGGGTTAAGAGCCTTAGCCAATAGGGAGAGGAGGACATAATGGATGCTATGGATAGGCCATTTGGCCTTTATCTGCCATCATGTTTCTATGTTTCTATATATCAAAATATAAAACAGACGTATTGAAGATAATATTTTAGCAGTAGGGAATCATTCATACCACATTAACAACAACTCTTGACATCACACCATCAATATCAAAAAGTATAAAACAACGGAGAACCATTTTGAGAGGAGCCAGCTTTACAATTGTGGCGTTGGAAGAAGCGTGAGATATTTGGACATTGAACTTTCCCCTGAAGTAGCCTTCTTGGCGAAACAGAAAGACTTTTCTGTCGGGATAAGGAACTGAGAAACTTTTTAGTCACGTCGCATCTTCAGATGAGTGGATGTTTTTCTCTTATTTTTGTTCCAAACTCCTTGCCTCAACAACTGCTTTTCCCTGTAAAGTTAAGCTGTAGCCCTCGTTTAGTTTTTAGTTAGTTTGGGATCCTGTTTATGCTACAAATAAGTTCTAAATTATTGGACTCTGCTTATATTGCTCACACTACTAAAAAAATCTTTTGGAAAAGAAGAAAATCATTGAAAAATAGTAATTGTGCATGAATGAAATCATTTATTTAAATGTACATGGAGTTTTTTATAAATCAGTGATGATGTGAGTTGGCTCGGGTACTTGTGTAGTCCCGGCCTCTCGCAATTGAGGTTTATTTTTCTCCGTTGTTTTATACTTTTTGATATTGATGGTGTGATGTCAAGAGTTGTTGTTAATGTGGTATGAATGATTCCCTACTGCTAAAATATTATCTTCAATACGTCTGTTTTATATTTTGATATACACGATTGAATTCCCTTAGACATTTAGTTCTATGTTTCTGTAACCATAAAGTTCTATGACATCACAATGCAGGTGTAAAGAGCTTTGGCCAATGGGAAGAAGAGATGCAAATGTTAAGAGTCTTAGCCAATAGGGAGAGGAGGATCGATAGTGGATGCTGTGGATGGGCCATTTGGCTTTTATCTGCCATCATGTTACTCTGTTTCTATATCAACACACTTACTAAAAATGGGAGTATTAAATCAATATAAGCAAGATTCTCTTATTCAAAATATAATATTCTAAAGAGAGAATCAAAAAAGTTTTTATACAGTGAAAAATATTTAATCCATTGTACTCAATAAATATAATCAACCACATCCAATCGAACTTAAAGCACTCCTCCTCCTTTATCAATGAACAATACAAATAACAATTCAAATGAAGCGTCTTTGTCTGCGGGTGTGCCTTATGGAGCCCTGTACTGGGATTACTCGTTCCAATAGGAGACTGTTCGTTGTTACAGAGATAGCGCTGTAAATGTCTTCCTCTTGACAAAGCTGAAGAGAAACCCGTATTGAGTCCGGAGACCATATACTGTGTCGAGGACGTTTCTGAATTTTAACATTATAACTTGGATTTGGAGTGATGAACTTTGAATTTTGAATTATTTCTGCACTAACGAACTATGAAAGGATGAACTATGCAAACTTTGTTGTTAGTGTGTGTGTGTTATATGTGAAGAGCACGAAGCACTTTGGATCTACAGCTGAGTCCAGGACTTTATAATACACTTTTCAATGAAGATAAGTACTCCTTTACTCCCATTATTGAATGTTGTCATCATTTGAATTGTTATTTGTATTGTTCATTGATAAAGGAGGAGGAGTGCTCTAAATTCGATTGGATGTGGTTGATATTTATTGAGTACAATGGATTAAATATTTTTCACTGTATAAAAACTTTTTTGATTCTCTCTTTAGAAGAATATTATACTCTGTTTCTATAACCATAAAGTGCTATGACATCACAATGCACGTGTAAATAGCCTTAGCCAATAGGAAGAGGAGATGCAAATGTTAAGAGCATTAGCCAATAGGAAGAGGAGGAGATACTGGATGCTCTGGATTATCTGCCATCGTGTTTCTATAACCATAAAGCTCTATGACATCACAATGCAGGTGTAAAGAGTGTTAGCCCATAGGAAAAGGAGATGCAAATGTTAAAGAGCCTTAGCCAATAGGGAGAGGAGGAAAGAGTAGATGCTCTGGATGGACCATTTAGACTTTATCTGCCATCAGGTTTCTATGTTTCACTGGTAACAAGTTCCTCTATTTGAAGCTGAAAGGAAGTGGCAGTGAAGCATTCATGCTTGTCTATACAGTAGATACAAATTTACTGCCTAATTCAAGCAGTACAATTTTGAGACACTTGTTTGGTAGCTTTTGGGAAAACATACTGAGATATTCCCCAGGAAGTCTCTACACTCAAATGAATAGGACATATTCGGAAACACCATTCATTCCTTTTTAATTCCCCTTCAGTTACATTTCTTCACGGTTCGACTACAGGGTGAATATAAATAAAATCTCTATTTTTTTCCTTCTATTAATCATGATTTCTCTTGTTTCTATCCTTTTTGCTATGCAGATAACCATCGTATGCAACTTTCTAACAGCACCTAATTTCCACTACAAACCTCATGGCACTTGGTTCTGGTGCTGTAACTCCACCATTGCCATGTGCATATGTCTCAATTGGTACTTTTGCAATTTATAGGTTCACTCAAAATTAATAAGTTTGTGTGTGTATCTGTAGCTGTTGTTTGATCTAGCGGCTGATTTGAACATTTTTAATTGCAGTTAGTCGCATTTTTAATTTGTCCCTGACGGTACAGTAACACACTCAAAGCCCCCCCAAAGGCATCCACTCCCCTCCAGAAACCCCCAAGAGCACCTCTCCCAAAAAGCCTCCCCTAGAAGAACCCCTCAACGACCATCCACCTCCCCAATAGCATCTACTCTCTGGTTTCCCCAAGAGCATCTCCTTCCCAGAGTCCTCTTGAAGAACTTCCCTCCTAATGACCCCCAAGAAATCTACCCTCCTCCGAATGTCTCCCTCCCTAGGGTATATATCTTTTTTCTGAAGGCCCCCAGACCATCTACCCCATCCTGAAGACTTCCCAAGAACATCCGTGCCCTGAAGCCCCCCACCCCAAGAGCATCCCCCTCATCAGTCCCCCTGGAAGAACCCTCCTCATAAAGACTCCCCAGGAGAGTCTACTCTCCTCCCTAAAGCATTGACCTGCTCCTGAAGACCCCCCCCCCAGAGCATCATTTCTCCTGAAAACTCCCTAAGAACAAGTTAAAAGGTGCTAGGCCCAGGAGTAATAAAAAACATATATGCTTTTTTACAGAAAGGATGGTAGACACTTGGAATAGGCTCCTGGTAGAGGTGTTAGAGATAAAGACTGTGTCTGAAATCATGAAAGCATGGGACAGACACGTGGAATCTTATAGGGCCTCTATCTGCCATCGTGTTTCTAAAGCTCTGTGACCTCACAATGCAAGTGTTAAGCGCCTTAGCCTATAGGGAGAGGAGGAGATAGTGGATGCTGCAGATGGGCCATTTGGCCTTTATCTACCATCATGTTTCTATAACCAGAAAGCTCTATGACCTCACAATGCAGGTGTAAAGAGCCTTAGCCAATAGGAAGAGGAGATGCAAATGTTAAGAGCCTTAGCCAATAGGGAGAGGAGGAGATAGTGGATGCTGTGGATGGGCCATTTGGCCTTTATCTACCATCATGTTTCTATGTTTCTATAACCAGAAAGCTCTATGACCTCACAATGCAGGTGTAAAGAGCCTTAGCCAATAGGAAGAGGAGATGCAAATGTTAAGAGCCTTAGCCAATAGGGAGAGGAGGAGATAGTGGATGCTGTGGATGGGCCATTTGGCCTTTGTCTGCTGTCTTGTTTCTCTCTTTCTATAATCATAAAGCTCTGTGACTGTGGAGGGGCATTTTTGGACGTTTTGGGAAAGACGTCTAGAAATCCAGCAGAGAAAATGTTCATTTTCAAAACTGTAAGACGTCTATCTTTTTTTTTTTTTTTTTTTTTAACAACTTATCTAGACGTTTTGGCCATTCTCTAATATAAAGATGGAGGGAGGGAGGAAGAGTGGCACATTGAGACGCAGGAGGGAGGAGAGACACAAGGAAAGGAGGAAGAACAAACTGGGGATGGCCGCCACATTTGACCGCCGATGTTTGATGATAACGTTTGACCACCAAAGCGGCCAACGGTGGCTGCGACCCAACATAGTTGCGGCCTAATGTTAGCGTCCAAACGTTAGCGACCATATCTAGTGATTCATTTTTATAACGTTTTTTTTTTTAGGTTTTAATTGGGATCATTTAATTTTTTCATGATAAAAAGTACATTTTTATCAAATTGTTGCTAAAAATTATGATTGTACTTAATTGTTTGTACCTTAGATAGGCCCCCTTTTATCAAGCTGCGTTAGGGTTTTTTTAGCGCTGGCTGCTGCGGCAAAAGCATTCCTATGAGTGTCGGAGCTTTTACTGCAGCGGCCAGTGATAAAAACTCTACCTTGGTTTGATAAAAGGGGGCCATAGGGTTGTTTGTTTTTTGTTTTATGGTAGAATTTGTGACTCCTGATGCAGGTGGGTGTCCGCCACAACATGGCTCCGTGTCGAGTCTTGATCTAATTACACTTTGCGATGAGAAAAGACTTAGTTTAATTAAACTGTACATTGGTTGGAAGACATCGTGTCAGGCCCCTACTCCTTTGCTTCTTCGTTGGGTTTGCTTGGGGGCAATCTGTATTGCCCCGCTGGGGTTTTTGGCTCTGTCGTTAAATTTTCATCCATCTTTCGCCACTTCTAGGACATAGACTGCTAATTTTGACACAATCAGTCACTCTATTTGCATGGCCTAAATTCTTTCCGTAATACCTGTCGACAGGTCGACGTAGATTCAATTTGTTCTCCTCTCTGTTCTCATAACCACTCTCTCCGCACTGCTGTTTAATCTCTACTTGGTCTTTGCTAAGTGAAACATTTTAGGATCTTGGTGTGCATTACTGACTATTGTATATCCTATTCCTGACGCCATCCAGTTCTTTCCTTTTCATTCCTCATAGGATGCCACGTCCCCTAAATTACATAACTGTCTTCAGATGTGTCCGCTCGGATGGATGTTAATTGCCTGTCTCTGAATCTGGGTAAATCAGAAATGATTATGCTCAGCTGCTCGCCGTCCTCAGATATGCCTTCTGTTCCAATGTACAGTGACAATGGGACTGACACTTCTCAGCAGGCTCGCTGCGTACATGTTATTCTTCGTCCCGCTCTTTCTGCGAAAGCCTAAAACAA
This sequence comes from Geotrypetes seraphini, assembly GCF_902459505.1. Taxonomy (NCBI): domain Eukaryota; kingdom Metazoa; phylum Chordata; class Amphibia; order Gymnophiona; family Dermophiidae; genus Geotrypetes; species Geotrypetes seraphini. The sequence goes on from NC_047089.1 coordinate 252,906,263, forward strand.
AGCAATCATTCAATCATCCTTTTTTTTCCGTCCCGGTTTATTACCTAGATATAAACAGGATCCTACAGATTTTAGGACAGTTCTCAAAAGTTTGGTACCGACGAAGCTTGATCATTGTGACACCAGGGGATGTCCGTGCTAGAGGTAGATTTTTTATTTTTTTTCAAACTATGCTGCTTTGCCTGCTGAATCTAAAGCGGTCTTCAGAAACTGCTTAAAGGGAGGCCATGTCCGGGCCCATCCGGACGTCTGGTACTGTAATAATAATCAATTTATATACTGCAGGACCGTAAAGTTCTATGCGGTGTTCAAAAAAATTAAAAAGAATACAATTAAGAGACAAATTAGATAACCAGATAATTAGAAATAATACTATGATGATCTAGGTAATTCGTTACCAATTAGTTGCCTAGATATTTCAGAAACAAATATGGCTTTAAATTCCACGTAGGAATCAGAACTGTTATAATTTTCTATGTTCGCCCCGCTCCTGGTTGTATGTTCATTTTGCAATTGCTAATAAAGACAATTCAAAAAAAAAAAAAAAAAGAAAGCATAATGAGACATTCCAGGTCCTTACCCCATAACGCTGCTTGATATGACAAAAGATATTGATGATGTTTTTTTTAAATTTGCAGCCCCTAACAGGCGGAAAAACAAAAGTCAAATGCGACTTTCTCCTATGTTTGTTGGTTGCAAAAGAGAAGAACTCAATTATATATTTGGGAGATAGACCAAACAGAGCCTTGAAGCAGAAGTCCTTCACCCGATAGGCGGGCGTTATGTGATCATATTTCTTCAACCCGATAAGCAGCCTGAACCCGCCGCATTTTGAACCACGCACAGTCGCTGCATATTCCTCCGAGATATTGCCAAATAGGCAATATTACAGTAATCACGCTAAGTCCAAGGGACTGTCCCAGAATTCTAAATGTACAAACGCCTGCAGTCAGAGCGCTGAGGCCCTTCCTTCTTCTGCAAATCTAATATTCATTGTGACCAATGTTCCCTCTAAGGATTGATGACATGTGTGCAAAAAAAAATATGCATGAGCGACAAGTTATATACTCCACAAATTTATGAGCAGGCGCGCATGCACACTCCTATCTGCGTGTTCTGTGAGGTGTAGGTCCGTGGCTGCAGGAGTGCGCATGCGCGAGTCCCCAGCCTTACTGGTATGTTCATGCTGTTCTTCGGTCTGCCCTGCTCCTTGCCTTGCCTTAGTGTATTTTTAAGCTGAAAGACGTGGCAGCGGCTCCTCTCACGATCCCCACCTGCGTCGGAAGTCCGATGCAGTCGGGGATCTTGAGAGGAGCCGCCGCTGCATCTTTCAACTTAAAATACACTAAGGCGAGCAGGGCAGACCGAAGCTTCAAAAAACATTTCAGGCGGCGGTGCGGAGCGGTGGATGGAAAAAACAAGGCTCCGAGGAGGACGCGCAGGAACGGCGTCGCCCGAGGAGAACGACAAGCGCCGGACCCGCACCGCTTCCGTCCCCTTTCGCGGTGCTGCGCCGGCGCTTGGCCTAAACCGCCGCCGCCGCTTCCTCTCACCTCCACCCGCGCTCGATTCCAGTCGAGCCCACTGCGTATTTTAGTGAGCGACACGAGAAAAATTATGAGTGGTGCCAATGAAAATAGTGAGCGATCAGCTTAGAGGGAACATTGCTTGTGACCCTGAGCAAGTCACTCAGTCCTCCATAGCCCCAGGACTCACCGGGACAGAGAGGGGAAAATACTCGAGTACCTGATTGTAAAACCACTTAGATAACCTTGATAGGCGGTATATAAAAACCTAATAAACTTGAATTTGAAACTTGAATTCACTCCTGCGCATTCTTTTCCAGTTCTTACCAAAGCAAGAACTGACAGCTGGGTATATCCTTGTTCACCTTAGGAAAATAGTCTCTTGTTTTGCTATATGTTCACATACTTGTTTATTGCACTGTTAATATTTTAAAATCCCAACGAGTGGTGGACACCTGGAATGCGCTTCCAGAGGGCGTAATAGGGCAGAGTACAGTACAGGGGTTTAAGAAAGGATTGGACAATTTCCTGCTGGAAAAGGGATTAGAGGGGTAGAGATAGAGGATTACTGCACAGGTCCTGGACCTGTTGGGCCGCCGCGTGAGCGGACTGCTGGGCGCGATGGACCTCAGGTCTGACCCAGCGGAGGCATTGCTTATGTTCTTATGGGAGAGAAGGAGATAGTGGATGCTCTGGATGGGCCATTTGGCCTTTATCTGCCATCATGTTTCTATGTTACTAAAGTTATGTGACATCACAATGCAGGTTGAAAGAGCCTTAGCCAATAGGAAGAGGAGATGCAAATGTTAAGAGCTTTAGCCAATAGGGAGAGGAGGAGATAGTGGATGCTCTGGATGGGCCATTTGGCCTTTATCTGCCATCACGTTTCTATGTTACTAAAGTTCTGTGACATCACAATGCAGGTGCAAAGAGCCTTAGCCAATAGGAAGAGGAGATGCAAATGTTAAGAGCCTTAGCCAATGCGCTTCCAGAGAGCATAATAGGGCAGAGTACGGTACTGGGGTTTAAGAAAGGATTGGACAATTTCCTGCTGGAAAAGGGGATAGAGGGGTAGAGATAGAGGATTACTGCACAGGTCCTGGACCTGTTGGGCCGCCGCGTGAGCGGATTGCTGGGCACGATGGACCTCAGGTCTGACCCAGCGGAGGCATTGCTTATGTTCTTATGATCTTAATAAAGTTTAAAAAAAAAATAAAGTAAAATAGACCTGTTTGTTTTTAAAAGCACATCATCAAGATTTCTTCTCTCCCCTTATTCTCATTAGAAATCCACTCACAGAGGCGTTTCATCAATAAGGAGACGTTAGTCTTAAATGTGTCAACAGATGAATTGGCAGCTGCATAGAGTGCCAGTGTTAAGAATAAGCCAGGGGTGGGGTTGGGGGCCGTGGCGTAGCGAGGGTGAGCAGTGCCCCTCTCACACCCTCCCCTGCTGCGTGCACGCACCCCTTCTCTGTGCCTTTTTAACTCAGGCGTGAGAAGTTACCAATTTACTGCACACATCGGCTTCAGCACTCTCTCGGACGTCACGTTCTAGGTGCGGGTCCAGGATGTGAAGTCGGAGAGAGCGCCGAAGCCAACGTGGGCAGTAAGTTGGTGGCTGCTCGCACCCGAGTTAAAAAGGTATGGGGGAAGGGAAGGGGGCCAGGGGAAGGGAGGCATGGCAGGGGAAGGGGGGGCAGAGAGGAGGAGGGGTGCTGGCGCCCCAAGGAAGATGGCGCCCCTCCCCTTAATATGCCACTGGTTGGGGGAGGAGGGAAGGGATGAGGAGGAAGATACCAGGAGGGAGGGGGAAGAAAAGAGGAAGGGGAGAGGGTGAATGAGTAAGAACCAGAGAGAAGGAGAAAGGTTTGGACAAGGTCCTGGTTCTTGGAAAATCCATAGTCTGTTATTGAGAAAGACATGGGGAAAGCCACTGCTTGCCCTGGATTGGTAACGTGGAATATTGCTACTCTGGGGTTCTGGAATCATGCTGTTCTTTGAGATTCTATATGGAATGTTGCTACTCTTTGGAGTTCTAGAATCTTGTGACTCTCTGGGATTCCGGAACCTTGTTACTCTCTGGGATTCCGGTTAGAACTTCTTTGGGATTCTGTATGGAATGTTGCTACTCTTTGGGTTTCTGCCAGGTTGGAAACAGGATACTGGGCTTGATGGACCTTCAATCTGTCCCAGTTTGACAATCCTTGAGATGACATGGGGGAATCCACTGCTCATTCCTACGATAAGTAGCATAAAATCTGTTTTGCTCCTTGTGATCTAGCTAGGGACTTGTGACCAGTTGTGTAGAGAGGGTGAGAGGGGCTCCTCCCCCTGCCCTCGTCTCTGCCACTCCTCCTTCCCCGATCCCCCCGCTGCATATGCGACCCTTTCCCTTCCCCGTACCTCTAGTTGTTCACCGCTATGAGTAACAATGTCAATGTGCTCATCGTGACCCCGGAGGCTCTCCCTCTGACATCACTTCCTATGCGCGGCACCCGGAAGTGACGTCAGCGAGAGAGCTGGCACGGTCAAGAGCAGCATGTTGAAGTTGTTGCTCACAGTGGTGAACAAGTAGAGGTACGGGGGAAGGGAAAGGGGGGGGCGCATGTGGCGAGTAGAGGAGTGGGAAGAGGTGGAGAGGGCAGAGAGGAGGAGGGGAGCTGGCGCCCCCACCAACATGGCACCTGGGGCCGACCATCTCCCTCGCTCCCCCTTACTTTGCCACTGCTTCGGACCTGGGTTAACCACTGTTGGAAACAGGATCGGTCTGTCCCAGTGTGGCAATTCTTATGTTCTTGAGAAAGTATTAGCTTCTCTAGTTGTAAAGGATCAAGAAAAGTATAATCCTTCTCCTGAAAATTTACCTGACACAGTCTAGGAAACTTCAAAACAAGGCCATGCCTAGGGACAAAGCTCTAGGTCTTAGTTTATAGAAAATCCCAACGGATGGGATCACTACAAAGGTATAACAGAAGATAGTTTCTCGAGGGAGGGAGGGATCCTGATTGGGCAGACTTGCCGTCGTGTTCTATGTTTCTATGTTTTCTATCATCTGGGTCCTATGGAATACATCAAGAAAACCGAGAAAGGAGATATTTGAGAGAGAGGAAAAAGAAAGACACATAAGACAGAGAGATGAGTTGGAAGAGGGAAAAATGGAGAGAAGGAAGAGAGTAGTGTGGGGAGAACAAAGCAAGGAGGGAGAAGAGGAGGAAGAAACGCAGAAAAGAGGTGAAACATGAGGGTATCATGGGAGGTGAGGAGAGGAAGTCAATATGTGGAAAGATCTAAAACAAGGAGCGTGTGAGAGAGGAGGGAAGAGAGATTTTCCCAAGTCCATCTTAATAATGGTTTATGGACTTTTGTTTTAAGAAATTAGCCAAACCTTTTTTAAACCCTGCTAAGCTAACTGTGTTCACCACAATTTCCGGCAATGATTTCCAGAGTTTAATTGCACGTTGAGTGAAGAAATATTTTCCCCAGTTTGTTTTAAATCTACTCCCTAGTTATTAGCTTCATTGTATGCGCCCTAGTCCTAGTATTTTGGGAGTGAACAAGTGACTCAGTTTGGCAGGGGTTAGAAAAATCTAATGACAATCTGAGGGGAGGGGCGAACATTCTCCCTCTCTCCACCAATACTTTGAGCTCTGTACAGCTTACTCCTCTCCCCCTCCCACCCCCACACACAAAAGAAAATAATTAAAATTAAATTCCAGATCCATATTAGCAACTGCACCCATTGTGAACTCCTGCACCTCAGCCAGCTCAGGGCTAGTAAACATTTATATCCTGGAGGAATGGAAGTGATTATTTTAAACAGCCTTCTGTTTAAAGCAGAGCACACAGGTACGGCAGAGATCAATTATGGGATGTGTGTGGCTGCTGTTGATTCTGTTCTGTTATTAATGAATCTTAAATTATTGACTATCGTGCCTCAGTTCTCTCTGGGAAATCCTTCGAGTGCTCATTAGACTAATGGCTGAATGGAAAACATTGCACAAACCCACAACACCTGAGCCCACACTGGGATGTTTTCTTACTGACTTCCGACATGCCCTAGTCCATCAATTTATTGATGAATGCGTTATCAGGTTGCATCAAAGTGCCTTGCTATGTGGTGACAGGAGGGATATTTTGTGTCCCTTGGTACCAGCCAAAATTAAGAACAGGGTGAACCAGTATGTGTCATATAAGGATAACTCGTATCCTACACTGTAACATCGGGATCTGGATGGTCCCTGCTGCTGTCCCTTAACACCCCCCTTTTCTCCTTACCCACCCTTAAATAAAACCAACACACTTTATTATGGTATATAGCCGCAGCTCTTTATTTAATCACAATAACCAATAAATTAACTTGCATAAATTAACATCATTAACATATGGAACATCAATTGACAATCATCATCAGCAAGCTCCTCCCGAGCTACCCCGTGTAAACATTACCATTTGCCCCCGACCCCGCCACAAACAGCAAGTGTCTGAGGGGTGGCATGACCTCATGCCCCTTTAACCCGGGTCACCTGACCCCCAAGGCACGGCTCCCAGCCGGCCCACCGCTCATCGCCGGATGAGCCCCAGCACCCAGTAGCTCGGGAGACCCGCCTTCCCAAGTCACTAGGGCCACCAACCAAGGGTGGGAGGGTGGGACAAAAACCGCCCTGGAGGACTCCCCGAACCGCCCCTCTTCCCTAACCTAACCAATCCAAAACTCTCCTTTTGGCACGGGCCCCTCCCCTATTCTTTTTCTAACTCTATCTTCCTAACGGTTCTCCCCCCCCCCCCTCAGCTTGCCTTACGGGCAACACGAGGGCCTCCCAGCCCCGTGTTACTATACGCCCGTTAAGATAAGCTCTCGGGCTCCTCTTAACTTTTGGTTTTTTTTAACTCAGAGAATAGTTAAGCTCTGAAACTCATTGCCAGAGGTTGTGGTAAGAGCGGATAGCGTAACTGATTTTAAGAAAGGTTTGGAGGAGTTCCTGGAGGAAAAGTCCATAGTCTGTTATTGAGAAAGACATGGGGGAAGCCACTGCTTGCCCTGGATCGGTAGCATTGAATGTTGTTACTCTTTGGAGATTTCCACTTCTTTCCCCTTCTTCCTTCTTCTAACACATCCTGGCCTATAGATTTGCAAAATATCACTGCCAATAAATGATTGCTAATAGATTGTTAGCTAATTATTCATTTGCATGAACATCTGCCCAGCATGCTCAGATTTGGGATACGGGGTGCACTGTGGTGGTCTTCTATCCTAGAGGCAGAGAACAGTGGCGTACTGAGGGTAAGTGGCGCAAGGGCTGGTGGCACCCCTCCCTCACCCCCACTCCTTCCTGACCCCCCTGTGCTATGTGTGCGCCACCTTCCCCTCCCCCATACCTGTTAAATTTTCCAGCCGAGAGCAACAGCACGAACGCGTTGTGTTAGCTGTCCCTCTGACATCACTTCCTAGGTGCGGGGCAGGAAGTGATATCAGAGAGAGGCAGCAAGTTCGTAAAGCTGCTCGTGCAGGAAAAATTAAAGAGGTACAAGGAAAAGGAGGATATGCCTGTGTAAATACGTACATCTGGTAACCCTAGGTATGTGCCTAGAGGGTGGAATTAATCCGATTATTTTGTGCACAAATATGTAAGCTTGAATATTATATATAATGAACAGGTAGGGCCCTGAATATAAGTAAAATAAAACCTGACAAGAAAGGAAATGATACTTGACTTTTAGAGGGTTGATGGCAAAGGGCAAACCGGGGATAACAATGAATACAACCTGTGCTTTATTACTTTTTAAATTACATTTCAAATGATTCACACTTTCTTCTGGACAAAACACCAGCGTCTGCGGGATTCTCAGCTTTTCTGCATGATGATACCGTAATAGATTTGTATTGGGATGGCAGAAGGCCAGGGCCTCAGCTGTTCGCTAACCATTCAGAAGTCTCAAGGCTGCATTTGTTACCGCGTTACTTGTTCAGGAAAAGAATAAAGACATATCTCTTGCCCCAGTAGATTCAACTCTGGATGGGAATGTCTGGAAGGAGTAGAAATGCAGTGGGCAAAACTGAAAGGAGTAATTGTGAGAGCGACAAACCTTTTTGTGAAGCAAAGTAAGTAAAAGTAAGAGGAAAAGAAGGCCGCTTTGGTTCTCAAAAGTAGTAGCTGAGAAGGTAAGATATAAGAGCTTAGCTTTCATAAATTACAAAAGATCACGGAAAGAGGAAGACAGGCAAAAGTATCTGGAAAAGTTAAGAGAGGCTGGTCAAGTAGTCAGGAAAGCAAAAATGCAAACGAAGAAAAAATAACTGACATGGTAAAACGGGGAGACAAGACATTTTTTAGATATATTAGTGATAGGAAGAAGTGCAAAAGTGGCATTGTGAGACTCAAAGGTGAAAATGAGGAATATGTAGAAGCTGATAAAGAAAAGGCTGAATTGCTTAACAAATATTTCTGTTCTGTGTTCACGGCTGAAGCACTAGGGGCGGAACTGCAGAAGACAAACATGAATAGGGATGGAGGAGTAATAGACCCTGATCGATTTTCAGAGAGTTGTGTTCGTGAGGAGTTAGATAAAATAAAGGTAGACAAAGCGATGGGGCCGGATGGTGTATATCCGAGGGTGCTGAAGGAACTTAGGGAAGTTCTGGTAGCTCCGCTGACTGACCTTTTCAACGAGTCTCTAGAGTCTGGAATAGTACCGGAGGACTGGAGAAGGGCAGATGTGGTTCTTCTCCACAAAAGTGGAAGTAAGGAAGAAGTAGGGAATTACTGGCCAGTAAGTCTGACTTCTGTGGTAAGCAAATTAATGGAACGCTTTTAAAATAGAGAATGGTGTCGTTTCTGGTATTCTGTGGATTACAGGACTGGAAGCAACATGGATTCACTAGAAGTGGGTCTTATCAGACAAATCTGATCAATTTCTTTGGCTGGGTGACCAGAGAATTGGATAGAGGGTGTGCGCTAGATGTGATATATTTAGATTTTAGTAAAGCCTTTGACAGTGTTCCACACAGACGTCAAATAAATAAATTGAGTGCCCTCAAGATGGGTCCCAAAGTGACGGGCTGGGTCAGGAACTGGTTGAGTGGAAGGCGACAGAGGGTAGTGATCAATGGAGATCACTCTGAGGAAAGGGATGTTACCAGTGGTGTGCCTCAAGGTTCTGTTCTTGGTCCTTTTCTTTTTAACATTGCTGAAGGGCTGTCAGGTAAGATTTGCCTCTTTGTGGATGATACCAAAATTTGTAATAGAGTAGACACCCAGGATGGTGTGAATAACATGAAGATAGACCTGGCGAAGCTTGAAGAATGGTCTGAAATTTGGCAGCTAAAATGTAATGCTAAGAAATGCAAGGTCATGCATATGGACTACAAAAGCTGAGGGAACGGTAAAGTTTAGGGGGTGAAGAATTTATATGCATGACAGAAGAGTGGGCCATGGGTGTGATTGTATGTGATGATCTTAAGATGGCCAAACAGGTTGAAAAGATGACGGTGAAAGCTAGAAGGATGCTAGGGTGCATAGGGAGAGGTATGGCCAGTAGGAAAAGGGAGGTATTGATGCCTCTGTATAAGACTTTGGTGAGACCTCATTTAGAATATTCTAGAGGCCGCACCTTCAAAAAGATATAAAAAGGATGGAGTCGGTCCAGAGGAAGGCTGCTAAAATGGTGAGTGGTCTTCGTCATAAGGCATACTGGGACAGACTTAAAGATCTCAATCTGTGGAGGAAAGGCGGGAGAGGGGAGATATGATAGAGACATTTAATTACCTACGTGGCGTAAATGTGCATGAGTTGAGTCTCTTTCATTTGAGAGAAAGTTCTGGAATGAGAGGGCATAGGATAGAGAGGTGATAGGCTCTGGAGTAATCTGAGGAAATATGTTCTTACAAAAGGGTGGTAGATGCATGGAACAGTTTCCTGGAAGAGGTGGTGGAGACAGAGACTGTGTCTGAATTCAAGAAAGCCTGGGATAGGCATGTGGGATCTTTTAGAGAGAGGAAGAGAAGGACAGACAGGATGGGCCATTTGGCCTTTATCTGTCATCATATTTCTATAAGCATAAAGCTCTATGACCTCACAGTGCAGGTGTAAAGAGCCTTAGCCAATAGGGAGAGGCGATGCAAATGTTAAGAGCCTTAGCCAATAGGTAGAGGAAGAGATAGTGGATACTGCGGATGGGCAGACTGGATGGGCCATTTGGCCTTTATCTGCCGTCATGTTTCTATTTCTATGTTACAATCTGTGGGTGGAGGGAGAGCTGTCCCCATTCAGCAGCAATAAATTAAGGATAGTTCTGGCACTGTCCATCTTAGTCCATTGTCCACCCTTATCTAATGCCTACTATGTTTCATGTTAAAAATTGTAAATTAGCTCCTACTTCATAGAAACATAGAAATAGACGGCAGATAAGGGCCACGGCCCATCTAGTCTGCCTACCCCAATGACCCTCCCCTACCTTTCTCTGTGAATAGATCCCACGTGTCTATCCCATTTGGCCTTAAAATCAGGAACGCTGCTGGCATCAATAACCTGAAGTGGAAGACTATTCCAGCGATCAACCACCCTTTCAGTGAAAAATAATTTCCTGGTGTCCCCGTGCAGTTTCCCGCCCCTGATTTTCCACGGATGCCCCCTTGTTGTCGTGGGACTCTTGAAAAAGAAGATATCTTCTTCCACCTCGATGCGGCCCGTGAGATACTTGAATTAGAGAGTTGCGTGGGGACAGAAATCCCCCCCGTCCCCACCCGTCCCCGCCAAAGTCCCACCCGTCCCCACCCGTCCCCGTGAGGAATCCCACCTGTCCTCACCCATCCCCGTGACGAATCCCTCCGTCCCCACCCGTCCCCGCGAGGAATCCCCTCCGTCCCCGCCCGTCCCTATAAACTTCAGAAATAGTTATTTCATTTAATTATGCTACTGAATTAAAGGCTCTGGTAGAAACCCATTTACAAATAAGCAAAAAGACTTTATTAATTTGGAAATATTAATTGGGAAGAATACATACTTTGTAAACGGGTTTCTACCAGAACCTCTTTTGTTTATAAATTTTTATCAACACAACTAATATACTACTTTATCCTGAAGCAAAAAAAAAAAGAAATAGAATTCTTTTCCTACCTTTGTTGCCTGGTTTCTGCTTTCCTCATGTTCTCATTCAGTTCCTTCCATCCACTGTCTCTCTTCCTTCTGCGTCTTCCATTTGCTCTGTTACTGTGCCTCTCCCTTTCTCCCCCCTTCCAAATTGGTCTGGCACCCATCTTCTTCCCTCCGCTCCCCCCATAGTCTGGCATCTCTGTCTTCTTCCCTGCCAGCATCTTCTCCCCACTCTCTCTTCCCCATTTCCTTTCAGTGTCCTTCTCCCCCCCATCTTCCCCATGTCCTGTCAGCGTCCTTCTCCCCCCTCTGTCTTCCCCATGTCCTTTCAGTGTCCTTCTCCCCCCTCTGTCTTCCCCATGTACTTTCAGCATCCTTCTCCCTCTCTGTCATCCCCATGGCCTTTCAGTGTCCTTCTCCACCCCCCATCTTCCCCATGCCCTGTCAGCGTCCTTCTCCCCCTTCTGTCTTCCACAAGTGCTTTCAGTGTCCTTCCACCCCCTCCCCCCATCTTCCCCATGGCCTTTCAGCATCTTTCTCCACCCCTTTGTCTTCCCCAGTGCTTTCAGTGTCCTTCTCCCCCCTCCTTCTCTCCCGCCCCGGGTGCAGCACAGCCGGCCAGGTCCCCTTACTTTTGTGGCGCTTACCCGACCGACCGACAACAGCCCCGGTCTGACAAACCTCCCTGCCCTTAACCGCCCCCCTCCCTTGGTAACCACTCGAGCCGCGAGGCTACTCTCCTTCTCCTTACGTGCCCTACCTGCAGCACAGAGCTGAACAGAAGTCTTCCCGACGTCAGCGCTGACGTCGGAGGGGAGGGAGGGCTTAAACAAAGACTTCCGTTCGGCTCTGTGCTGCAAGCAGAGCAGGTAGGGAGAAAAGCCGCGCGACTTAGTACATCCAGCCCCGCAGGAACCCCGCGACCCTCGGAGGCGTCCCCATGGGATCCCCATGACCCGAAGGGGAAAACCGTGGGTCCCGCAGGATTCCCGTCGTCCCCGTTCCCGTGCAGCTCTCTAACTTGAATGTCTCAGTCATGTCAACCCTGTCTCTGCATTCCTCGAGTGAGTACAGCTGCAACTTATCCAGCCGTTCCTCGTACAGGAGATCCTTGAGTCCTGAGACCATCCGGGTGGCCATTCTATGGACCGACTCCAGTCTCAGCACATCTTTGTGGTAATGCGGCCTCCAGAATTGCACACAGTATTCCAGGTGGGGGCCTCACCATGGATCTATACAATGTTCTAGTCATCTAGGAGGGGGTTCCCAATTCAAGCCAGTGGGCCCTTTCATTGTCATATGCTACCACCATGTGAAGGGGCTTGTTTTTTTCCCTTTGTGTTACCACAACCCAGAATGCACAAAGTTCCTGCCTATGAATATGAATACAGTACATGTTCTGAATGAAGGTGGTACGTTCAAGTTTCTATAGGGGATCTGATCATTTTCCATATGGGTGATGAATGACATAAGTAATCAATGGCCCTTGGAGGGAGGGGGTGCAATTAACATCTGTTTCACGGGCCATAGAAGATGCTAGCGATTGGCCAGCGTGAGAACGGGCTACTGGAATTGATGGACCATTGGTCTGACCCAGTAAGGCTATTCTTAGGTTCTTAACTTTGCAAATCGCTTGGATCCTTTCTAAGTATAGAGTGATCAAGAAATCTTAGATTAGATTAGATTTTGACACTGATACCTGGAATTAATTCAGCTGCATTATAAAAACAAAACAAAACAAAAAGTTGACCTCCCTGGTTGAAAATTGATGTTATTGGTTTTCTGGTAATGATCCTAGGTCTCCTTAATTTTTGGCATCCGAGCAAAACCCTGTGGCACAGAGCTGAATGTTCTCCGAGCGGTGGTTGTAAGGAGAAGGGAAGGTGATGACCACAGCTAAAGCAGCTTAGAGAGGGAAGCCGTCAGACCGAGTGCGCCAAATGGTCCTTATCTGCTGACATGCGCTATATTCTGGTAAGGGATAAAGAGATAATTTACTTCCTCTTGACTCAGTCTAGCATATAAGGAATATTGATCCTGGCCACTGGCAGAAATCTGAGCTGGGAACGATGCGCAGAGGTCAGTGCGTTGCAAGGACGTTTTAAAGTCTAGGAATAGAGTTATGCTCGTTATGTCTACACAGGAGGGGTAGACGAAAAGCCTGAGAGCAAACTTTGTTCTGCAAATGCCAGGAAACCCCCAAGAAGCGTTTCTAAGTGAAATGGAAACTTGTACTGCAAAACAAAAAGAAATTCTACTAAAAAAAACAAAAAAATCTGCAGAACTAATGGTTGAGGGAGCTATTTTCAAAAGTTGTTTTTCCCAGGTCGGCGGCCTATTTGTTAACATGGACAAAGATGTTCAGTGATTGTGCGTTGGGGGTGTGTGATGCAGTGGTTAGAGGTACAGCCTTCGCACCCTGAATCTCTGGGTTCAAATCCCACACTGCTCCTTACGACCCTGGGCAAGTAACTTAGATAGCGTGTGAGCCCACCAGGAAAAATGGTTAAAGGGCCTGAATGTAAATCAGTTAGGCTAGTTACCAGACGTCTGGATTTGCCGGCCATGTCCTCTTTAGGGCATGTCTGGGCGTCCGGATGGCTTTTCAAAACCCAGCACTTTGTCCGGGTTTTGAAAAGCAGATCGTATCCTGACTGATGAGAACAGGCTGAGGGGCGGGGCTAGGGGTGAGGCTGGGGCGTGGCTTGGGAATAAAGGGGTGGGGATGGGTGGAACTGGGCATTTCTGGGGGCGGGCCTACGGGTCTGGTTTTACGTAAGTAAAATCTGGTAACCCTCTAAATCATTGGTTCCCAAACCTGTCCTGGAGGACCCCCAGGCCAGTCGGGTTTCCAGGATAAGCCTAATGAATAAGCATGAGAGCGATCTGCATATAATGGAGGTGCCAGGCATGCAAATCTGCTCCATGCATATTCATTAGGGCTATCCTGAAAACCCGACTGGCCTGGGGGTCCTCCAGGACAGGTTTGGGAACCACTGCTCTAAATACTTGAAATAAATAAATAACACATCAAAGCACTGGTCTGAACTTTTGGGTTGTTCTCAGGAAGGACCAGGTGAGACTTTGGCTTGGGATGCTTGCAATGAAGGGCACCAAACTCCCCCGCCTCTGATGTCATCTGGTCCAATGCATTAAAGCCCCCATTCACTAAAGTCAGGTTTAGCGACGATCGCTGCTAACTGACCCAATTCACAAAACGGCCCACTGCGTGTTTTTCCCCTCGATCTCCCATTTTCCAATCCGGCCATGCAAATGTGTAAAAACCCCATGCAAAATAGCCAAGCGATTTATTCTTTAATATTTGCTTGGCTATTTTGCATCGGGTTTTATGATCCTAAAACTGCCGTTTTTTTCTTTTCATTTTGTTTTAATGGCACAGATATTTACACATGCAAAATATCTCTTCCCCCCCATGGAAAAAATCCCTCCCCACCACCACCGCCTCCCCAATGACCTGCTGACAATTCTGCGCCCCCCCTACCCCGACAATCACAGCAACCCACCCGAACCCTAAAAAGATGGCAGGAGGGATACCCACTCCCTCCTGCCCCAAAGGAAAAAAAAAACCCAGCAGGAGGGATGTCCACTTCCTCTCGCCTTCACCCCTCCCCACCGTTGCCCTCTCCTTCCCACTCCTCCCCACTGGTCTACCAATTTCTCCCTCCCTCCTTTGATCCTGCATCTTTCCCTTTCTCTACCCCCCTCCCCCCAGGGCTCAGTCTATCTCCTTTTTGCATCCCACTCCCCAGGGTTCTAAAATTGTTCCCTCCCCCCTTTTCCTCTCCCTGTTCCATGATTCAAAAAACAGTGTACAAATTGCCAGCAGCAGCCTGAATAGAGGTTGCCTTTGGCCTGGCTATAGGTCTATATCGGGTGTTAAGTGGCAAATATCAGCATCGATTAAGCTTAAGTGACAAGGCATGCCAACGTGAGTGCCTAACCTTAGGCAGAATTTATACAATTTAGGGGTAAGGGCTCACATTCTAATCCTGCACTAATCAGTCACCATGCAGTAATGCCCACAGGCTAACCAATTAGCAGAGCTGTGCCTCCTTCTTTTCCCAAACACACCCCCAGTGCTAAAAAAAAATCTATTTTATTTTTTAATGCAAGGGTGGGACTGAGCGCACCCCATGGTAGATGTATCCATTAGGGCTTATCACAGCTTATTTAAAGGGTCCCTAAGAGACCTGTAGGTTAACTCCTTAGAAAATGACACGGGGACGGAATTTGTCTTTGTCCTGTCCCCACGGTTAACTGCGGGTAAACACCCCCATGTCATTCTTTAAGGAGAGAAGGAAGAATCAGAGTATGACATAGCCCAGCCACTGACCCTCAAGCTTTGCATTGAAGAAAAGAGACGGCTGAGGGGAGATATGGTTGAAGTCTACAGAATCATTAGTGGAGTAGAACGGGTTCAAGTGGATCGATTTTTCACTCCATCAAAAATTATAAAGACTGGGGGACACTCGATGAAGTTACAGGGAAATACTTTTAAAACCAAGAGTAGGACATTTTTTTTCACTCATAGAATAGTTAAGCTCTGGAACGCGTTGCCAGAGGATGTGGTAAGAACGGATTGCGTAGCTGGTTTTAAGAAAGGTTTGGACAAGTTCCTGGAGGAAAAGTCCATAGTCTGTTATTGAGAAAGACATGGAGGAAGCCACTGCTTGCCCTGTATCGGTAGCATGGAATGTTGCTACTCTGGGGATTCCGCATGGAATGTTGCTACTCTTTGGGGTTCTAGAATCTTGTTACTCTCGGGGATTCCGGAATCTTGCTATTCTTTGAGATTCTGTATGGAATGTTGCTACTCCTTGGGTTTTGGCCAGGTACTAGGGACGTAGCCCGTGAGAACGAGCTACTGGGCTTGATGGATCATTGGTCTGACCCAGTAAGGCTAATCTTAGGTTCTTATGTAATGCTAGTGTAGAAGGACTGAGGTTGAGAGAGACACTAAAGAATGGCACCGGATGGTTTCCTGCAGTTAACCATGGGGACAGGGACATATTCTGTCTCTGTGTCATTCTCTATGCAAAGTCCCCATCTGGCATTTGGATACGGTCTCTCTTCCCTATCCATGGCAGTTTCTTCTTTCCAGTTGGTTAGATGTTGAGTTCTGATTTTCCTAATGTTTTCATGGTATTACATCCCTATTTTGTGGATTAGTGTTGCTAGGTTAGAAAATAAGGATTTATTTTTTTCTTTTTTCCTTACAGACTGCAGGTTAACGGCTCCTGTTATCAGGCTGTGCTAGAAGTTTATAGAGTACATCAGAGCAGTAAACGCTCCGACACTCCCTGTGCGCATCAGATCACTAATCGTGCTATCCCGTGCTCAAAACCTCTGCCGCAGCCTGATAAAAGGGGGGTGGGGTGGTAAGGTTGTTATCTTAGCCTACTTTTAATTAACTTATTTCTGACTTGTCTGCATAGGTTTATTGCTTGAGATCTATTGAGTTTACTTACAAAAATTTAAAAAATCTACTTACAGTCATCTACTATAGTAATATAGTAGATGACGGCAGGACTTCAAATTAAGTCCTCTGGTTTTACCATTTTCCTTTCTCTGGAAAAGATTTTGTTCTACTTTAATACCCTTCAAGTATTTGAATGTCTGAATCATATCTCCCCTGTCTCTCCTTTCCTCTAGGGTATACATATTCAGGGCTTCCATTCTCTCCTCATACGCCTTCTGGCGCAAGCCTCCTATCATTTTCGTCGCCCTCCTCTGGACCGCCTCAAGTCTTCTTACGTCTTTCGCCAGATACGGTCTCCAAAACTGAACACAATACTCCAAGTGGGGCCTCACCAATGACCTGTACAGGGGCATCAACACCTTCTTCCATCTACTGGTTACACCTCTCTTTATATTTATTTATTTATTTAATCAATTTTCTATACCGTTCTCCCAGGGGAGCTGAGAATAGTTTACATGCATTTATTCAGGTACTCAAGCAGTTTTCCCAGCATCCTTCTGGCAGCAGCCACCGCCTTGTCCCACTGTTTCTTCACCTTTAGATCTTCGGACACTATCACCCCAAGGTCCCTCTCCCCATCTGTGCATATCAGCATATACGGTTCCTTGAAGACTTTAACGCACAAGAAGGTGGTTGATCTGAGAGGGGCACAGGTGGGTCAGAGATGCAATTACCACTTATGTAAGCGGGTTACAGAATATAACGTGTCTAACCAACTACATTTAGATGGAAGCATTTACTCCAGCCTTTGAGGTAGCCTAAGTGCTCATGCCTAAACTTAGGAGCCCAGCTGTGGACTTTGGCACTGGTCAGCAACGATTTGGAACCTCTCCTCACTTACAAAATAGGTGTTATTAAGTGCTTACACGCTAATGGGAAAATTAGCATAGTACGCATCATTCCGGCACCTAACTTTAGGTGAATTGTAAAGATTTTCCCATTGGAAAGCAGATTAGTTGATCTGGAGGCAGTGCCATCAGAGAACCTCTGCTAGGAGGGGGCGTATGTATTGTTTAGAAAAAAAGAGGAAACCCCACTTAGTATGGTCAATGGGGAGTACCCCTGGTACCCGGGTCTTGCAGTAAAGTACACCGCTATAGCTCATTCCTCAAGCTCTGATAGATTTCTCCTCAGGTACATTGGCTGTCCATAACTGCAAGGATCAAGTTTAAATTAAGCATCACTGCCTTTAAGATCCTGACGGGCAACACCTCCAGCTACCTAACAGAGTTGGCCATCCTACTCCAGGGCGCCTCCAATAGATATTCCACCAGAAATCTTTTCCACTTAAAATTCCCAGCGTGCGACAAAATAAAATCTAAACCAGAGATGATTGACCCTAAGGAATCCACAGAGAAAAGAGTCCAGGAGAAACCTGAGATGGACTATATTGAAAATTTCAAAGTTCCAAAGGTACAATTAAGCAATCCACATGAAAATAAAATATTCCACATAAAAACCTAAAGGACCTAGTCCGCTGAAAGCGTAGGACCCAACACGGTCCGCGTTTCGACAAGATAGTCTTTTTCAGGGGGGTCCCTGAAAGTCCTATGGTGGTAGATACATGGAATAACTGAAATGTGGAGAGGCGTAAGGAAACATAGAAACATAGAAAGATGACGGCAGAAAAGGGCTATAGCCCATCAAGTCTGCCCACTCTACTGACCCACCCGATAAGTCTAGATGCTAGTGATTCGTCCTACGTAGGGATCCCACGTACATGTCCCATTTACTTTTAAAATCAAGCACGCCGGTGGCCTCGACCACCTGAACCGGAAGCTTATTCCAGTGATCTACCACCCTTTCCGTGAAAAAATACTTCCTGGTGTCACTACTAAATTTCCCTCCTCTGAGCTTAAGCGGATGCCCTCTTGTGGTCGAGGGTCCTTTGGGGAAGAGGATGTCATCTTCCACCTCGACACGTCCTGTGATGTATTTAAATGTCTCAATCATGTCCCCTCTCTCCCTGCGTTCCTCTAGAGTGTAGAGGAAAGCGCTGCTTGAAACCAAAGCAATAAAGTCTACCAGGCAAATCAGCTTATCCATCCAATTTCAATGAGCAAAATGCTGGCACCAACTACCACTTACACTATGATCTTGTGACCACTATCTCAGGTTCAGAAAACTTTTTAAAGCATTTCTATAACTTCAGGGTTGATTACCTGCCATGGAACCAAAATGGTAACTGTAGAAGCCCATTTCTAAATTGTCTAATGCAAGTCCTAGCACATAACAATGAATCAACAATGACCTACTTGAACTTGTAACTGTATTTGTAACTGTGACCTAACTGTATTAATAGTTGGACTGATCTATTTGTACTAGCAACCCTATTGAATGGCCATGTCAATTTGTCCATTCCTGGGCAACTGACTCAACTTCCTGGGTAACTGACCCAACTTCCTGGTAATTGACCCAACTTCCTGGGTAACTGATCCAACTTCCTGGTAACTGACTCAACTTCCTGGGTAACTGATCCAACTTCCTGGGTAACTGATCCAACTTCCTGGTAACTGACCCAACTTCCTGGTAACTGACCCAACTTCCTGGGTAACTGATCCAACTTCCTGGTAACTGACTCAACTTCCTGGGTAACTGATCCAACTTCCTGGTAACTGACCCAACTTCCTGGGTAACTGACCCAACCTCTTGTAATATAATTTGACCTTGAACTGAATAGGTAAAGGCAGAATAGGAAACCTGATTATCATAACATGTTCCAGATGGTCCAACCTGTTGCAGATTTGGTATTGTCCACAAAGAGGCAAACGTCACCCGTCAGCCCTTGTATAATATGGCTTTAAAAAAGGTTGAAAAGAACCAGGTGGTCCTTGAGACACATAACTGGTAACGTTCCTTTCCTCAGAGTCAACTCCATTTAATGCTACCCTATGTTGTCTTCAACACAACCAGTTTCTGACTCACTCGGTCACTTTAGAGCCCATACCAAGGACACTCGGAATTAATTGACCAATTCCAATTTCCTGCAACATTGTCAATAATATAGAGTGATCCTTACTAGGAAACTGCTGATGCACCTAAAAGCACCATTAACGAAAGGCCATTAAATCCATTCAGAGAACATTTCAAGACATCAAACATTAACAGAAGTAAAGACTCTTTAGCAGGATGATTATGGAATCTTTGGCGATGGAGAACCAGTGTATTAATGCCAAGAAAATTCTGCGGCTGACTTAATACAAGAAAGGTAGATAGAAATTGGCATATAATTGCCTTGTTAACACAAGATTTTGAAACACTAATATTGAAACTCAATAGATTTGTAGCTGTATCAGTGGTGTAGCAAGGCTAGGAAGCTCCCGAGGGCAGTGGTGTCCTTTGCACCTTCCTCTCCGCCCCTCTTCCCGCTCCCCACTCCTTCCGTGTCAACCCCTCTCCCTGCACCCTCCTCTCCATCCCCTGCTCCTTCCATGCCACACTTGTGCCCTCCCTTTTCACCTCATAACCCGGACATAGTGCCAGGTTTCGAAAAGCCATCCGGACACCCAGACATGTCCTCAACAGGAGGACAATTCCGGGGAAATCCTACTAAAACTGGTAACCCTACTAAAACAGGCTGAAAGAAAATGTATGATTTTCCCCTCCTCTCTGACAACTGGTGCTGTGGAGTAGAGGTCTCATGGGAACGGGGATCGCGGGAATCCCCCTAACCCACGGGACTCCTACAGGGACCCCCCCTCTGGTCCACGGGACTCCCACGGGGACCCCCTCTAGCCAACGGGACTCCCACGTGGACCCCCCTCTGGCCCACGGGACTCCCAAGTGGACCCCCCTCTGGCCCTCGGGGACCCCCTCTAGCCAACGGGACTCCCACATGGACCCCCCTCTGGCCAATGGGACTCCCATGGGGATGGAAGGCTTTGGAAGCAGGGTTCATCCATATAATATAATGGACACGTCAGCCTTAGTAAAAGAGGGGGTTTATAAGTTAATTACCTGAACAGAAAACAAAAAAAGGGTTTCACCAAAGAGATTCCACAAGGAAAACAGCAGCGCAAACACAAAAGAAACTGTGGAATTGATGATCCTGTCAGAAGGAATTGCTGCTTTTTATGGGGGCGGGGATGGAGGTAATTCCTTGCGGGGATGGGTGGGGACGGATATCAAGTTTATTATAACATTTGATTAATCGCTTATTCCGAATTCTAAGCGATGTACAAAGTAATAAAATTACAAAAGTACAAAATAAGGGGAGACAAACTTAAAAGAAATGTATCATAGCTACTGATACATAATAATGATTAAAATTACAAATATAAACAAGTTTCGTAACTACTAATACATAATAAATTAAGATAGACATACATTGATAACAAAAGAAACAAGAGGAAAACTTGGGATGAAATACAATTTAGATATAAAAGTAAAACAATTAAGGTAAAAACAATAGGATGGGGAATAAAAAATGATAGAAGTAATAAAAGAAAAAAAGTTTCAGAGCCAAAAGCAGTTCAATTAAACATTGAATGCATCTTGAAAAAGAAGACTCTAATTTACTCTTAAATATTCCAAGATTCTTTTCATCTCTTAGGTGAATTGGAAGAGAATTCCAAAATTGAGGAGCCGTGACAGAAAAAATAGTCTGCTGCCTTGTGTCAATTACTTTAAGAGAGGGAATGACCAACAAATTTTGGTCACTTGACCTCAGAAGTATAGGCGATGTGTATGGAATTAAAACCCTAGGATAGGATCCTTGCGGGAACGGGTGGGGACAGAGAGGATCCTGGTGGGGACGGGCGGGGACGGAGGGCATCCTGGCGGGGACGGGTGGGGACGGAGAGGATCCTGACGGGGACGGGTGGGGTTGGAGAGGATCCTGGTGGGGACGGGCGGGGATGGGTGGGATTTCTGTCCCCGCGCAACTCTCTACTGTGGAGGCCAGGAAGGAGCTTTCTTTGGAGGGAAGATATCGGTGTCTGTTTGCTCGGGGTGAGTGGAGTTCTGGGGAAACTGTCAGTGAGGGCAGACCACAGATGAGAGATTTTAAGAGTCGAATTTACATAGGTTATGTGGTCATTTCCCGAGGGAGAGAGAGGGGAAACTTGCCCATTAATACCCCTTTATCTCAGGTGGTGCCGTCTATATAGGGGACAGACAGACCTGGCCCTAGAGGCCCCCGTCAGGTCTGTGCCCTCGACTTCAAAGACTCTCCTGAGGGGTTGTTACATGTGGTTTCCCCTCTGGCTTGTTGCCCAAGGCAGCAACTGTTTCAGGATAATATCTTCCTGCATTTTTATTTTCTTCCCTACAAGATGGTAACCTGGAGCTCAGGAGACAGGAAGCAGAAAAGGAGTGATAAGGAAGTAGGTGAACTTGCACCATGCGGGAGCCTTCCTGATTTCTCCTTGCAGAGCCACTAAAATCAAAGGGGTCCTTCTATGAAGGCGCGCTAACTGATTTAGCAAATGATAAGACATCCATTATATTCTGTTTGTCACTTGCTGGTTTTGTATGTTTGGATTGTTCCTCGCCTAGATTTGTAAATACCTGGCCAAAACCCAAGGAGTAGCAACATTCCAGCATTTCAAAGAATAGCAAGATTCCGGAACCCCGGTGAAAGTAACATTCCAAAGCTGAGATTGTGATGTCATAATGCCTCATTCCGTAGTGCCTCAGAGATAACCTCATAAGTGATGTCACAATGGCTTGATTGTTCACGTAAGAACATAAGAATAGCCTTACTGGGTCAGACCAATCAAGCCCAATAGCCTGTTCTCACAGTGGTCAATCCAGGTCACTAGTACCTGGCCAAAACCCAAGGAGTAGCAATATTCCATGCTACCAATCCAGGGCAAGCAGTGGCTTCTTCCATGTCTTTCTCAATAACAGACTATGGACTTTTCCTCCAGGAACTTGTCCAAACCTTTCTTAAAACCAGCTACACTATCCATTCTTACCACAACCTCTGGCAATGCGTTCCAGAGTTCAACTATTCTCTGAGTGAAAAAAATATTTCCTCCTGGTGGTTTTAAAAGTATTTCCCTGTAACTTCATTGAGTGTCCCCTAGTCTTTGTCATTTTTGACGGAGTGAAAAATCGATCCACTTGTGCCCGTTCTACTCCACTCCGGATTTTGTAGACTTCAATCATATCTCCTCTCAGCCATCTCTTTTCCAAGCTGAAGAGCCCTAACCGTTTTAGTCTTTCCTCATATGAGAGAAGTTCCATCTCCTTTATCATCTTGGTCGTTCTTCTTTGAACCTTTTCTAGCGCCGCTATATCTTCCTTGAGATAAGGAGACCAGAATTGAACGCAATACTCCAGATGAGGTCGCATGAACTAAATCGGTTAGCACACCTTAATAAACGAACCCCAAAATTTGGTCATCAGAGCTAATTCCAAACTGACTTCTGATTTTTTAATCACCTCTGGCTTTGATTCGGTTTTGGGAGGAAAAAAAATAACCGAGAACTGGAACCCTACGATAAAGAGAAAGTTTCCTATTTAAAGGGAAATTGTTTTCATATTTTCACCTCTGGTCCTTTATTTCATTGTATTTCAATGATAGACTTTATCTGACTGAGTTAAATTATATCCCCCTCCCTCCCTTGCTGTGAAGTCCAGGCAGCTCCTGGTGTAAATTTCTTTCACACATTCAGAATGTATTTTACATAAATTCCCATTATATGAAGAAAAAAAAAATAGAATAGTCATTTCCTGATGTCAAATAATGTTTGTATTTCAGAAAGCCGCACATTCTTTTTGCCATCAACAGAAACTCGCGTCCGCATCTCCATTTTCTCCACATGAGTGAAATAAACGGAAAATCGTCCTTCAAGGAGTTGCATGTGAAGCATGAACCGGAGGGCTCCATCGCTCATCATTTAGCACTTATGAAATAATAATACGGATGCGGCTTGTCAGACAGCAAATCCCTAATGGTGCTTGGCAGGCAGCAGCTTGCCAATGGGCTCGTGGCTCCCGTGTCTACCTGACTCTGCAAATCAGCTGACCACATCCTGGCTCGGATCGATGAAAGCATTCTTTGCCTATTCAAATGCATTTTGACCTGCTGTTGATCTTCCATTATAGTAAAGTAAGAAAAAAACAGTGATGGAATAAAAAAAAAAAAGCAGGGAATAAACCCGCTGGATCCTTATATAGCAGGGGGATAAAATCAAAGTACAGAGCATTTCAGCTGAAAGCAAAACATTTAAAAAGGCGCACAGGGGATTAAGCCACATGTTGCTACCTTAACCCCCTAACTGTGCAAAATAGATGAGCCCTGCAGCCCATTTACCTTACAATCATTTTTCAGCCAGCAGCAGTCAATGTTTTTTTATTTTTTGAGGCGGGGTGGTTGTTAATGTTCATAACCACAGGTTGAATAAAGTTCCAATATTCAGCGCCGACTCTTATGTGGTACTTAAGCTGAATATCCAAGGAACAGCCAGCATCTGCACAAGACACTTTTGTGGGCCCAGGTTCTGGGATCTGGATAACAGGCTCACCAACAGATCGGTTCCAATCAGTGGCATAGTAAGGGGTGGCAGGGGGGGCGTGATCGGTCCACCCCAGGCACCATCTTGGTGGGGGCACCGACACCTCTCCTCCTCTCTGATCCCTTGCCGTGCACACGCTTTCCCTTCCCTCCGACACCCCAGACACCAAGTGCCCCCCCCCACCTTCCGATCTCTCCAGTCCTTCCCACAAAATCTGGTGGTGTAGTGTTCTGGGGGGAAGGTTCGGTTCAGACCCCCCACCATGCTCGAGAAGCCTCCACCCCCAACACCACCCCTAGACCTTAGGCACCTTAACCAATCAGGACCTTAGGCCCCTTCCAGTGCATCCAGGATGCACCAGGAAGGGGAAGAGCCACCATTATGATGAGGCAGCCCTTCAAGGCAGGAGGTAGTGGGCAACCCTCCTGCTTGATTTTTGACAAAAGATATGGGAGGGACGGTGTTGGGGGTGGAGGGTTCTCATGCTGGGGGGGGGGGGAAATCTGATCTGATCTCCCAGTTCACTAGACCACCAGTATTTTGCAGGAGGGGTGATCAGAAGGTGGAGGTGCTTGGTGTTGGGAGGGGGTGTCAGGGGTTCCCGGTTTTGGTGGTGGGGAGCGGTTACATGTGTGCACACAGTGGGGGTGTGGAAGTGCATCTCTGCCACAGGCGCCCCCCACGCTACGCCACGGTTCCAATCCCTCACCCACATCCCCTAACAGATGAAGAGCCACCCCCTATGATCCCCCACCCAGACCCCCACAAAAGAACAAAAGTTCCCCTCCACCCACTTTCCAGTTGGCACCCAGGCCAAACTGATCATCCCTGGTGGTCTTGTGGGTCTTTGGGGCAGGAATGAAGCTCACCTGCTCCTGTCTTTCACTGCTTCTCCTGTAAAATGGTGCCTCTCCTCCTAATGTTTGACATTAAGCATAACATTTTTATGTAGGACACATAGCTGAGGGACAAGTGTAGTGGCATAGTTTTTACAGAATTCCTTGCTATGGCCATCAGGCCCAGGAGCCTTTCTAAGGGGAAGAGCTTTAATTGCATAATACATCTCTCCTTGCGCAATCTCAGGTTCTAAAGTGTCCCTTTGTAGGGAAGAGAGAACTGGGTACTGAGATAATTATTAAGAAATCTGAAAACATACATAATGGCGCGTAATGAAGTATGAAAGTATGTCATCATCTCTTGTATTCTCAGTTGGCGTACGTATTAACTGCACCTGTTTCCTGGCTTTCATGCCCCACAAGCATTGAGTTAAAAGATGACCTCTGCATTACTTTCATCATAAAAGGGTGTTTGATATAAAACAAAGAAATCCCTGCTAAGCGTAATGTAACTGATGAAGGATCCTCCTCTGCCAAGAAACTATTGTTCAGAAGTTTCAATTTGATCTTCCAGTCCTGTCTTATGATGAGCTTTGTGAAGAGCTGCTGAGTACATTACATTACATTTGTGATTTCTATTCCGCCAATACCTTGCGGTTCAAGGCGGATTACATAAAAGTTTACAGGAATAGCATACGAGATGTCATAAGAGTTACATAAGAATTACCAAAGAGTTGTCGAGATCTTAATTTATTTATTCATGCACCGCAAAGAGTGGCTTTAAAAGAATCTCACCCGTCTGCTGTATTAATACCTTTCGGTTTATTATTTTGATAGTACAAGTTATAATCTTTCTTCATCTGACCGATGCATTTTGGATCCATTAACAGTCAAGGATTGAAATGCCACTGGGAAGTCTTCCCAGAGTAGCTGTAAGAACGAAGCATCGCCACATGATCTATTCTCAGAATCAGAGCACTAGAGTTCAAGCAGAATCATTTAGGGCCAAATTCTGTAAACGGCGTCTCATAAGAACATAAGAAATGCCTCTGCTGGGTCAGACCCGAGGTCCATCATGCCCAGCAGTCCGCTCACGCGGCGGCCCAACAGATCCCGGACCTGTATAGTAATCTTCTATCTATACCCCTCTATCCCCATTTCCAGTAGGAATTTATCCAATCCCTTCTTGAACCCCAGTACCGTACTCTGCCCTATCACGTCCTCTGGAAGCGCATTCCAGGTGTCCACCACACGTTGGGTAAAGAAGAACTTCCTAGCATTTGTTTTGAATCTGTCTCCTATCAGCTTTTCCGAATGCCCTCTTGTTCTTTTGTTATTAGAAAGTTTGAAGAATCTGTCCCTCTTCACTCTCTCCATGCCCTTCATGATCTTATAAGTCTCTATCATATCCCCTCTAAGTCTCCTCTTCTCCAGGGAAAAGAGACCCAGCTTCTCCAATCTCTCAGAATATGACAGGTTTTCCATACCTTTTATCAGACGTGTCGCTCTCCTTTGAACCCTCTCGACTAACGCCATTTCCTTCTTAAGGTACGGCGACCAATATTGGACGCAGTACTCCAAATGCGGGCGCACCATCGCCCGATACAACGGCAGGATAACTTCTTTCGTTCTGGCTGTAATACCCTTTTTGATTATACCAAGCATTCTATTCGCTCTCTTAGCGGCCGCTGCACACTGTGCCGACGGCTTCATTGTCATGTCCACCATTACCCCCAAGTCCCTTTCCTGGGTACTCTTATTCAATAACATCCCTCCCATTGTATAGTTGTACCTCGAGTTTCTGCTCCCCACATGTAATACTTTACATTTCTCAATGTTGAACTTCATCTGCCATTTCGCCGCCCATTCTTCTAGTTTGTTCAAGTCCCTTTGCAATTCTTCGCAGTCCTCTGTAGTCTGAGCTCCATTAAATAGTTTGGTGTCGTCCGCAAATTTTATTATCTCGCACTTCGTCCCTGTTTCTAGATCATTTATGAAGATATTAAATAGCAGCGGCCCGAGCACCGAGCCCTGCGGCCAAATGCTGCCTAACCAGCCAATCGGGACACATATTAAAAAAAAAAAACCTCCCGAGGAAGGCCGCCTACATTGTAGGCGCCTCTGGGAGCCTAGGGAGGTGCGTTGGCCTGCCTATGCTCATCTAAGGCTAGGCGTGGGCGTGCCTTGGCATGGAAGTAGCCTTAGGCGGGCCTAGGCAGTCCTACGTGCCTCCCTAGGCCTGCATTTGTTATAGGAAGGCACTTATTATGCTTAGCTCATGCCAGAGATAAGCTCCTCAGTGCCCAGAGTTTTGTAATAAAGCATAAGAAACCTCAGATGTCGAGTCTTGCCCACAGGACACAGATAATATTGATTTCTCTA
This sequence comes from Geotrypetes seraphini, assembly GCF_902459505.1. Classification (NCBI taxonomy): domain Eukaryota; kingdom Metazoa; phylum Chordata; class Amphibia; order Gymnophiona; family Dermophiidae; genus Geotrypetes; species Geotrypetes seraphini. The sequence goes on from NC_047089.1 coordinate 252,933,061, forward strand.
TTCTACCCAATTAGAAAAATACAGGTTAATTTGCAATTTAATTATGTTCACAGAAAAGATATATGTAAAATTACAATTCCATTATTTTGTGAGATGTTATCCCAGAATGCTTCCACGCTGGATCAATGAAATATATTTACTCAGGAGCTCCATCTTTTACCTCAGCTGCCAGGCACAGTTCTGTCTACTTGGTGATAATGGTTCTCACTGTCCTTCGATGGAGTCCCAGAGCTTTGGAAATGGCTTTGAAATTCTTTCCTGACTTATATTTCAACCACTGGGGGGGGGGGGTTTCCCCCTCATATGCTCTGGGATTTTTCTTTTCAACACTTTGTGGTAATTACATCTCTCTCACGGTCAGCTTCATGGTTCAATATATATAGTGTTACCAGATTTTTCAAATGGAAAATCCAGACCCATGGCCACGCCCCCAGGCCCACCCCATTTTGGCTAGCCACGCCCTGTTCCTTTCAAATGAAAGAGACTCGACTCATGCGCATTTACATTACGTAGGCATTTAAACGTCTATCATATCTCCCCTCTCCCGCCTTTCCACCAATAAGAGCCGGCCTCATCAGTGATGTCACAATGGCTTCATTGTCCTTTACTTGGCTCACTTTGCCTTACATTCCGATTTCAAGAGTGGGGCAGTGTAGAGAATGACACGGGGACACATTTTTCTCCATCCCGTCCCTGTGAGTTTTGTCACTCTCCCTGCCCCATTCCTCTAAGCTCTGCCTTAACCGCAGAAGGTTCGGACATTTATGATTTTAAAGTGTTTGAGGCTTGTGCAGATGAGGATGGAGCTTGTAGGAATTGGGCAGAGACAGGAAAAGAACTTGCTGGGATGGGAAAATGAATTCCCCATGGGGACGGGAAAAAATTTGTTCCCTTGTCATTCTCTACCTCAATGTCTGCAAACACGACGACACTGGCTTTGCAAAATATAATTTCTCTTTACAAGTTTTTTTTGTCAGAAAGGAGAATGTTCACCTCTGTACTCTGGGTGATTAAACAGCACCAGACAAGTAAAATTATTTTGTTCTCTGCTCCTGTTAACAGCTGAGAGAAGCAACCACATGGAAAAAAGAGCTTTTTAATTTTAAAAGGATTATGAATCCAGAGAAGGGCTAAGGGCTTCACCAATTTTTCATGGTGTGTGAGTTGAACAGAAACTCTGTCCCAGTAAACAGTCCAGCTAAGAAGAAATTTCTCATAACATGGTGGCAAGATAGAATTTATAGCTCAAGAGAGGCCATCAGGACTAGTAAGAGTGGGAAGTAAAACATTTTGAAGCACTCATATTGAATAAATTCTGTTATTTTTCTATTGATTGAAAGATGCTTCTGTATTAAAAACCATCTCAGAAAACGTTAACTCTGTATTGTAACATCTTTACAAAAGCTCATGCATTGATTATGGTTTAATTACCTAAGTATGGAAAACCTTCCCAGAAAACACTAACTCGGTATTATAACACCTTTGCAGAAGCTCATATATAGATTATGGTTTAAATACATAAGTAATTGAAACCTTCTCAGAAAATGCTAACTCTACATTGTAACACCTTTACAGAAGCTCATGCATTCATTATGGTTTAATAACATAAGTAATTAAAATCTTCCCAGAAAACACTATGAGGCTCATAATCGAAATGGAAATACGTCTAAAAACCGGCCTAAATCGGCACTTGAATGATCAGTAAGACAAGTCATCCAAGTGCCGATAATCAAACCAGGTTTTAGACGTATCTAAAAACGACTTAGGCCTTTTCAGTGCTGCTGTACAACCAGAGCTAAAAGGGGCGTTTTAGGAGGAGTGGTGAGGGTGGGATGTGGGCTGATCTAAACTTAGTCGTACTGCAAGTATAACCGAAAGTTTAACGAGGCTGCCTGGACGGAACTTGAACGTTGTGACTTAGGCCTTGTAAAACCAGGTCTAAGTGCCCAGAAGGTATCCGCCTGTATAACACAGCTTGAGGCTATTTTCCACGTTTCCAGTGAATGCTGATTTCTTGTGGTTAGCCCCACTGCTGGCTAGCAAAAATTTATTGTTTTATGCAATTTATTACATTGCATTACAGATTTCTAGTCCGCCATTACCTTGCGGTTCAAGACGGATTACAAAAGAGTAGTAGATGGAGGGTTCACAAAAGAAGATCTCTGATCATTTTTAGAGAGGGTAAAAAGAGGGTCAGGTTGATTTGGGGGTCAGGAAGAAGATGGGTTAAGACTTTTTCAGGGATTTCTTGAACAGTATATCAGTAGATTTGAGATTTGGTTGTCTAGTTTTGCTGCTTGGGTGGCCAGGAGGCCATCATATAATTTTTTCCATTTAACTTCTTTGATTGGAGGGTGTTTGAATGGGGTGTGAGTTTTTCTATGCCTGGTTGAGGTAGTTTGGATGGGGCGGTTGTTCCAGTAGGTTGGGCTGTCTCCATTTATAGTTTTGAATAGTATACAGTAGAATTTAAATAGTATTCTTTCTGGAATTGGAAGCCAGTGTGAGTTGAGTTATGCCTCTATAATGTGGTCGTGTTTCCTCAATGAGTAGACGAGCCTCAGAGCAGTGTTTTGAATTGTTTGTAATTGTTTTGTCATTGTTGCAGGGCAGGGGAGATAGAGGATGTTGCAATAGTCTAGCAGACCTAGGATTAGGGATTTATACTATGAGCTGGAAATGTGTTCTTTCAAAGAATTTTCGGACTTGTCTTAGGTTTTATAGTGTTGAGAGATATTTAAAACATACATAGCATAAATGCGCATGAAAAAAGTCTCTTTCATTTGAAAGGAAGCTCCAGAATGAGAGGGCATAGGATGAAGTTAGATAGATTCAGGAGTAATCTATGAAAATAGTTTTTTACAGAAAGGGTGGCAGATTCATGGAATAGTTTCCCTGTAGAGGCAGTGGAGACAAAAGCTGTGTCTGAGTTTGACAGTATGGGACGTGCACGTGGGATCTCTTAGGGAGAGGAGGAGACAGTGCATGCTGTGGTTGGGCAGATTGAATGGGCCATTGGTCATTATTGAGATGGCTTGGGGAAATCCACTGCTCAGTCCTAGGATAAGAGCATATAATCTATTTTGCTATTTGGAATCTAGCTAGGTACTTGGGATCTGGGTTGGCCACAGTTGGAAACATGACACTGGGCTTGATGTGAGTTGAGTATAGGACAGTCGAGCCATTGTGACATCACTGCTGAGGTTGGCTCTTAGGCATTGGTGGAATGAGGCATTATGACATCATAACCTCAGCTCTGGAATGTAGCTTCTCTTTGGGTTACTGTCTGGTACTTGGGACCTGGGTTGGCCACTGTTGGAAATAGGATACTGGGCTTGATGGACCTTCAATCTGTCCTGATATGGCAATTCTTATGTTCTAATGTGAGCTGAGTATAGGACAATTGAGCCATTGTGACCTCACTGCTGAGGTTGGCTCTTAGGCATTGGTGGAATGAGGCATTATGACATCACAATCTCAGCTCTGGAATGTTGCTACTCTTTGGGTTACTGTCTGGTACTTGGGACCTGGGTTGGCCACTGTTGGAAACAGGACACTGGGCTTGATGGACCTTCAGTCTTTCTCAGTAGGGCAACTCTTATATTCTTATATATTATGGTGACAGAAGGATTATTGTGTAGATTTACAGATTTTTACTTATCTTCCTACATTATAATATGCCTGGAAAGTACAAGAATTGGTGAAAAAGGCATGCAAATGTGAAATTATGTTCAATTAAATAAAAAAGAATAGAGCTTAATTGTCAGTGTCGCATTGTTTCTTGCGCTTTTCTGACTTAGTTACTGTGTTTGAGCTCAAATCAGTCTAATGGGTCTTTAAATTTCTATGATTTCCCTTAATTATCTTTTGCCATAGAAAATGTGTCCCAACATCTAATCTAACCTAATTTAATCTAATACAATGCTTTTATTTTGCGAATACCTTTAAATTCATTGCAGATAACATAGAAAAGATGCCAGGTATGCCAGGGAAAATTACAGATAACCAAATCTACTCCTTAATCCCAAGGGATCATCCACCATCACAAGGAAGGCCTAATAAATATCTTACTAACCCTGCAAGTAGATTGTCCCACTTTCTTACAAATTAGAAAATAGTAAATATTGAACTAAGGCCGGTACTGGGCAGACTTGCACGGTCTGTGTCTGTGTATGGCCGTTTGGTGGGGGATGGGCTGGGGAGGGCTTCAATGGCTGGGAGGGTGTAGATGGGCTGGAGTAATTCTTAACAGAGATTTCGGCAGTAGGAACCCAAGCACAGTACCGGGTAAAGCTTTGGATTCTTGCCCAGAAATAGCTAAGAAGAAAAAAAAAAAATTTTAAATTGAATCAGGTTGGGCAGACTGGATGGACCATTCGGGTCTTTATCTGCCGTCATCTACTATGCTTCTCCATTGTCAGGGAGTCCCCCTCCCCCACAGGAGTAACATAAGAACAAATGGGTCAAAGGAGCTAATATAGGCTAGGGTCACCAGACGTCCGTATTTCTCTGGTCACGTCCTCCTTTTGAAAAGCTTCCCGTCAAATTCACGTCGGGACGGGGCATCCGTGCAGGCACGGATGCAACGTGGTGACGTCGCACGCTTGTGCACGTAAAGTCATTGCATCACGTCCGTGCATGCATGGATGTGGGTGGGGGGGGGGGGGGGCAGGGCTGGGGGCTGAACTGGGTGGGCCTGTGGGGTGTGGCCATGGGTCTGGATTTTCCTTTGGGAAAATCTGATAATCCTAATATAGGCCCCCTTCTATTAAGCCGCATTAGGGTTTTATTTATCGCCGGCCGCTGTGGTAAAATCTCCAACACAGTGGCCGGCAATAAGAAAGAAACCCTCAGGCACTGCTAATTTCTCCCTGTGCAAAACCGGAGGGGCAGAGGGGGGTCAACAACTAACATATCACACTAGATTTTATGATCAGGCAAGAATTGCTAATGCTGCTGCGGGGCCTGGCTTTCTGGAGTTTTTCCGAACTGTGTTTGATAACCTGATATAACAGCGTTAGCAGAGTTCCCTCCAGTCAGTCGAAAGTGGGATTGCACAGGAGGACTCGGAAGTAGTGACGAAGTTCAAGTTCTCTAGCTCAGTGATTCCCAACCCTGTCCTGGAGGAACACCAGGCCAATCGGGTTTTCAGGCTAGCCCTAATGAATATGCATGAGAGAGATTTGCATATGATGGAAGTGATAGGCATGCAAATTTGCTTCATGCATATTCATTAGGGCTAGCCTGAAAACCCGATTGGCCTGGTGTTCCTCCAGGACAGGGTTGGGAACCACTGCTCTAGCAGTGTGGGATAATTAGGGAACGGGATTGGGACTTGAACACCACCTTTTTTGTAGTTTTGAAACCACACTCAAAGCGGTTTACATCCGGGGATGTCAAGCATTTTCCCTATCTGTCCCGGTGGCCTAGGCCAGGGGTAGGCAATTCCGGTCCTCGAGAGCCGGAGCCAGGTCAGGTTTTCAGGATCTCCACCATGAATATGTATGAGATGGATTTGCATGCACTGCCTCCTTGAGATGAAAATCTAACTCATGCATATTTATTGTGGATATCCTGAAAACCTGACCTGGCTTCGGCTCTCGAGGACCGGAATTGCCTAGTGGTTAGAGCAGGGGTGTCCAATGTCGGTCCTCGAGGGCCGCAGTCCAGTCGGGTTTTCAAGATTTCCCCAATGAATATTCATGAGATCTATTTGCATGCACTGCTTTCATTGTATGCTAATAGATCTCATGCATATTCATTGGGGAAATCCTGAAAACCCGACTGGATTGCGGCCCTCGAGGACCGACATTAGACACCCCTGGGTTACAGCTATAGCCTTAGCACCCTGAGGTTGTGGGTTTAAATCCCACGCTGCTCCTTGTTACCCTGGTCAAGTCACTCAATCCTCCACTGCCCCAGGTACATTAGATAGACTGTGAACCCACCGGGACAGACAGGGAAAATGCCTGAAGTATTTGTACGTAAACTGCGTTGACTGTGCTTGCAAAACTACAAAAAGGCAGTCTACAAGCCCCAATCCCTTTCCCTGATGTCATAATGCCTGGCAGAAACGCAAAGAGTAGCAACATTCCAGAGCTGAGATTGTGATGTCATAATGCCTCATTCCACCAATGCCTAAGAGCCAACCTCATCAGTGATGTCACAATGGCTTCATTGTCTTATACTTCGCATTATCAAAAAGATGTGCGGAGAGTTGAGTCGGTTCAGCGAATGGCCACCAGGATGGTCTCAGGTCTCAAGGATCTCCCGTATGAGGAACGACTGGGTAAGTTGCAGCTGTACTCACTCGAGGAACGCAGAGAGAGGGGAGACATGATCGAGACGTTCAAATATGTCACAGGCCGTATGTCTGTCTTTCTTTCTTTCTGTCTCTCTCTTTCCTTGGCTGTCCACCACCACCTCTTCCCTGCTCCCCCTGTCCAGCAGTAGGCTTTCTCCCTTCCTTTTACCTCCCCCCCTGTCCAGCAGCACCTCTTCCCTGCTCCCCCTATCCAGCAGTAGGCTTTCTCCCTTCCTTTTACCTTCCCCCCTGTCCAGCAGCACCCCTTACCTACTCCCCCTATCCAGGCCGTTCGTGTCTGCCCTCCTCTTCAAAGCAGCCTGCTGAGGACTGCAGCCGGCTGTAGCGAACCTCACAGACTGCTCTCCACCTCAGTAGCACGTTCCCTCTGACGCGATCCTGTGCGTCAGAGGGAACGTGCTACCGAGGTGCAGAGCGGCCTATGAGGTTCGCTACAGCCGGCCGCGATCCTCAGCAGGCTGCTTTGAAGAGGAGGGCAGACAGAAGAGCAGCAGCGGTGGCAGCGGGCCTTACAGTGCTCCCTGGTTGCTGTGGAGAGGTCTGCCGCTTCAGAGGAAGACAATGCCTGGAGGAGCTGGAGAGCATGGAGGCCCGTGTGCTCTCCAAGCGGGCCTTACAGTGAGTGAGGGCGGGAGGGGGGAGTTGCTGGCATGTTCCCTGCCTCCATGTTCGAAAATGGAATTCAAGCACCGAGGGACACAGCATGCTGTCAGGGAACACGCCGTCCTAAGTGTACATGTGCGCATAGGATTTTATTATAGATGATTTATTTTTCCAGATATTTATTTGGGATTTATTAACCACCATTATATGAAGCGATTCACCCAAGGCAGGTAGCGTTTAACATAAAACTTAAAATTTTGCATAACAATTCCAAAATGACCAAATATAAACATAACTACAATACATGAAGTAAACCTGGAAAGATAAATCTAAACCTACTAATAGGACAGACATGAAATTGTATCAGAAAAATACACATTTAACAGTACTGTAGAATAATCTTATAACAGAAATACTTTTAAAACCAACTAGAGGAAACTTTTTTTCACTCAGAAAATAGTTAAGCTCTGGAACGCGTTACCAGAGGATGTGGTAAGAGCGGATAGCATAGCTGGTTTTAAGAAAGGTTTGGACATATTCTTGGAGGAAAAGTCCATAGTCTGTTATTGAGAAAGACATGGGGGAAGCCACTGCTTGCCCTGGATCGGTAACCTGGAATGTTTCTACTCTTTGGATTTCGGCCAGGTATTAGGGACATGGATTGGCCACCGTGAGAGGGGCTACTGGGCTTGATGGACCATTGGTCTGACCCACTAAAGCTATTCTTATGTTCATAATAGACAGCATGGAAGAACATTCAAATATCATAGATATAATACGATGGATGTTGTGATCCACCTAGAATTATAAAGACAGTGTGGAATATAAATTCCAAAAACAAATGGAAATCTACATGGAAAAAGATTTCTTTGATTTTTTTTTCCCTGGAGACCCCTCTATCCATTACATAGAAAACTATTAATTGTGTTCATCAAATTCAGATATCCTGCTTGCAGATATATACACGCAAACTTTTTAATGTCACTTAATTGTTTGTCACTGGAAAGACAACTTACAGCTCGACTATATGGAATCCCTTATGTGCAGTTAGAAATTATGAGAACCCTTTAGCCGTTAAAAAACCTGGGCACCTTTAGACCAGTATTGTAAAGATATTTAACCTTTCTATACCCACTGTGGGCTCCGTGGCTTACGACTCGATAGCTTTGTCTTCACACAGCATTATGAGCCCTGCACCTCTTCTTTGATTGCCATTCTATGGATTGTTACTGTTTTTATGTTTTGTAAAATCAATAAAGATATTTGAAAAAAAAAGAAGGTATAATCCGCTATACCAAAAGGCTTCAAGTGTAGAGTTGTTCTCTGCAGAATTGTACCTCTTCAAGTTTATTAAAATTTTGATTAAACGCAAATCAAGATTTCTAAACGTTTTACAAGTTATATTAAAAGGAGGGAGACATAATAATAATAATTTTATTTCGTATATACCGCCAAAGCCGTAGTAGTTCGAGGCGGTTTACAATAAAGAAGGGCTGGACAATCAGCGAATGGGTACAATCAGCAGATACAGATACAATTAATATATGTAAGTATGGAACAGGTACAATATAAGTGGTCAAATGTATGGTGAGCAGGAAGCAAGGTAAGAAAAAAACAAGATCTTAGGGGGCAAGGGTCAGGTAAGGGGTCTTAGGCTACAAATCGGTTAAATAGATTAGTTTTTAATTATTTTCTACAGTTTAGGATGAGGAACGCGAGATAATATTGCTCAGCCATTCATTTAGATGACCTGCTTGGAAGGCTAGAGTTCTGTTCAGGTATCTTTTGTAACGGCCTTTAGAGTTGGATGGCTGAAGAGATGAGCTCTGCGAGTGGGTCTGGATGGACAATCTAAGGTATAATGGGGAACCAAGTATAAGGGGGCCGAACCAAGAATGGATTTGGAGCAGAGACAGGCAAACTTGAACTGCACTCTTGCTTCCAGGGGTAGCCAGTAGAGTTTTTGGTAGTAGGGAGTTATGTGTTCCCATTTTTTAGCCCAAAGATCAGTCGAATTTTGGATGATACTTAGTCTTTGAATGTTTTTTTTGAAGGATTCCAGGTAGATAATGTTGCAATAGTCGAGTAAGCTCAGAATGGAGGATTGCACCAGTAAGCGGAATGAGGATACATCGAAGTATTTTCTGATGGTTCTTGGTTTCCATAAGGCGGAGAAGCCTTTTCTGACTAGTAGGTCGGTGTGAGTTTCAAGGGTGAGGTTGCGGTCTAGTGTCATTCCCAGAATTTTTATGGAATCTGTGATGGGAAAGACTTGACCGTTCAAGGAGATTTTTGAATCTTTGATTTTGTCGTTCGGACTAGCCAGGAAGAATTTGTTTTTTTCTGAGTTGAGTTTCAATTTGAAGTCAGACATCCATAGTTCGATTTGCTTAAGGATAGATGCTAGGTGATTTTTTTGTCTCAGGAGTTACGCTGGTTAGGGGAAAGACTATGGTAATGTCGTCAGCGTAAATGTAGAATTTGATTTTCAGGCTTTGCAATAAGTTCCCTAGTGCGGCCAGGTAGATGTTGAACAGTGTGGGGGACAGGGGAGAGCCCTGCGGGACTCCACATGTGTTTACCCAGCTGAAGGAATGTGTATTGTCACTGTAAACTTGGTATGACCTTTTACTTAGGAAACCCTGGAACCATTTTAAAACATTGCCCGAGAAACCGATTGACTCCAAACAGTCTAAGAGGATGGTATGATCAACCAAGTCGAAGGCACTACTTAAATCGAACTGAAGGACTAGTGCACTTGTGTCCTGGCTAAACAGGGAATGGAAGGAATCTAGTAGAGAAGCAGTAATAGTTTCTGTGTTGTGACCAGGTCGGAACCCTGACTGGTTGTCGTTTAGAATGTTGAATTTGTCCAAATAGGTTACTAAGTCTTGGTTGACCAGGCCTTTCATTAACTTTGTAAAGAAGGGGATGTTCGCAATGGGTCTGTAATTTGATGTCAGGTTGATGGGGTCTTTGGGGTTTTTTACAATCGGGGTGATTAGGATCTGGCCTAGGTCCTCAGGAAAAGTGCCCGACTAAAAGGGAAGAGAGCCAAGTGTGTAACTTGGCTTTGAAGGTGACCGGGGCAACTTTCATTATGTTAGGTGGGCAACAGTCTAGTTTGCAGTGGGAATTGGAGTATTTTGAGTAGCGCGTGCAGAATTGTTGCCAGGTTGGGACTGTAAAGTTGTTCCAGAGAAGATCAGCTCTAGGTTCGTCAAAGGGCTGAGCAACTGGGTAGTTCAGATGGTTGGCTGTGACGCCCGATAGGGAGGATATCAGATTGGAGATTTTGCTGTTGAAAAACTCGGCTAGGGCATTGGCCGGTGGAGGGGGGTGTGAGGTAGGACGGGTTAGGGTCTGAATGTCATAAAGGTTGTTGACTATTTTGAAAAGATTTTTGATATCGGGGTTAGGGGAGTCAATTTTTAGTGCGTAGAAGTTAGTGCATTTGGTAGTTATAAGTTTTTTGTATTCTTTTAATTTTGTTCTCCAATTTGTTCTCTCTTTACTGTCACCAGATTTCAGCCATAGTCTTTCAAGTTTCCGTAATTCCCGTTTCACTGATCCTAATTCAGCGTCAAACCAACCATCTGTAGTTTTGTTTCTCATTTTCCTATTTTTAATGGGGGCCATTGTGTTTAGGATCTGTGTGCTTATGCTGATCCAAGAGTCAGCCGTGAATGAGTCGGGATCCGGGTTGGAGGAGAAGTCATAGTGTGACCAGAATTCCATTGGGTTGATAAAGCCTCTAGTGGATATCATTTTCTTAGTCCTTTTTTCCAGCTTGGGATTGGATGGGTGATGTTTTGCTTGCCAGTTAAATTGGAGGTTGCATAATCGGTGGTCTGACCTTAGGGAATCTGTCCAAGTGGCTAGCTCCCAGAGAATCTTGGAGTGGAGTTGATCTTTGGAGGAGAAGGTTGCTATGTCAAGTTGGTGACCTTTATGGTGGGTTTTTTCAGGGGTCGGTACGAAGAAGTCTAGAGAGGTGATGAGGGAAAGTAAATCTTTAGTGTGACTCCGATCGACCTGGAGTGACACTAAAGATTTACTTTCCCTCATCACCTCTCTAGACTTCTTCGTACCGACCCCTGAAAAAAACCCACCATAAAGGTCACCAACTTGACCTAGCAACCTTCTCCTCCAAAGATCAACTCCACCCCAAGATTCTCTGGGAGCTAGTCACTTGGACAGATTCCCTATGGTCAGACCACCAATTATGCAACCTCCAACTTAACTTAATGTGACAGATTTCCACCGAACAAACATTTGACTAACAGAAACAGGTAGGAGAACTACAAATTTAAAGAAAAGAATACAAAAAAGGGAGACCACAATAGGAAGGGGAGGCAGTTAAAATTATCAAAGAAATCGGACCATATTTAAGATCTGTTTTCCCCGTTCCTTGGTGCCTAAATCCTTCGATTTGAACACTGAGGCATGAAAAAAGATGTCTCCTCAGTGTCCAAATAGAAGAATTTAGGCACCAAAATGGGAAAGAAAGAAAAATAAGCAAAGAGGTCTTCCACTTGGCTTCCTGATGTAGCTCTAGCGAAACACAGTTTGTGTTGAAGCTGGGACTTACCAGGATCAAGTATACGTAACGTGACCATCCATCCTGGTTTGAACGGGACCATCCCGTTTTTAGGTAGCCTATCCTGTTGTCCCCAAGCACAACTTCGGGACATTTTCAGAAAGAGAGCAACCCACTGGCAAATGAGGTTCAACGTGGATAAGTGCAAAGTGATGCATGTCGGTAACAAAAATCTCATGCACGAATACAGGATGTCTGGGGCGGTACTTGGAGAGACCTCCCAGGAAAGAGACTTGGGAGTTCTGATCGACAAGTCGATGAAGCCGTCCACACAATGTGCGGCGGCAGCAAAAAGGGCAAACAGAATGCTAGGAATGATAAAGAAGGGGATCACGAACAGATTGGAGAAGATTATCATGCTACTGTACCGGGCCATGGTGCGCCCTAACCTGGAGTACTGTGTCCAGCACTGGTCACCATACATGAAGAAAGACACGGTACTACTTGAAAGGGTCCAGAGAAGAGCGACTAAGATGGTTAAGGGGTTGGAGGAGTTGCCGTACAGCGATAGATTAGAGAAACTGGGCCTCTTCTCCCTCGAACAGAAAAATTGAGAGGGGACATGATTGAAACATTCAAGGTACTGAAGGGAATAGACTTAGCAGATAAAGACAGGTTGCTCACCCTCTCCAAGGTAGAGAAAATGAGAGGGCACTCTCTAAAGTTAAAAGGGGATAGATTCCGTACAAACGTAAGGAAGTTCTTTTTCACCCAGAGAGTGGTAGAAAACTGGAACGCTCTTCCGGAGTCTTTTTGTAGGGGAAAACACCCTCCAGGTATTCAAGACTAAGCTGGACAAGTTCCTGCTAAACTGGGACATACACAGGTGAGGCTGGACTCATTTAGAGCACTGGTCTTTGACCTGGGGGCCGCCGTGTGAGCGGACCGCTGGGCAAGATGGACCACTGGTCTGACCCAGCAGCGGCAATTCTTATGTTCACTATAATAATTTCAAAAAATGGTGCAAAAAAATCCAGCTGCTGCTGCCGCCAGCAGCACAGCTGATTTCCATTGGGGAGGCAGTCCCCGAAGCAGCCCGACGCTCTTAGCGTCCAGGAGATGTCCTGTTTTGAGGAAAAAAATTACGTTAAGTATACGTATTCTATACCACATTCATTGTTGGTTTCAATTGGTGGAGGTGTAACGTTATATGTTAAGGAGGGCTTTGAATCGAATGGATTAAATATTCTACAGGAGCAGGAACTCACCTTGCAATCCCTATGGGTAGAAATTCCGTGTGTAAGGGGGAAAAGAATAGTGATAGGAGTGTCCTTCCGTCTACCTGACTAGGATGAACGGACAATTGCTGAAATGTTATCGGAAATTAGAGAGGCTAACAAACTGGATAACAGTAATAATGGGTGATTTCAACTACCCCAATATTGACTAGGTAAATGTATCATCAGGCAATGCTAGAGCGATAAAATTTCTTAATGAAATCGAGGACTGTTTATGGAGCAGCTGGTTCAGGAACCGACAAGAGGTGAAGCAATTCTAGATCTAGTTCTTAGTGGAGCACTCCAATTGGGGCCGCTTGATAATAGTGATCATAACAAGATAAGATTTAATATGATCTCTGGAATAAGTTTACACAGGCAATCCAATACAAAAGAACTTAATTTTTAAAAAGGAGACTATGATAACATGAGGAGAATGGTAAAAAAGAAACTTAGAGGTGCAGCTACAAATGTCAAAAATATACATCAGGCGTGGATGTTATTTAAAAATTGCATCCTGGAAGCCCAGATTAGATATATTCCATGTATTTGAAACAGAGAAAGGAAGACCAAACGGCAGCCAGGGTGGTTAATGAGTGAGGTGAAGGAAAGTATTAGAGCTAAAAGAGAATCCTTCAGAAAGTGGAAGAAGGATCTAACTAAAAATAATTGTAAACAACACAAGGAATGTCAAATCAAATGCAAGGCACTAATAAGGAAGGTGAAGAAAGATCTCAAAAAGAAGATTGTGCTGAAGCAAAAATACATATTAAAAACTTTTTTTTGGTATATTAAAAGCAAGAAGCCGGGAAGAGAATCAGTTGGATCGTTAAATGACCAAGGGATAAAAGGGGCTCCAAGGGAAGACAAAGACATAGCAGAGCGATTAAATGAATTCTTTGCCTCGGTCTTCACTGAGGAAGATGTGAGGGAGATACTGGTGGCAGAAATTGTATTCAATTCTGATGAATCGGAGAAACTCATACAAAATCTCTGTAACACTGGACGATGTAATAGGTCAATTTGACAAATTGAACAGTAGCAAATCACCTGGACCAGATGGTATACAATCCAGATCGACCCCCTCCCCGCTCCTCTTACTACGCCACTGCCTCCAGACATGGCCCCAAGCTCAGGGAAGAAGAGATGAGGTTCTTGTGGGGGTGGCGGCTACATGTCCTCTTTTTTTAATGGTGGACTGATGAAAATGTCTGGGACACGGTGCTACCGGGATACAAACTATACCGCAGAGACAGAGTGACTCAAAAAGGAGGAGGCATTGTCATATACGTTAAAGAGGGAATTGAATCTACTGGAGAGAACATGCCACAACAGATGGATAAGTTAGAGTCTCTATGGGTCAAAATTCTGGGAGCAAATGGACCAGAAATGAGGATAGGCATCTACTACCGACCCCCAGGACAGTCCAAAGAAATTGATGAAGAAATGACGGATGAGATTAAATGCAACTGCAAGGGAGGCAACGCAGTTATCATGGGCGACTTCAATTATCCGGGGATAGACTGGAACCTAGGCACCTCCGTCCGTGCTAGAGAGACCAAGTTCCTGGAAACGGTAGGCGATTGCTTCCTGGAACAACTTGTCAAGGAAAATACGAGAGGAAATGCAATTCTGGACCTAATTCTAAATGGATTGCGAGGACCGGCACAATATGTAGAAGTAGAAGGGACCCTGGGAAACAGCGATCACAATACGATCCGCTTCAACCTGGAAAGAAGGGCGAAACATCGATCCAGAATGACGGCCACGGCGCTAAACTTCCGAAAATGGAATTATGAAGGGATGAGACGCATGGTGGGGAAAAAGATTTAAGAAGAGGATAAACACTGTAAAGACACCAGAGCAAGCTAGGTCTCTTTTTAAGGATACGGTGACCGAGGCGCAAAATCTATATATACTGTGTATCAACAAGGGATCAAAGAGGAAAAAGAATAAAAAACCAGCGTGACTCACTGTAGAAGTAAAGGAAGCAATCAGAGACAAAAAAAAACAACCTCATTTAAGGAATGGAAAAGATCAAAAATGAATGAATGAAAACTGGAATAAGCACAAACAACATCAACGCAGGTGCCATAAGGTGGTAAAAGGGGCCAAAAGAGGCTATGAGGAGACAATAGCCAAGCAGGCGAAAAACCTCAAGCCGTTCTTTCGATATATTAAAGGGAACGACCTGCAAAGGAAGCGGTGGGACCATTGGATGACCAAGGAATAAAGTGAGCGCTAAAGGAGGACAAAGCAATCGCTGACAGACTGAACACATTTTTTGCGTCTGTATTTACCGAAGAGGATATACACAGCATACTGGAACCCATTAGGCTATATGCTGGAAGTGAAAACGGGAAACTGACAGGGTTAACCGTCAGTCTAGAAGAGGTATGCAGGCAGATTGATAGGCTTAAGAGCGATAAATCCCCAGGACCGGATGGCATCCATCCGAGGGTCATCAAGGAACTGAAAGGGACCATAGCTGAACTGCTTCAACTAAAAGCCAATCTGTCGATCGTATCGGGAAAGATTCCGGAGGACTGGAAGGTGGCGAATGTTATGCCGATCTTCAAAAAATGTTTGAGGGGAAATCCGGGAAACTACAGACTGATGAATCTGACCTCGGTACTGGGAAAGATGGTAGAGGCACTGATACAGGAACGCATCATTGAGCACCTTGACGGACACAGTCTGATGAGGACCAGCTAGCACGGTTTCAGCAAAGGCAAATCTTGTTTGACAAACTTGCTGCACTTCTTTGAGGGAGTAAACAGGCAGATAGACAAGTGCGACCTGGTTGATATTGTATATCTGGATTTTCAGAAGGTGTTCAACAAGGTTCCACATGAACGACTACCTCGGAAAATTGCGAGCCATGGAATCGAGGGTGAAATACTCACGTGGATTAAAAACTGGCTGGAGAATAGAAAACAGACTGTGGGGGTAAATGGACAATACTTGGACTGGAAGAGCGTCACCAGTGGAGTGGTGCAGGGCTCGGTGCTTGGACCCGGGCTTTTCAACATCTTTATAAATGATCCGGACATAGGTACAATGAGCAAGGTAATTAAATTTGCGGACGATACGAAGTTATTCAGAGTAGTGAAGACGTAGGAGGATTGTGAAGATCTGCAACGTGACATAATCAAGTTCGAGGAATGGGCATCGACACGGCAGATGAGGTTCAACGTGGGTAAGTGTAAAGTGATGCATGTCGGTAACAAAAATCTGCACAAATACAGGATGTCCGGGCGGTACTTGGAGAGACCTCCCAGGAAAGGGACTTGGGAGTTTTGATCGACAAGTCGATGAAGCCGTCCGCACAATGTGCAGCAGCGGCGAAAAGGGCGAACAGAATGCTAGGAATGATAAAGAAGGGGATCATGAACAGATCAGAGAAGGTTATCATGTTGCTGTACCAGGCCATGGTGCACCCTCACCTGGAGTACTGCATATAGCACTGGTCGCCGTACAGTAAGGGCCCAGAGAAAAGCAACTAAGATGGTTAAGGGGTTGGAGGAGCTGCCGTACAGTGAAAGATTAGAGAAACTGGGCCTCTTCTCCCTCGAAAAGAAAAGATTGAGAGGGGACATGATCGAAACATTCAAGGTACTGAAGGAGATAGACTTAGTAGATAAGGACAGGTTGTTCACCCTCTCCAAGGTAGAGAGGACAAGAGGGCACTCTCTAAAGTTAAAAAGGGATAGATTCCGTACAAACGTAAGGAAGTTCTTCTTCACCCAGAGAGTGGTAGAAAACTGGAACGCTCTTCCGGAGTCTTCTCATAGGGGAAAACACCCTCCAGGGATTCAAGACAAAGTTAGACAAGTTCCTGCTGAACAAGAACGTGCACAGGTAGGGCTTGTCTCAGTTAGGGCGCTGGTCTTTGACTGGAGGTCCGCCGCGAGACCACTGGTCTGACCCAGCAGCGTCAATTCTTATGTTCTTAAATCTGGGGTTACATGTGTGAAAAATTATTTTCTCCAAAGTCTACCCCTCCACGACCTCAAATCATAGAAACATAGAAACATAGAAAGATGACGGCAGATAAGGGCCATAGCCCATCAAGTCTGCCCACACTATTTACCCACCCTCTTAAGTCTACTGACCCCCTAAAGAATAATTGTAATTATACTGTCACTCTACTGACCCGCTCATTCAGTCCTAGTGACCCTATCCCTTGGCATGACCTCGTAGGGATCCCACATAGGTATCCCATTTGTTCTTGAAGTCTGAGATGCTGCGTGCCTCGACCACCTGCACTGGAAGCTCGTTCCAATGCTCAATCACTCTCTCCGTGAAGAAGTATTTCCTGGTGTCTCCACGAAACTTCCCTCCCCTGAGCTTGAGCGGATGTCCTCTTGTGGTCGAGGGTCCCCTGAGAAGAAAGATATCATCTTCCACCTCTACCCGTCCCGTGATGTACTTAAATGTCTCAATCATGTCTCCCCTCTCCCTACGCTCCTCGAGAGTGTAGAGCTGCAATTTGCTCAGTCTTTCTTCGTACGGGAGACCCTTTAGCCCCGAGACCATCCTGGTGGCCATCATGTCCTCGAGCTTCACCGTTTCCCCATCTCATATACACCACTGTGGAGAGTATCTAAACAAAAGGGATTACCTGTGCACTGAGCGTTTAGGGCTTAAGAGATAATATTGCCCGGTTGGGTAGAATGGCTGCCTTCACATTCTGTTCTCTGTGAGTTGAGGAAATGTAATTACACTATGCAGATTGCAATTATAATTTTTTTAAATTTTAATATGCCATTAATTACCCCCTTGTTGTATGTATAATCCTCCATATTGCATTTTTGGCAACGTAGGGCCTCCTGGCCTTTAAGGCCACTCTTGGGAGCCACTGAATTTCCATGGCGCTGTAAGGTGATATTAATTAAGGGCTGCAATAAGCCTTGCATATACAGTTATTACGCTATAAATTCACTTAAACCGAGGGTACATTACCTCAGCAAACTTGCTGCCTTGCTCCTTTACAGCTGTAAAATGGTTCGTGCGCTGCCTTTATTATGAGACAAAATGGGGTTAGCTTGCCCTGAAATTTCCTTTGTAAACGGCTTGGAAATAGCGACACGAGTGATATGCTTTAATGGGTCCATTTCCAGTTTTTTTTTAGCAACTTAACTTGAAGTGTGGCTTTATATAGCCAGTTATCAAATATTTATGCAGAAATGTTCACAGATTAGCAGTGCCTCATTGCCGAAGACCGCTGGAACATTATGCATTAAAAATACATAGGCATGCGATATTCATTATATAAACATCATCCCCAACAGCAACAAAGAATCAGAATGTAATTCTCCATCGGAAAGCATGGATATGAAAGTGTCAGTGATGCAGAAAAGAGGTTTATTATATTCAGGATGGCTTCAGCCCATCATTTTGAAAACGCACAAGTCGCAGGGTCTGTTAAACCATGGTTGATGAAGAATTCATTGAGTGGAGCCTCCAGACTCCTTCTTAGAAGTTACAGAATTATTTGTGCATCTTTTTAAAGATGCGTATGGTTAAATAGTTGATAATCTTATGTACATTTTCGGTTTGGTTTTTTTTTTTTTTTTTTTTTTTAATCAGCCATTTTTTACCCACCTTTTGTTTTTCCCTTTTATGTTTCTTCTTCTCTTCTATCACTATTGTAACTATTTCCCTATTTTAGCCTCACATGTCTTGTATGTTTTACCCTCACATTATTGTGAAATTAGGTTTTAGATTAGTTTGTAAAGTATGTCATATGTTTACACAACAAATGTGTTTTTATGTCATTTTTAACACGGTATTTGTTTCATTTATTAATACATGTCATTTTTATTGTTCATCACCTAGCAAATTATATAGGCGATTCATCAAGACTTAATAAACTTGAAACTTGAAACTTTGGTTTTTGCAAAGCCCAGGTGGCAATTACCTAACTTCTAGTGCAGGATCAAGGTTAATTGAAGGAAGGTCCCATGGAAAGGTTGACTGGGCAAGGGACAGGGGCCCAATAATCCAAGCTCCGTCCCCAGCCCTGTCCCCAGGCTCCCTATGTGCTGAAGACAGGTGAGGAAAACATTGGCCCTGTCACTGTTCTGTCTACGTGAAGCGTTAAGAGGGAATTCTATAACGAGGCAACTCGGTTTGGAGATTCTACTTCAGAATACAGGCATAACTCTTAGATGCACCCAATTATGCCAAGTCTATGACAGATCTAGGGTTGCCATAGAGACATTTGACCCCGCCCCATTCTGCTCCAGCCCCACCCTGTTCTGCCCCAAGCCCCGCCCCCACATTTGACTCCACCCCATTCTGCTCCAGCCCCACCCTCTTTTGCCCCAAGCCCCGCCCCCACAAAGCTTCCTCTCTTCTTCCGGACGAGCTCCAGCCGTGTCTGGAGGGCCTGGAGCATGCGCAGATGTGTATAGAAACATAGAACCATAGAAATAGATGGCAGATAAGGGCCACGGCCCATCTAGTCTGCCCACCCCAATGACCCTCCCCTACCTTTCTCTGTGAATAGATCCCACGTGTCTATCCCATTTGGCCTTAAAATCAGGCACACTGCTGGCCTCAATCACCTGAAGTGGAAGACTATTCCAGCGATCAACCACCCTTTCAGTGAAAAAGAATTTCCTGGTGTCCCCGTGCAGTTTCCCGCCCCTGATTTTCCACGGATGCCCCCTTGTTGCCACGGGACCCTTGAAAAAGAAGATATCTTCTTCCACCTCGATGCGGCCCGTGAGATACTTGAATGTCTCGATCATGTCACCCCTCTCTCTGCGTTCCTCGAGTGAGTACAGCTGCAACTTATCCAGCCGTTCCTCGTACGGGAGATCCTTGAGTCCCGAGACCATCCGGGTGGCCATTCTCTGGACCGACTCCAGTCTCAGCACATCCTTACGGTAATGCAGCCTCCAGAATTGCACACAGTATTCCAGGTGGGGCCTCACCATGGATCTATACAATGGCATAATGACTTCAGGCTTACGGCTGACAAAACTTTTGCGTATGCAACCTATGATTTGCCTTGCCTTGGATGAAGCTTGCTCCACTTGATTTGCAGTCTTCATGTTCTCACTGACGATCACCCCTAAGTCTCGTTCTGCTTCAGTTCTTGTTAGGATCTCGCCATTAAGGGTGCAAGTCTTGCATGGATTTTGGATGCCCAGGTGCATGACTTTGCATTTTTTGCCATTGAAGCTGAGTTGCCAGGACCTAGACCAGCGCTCCAGTAGGAGTAGGTCGTGCATCATGTTGTCGGACATTGAATTTATGTCTTGTGCTTTTGCCCACTACATTGCTTAGTTTGGCTTAGTTTGGTAGGCAAAAGCACAACAGACATAAATTCAGTGTATGATGTTAGAGCTCTCGAGGATGGAATGGGGATCGAGAGATCCCGCAGGGACGGAGAAAATTTGTCCCCATGTCATTATTTAATGGGTACCTCGTGAAATACATGTGTCTGCGCATACTTCAGGTGCTACCATTTACACCTGCTCCTGAGGATTCAATCTAGGCATGTTTATCCTCTAGACCAGAAATCTCAAAGTCCCTTCTTGAGGGCCGCAATCCAGTCGGGTTTTCAGGATTTTCCCCAATGAATATGCATTGAAAGCAGTGCATGCACATAGATCTCATGCATATTCATTGGGGAAATCCTGAAAACCCGACTGGATTGCGGCCCTCAAGGAGGGACTTTGAGACCACTGGCCTAGAGCAGAGGTAGGCAATTCCGAATCTCGAGAGCCGGAGCCAGGTCAGGTTTTCAGGATCTCCACCATGAATATGTATGAGATGGATTTGCATGCACTGCCGCCTTGAGATGCAAATCTATCTCATGCATATTCATTGGGGAAATCCTGAAAACCCAACTGGATTGCGGCCCTCAAGGAGGGACTTTGAGACCCCTGCTCTAGACGGTGCCAATGTGCCTATCCAAATAGGTTACAAATAGGCAGCCATGTGGCCTTCATAGAGGCCACGGCAAAAGTGGCCTTAGTTCGCCCTCATCGCGAATCTTTCCCGTGTGCCCAGGAAATATTTTCATATTTCCAGAATTAATGGCCATGTGCTAATTGCGCAGAGCATGGCCATTAAAAATATTACCACTTGAACTCCGACCCCCACCCATTTTGCGAATGATAAGGGTTCACATGATCACTCTCCAGCCCTAAACATGCCCCCTTCCCAGAAAATAAAAATTATTTTTAGCGCGTGGTGTGAAAGTGCAAATTGCCAAATTTACCACACGACGCCTCAGCGCGTCCCACTCTAACCCTTTCTAAACTGCGGCAAGCATGCATTAGCGCTTACACAGCTTAGTAAACGTACCCTATAGTAACATAGTAGCATAGTACGATGGCAAATGCAATAAAGACCGGCACGGTCTAGCCAATCCGCCCAACAAGGCAAACTCATAGCATATGATATGATGCATACTTGATCTGACCTTCCCATTTTTGGGGTGTTTTCCCGCCATCTGAGAGTGTAGACAATATTGATTCATGGAAACATCTCTACATAAAACCTGGTTTTATCTCATTTTGATCGAGAACACAGGATCGACGTTTCGTCCCATCTATCATTCCAAGGAGGCAAATGGAACAACTTTATTTCAAACACATTTTCTTATCAAACTTTCAGGAAGTCAATCAAAACTTATCTCTTTGACAAATTTCTCTGACTCCACTTCTGCCTTGATGCGTTCCTAAAACACTCCCAGATAAACTCGATTAATCTTGGCATGCTAATGGAATTTCGAAAGTTTTTGTATTATCGCTGTCTGTATACAGTCTCTTCCTCTGTAAACCGCTCTGAACTATTTGTGGTATTGCGGTATCCTATATAATAAAACCCTGGCCGCGCATGCGCACTTACCTGCGTGCTTCCGTGATCTCTGATCTGTGATCAGTAGGTCCGTGGCAAGCAGGAGTGCGGATGCGGCGGCCAGACAACTGGGAGAAACAGCACAGCCGCCGACTCCCCCCCTCCCGCCCTCACTCACTGCCCAAACCACCACCGCCAAAGCCTCCTCCTTCTGGCCGGCTCACCCGCCTTTAAATTAAGAGAAAAACGCTGCACCGCGCTAACGCTGGCCTCGCCGTCTTCTGTCCACTGTGGCCCGCCCTCTCTGACTACTTCCTGTTTCCGCTAGCTGTGGATAGAAGATGCCGAAGCCAGTGGTAATTTCAACGCGGCGGCTGGGAAGGGGGCGGCGGAAAATGCTGATGCTGCACAGGGAAGGCCAGGAAATACTGCTGCTTCACAGGCAAGTGTGAGACAGCTAGCACCCGTTAATGTAACGGGCTAAAATACTAGTATAGCAATAAAGTTATTATTATTAATACTCCTGAAGAAGGTAGTTTTGTGTACCGAAACACTGGCAGTGTTGAGTCTTTTTATTGAGTGATTCTCTATCAATAAAGATCCCATATGGAAACATCTTGTTCATTCCCACTTCTTTTTTGTCTACGGACCAAGGGCAAATCATGGGCATATCGCCAAGAATTCAAACAAAAATAGAAGAAAACTTAAATTGTCCAAAAATGAAAATCAAGTGCAAGCAGAGGACAAAAAAAGGGGTTTCGAGAACAAATTAACTACCAGACCTTAACTTTCCCAAGGCATTGTTTTATTCAAAGTTTTCTTGAACCGTATTGGGAAAAACAATCAATCACAGGTCATTAGGTAAAGTGACTTATGCTGTGCAAAATATTTTTAAATCAATAAAGTGCTTGGAGTGTATAAAGTGCCTAAAAATAGAAAGCACTTATCTTTCACGCTCTTATCTTTCCCAATAACATAGAAACATAGAAAATGGTGGCAGAAAAGGGCCATAGCCCATCGAGTCTGCCTATTCCAAGTACCCCGCCCCCCTGAATTTACTCCCTTAAAGATCCCACGTGAGCATCCCATTTTCTCTTAAAATCCGTCACGTTGCTTGCCTCAATCACCTGCAGTGGGAGTCTGTTCCAATGATCTACCACTCTTTCGGTGAAGAAGTACTTTCTGGAGTCGCTGTGAAACTTCCCTCCCCTGATTTTCAGCGGGTGCCCTCTGGTGGTCGAGGGTCCCACGAGACAGAAGAAATCATCTTCCGACTCGATGCGACCCGTGATGTACTTGAACGTTTCAATCATGTCTCCCCTCTCTCTTCGTTCCTCAAGTGAGTACAGCCGCAATTCTTTTAGTCTTTCTTCGTATGTCCCAAGACCATCCTGGTGGCCATTCGCTGAACTGACTCGATCCTCAGCATGTCCTTGGGAAAGTTAAGGTCTGGTAGTTAATTTGTACTCGAAACCCCTTTTTGGTCCTCTGCTTGCACTTGACACGCAGATTCACATGTTGCATGGTGTACTTAAGTGTGAAAACTTACACCAGTCATTGGACACACCTAAATTTTGGCACTAGTATTCTACAATGACTTGGAAGTGCCAAAGTACCATTTAGAATTGGCGCTAAGCATGTCCCATTGTGGCACCCACATCTTGGTGCTAAGTTACAGGCTTGCTCCCTTAGATGGAAAGCCACCTGGGAACAAGAAACTGTCTACTGTACCTGCACGTAGCTCATCTTGAACTTCTAAGAGAAAGGTCTGAGTTAAATTCACATATGCACTGTCAACCACTGTTGATATTTATCATCAATATATCGTGAAATCAATGCAGCACTTTTACGTAGGTTACAGACATTACAAAATTCAGCAGCTAGCGTTCTAGGCTAAAGTACATCACTCCTCTATTGATAGATGTCTGTAACATAGAAACATAGAATATGATGGCAGAAAAGGGCTGTAGCCCATCAAGTCTGCCCACGCTAATGACCCACCCTCAGACTTCACCCGGCTAGAGATCCCACATACATATCCCATTTCTTTTTGAAATCGAGCACGCTGCTGGCGTTAATCACCTGCAATGGAAGTTCATTCCAATGATCGACTACCCTTTCGGTGAAGAAATACTTCCTGGTGTCGCCATGAAATTGCCCACCTTTGATTTTCAGCGGATGACCTCTTGTGGTTGAAGGTCCTTTAAGAAAGAAGATATCGTCTTCCACCTCGATGCGGCCCGTGATATATTTAAAAGTCTCAATCATGTCCCCCCTCTCTCTACGTTCCTCGAGCGAGTATAGCTGCAGTTTATTCAGTCTTTCCTCATATGGGAGGTTCTTGAGTCCCGAGGCCATCCTGGTGGTAATTCGCTGAACCGACTCGATTCTCCGCACATCTTTTTGATAATGTGGTCTCCAGAATTGAACACAATATTCAAGATGAGGTCTCACCATGGATCTGTACAGGGGCATTATGACTTCGGGCCTCCGGCTGACGAAACCTCTACGGATGCATCCCACCATTTGTCTAGCTTTGGATGCAGCTTTCTCCACCTGCTTGGCAGTTTTCATGTCTGCACTAATGATTACTCCCAAATCACGTTCTGCCCTAGTCCTAGCTAAGGTCTCACCATTCAGAGTGTAAGTTCTGCATGGGTTTTTGCTGCCAAGGTGCATGACCTTACATTTTTTGGCATTAAAGCCCAGCTGCCAAGTCGAGGACCAATGTTCCAATAAGAGCAGGTCCTGCTCCATACTGTCGGGTAAGGTGCTGTTATCTACGATGTTGCATAGTTTGGCGTTGTCGGCGAATAGTGTTATTTTACCTTGAAGCCCTTGAGTCAGGTCTCTTATGTATATTTTGAAAAGGATCGGTCCCAAGACCGATCCCTGTGGCACTCCACTGGTCACCTCCGATGTATTGGAGGGGGTACCGTTAACCACCACCCTCTGGATTCTACCGCTTAACCAGTCACTGACCCATGTCGTCAATATCACTCCCAATCCCATCGAAGTCATCTTGCTCAACAATCTGCGGTGCGGGACGCTATCAAAAGCTTTGCTGAAGTCCAAGTACACGACGTCTAGAGACTTCCCCATATCCAGTTTCCTTGTAACCCAGTCAAAGAAGCTGATCAGATTGGATTGACAGGACCTTCCCTTTGTGAATCCATGCTGCTGGGGATCCTGTAGATTCTCCTCGGTCAGGATCGTATCTAATTCTTGTTTAATAAGTCTTTCCATGAGTTTGCTCACTATTGAGGTGAGACTGACCGGTCTGTAATTCACAGCCTCCGTTCTGCAACCTTTTTTGTGCAATGGAATGACGTTAGCTGTTTTCCAGTCCATGGGGACTTTTCCGGTACTTAGGGAAAGATTGAACAGCACGGATAGCGGTTCCGCCAGGACATCACACAACTCCCTAAGAATCCTGGGGTGTAGATTGTCTGGTCCCATGGCTTTGTTCACCTTGAGTTTTGATAGTTCACCATGGACGCTGCTGGGTGTAAACTTGAAGTTTTGAAACGGGTCTTCCGAGGTTTGCCTTGCCTGCAGTTGTGGACCGGTCCCCGGCGCCTCACAAGTAAAGACTGAGCAAAAGTATTCATTTAGTAGTTTGGCTTTATCAGAATCCGTTTCTGCATAGGTCCCGTCTGTTTTCCTGAGATGTACTATCCCATCTGTGTTTCGTTTCCTGTCGCTAATGTATCTGAAGAAGGATTTATCCCCTTTTTTAATGTTTTTCGCTAGTTGTTCTTCTGTTTGAATCTTGGCCTCTCTGACTGCCGCTTTGACTGCTTTAGACCTGGTCAGATAGTCTTCTTTTGTCACCCTGTTTCCTGTATGCTTGTAGGAAATAAAAGCTTTTTTTTTTTCCTTGACAAGATCCGAGATCTCTGCAGAGAACCACTGGGGCTTGTTCTTTCTCCGTCGTTTGCTTACTGTTTTTATATAGTGGTTTGTTGCCTCATGCAAGGTGCATTTCAGGATTGACCACATAGCCTCTACATTATTGGTTTCAGCTTGGTTTTGTAGCGCCTGATGGACGAAGTCTCCCATGCGTTTAAAGTCAGTGCCCCGAAAGTCGAGGACCTTTGTTGCTGTGTTTGATCTAGTGAAGCCTATCTTGATGTTGAACCATACCATGTTGTGGTCGCTGGAGGCTAGTGTATCGCCTACCGAAACTTCTGAAACGCTTTCTCCGTTGGTGAGTATCAGGTCCAGTGTCGCCTGATCTCTGGTGGGCTCCAGTACCATTTGTTTGAGTCGCGCCCCTTTTATGGAGGTTAAAAGCCTTCTGCTGCCGCTGGTAGTAGCGGAAAGTGTCTTCCAATCAGCATCGGGCATATTGAAGTCCCCTAGCAGAACCGTGTCCCCGCGTAAAGTGATGTTCTCAATGTCTTTGATTAGTTCCATATCCCTGTCTTCCTGCTGTTTTGGGGGCCTGTATACTACACCCAGATACAAGCATTTTTCGTTTCCTCTGGCCAGGTTCACCCAGAGTGATTCCCCGGTGTAGTTGACATCTGTGATTCTGGTGACTTTGATGTTATCTCTAGTGTATAGTGCTACCCCACCCCCTATCCTTCCCTCTCTGTCCCGACGAAGTAAGTTGTATCCTGGTATAGCCATGTCCCACCCATGTGAGTCTGTGAACCAAGTCTCAGATATCGCTATTACATCGAGGTCGGCGTTCGTTATCTCTGTCTCTAATTCTAGAATTTTATTGCCTAAGCTGTACATTATGGGGCTCGTAATCGAAATAGAAAAACATCTAAAAACCGGCCTAAATCGGCACTTGGATGATCAGTGAGACAAGTCTTCCAAGTGCCGATAATCGAACCGGGTTTTAGACGTATTTAAAAATGACCTAGGCCTTCACAGTGCTGCTGAACGACCAGAGCTAAAAAGGGTGTTTCAGGAGGAGTGGTGAGGGCGGGATTTGCAGACACAAAATACAGACCCCCTGAGATGCAGTGGGGAGAGGCCTAAGGCCCTGCTTGGCTCAAGTGCCTAAAGCTTCTCCCATAGAAGGGGCCTTAGGCACCTGAGCCAACAGGGCCTTAGGCCTCCTTCCTGGTGCATCCTGGGATGCACTGGGAGTAGCCTAAGACTCCCATTAGAATTTGAGGGGTGTCGGGGGGCTTGATGTTCAGGGGGTGTTGGCGGTTGGGGGTTGTCGAGGGTTTAGGGGGGCCTCAGGGGATACAGGGCATGTTGGCAGGAAGGAGTGGGCATCTCTTCTGCCGATCTTCAATGGGGGGGGGGGGGGATCAAGAGTTCCATGGAGGGTCACCACTTCGGGGGAGTGTCAACTGGAAGGAGTGGGTATCCCTCCTATCGGTCTTCAATGGGGGGGGGAGGGTTGAGGGTTCCATGGGTGCCTCTTTGGGAGGGTGTGAGCAGGAGGGAGTGAACATCCCTCCTACCAATGATGATAGGGGGTTGGCGGCAGGGGGAGTGGGCATTCTTCCTGCCACTCTTCGTTTTGGGGGTGTCACTGCTTCGGGGGTGGTTGGCGGCATGAGGGAGTGGACATCCCTCCTGCCAATTTTGTTATGTGCCAGGGGTCCCCTGCCATAGCCAGCTCAGCTGATCACAGCAGGGGTATTCTTCCCCCGATCACCTGAGCCCACAGGACTTACTGAAGCCACAGCTTCGGGGAGGCCTGCTGGCTCAGCTGATCGGGCATTCCCCTGCCACGATCAGCTCAGCTGGCCGCATCTACTTTTAACTTTGGAAATGTAGGCCAGCCTTTTGCTGGCCCACATTACAGGTGTCTGTCGCAGCCCTAGGCAGACGCCTAGGGCTGGTTAAGCTTGCCCAAGGCCACTTCAAGGTGAAACTATGCCCACACCTAGCCTTGGATGAGCTTAAGTGTCCCTAAGTGTTTCCCTAGACCCGTGACAAACACCTTCAATGTAGGCATCCTGTCTTGGGTTGGGTTTTTTTGGGGTTTTTTTTAAATGTGTGTCCCGACTGACAGAAGTAGGATGCCTATCACCACTTACAATTGGGACGCCCATTTAATAATAATAATAATACCAGTTTATATACCGCAGGGCTGTGAAGTTCTATGCGGTTTACAATGATTAGAAAGATGCTACAAATTGAGTAGAACTTACATAGTTGGAGATTAGTGGCTAACAGACACGATTAGTGGCTAACAGTTTAAGGGATCAGTTTTTATGGGAGAGATTGTGATGGGAGAGATTGTACAGGTTCGTTACCTAGGTACTTCAAGAACAATAATAATAGAATTATAGAATTGGCCCCTAAGTGTATAACCCTCAATGGAGACTGCCCCAACTTTGTTAGTTGGGCTGAGAACTTTTCATTGGCCCCTCGTAAATATGTATATTTTAATTACTCTCTATTGTTTCACTTTCAGCTACCTCCCATTGATGTGGACTATAATATCTTTGTATCTCGTGTTGTGTGAAATATATGTAATACAAAAATGAAAATAAATAAAATAGCTCTGCCATTGATGTGGATTCCCCCATAGCCTTTAAGCATCACAGAAGAGTCTCCTTCATGTCAATTCCGCAAGTGTCATCTCAAGATTATTTTTAGAGACGAGGGAACGGTTGCAGAAACCCCATGAGGCACCGGTTAGAGAATTAGGTGGTAAGGCATCGGTTTTTAAAGACTGATGCGATTCCGTTTAGGACGCCCGTGGGCGATTCTCAGCTGCCTCTTAGGTGGCTGCCGAGACCA
Organism: Geotrypetes seraphini; assembly: GCF_902459505.1. Classification (NCBI taxonomy): domain Eukaryota; kingdom Metazoa; phylum Chordata; class Amphibia; order Gymnophiona; family Dermophiidae; genus Geotrypetes; species Geotrypetes seraphini. The sequence goes on from NC_047089.1 coordinate 252,961,349, forward strand.
GAGTCCTGTACAGAATCAGCCCCACAATGCAGCAATTTTCCACTTGTTTCGTTCTGTTGGAAAAATAGGTAACGAGAAAACAGTGGAAAATCACCAGACTAAGGCCCAGATTCTCGAACTGGTCCTCCGTTTGAAAACACTATCCAAATGAGATTTGAGGTGCCTATGTAAGCAGGTCCTGCGCCATATAATTCTGTAAACTGCATTCACTTACTATATTACATAGTTTGGCGTCATCGGCGAATAGTGTCAAGGTAAAATAACACTATTCGCCGATGACGCCAAACTATGTAATATAGTAAGTGAATGCAGTTTACAGAATTATATGGCGCAGGACCTGCTTACATTGGAAAGTTGGTCCTCAACCTGGCAGCTAGGCTTCAATGCTAAGAAATGTAAGGTCATGCACCTCAGAAGCGGAAATCCATGCAGGACGTACTTCTTGAACGGAGAAACTTTAACTAGGACTTCAGCAGAACGAGATTTAGGAGTAATCATCAGTGCAGACATGAAAACTGCCAATCAAGTGGAGAAGGCTTCATCTAAGGCAAGGCAGATATTGGGTTGTATCAATAGAAGTTTTGTCAGCCGAAAGCCTGAAGTCATAATGCCGTTGTACAGGGCCATGTGAGACCTCATCTGGAGTACTGTGTGCAATTCTGGAGGCTACATTACAGTAAAGATTTGCGCAGAATTGAATCGGTTCAACGGACGGCCACCAGGATGATCTCGGGGCTCAAGGGTCTCTCGTACGAAGAGAGACTGAACAAATTGCAGCTCTACACTCTCGAGGAACGTAGGGAGAGGGGAGACATGATCGAAACATTTAAGTACCTCACGGGACGTGTCGAAGTGGAAGATGATATTTTCTTTCTCAAGGGACCCTCGGCCACAAGAGGGCACCCGCTCAAACTCAGGGGCGGAAAATTTCATGGCGACACCAGAAAGTATTTCTTCACAGAGAGAGTGGTTGATCATTGGAACAAGCTTCCAGTGCAGGTGATCGAGGCAGACAGCGTGCCAGACTTTAAGAATAAATGGGATACCCATGTGGGATCCCTACGAGGGTCAAGATAAGGAAATTGGGTCATTAGGGCATAGACAGGGGGTGGGTAAGTAGAGTGGGCAGACTTGATGGGCTGTAGCCCTTTTCTGCCGTCATCTTCTATGTTTCTATGGGACACCTAGAAAATTGGCACTAGAATCGCGCCTACGTAAGCGCTTTAAGCCGCCGAAAGCCAAAGTAGGCACGGCCAGTGGCGGATGTGGCGTTAGACAAAGCACCCACGTAGGTGCGGATTCACCGTCAAGATAGGCACCAGGAAAGTGGGCCCAGAAATCCCTGTCCTACATTTCTGGCGTCTATCGTTCATGTTAGCGCGATACCGAAACCGGCGCAGATGTGTGACTTACACGTGATCAGTGGCCGCTTGTAAGGTTCGAGAATCCAGGCCTGAGTGTACAGCCCTCGATGGAGACGGCCCCAGCTTTGTGGGTTGGGCTGAGAACTTGTCAGCGGCCCCTCGAATTGTCATTTATCCCCCTATCAACCTACTATTCCTAATTTAACTGCTTTATGCGACCCCCCTCCCCCCTTCTTAGCCCTCCGTGAATTAATGGGGTGTGGTTTGCATTCCTCGATTAGGAAGATTGTTAACAGTATCCGTATTTTTTTTTTTTCGCTTCTGCAGGGATGGTGCTGTGAAATTATTGTTTCGCCCATGAGAAATGAGCTGCCAGACAGATTCATTAATAATCCGCCACAGACTACAGCATATTCTGTCTCTTCCCCCCCCCCCCCCTTACCCGACTCCTAACTTTATCCTTCCCATTTAGCTCAACGAATCCGACGTCAGCTCCAAAGCTAGTTGGGCAGTTTTTAATACAAAGTTATACATCACTCTGATATTTTCAAATGATTTTATTATAATGCATGCCCGCTCGTAGAGGCTTACTGATATTGGGTATTAAATCAAGATTAATAAATGCAGAGCCATTGTTCAAAATAACACATTTATCTACTGTCCTTAGAAAAGTGAAATTAGAGCCTTCCCAAATGACAATGCCAGGCTTGAATATGCACATTTTATAGTTCAGTGTGTGCTAGAGCGGGGAGCAAACAATATTTTCACCTATTTTATGGACGCTGAATGTCGCCGTTTTAATAACATTCCGCCAATTCAACGGGCGTCAATGTGAAAATCTATTTTTAATATTTAATTTGGACATTATAATTGAAAGGCTCAACGTAAATAGCTGCCGGTCAGAGATGTCTGCCAACAGATATTCTCGTTTCGAGGCCGCATCGTTCCTGGCGTCAGAAAGCACGCGGAGAACGGTGGATTTAACTCACAAAGGTTGGTCTGGGTCTGATCCCTTGCAATCCACAGCCATTTCCAGCCATTTCTTTTTAAACAGGCTTTTAATATCTAAAATTTACTTTATTTTATGAATTTTTGCTTTTAAAAATCCCCTTACTCCCCAATGTTTTTTCCTTAAATGTATTTCTCAATATAATAGATGTAACTTTAACCCCCCTTCCCTCCCAATTGTTGTTGGTCATGTCGGACTTCTATTGTTTATATATACTGTATGTATTTTAACTTAACTTATTTTATTATTATGTACATCGCTTTGTATAAAGATATAGCGATTCATCAAATATTTAATAAACCTTGAACCTTGTCACGTTCATCAGGTTTTCTAGTTCAGCTTTACCTATTCAGTTCAAGGTCGGATTCCATTACAAGAGGTTGGGCCAGTTACCCAGGAAGTTACGACGGACAGTTTGACCCGAACATTCAACAGAGTTGCTAGTACAGGTAGATCAGTGCAACGATTAATACGCCCCGTCTTTTGCTGATGCGTAGCGTGGGTTTTAGCGCTGGCATGACGGTGGTAACTGCCCCGATACTGATAGGAATTCTATGAGCGTCAAGTTTTTGTCTCCGTTTATTTATTCATTCAATTTTCTATACCATTCTCCCAAGGGAGCTCAGAACGGTTTAAGGACATATGAATTGCCATACTGGGAGAGGCCGAAGGTCCATCAAGCCCAGTATCCCGTTTCCAACAGTGGCCAACCCAGGTCCCAAGTACTTGGCAGAAACCCAAAGAGTATCAACATTCCAGAGCTGAGATTGTGATGTCATAATGCCTCATTCCACCAATGCCTCAAGAGCCAACCTCAGCAGTGATGTCACAATGGCTTGATTGTCCTATAATTGGTGAACATAAGAGCTGCCATACTGGGACAGACGGAAGGTTCATCAAGCCCAGTATCCAGGGATTCAAGACAAAGTTAGACAAGTTCCTGCTGAACCAGAACGTACGCAGGTAGGGCTAGTCTCAGTTAGGGCGTTGGTCTTCGACCTAAGGGCCGCTGCGGGAGCGGACTGCTGGACGATGGACCGCTGGTCTGACCCAGCAGCGACAATTCTTATGTTCTTATAACAGTGGTCAATCCAGTTCCCAAATATGCAGCTAGATCCCAAGTAGTAAAACAGATTCTATGCTATGTAATAATGGGTATTGGGTAGTCTAGTATGGTATGTGTCCCATATGTGGACATTTAGTTGAGGATGGGCTGGGGAGGGCTTTGATGGAAACTCCAGTAGACACAACCTAAGCACACTACTGGGCAGGTCTCTGGCCCAGAAATATCTAAGAAAAAGGACAATTTTAATTAAATGATCAATTTTAATGGAGCAACAACAAGGTTGGGCAGACTGGATGGACCACTCAGGACTTTATCTGCCGTCATTTACTATGTTACTATGTTTTACTTATCCTAGGAATAAGCAGTGGATTTCCTCAATTCCTTCTCAATAATGGCTTATGGACTTCTCCTTTAGGAAATTAGCCAAACCTTTTTTAAACCCCGCTAAGCTAACTGATTTAACCACATTCTCTGGCAACAAATTCCAGAGTTTAATTACACTTTGTGTGAAGAAATATTTTCTCCCGTTTGTTTTCAATCTACTACTTAGTAGCTTCATCGCATATTCCCTAGTCTTGGTGTTTTTGGAAAGAATGAACAAGCGATTCACATCTACGCTTTCCACTCCACTCAGTATCCTATAGACCTCTATCCTATCTCCAAGCTGAAGAGACTTAGGGCTAGATTCACTAACCTGAGATCCGTGTCCGATTGCAAGCAGGCCAACGAATTCACTAAAGGCCTGCATGCAAATGGGGGCGATCGTTGGCGCACCCACCTGACCGCACGTATCGCTGGAGAGTCTTCCTTGACTGTAGATGGTCTGTGCATGTGCTGGTCCTTCGTGCCTGTGTTTTTTTCTTTTTTACTTTACTTTACAATGCCCCCTCCCTATTTCGCTGTTCGCGGTTTCAATTATTCACGGGGGGTTTCCCCAGGAGCCCCCCTGGAGAGACGCTTGTTGGCAATCTGCATTTAAAAAAATGGCCCCAGGACTTGGATTGGGGCAAGGAGGGAGGCGGAGGGGGGCCATCGGAGGTGGAGGGGGGCCATTGGAGGCAGAGGCTGAGGAGGCAAGCAGCTGCCCCAGGAGCACGGACCTTACCTGGTGGTCTAGCAGTGATGTGGGGCAGGAGTTCCTGTTGTAGTCGCGTGAGACCAACTCACAGTACAGCTTTGCACGGGACAGGAGTGTATGAACATCGCTCCTGCTCCGCGTCACCGCTAGACCACCAGATAAGTCCGGGGGTGGGTCAGAGCCGTCCCAAAAGTTATTCGCAAATTTTCCATATTCATGGGCTGGCTCTGCCTCTAACCCCCGCAAATAGGGAGGGAGAAGTGTACTGTTTTTTTTACTTCGCATGCCCATGATTTTAACCTGCAAGGCTCGCACTGCAGGGAAGGGCAGGCAAGTCAGGGCTGAGCAGGGCAGGAGAGTCGAGGCAGAGAGCAGGGTTTTAGCACAAGCGACTGGTCCTCACCAGTCGCTAGATTTTTATCGGCCAGCCAGTCGGTGTGCCAGAAGTTTTGTGAATCGCGTCCTTCCTGCTTTGCAAGCCGATTCCCCTCATTTGCATGCACGGATTGGGATCGGATCGGTACACAGGTTAGTGAATCGGGTCGGAGGGAAATCGGGCTGCAAAGGGTTTGCTTAGTGAATCTAGCCCTTAGCTGCTTTAGCCTTTCCTCATAGGTAAGTCATCCCCAGGGCCGGATTAACCAATAGGCCCAGTAGGCACGTGCCTAGGGCCCGAAATAGTCTGAGAGGCCCGCTGGATGACTTACCATGCCATTTTTTTTCAGATGGCAACGGCCCCCCCCCCCCTCTTTTCTCCCTCCACGGCAACGAGCCCCCACCCGATGACGACAACAACGCCACTGCCCCCCCCCCCCCCGGGCATCGATGGATGGGAACGCAGCCAACCGCCGGCATCCCGGCAACGCGGCCAACGCAGCTCCAGGAAGGGGCAGGCCCAGTGCCTAGGGGCCTTCGAAGAATTAATCCTGCCCTGGTCATCCCATTTATTCAGCTACTCTAACATTTTCCCCTAGAGCATGTCTTATCTTGATTGGCCCTGAGGGGCGTTTGTGAGTGATCTGTGGGCCGGGGCATGATGGCTTCTAAAGACGATCAGAGCTGCAGCCCCGCTGATAACAACCTGAACAGGGACAATTTATTCATAGCATGACTGCGGTAAGTAAGAGGAGATTCCTCCAAAGACCACCACACAGTACAGCAAAGTCTGAATCATTTCATGTCTTACCATCCGAGGTGTCTAAACCTGAATGCCGAAAGGGCACCCGTGTAGATAATTCAAGCAGATGCAGAGAAATACCTACAGAAAAGAAAGTTTTCTATCTCTTACAGACTTAGGGAAAACTAATCTAAGTTTTACACTTTCATTGAATTTCAGCACTTGAAAAGCAGGGAAGAGTGGCGACAGGATAACCATCAGACCTCTCATTCTCTCTTCATTTCCTGAGGCACGGACAGTTCCTCTCCCGGAAAAAAGAACCAAAACAAAACCTAATGAAAAGTCGTAAAAAGTCTGAATTTGGAACGTACGTAATCATTTATTGTAAAGTATGTTATTTATTATTGTTCAAGCTCCTTTCAGTCCGCCATTCAGGGCACTGTACTGACCTCGGAGCCGAAATGCATCTAGTTATTACATTACATTGATGTCTTCTATCCCGCCAATACCTTTCGGTTCTAGGTGTTTTACACTAAGAAATTAGCCTGGGCATTCCCAGGGAGATTACAAGGTTGATAGCTATAGCATGCGTCGGGATCTGGGATGGTCAATACGGTTTGGTTAGATCATTTGACAAATGTCTTGAATAGTATGGTTTTCAGTTCTTTCCTGAATGTTTTGTAGTTGGGTGTCGTGGTCAACAGATTTGAGAGGTGGTGGTCTATTTTTGCTGCTCTGGTGGCTAATAGACCGTCATATATTTTTTTGCTTTGCATGCCTTTGATTGGGGGGTGGGTAAAGTGTGCTTGAGTTCTCCTTGGTCTGGATGTGTTTCTCCAGATTAGGCGGTTGGTCCATTTCCATTTAGGGCAGGGCTGCCCAAGTCCGGTCCTTGAGATCTACTGGCAGGTCAAGTTTTCAGGGTATCCACAATGAATATGCATGAGAGAGATTTGCCTGCACTGCCTTCTTGGTATGCAAATTAGAGAATGACACGGTGACAAAATTCATCACAGTTCCCGTCCCCGTGGATAACCGCGGGAAACCATCTTCATGTCATTCTTTAAAGAGAGAGGGAAGAATCAGAGTATGAATGGCCACAACCACTGACCCGCAAGCTTTGCTTTGAAGAATGCTGGTGTAGAAGGACTGAGATTGAAATAGACACTAGAAAATGACATGGGATTATTTCCCGCAGATGGGAACGGTGACGAATTTTGTCACCGTGTCATTCTCTAATGCAAATCTCTCTCATGCATGTTCACTGTGGATATCCTGAAAACCTGTCCTGCCAGTGGATCTCGAGGACCGGACTTGGGCAGCCCCGATTTAGGGCTTTGAATAGGGTGCAGTAGAATTTGTGTTGTACGCGCGCTTGTACTGGGAGCCAGTGTGAGTCTTGGAAAGCCGAGGTAATGTGGTCGTATTTTTTCAGCGAGTATATTAGTCTTAAGGCTGTATTTTGGACTGTTTGTAATGATTTTAGCATGATGGCGAGGCATGACAGGTAAAGATCGCGTCGGCTCTCCCACTGACGTCACTTCCAGGGGCTGTGCATAGGAAATGACATCAGAGGAAGAGCCGCTGGGGTCTCGAAGAGCACGCTGAAGTTGCTACTTGCAGCGGTGAACGACTAGAGGGGCGGGGGAAGGGAAGGGGAGGGGGCGCATGCACGGCCGAGGGGATCAGGGAAGGAGCGGAGGGCGGAGATGAAGGGCACCTCTCACCTTCGCTATTTCCCGTGCCTACCTTGGACATGAATTGCGCCTACGTAAATGCTTTGTGATGCCTAATGCCGGCTCTCGCGATCCTTCAATTACACGCACAGTACTTCTTAAATATAAATTCTAAAGAATAATCACAAACTTCTGTTGTGCACAGGCACGAAGGACCAGCACATGCACAGACCATCTACAGTCAAGGAAGATGGTCTGCGCATGCTCAAGGATCGCTCTCCAGCGATACGTGTGGTCAGGGGGGGTGTGCCAACGATCGCCCCCATTTGCATGCAGGTCTTTAGTGAATTCTGTTGTATGCTGGTGCACCACACAGTCTTCAGACTGCCGCAAGGGTACCATAGCACCCTGTGGCTGCAATCCTCATTAGTATCCTGTAACGCGGTGCTACTGAATATTGATTTTTTTTTTCTTTTTTTCCTGTTTTAATTATAATTTAAATTTTTTTCCTATTTTAATTTTAATTTTTTTTCCTGTTTTAATTCCTGTTTTTTTCCTGTTTTAATTTTAATTTTAATTTTTTTCCTATTTTAATTTTAATTTTTTTTCCTGTTTTAATTTTAATTTTTTTTCCTATTTTAATTTTAATTTTTTTTCCTGTTTTAATTTTAATTTATTTTGTGCTCTTTCTCCTAAATTTCCGTATTTCGTTAAATAGATATATAACTCAGGGCTCCTTTAACAAAGGTGTGTTAGGGCCTTAACACGCGGAATAGCGCACACTACAATGCCGCACGCGCACGTCGCTACTGCCTCCTCTTGAGCAGGCGGTAGTTTTTCGGGTAGCGCATGCTAATCCGGTGCGTGCGCTAAAAACGCTAGCGCACCCTTAGCTTATTACTGCTGCCACAATATTGACTCGTCCCCCCCCCCCTCTGTTTCTCCGATGCGTTTCGATCACTTTCTCAAGGTCGGAGGAAGACGCTGCAAAATTAAAAACAAAATAAAATGACTCCCAGGCGGTATAATTCACCACGGGAGGGCAGAAACTATCCTGCCCTTACGTCTAAAAAAGGAGTTGGTAGCGTCAATGCTATCCATCGTTCGCCACCGCCAGTCTAAAAAATGGCCATGGTGTCTACCAGAAATTTAAAAAAAACTCTTACTGACATCATCACCCAGCCGGCCAATCGTCGATCTAGACTCCCTTGGGAGTCACTCCCTCTAGTCACCTCTAGTCAGCTAGCAACATCCAATCCTCTGTATCATTAAGGCCATTGGGTTTCATAGAATTTAGGCGGTCTATCCATCTGAGTTCTTTGATGTTTAGTGTCCTTTTACATCATCTAATTCACAATGTATAAGTTTCATCCAGGAAGTCTCGTGAAACATGCAATTATCCCTGCAGGATGACTAAGCCTAGGTCGGCCCACATCCCGCCCAAATACATAGAAACATAGAAACGAGGGCAGATAAGGGCCATAGCCCATCAGGTCTGCCCACTCTACTGACCCACCCCCAAGTCTACTATCCTAGGGATCCCACTCCTGGTGACAGGTTCCCTTGGCTTAACCCTCTAAGGGATCCCACATGGGCATTCCATTTGCTCTTAAATTCTCGCACGCTGTTTGCCTCGATCACCTGCACCGGGAGCTCGTTCCAAGGATCAACCACTCTCTCGGTGAAGAAATATTTCCTGGTGTCGCCATGAAATTTCCCGCCCCTGAGTTTGAGTGGATGCCCTCTTGTGGCTGAGGGTCCTGTGAGAAAGAGAATCTCTTCTTCCATCTCGATACGGCCGGTAATATACTTAAATGTCTCGATCATGTCTCCTCTCTCCCTACGTTCCTCGAGTGAGTACAGCCGCAAATTTTTCAGCCTTTCCTCGTACGGTAGATCCTTGAGCCCCGAGACCATCCTGGTGGCCATCCGTTGCACCGACTCTACTCTCAGCACATCTTTTCGGTAGTGTGGCCTCCAGAATTGCAAATGAGGCCTCACCATGGTTCTGTATAATGGCATTATGACTTCAGGCTTCCGGCTGACGAAACTCCTGCGGATGCAACCTAACAACTGTCTTGCCTTAGATGAAGCCTTCTCCACATGATCAGCAGTTTTCATGTCTGCGCTGATGATCACTCCCTTTCAGCTCGTTATTTAATTGAATTGCATGCGTAAATCGTGTACATGCCAATCATGCACTATTTCCAGCACTTTCTATCAAATTAGGAGGATAATGTGTACAGTGCTGTGTACACCTAGAAATGTTATAGAAATGATAAGTAGCGATATGTATCTGGGAAAGATAACACTGCCACCCCTTATATTCAAATGATAAGTGATCAAGAATATTGTAGGGGAGTTTGGGAATTTTGATATCTAAGGTAAAGCGTAAGCTTGAACCTGAAAGGATCCTGCACCTTTCTCCCCTTTGCCCCGCCCCTCAGGTTGAACAATGCTGAGATCGTCCATCTCTGCCGTCAACTTAGAAATATTGCAAAGTAGGACGTGAAAAGCCCATGAACGGCGCCCCCTGATCTGCCCTTTCAATTGTACCTCCAGTTCAACCGTCTTTTATCACTGCTGAAGTGCTGAAAGAGCTCTTGAACCGTACGCTTTCCTTCATGTCCTGTGTGGATGATTCATAGGCCTCACTCGCTCATTAGAATATGTCACCGCTGCGCATTCCAGGGCCTTGGACACGCTCCCTTCACCATCAGGCTGTCAAGATGTAATTAACTGATGCCCTCGCTCTTCATAATCCTTGGAGCACGCAGAACTGTGTGAACGTACAGGAGCATCTGGGAAGACTGATTCCTTCACGGCAAATACACTATGTACAAAGCACTTTTCTTACTTAGCTTCAGTGTGAAGAGTTTTAACCCCCTTTTCTCCATTTCCAATTCTCAATTCTGTGCTTTCTATTGTGATGCTTTATTAAAAGTGATCCTGAATCCCGCCCCCCTATAATTCTGAGGCTGCTTTTAAGTTTTCACCCTTTTTCTTTGGATCAAAACCCGGCAGGTTTAATCTATTTTCTTAACACATGAAGAAGGAAATTCTATAAATGACACTTAAATAAGCATCCTTTACAGAGTAGCAATTCCCATGCCAACCACTGGGTGTCAAACTTGTGCCGACACACAAGCTGGGCATGGAGACCCAATTTTCTATAACACTGCTGCAACTATTTGGAACGCCCCTTTCCTGCCCATACCGCTCTCACAGCAGAACGATTGCATGTAGCTTAACTGTTAGACCAGTTTGGGCAAAGTTTTTTCCATTGTGACGTCATCTGGAGTATTGCGTTCAATTCTGGTCTCCTTATCTCAAGAAAGATATAGCGGCGCTGGAAAAGGTTCAAAGAAGAGTGACCATGATGGTAAAGGGGATGGAACTCCTCTCGTATGAGGAAAAACCAAAATGGTTAGGGCTCTTCAGCTTGGAAAAGAGACGGCTGAGGGGAGATAGGATTGAAGTCTGTCCAAAAGAAGGGACATCAAAGTTAGACCTGCTACCTGGGAACATCTAAGGTTTCAGAAAAGTGTTCTTAATGAGCAGTACTGCACAAGGAGGTTAAGGAAGGTCACCTCCTTCATCTCCCGAGCAGCTGGTGTCTCCAAGTTTCCAAGTTTATTAAAAAATTGATCCCGCCTTTTCAAAATTCAAAGCGGCTTTACATAAGAATTAAACAAGTCCACAATATAACAAAACATCAAAACAACAAGAACTGGCACACCGGACTTACACAAAACTACCCTTAACACACTGACACAAGAGGAATGGGGAAGAAGTACAAATTAAAGGGAAAACCAGAAAGGGAACTGAAAGCCCCCCCCCCCCAATAGGTGTGACTGGTAAGGGATACTGGGCTTTCTGACAGCTTAGGCAGAAGCAGGCATCTAAAACAGAGGCTTGGCCTACTGGCTAGAGCTGTTGCCTCAGCTCCCTGAGGTTTTGGGTTCAATTCCAGTACGTTTCCTTGTGATCCTGGACAAGTCACTTGCGTGCGCATGATATCACCGCATCGCGTGCGTGCATGCTTTTCTGACAAAGTGTCGGGTTTAGAAAAGCCAGCCGGACCCCCTGACATGTCCGGGGAAATCCAGATATCCCTAATCATGCTGCATGTCAATGGCACACGAAGCTCCATTTCAACTTGTATTATACAACAGACTCAATGTCCCAAAGTGGACACCTAAAGTCTGATTTGCATGTCCATTCTGAAATGCTGCTCCACGGTGACTTCCGAACTGGTCATTTCTGTGCCATAAAAACGGTTTCTGGCTTAACCCTTTCCAATCTGCGTACAAATGTTGTCAGGAAATCCTCATTCCCACGAGAAAGATGGAAAGTGTGAGAAGTCAAACAAAAATTCATGTTTGTATTATAAAACTTTTTCAATTAAAAAAAAAAAAATGCACCCTCGTCTTATCTTATAGAATTGGCTGAATCTTAGACAATTTCCAGCAGCAAATGTTTTTGAACGAAAAGGTCTTGTTGCCTTGTTTTAGAGATGTGGAATGTGTCAGCAGGAGTATTGTATTCCTACAGTACCACCTAGTGGATGGATGACAATTTAGACACGAGAAAATATCTTCAGACCTTCTCCAGCCTTGCTACTTGGAAAATGGATGGCTGAAATGAGCAGTTTGTAAAGCGAGGACATAGGGAATAAACTGGTCTTCAGGGAATTTTCCCAGCCATAAACCTAGATAAGAGCTATTTGCTGGGGTGAAATGATAAGTTGACAATGTCCCTCCTCTGTAAGTGAGCTTCTATAATGTATGTACTTTTATAGGACTGCAAGGAGGCATTCCTAGAAGCATATACAGGTCAGGGGAAGGAAAATAAGGCAGGTACGCTGCATTTGCACAAGTATGTCAACTATTTTTCCCTCTCAGCCTCATGCCTTAAAATGCAGGTGCAAACTATATGGATACCTATAATGAAGAAAGATGATTGTAATTTTGAAAGATAAGGATTTCCCATAATTTCTCTTTGAAATTTAGCACCAAGTGTTCATCTCAAAAGTGGCTCCATATTTTTTAAAATAGAAACATGATGGCAAATAAAGGCCAAATGGCCCATCCGGTCTGCCCATTTGCAGTAACCATTATCTATTCCTCTCTCTAAGAGATCCCACGTGCCTATCCCAGACTTTCTTGAAATCAGACACAGTCTCTGTCTCCACCACCTCTTCCGGGAGATTGTTCCATGCATCTACCAACCTTTCTGTAAAAAAGTATTTCCTTAGATTACTCCGGAGCCTGTCACCTCTTAACTTCATTCTCTGCCCTCTCATTCCAGAGCTTCCTTTCAAATGAAAGAGACTCGACTCATGTGCATTTACACCACGTAGGTATTTAAACATCTCTTTCATATCTCCCCTCTCCTGCCTTTCCCCCAAAGTATACAGATTGAGATCTTTAAGTCTGTCCCCCATACCACAAAGACCACACACCATTTTAGTAGCTTTCCTCTGAACTGACGCCATCCTTTTTATATCTTTTTGAAGTTGCAGTCTCCAGAATTGTACACAATATTCTAAATGAGGTCTCACCAGAGTCTTATACAGGGGCATAAATACCTCCTTTTTCCTACTAGCCCTTTGCAACCTAACATCCTTCTAACTTTCGTCGTCACCTTTTCAACCTGTTGGGTCACCTTAAAATCATCGCATACAATCACACCCAAGTCCCACCCTTCTGTCGTGTACTTCACCCTTTCCCTTGGGTTTTTGCAGCCCAAATGCATGACCTTGCATTTCTTAGCATTAAATTGGAGCTGCCAAATTTCAGACCATTCTTCGAGCTTCACTAGGTCTTTCTTCATGTTATTCACCACATCCGGGGTATCTACTCTATTGCAGATTTTTGTATCATCCACAAAGAGGCAAATAGGTGCTCAGGGATGATAAATATCTTGCACAGTTTAGTGGGGTCTTCCAGGGAATCAGATTCTGGTTTGTATATCATCCTATGTGTCTCTAATTTCTTTGTTTAATCGTTCCATCTTTTGCAACTGATTTTAGAGTCAATCGTAATTTCATTTTGTTTAACATGTTAAGCCTAGAGATTTTGTCTCTGATTTCGGTTCCGAGACAGCATTCGATATATTCAATCTGATAAGCTTAATTTGCTTCAGCAACTCGGCAAACTCGGATCTTCTTACAGCAGCATCAGCTGTATCCATCTGGTCTGAAACCAACTGATTACTGTTCACGCTGACCATTACACATTTTATAGCGGGTACAGAGTGTTCAGTTCTCTGGAATGTAGGTACGAGGAGGTGCTGGAACGTTCTCAGCCCCAACCAACCCACTTCCTTAATTCTGGGCATTCTTTTGCCACCGTAGCTGGAAAGAGTGTGGCCTTATTTATTCATTCAATTTTCTACACTGTTTGCTCAGAACAGTTTACATGAATTTATTTAGGTACTCGAGCATTTTCCCTGTCTGTCCCAGGGGGGCTCAGAATCTATCTAATGTACCTGGGGCAATGGGGGGATTAAGTGACTTTGCCCAGGGTCACAAGGAGCAGCGTGGGATTTGAATCCACAACCTCAGGGTGCTGAGGCTGTAGCTTTAACCACTGAGCCACTCTAGAAATCAAAATGTAGCAAAAGTGAGCCAAGTCTAGGACAATGAAGCCATTGTGACATCACTGATTCGGTTGGCTCTTATTGGTGGAATGAGGCATTATGACATCACACTATCAGCACTGGTTACCAGAGATAGAAGCTTTTCACACTATTTATTTATTCAATTTTCTATACCGTTCTCCCAGGGGAGCTCAGAATGGTTTACATGAATTTATTCAGCTACTCAAGCATTTTTCCCTGTCTGTCCTGGTGAGCTCACAATCTATCTAGTGTACCTGGGGCAATGGGGGGATTAAGTGACTTGCCCAGGGTCACAAGGAGCAGCATGACTTTGAACCCACAACCTCAGGGTGCTGAGGCTGTAGCTTTAACCACTGAACCACTCTAGAAATCAAAATGTAGCAAAAGTGAGCCAAGTCTAGGACAATGAAGCCATTGTGACATCACTGCTGAGGTTGGCTCTTATTGGTGGAATGAGGCATTGTGACATCACAGCATCAGCTCTGGTTACCAGAGACAGACACTTTGCACACTATTTATTTATTCAATTTTCTTTGCTGTTCTCCCAGGGGAGCTCAGAATGGTTTACATGAAATTCAGGTACTCAACCATTTTTGCCTGTCTGACCCGGTGACCTCACAATCTATCTAATGTATCTGAGCAATGGGGTACCAAGTGGCCTGCTCCGAGGTCACAGGGGACAATGTAAGCCTGAACCCACAATCAAAGGGTGCTGAGGCTGCGGTTATAATTTCTGCACCGCACGCTCGGACATCGTTTGGTATAAAAGAGCAAGGCCAACATGGTCTGGTAGAGATGGCAAACATACCCCACCCCGCCACCCCTTTTATCAAACCGTGGAAGTGGTTTCTAGCACAGGCTGGAGCGAAGAATGCTCTGCACTGCTCCTGACGTTCATAGGAATGCTATGAGTATCAGGAGTCTTCGCAGACTCCAGCTTATCCAGAATACTGCAGCCAAGCTGATTTTTGCTAAACGCAAATTTGACCACGTCTCCCCACTACTTACCAATCTTCACTGGCTCCCTGTACTTTCCAGAATTCATTTCAAATGCTCCTGCCTGGCGTTCAAGATCATTCACGGCATCCTTCCGCCCCTAATCCCTCTTTCCTTCCTCACCCTGACGTCTGCTACCACCAGATCAGCCCACAGACATAAACTATCCTTCCCCTCTCTACACGGCATCCTCCACGCAGGCAAACTGGGAAAATCCCTCCTCTCCAAAATCACGGGCCTTTGGAACGATCTCACTATCCCGCTGCGGAACCTGGGCTCCCTCCAACTATTCCGAAAACAGCTGAAAACCTGGCTTTTCTCTAACATATAACATCTCTTCTCCTGATTACATCCCCTCTTTTTATATGCTTTTGTAAATCCTTCTCCTCTCTCTTCCTATATTTTTAAGCTTTGTAAATCGTGTCGAGCTCCACTTCTGTGGAGATGATGCGGTATCTAAACTTAAGGCTTAGTTTAGTTTAGTTTAGGAGCAGCACAGAGCTTTCAGTGTGTCAGCCTGCACTAAAAACCACTTAACAAAGTACATATAATGGCAAAATATGGTATGGTGAGAATGGCAGAACAAAGCACGGCAGGCATGACATGGCAAACATGGTAAGACAAGCGTGCATAGCATAGAAGACATGGTACAGTAAACATTGAGTGACAAACATGGTATGAGAGATTGTAGCATGGTAGACATAGTATGGTAAATATGGTGTCTAGTAAAGTATAGTCTAGAACAGGGGTGTCCAACCTTTTGGCTTCCCTGGGCCGCATTGGCCGAAAAAAATGTTTCTGGGGCCACACAAATGCTGCAGCAAGACAGAGGAAGGAGCCGGCATGACGGTAAACACCCGGGGGCAGCAGAGGAAAACACTGCATTGCCCTCGACCGGGGCCGCACAAAATACTTCACGGGGCCACATGCGGCCCTTGGTCCGCAGGTTGGACACCCCTGGTCTAGTGTATTAGGACAGTGTTTCTCAACTCAGTCCTGGAGTCCCCCCTTGCCAGTCAGGTTTTCAGCATATCCACAATGAAAGAAATTTTCATGTAATGGAGGCAGTGTATGCAAATCAAGTTTATGCATATTCATTGAGGATATGCTGAGAACCTGACTGGCACGGGGGGACTCCAGGACAGAGTTGAGGAACATTGTATTAGGACAAGGTATGGAAGAACATCGAGAGAGAGAGAACATGGTATGCTCTGGCAAGGGACAAAGCACATAGCATTAGAGAGTCGAGGGTCGGGTACTTTGTCAGCAGGCCAGGGGAATTTGAATAGGCCTACTCTACTAGAGAGCCAGGGGAAGAGATGAGTTTTTATTGCGTTCCTGAAGCTCAGTAGACCTTCTACTGATCTTATGTGGGTAGACAGTTTGTTCCAAAGATGTGGTAGGTAGTGCGAGTGAGATCTCAAGGTGGAGGGCTCATCCTGAGGGGACACATAATTGCCTTTCATCTTGTGAGCGGAGCGGTCAATTCGGAGTACAGAGCAGAAGTTTGGAGATAATGTAGGCCGTTACCATGTCATGGAAGAGTTTATAGGTCATTATTAGGCCTTTGAAAAGGCATTGCGCACAACACCGGGGTGATCGGGTCTCGTATGTGGAGATTCTTCAGGAGTCACATGGCGGCATTTTGTACTCGAAGCCAATGGATGTTTTTTTGTCATGAGCTCATTTAGGAGCGCATTGCAGTAATTTTCCGTAGTTGCTGGAGGTAGTAGGATGAGGTAGATACTACTTGGCAGATGTGGTCAGAGAGTGAAAGGTCGCCAATTTGCAGAAATGAAATTCTGTGTTTTGACATTGTTTCAGATCATTGATTGAACTTTATCCACGTCATTCTCTTCTGGGTTGGGCTGAGAACATTTCAGCACCCCCTCATAGATCTGAAATATAGCATGGCATAGATTCCATACATCAAAAGCAAGTAGCTCCATATAAAATTCCCACCACTATGCCAATGATCACACAATATTACACGCACACAATATCTGTCCCAATTTTTAAGAAATAGTCATGCCACACACCCCCTTCCCCTGACGGTCCCCAAACTTAAAAAAAAAAAAGGCAGGAGGGAAGCCCATTCTCTCCTGCTTCAGCCACCCAGACCCCCACACTCCCGACCCCTCACAGGCCCACTCCCATCCTGCCACCAGGGGCCCCCCGCAAATCTCCAACCACCCCAAGTTTCCATAAAAACTTCAAAGGTAAGTACTTCTGCTGTCTAACACTATATTTTGGGACCTTATTCTTAGCAGTAGCAGGAAAATACAATGAGACCAGCTGGAAGATCCCTACTAATGGGGAGCAGAGTGTGGACTGCTCTAGATCCATATCTTTCATCAACAAGGGAGAGTGTGGCACAATGGTTAAAGCACCCTGAGACTGTGAGGTCAAATCCATGCTGCTCCTTGTGACCTTGGGGGATAAATGCTTGAGTATCTAGAGAATGACACGGTGACAAAATTCATCACCGTTCCCGTCCCCGCGGATAACCGCGGGAAATAATACCATGTCATTTTCTAGTGTCTATTTCAACCTCAGTCCTTCTACACCAGCATACTTCAAAGGAAAGCTTGTGGGTCAGTGGTTGTGGCCATTCATACTCTCATTCTTCCCTCTCTCTTTAAAGAATGACATGAAGATGGTTTCCCGTGGTTATCCGCGGGGACGGGAACGGTGATGAATTTTGTCACCGTGTCATTCTCTATGAGTACCTGAATAAAGTCATATAAACCAGTGATTCCCAACCCTGTCCTGGAGGAACACCAGGCCAATCGGGTTTTCAGGCTAGCCCTAATGAATATGCATGAGAGAGATTTGCATATGATGGAAGTGATAGGCATGCAAATTTGCTTCATGCATATTCATTAGGGCTAGCCTGAAAACCCAATTGGCCTGGTGTTCCTCCAGGACAGGGTTGGGAACCACTGATATAAACCATTCTGAGCTCCCTTGGGAGAATGGTATAGATCAAGGGTAGGGAACTCCGGTCCTCGAGAGCCGTATTCCAGTCAGGTTTTCAGGATTTCCCCAATGAATATGCATTGAAAGCAGTGCATGCAAATAGATCTCATGCATATTCATTGGGGAAATCCTGACAACTCAACTCGACTGGAATAATAATAATGACTTTATTTTGTATACCGCAGTACCACAAACAGTTCAGAGCGGTTTACAGTGTAAGAGACTGTACATTTACAGCGAAGATACAATGAGGACTGTACATATTCAGTAAAGGTGTTTATACAGTGAAGAACAATGCAGATTTACCATGCAGGAGACTGTACATATACAGCAGAGATATTTATATAGTGGAAAAAAAGCAGTGTGAGAGACTTAAAGAGCAAAATGCAATGCAAGGGACAGAATAATGCGGTGAAGCGGTTTACTATGCAATGATAGTTAACATATATGGCGAGGATGCAGGGTGGTGAATGACAAGAAAAGCAATCAGTATCAATTACAGGATGGAAGTATTTGATTGAGGGGTAGAATTTGGTTATTTGGTGATGGGGGGGGGGGGGGGGTTCGAGAAATTTGTCGTAGAGGAAAGATTTGAGAGATTTCCTGAAGGATGAGTAAGATGGGGCAGATGAGATGAGGGTGGTCAGGCAGTTTGTCCATCTGCCAGCTTGGTACGAGAGAGTTCTATTGAGGAATCTTTTGTAGGTGCATCCCTTTGGGGAAGGGTAGGTAAACAGGTAGGCATTACGCGTGCGAGTGGTTCCAGGGAACACAAAGTGGTGAGACAGATATATCGGGGACAAGCCAGTTAAGGTTTTGAAGCAGAGGCAGGCGAATTTGAAGATGACTCTCGCTTCTATTGGCAACCAGTGAAGTTTTCTGTAGTAAGGGCTGATATGGTCTGACTTTTTGAGGCCATAGATTAGGCGGACAGCGGTGTTTTGGATAAGTCTCAAATGTTTGATGGTTTTCTTGTAGGAGCCCATATATATGATTTTACAGTAATCCAGTGTGCTTAGGATTAGGGATTGGACCAGCAGTCTGAAGGAGGGAAAGTCGAAGTAATGTTTGATGGTGCGGAGTTTCCAGAGGGTATAAAAGCATTTTTTGACCTGGGCATTGGTGTGGTCTTCGAAGGTCAGGCAGCGGTCTAGGATGACTCCAAGGATTTTGATGGTGGGATTAATTGGGTAAATTAGGCCGTTGAGTTGTAAGGTGGTGGTTGTTAATTTGTGGTTGGGACTTGCTCTCGAGGATCGGAGTTCCCTACCCCTGGTATAGACAATTGAATAAATACAAGTAAAAGCAGTGAGATCCCAAAGCATAAGACAGAGCCCGTCCCAGTACTGCAATGAGTCTAAGTCTGAAGAAATAATTGTTCAAAGTAGGCTTTGGTATTCCAAGATCCAACCTAGGCATGAGAACATAAGAACTGCCGCTGCTGGGTCAGGCCAGTGGTCCATCGTGCCCAGCAGTCCGCTCACGCGGTGGCCCTTGGGTCAAAGACCAGTGCTCTAAATGAGTCCAGTCTCACCTTCGTACGTTCCAGTTGAGCAGGAACTTGTCTACCTTTGTCTTGAATCCCTGGAGGGTGTTTTCCCTTATAACAGATTCCAGAAGAGCATTCCAGTTGTCTACTCCTCTCTGGGTGCACCAAGTGCCAATGGGAGCGAAAAGACCGGTACAACTCAGAAGTGGCCAAAGTGTGTCACAGCTCAACACCTCAAAGTATCTAACAACTATGTCCTTGCTATCTTGTAGTTTGCTTTTTCTAGAGTGGAAGAAGTGTTCTCTGATGATACAGTTTCCATTCTCTGTCTTACAGAAACATGTGGCTTATTTATTTATTTATTTCATTCATTCATTTTCGATCCTGTAGTCCAGTGGTTCCCAACCCTGTCCTGGAGGAACACCAGGCCAATTGGGTTTTCAGGCTAGCCCTAATGAATATGCATGAAGCAAATTTGCATGCCTATCACTTCCATCATATGCAAATCTCTCTCATGCATATTCATTAGGGCTAGCCTGAAAACCCAATTGGCCTGGTGTTCCTCCAGGACAGGGTTGGGAATCACTGCTGTAGTCCCCAAAGAGCTCAGAACGGGTTACGATTTGCACTGCAATAGCCATGATTTCAGTACAAATTTACGATACAAGTTTTCATCCTAACTTGACACATACCAGAGGTCTAATATTAATACAGGTTACGATTTGCCCTAGTTATCCTTACAGAGCAAGATTTCCAGTACAAGTTATATCCGAACTTGACAGTGCAAGATTTTACAATCGAAGTTTTCCTTATGTGACCCATACTGGTTTCTGGTACCAATATACATATTTTTGTAGTCCGTGGGTCAAGGGCAGAGGTTTAGGTGAAGAGGTATGTTTTTATTGCTTTCCTAAAGTTGAGGAGTCCTTCATGGGATCTGATCTGCGGGGGAAGTCCATTCCAGTGGCTCGGTATAAAGTGGGAGTAGGAACATTGTTTTGGAAGTTTGCAGTTGAAGGGCATGACAAGGGGGCGTTTTGAGTCATATTTTATCCTGGGAGCAGAGGAACCTGTTATGCACGTATGTAGAAAGTTTATCCGTCACGTAGCCTGGCGCCATGTCATGCAAGGATTTGAACGCTAGCATCAGGCCTTTCAAGACACACAACGGGCATCCAGTGAACCTATGGTATAGCCTGAGAGATAGAGTCATGGGCACGGAGGGTTTTTTAGAAGCCTTACCATGTTTTGTACACACTGCAGACGTCATATGTTCTTTGCCGCGAGATCGTTGAACAGCGCATTGTGGGAGAATACTAAGGCATAGAATAGTTGGGTGACGTCAGACTGAAGATACTATTCTAGGGGAAGGAGCTGACCTAAGATGTCGGCTTGAAGTCTCCGTGCAGGGGTTTCTGTTGAAACTTTTTCCTAATTTTACCTTATGGCAAAAACAAAATCTAAACTCCAGGTTTTCCTGGAGGAGCCTGGTGCATTGACCTGACCGATGGATGCCTTTGTGGAGTGAGAAGCCCGAACGCAGAAACCAGAGGGATCTTCGGCTTGGAGAAACACGCAAGCTAAGGCGTGTAACTTCTCCTTCGAGGGCGCCACCTTATCTCCGGAAGAGCGCAGTCCGCCGATTCAACCGCCGATTCAGGTGACGGAAGAGCTGTTGGAGGTGGAACCAGCCCAGAACGTTCTTTTGTTGGCCCAACAGAGTTTATCTGCTGTAGTCTGGATTTACTACCAATTCCCATATTGCATCCAGAGTAACTTCTGGAGGTTTAGTTGCCATTGGAAAAAATACAAGTGGTGAAGAGGAGCTCTCAGCTCCCGAACCTACCTCTTGACTGCCTCGATCCATCTCAGGTGGAAGTCCTTCCTCAGGCAGTCTCTCCCGAGAAAACATGGTCTCTCAAGGGGTCTCCAGCAAACCCTCAGCTGCCTCCCGCGATTTAAACGCCACCTCTTCGGACGTGTTGAGCACGCGCAGAGAGCTCGCTCTCTGAGGCTGTGGGGGTGGCAGTCTGACATCGGGACTCAAGGTGGCATCAAGCCCAGGGAGATCAACCGCTGCGTCGCTCCTCGCCGGTGTCTCCTGCAGGCGAGCTCCCGGCTGCTCAGTTTCCCTCTGTAGTCGTTGCAGGAATTCATCGATAGTGCCGATCGGGGGGAACAGCAGAGCGTTGGGAGACATTACTGATGCTTCTTCCCCTCCGTTTCGGCATGATTAAAGGAAATTCAGTCGCAGGTAGGTTCCGCGGCGTCTATCTCAGCAGTAAGCTGTAGCGGCCATCTTGGATCACTTTTTTTTTCAAGTATATAGATGTTCCCTTAATGACAAATACTGTAAGAATGTATCTCGTTCTACACAGACGAGAAGGAAACAATTTCTCATTTTGAGACCTCAAGCAGTGCAGTTAGGGGCAACTTTTCGTTTCGAGATACCCCTGTAAGTGTATGTTTTCTTTGAGCTTCAGCAGCTGTCAAAATGTATTGCGTGAACCTGTTATTCCCAAATATGAGCTCAGTGAGGAGATTTCTATTCCGTCATTACCTCGCGGTTCAAGGCGGATTACAAAAGAGTTATAGAAGGTGGATTACAGAAGATGTCTGGTAATTCCATCAATTAGTATAATAAATACAAGACAAGATACGATTTTTCAAGTTACAGCACCCAGAATATGGAATTCCTTACCATCATTTATTAAGGAAAAAACATCACTAAGCAAATTTAAAGGACTGCAAAAATGCTGGTTGTACAAGGATGCTTTTGAGACCTAATTACTGGAGTCTCCATTGATCCCATTCGTTGCTTAAACTCATCAGTCCTCTGTCTTAGGCTCTGAGAAATTGAATAAAAAAAAAAAAAGTTCTTAACTTTCTATTTTACTTTTATCAATACTTTTAAAGTTTCTTACCCTCCGTTTGTATTTCCCTTGTATGTTTCCTCTCCTATACTTATTGTAGTTCTCCCTACTTCCCTTATGTATTGGTACGTCAGGTCCGTTTGTGTTGGTTTTAGTTAATAACTAAGACCCTGTTTTAAATTGTAAATCGCTTTGAATTAATGATATTGCGATACATCAAAAATTTTAATAAACTCGAAACTTGAAACGGTCATTTTCAGGGAGAATAAAGAATAGAGTAGGTTGTTTTTGGGGGTTTGGGATTAGTGGAGGGAAGAAAGGGGACTTGTGTTAGGTCTTTTTCAGGAATTTCTTGAGCAATAAAGCCTTTATTTTTTTTTTCTGAATGTTTTGTAGTCTAGGGTTATCAGTAGATTGGAGATTTGGTTGGCAAGTTTTGCTGCTTGAGTGGCCAGGAGGCCATCATATAGTTTTTTCCATTTAACTTCTTTGATTGGAGGGTATGTGAATAGGGTGTGAGTTTTCCTATGTCTGGTTGAAGTGGTTTGGATGAAGCGGTTGTTCAGGTAGGTTGGGCTGTCTCCATTTATAGTTTAAAATAGTAGACAATAGAATTTGAATAGTATTCTTGCTGGAATTGGGAGCCAGTGTGAGTTGAGGTAGGCCTCTGTAATGTGGTCGTGTTTCCTCAATGAGTCTCAGGGCTGTGTTTTCAATTGTTTGTAATAGTTTTGTCATTGTTGTAGGGCAGGGGAGATAGAGGATGTTGCAATAGTCTAGTTCAGTGGTTCCGAACCCTGTCCTGGAGGACCACCAGGCCAATCGGGTTTTTAGGCTAGCCCTAATGAATATGCATGACAGAGATTTGCATATAATGGAAGTAACAGGCAGGCAAATCTGCTCCATGCATATTCATTACGGCTAGCCTGAAAACCCGACTGGGTTCGGAACACTCTGGTCTAGTAGACCTAGTATTAGGGATTGTACTATGAGCTCGAATTGTGTAATGTTCTGGGGTCGTCTAGCTCCATCTTATTTTTCCTTTCACAAAGTTACTTGTTAATTGTTTCAGTCAAATTGCAGCTCCTCCTTAATTTATTGTGGACTAACAATATGTACTTTCTAGTTTCTTTATTTGCATGTTATTTTGGGCAAGATGCCATTGTGCTTGCTTTGGATATTTCTGTTGGCATTCTATTTTTTCCTTTTGACTGATAAGATTGTCAAATGTTAAAAATCATAAATAAATAATTAAAAAAAAGACTCTGAAAAGTAGTTCCTTATTTTTCACAGTTGTCACAGGTAATAAAATGAGGAACCTAAGAATAACCTTACTGGGTCAGACCAATGGTCCATCAAGCCCAGTAGCCCATTCTCATGGTGGCCAATCCAGGTCACTAGTACCTGGCCAAAACCCAAAGAGTAGCAACATTCCATACAGAATCCCAAAGAATAGCAAGATTCTGGAATCTCAGAGAGTAAC
Organism: Geotrypetes seraphini; assembly: GCF_902459505.1. Lineage (NCBI taxonomy): Eukaryota > Metazoa > Chordata > Amphibia > Gymnophiona > Dermophiidae > Geotrypetes > Geotrypetes seraphini. Next base: position 252,985,103 of record NC_047089.1, read on the forward strand.
AAGATTCTAGAATCCCAAAAATAAGCAACATTCCATATAGAAACTCAAAGAATAGCAAGATTCCAGAATCCCAGAGAGTAACAAGATTCTAGAATCCCCAGAGTAGCAACATTCCATATAGAATCTCAAAGAATAGCAAGATTCCGGAATCCCAGAGAGTAACAAGATTCTAGAATCCTAAAGAGTAGCAACAATCTATATAGAATCTCATAGAATAGCAAGATTCCAGAATCCCAGGAAGTAACAAGATTCTAGAACCCCAAAGAGTAGCAATATTCCATATAGAATCTCAAAGAATAGCAAGATTCTGGAATCCCAGAGAGTAACAAGATTCTAGAATCCCAAAGAGTAGCAATATTCCATATAGAATCTCAAAGAATAGCAAGATTCCAGAATCCCATAGAGTAGCTACATTCCATAGAGAATCTCAAAGAACAGCAAGATTCCGAAATCCCAGAGAGTAACAAGATTCTAGAATCCCAGAGAGTAGTTACATTCCATAGAGAATCTCAAAGAATAGCAAGATTCCGGAATCCCAGAGAGTAACAAAATTCTAGAATCCCAAAGAGTAGCAACATTCCATATAGAATCTCAAAGAATAGCAAGATTCCAGAATCCCAGAGAGTAACAAGATTCTAGAATCCCAAAGAGTAGCAACATTTCTTAGAGAATCTCAAAGAATAGCAAGATTCTGGAATCCCAGAGAGTAACAAGATTCTAGAATCCCCAGAGTAGCAACATTTCATATAGAATCTCAAAGAATAGCAAGATTCCAGAATCCCAGAGAGTAACAAGATTCTAGAACCCCAAAGAGTAGCAACATTCCATACAGAATCTCAAAGAATAGCAAGATTCCAGAATCCCAGAGAGTAACAAGATTCTAGAACCCGCAAAGAGTAGCAACATTCCATATAGAATCTCAAAGAATAGCAAGATTTCAGAATCCCAGAGAGTAACAAGATTCAAGAACCCCAAAGAGTAGCAACATTCCATACAGAATCTCAAACAATAGCAAGATTCCGGAATCCCAGAGAGTAACACGATTCTAGAATTCCCAGAGTAGCAACATTTCTTATAGAATCTCAAAGAATAGCAAGATTCCAGAATCCCAGAGAGTAACAAGATTCTAGAATCCCAAAGAGTAGCAAGATTTCGAAATCCCAGAGAGTAACAAGATTCTAGAACCCCAAAGAGTATCAACATTCCATATAGAATCTCAAAGAATAGCAAGATTTCGGAATCCCAGAGAGTAACAAGATTCTAGAACCCCAAAGAGTATCAACATTCCATATAGAATCTCAAAGAATAGCAAGATTTCGGAATCCCAGAGAGTAACAAGATTCTATAACCCCAAAGAGTAGCAACATTCCATGTGGAATCCCCAAAGAGTAGCAACATCCATGGCAAGCAGTGGTTTCCCCCATGTCTTAATAAGAGACTATGGATTTTTCCTCCAGGAATTTGTCCAACCCTTTCTTAAAACCAGCTACGCTATCTGCTCTTAGCACATCCTTTGGAAATGCGTTCCAGAGCTAAACTATTCTCTGAGTGAAAACATATTTCCTCCTATTGGTTTTAAAAGTATTTCCCTGTAACTTCGAGTGTCCCCTAGTCTTTGTAATTTTTGACGGAGTGAAAAATCGATCCATTTGTACCTGTTCTACTCCACTCAGGATTTTGTAGCCTTCAATCCTATCTCCCCTCAGCCGTCTCTTTTCCAAGCTGAAGAGCCCTATGCATTTTAGTTTTTCCTCATATGAGAGGAGTTCCATCCCCTTTACCATCTTGATTGCTCTTTTAGGAAACTGAACTGGGGGAGGGGGGAAGATACAGATTAGGGAAGTGAGCATGATATGGAAAGAATGAGGTAGAGAATGTACCGGAAAGGGCTGGGTGGGGGCTGGGTTGCGGTGGGGAGGGGAGGGGAGAAGAGTAGAGGGATGAGATGGATGGGGAGAAATAGTGTTGAGAAAAGAGAAATGCAAATTGCTTCATCTTTACAACTGTTTCTATAAATATTTGTGACTCGTAAAATATCTACTTCTTAAATTCTTTATTGTAATGTTTTTCCATCATAAGAATCTTGAACTTTTACGAGGACAAATAAAACCTATGCCTAGATTCCGGACAAAATAAAGCACAATTCTTCCCTCCAACCGAAGCCAAATATCTGCAACTTATTCAGAGGCACACATTTACAAAGTTTGAGCTTCGTTGCAAAATAAATTATTCCGTTCTCCTTAGTCTTAGGCAGCCTTTCTGCATAATCAGTTAGACTTTCTTTATAAATAAACCTTTTTATCTTTAGGCTGATTTATTTTTTTCTTGCATAATCTGGATGCTTGCTTGGCCATAGCACGCCTTCCTGCTGCAACATTGTATCTATCATACTTTCAGGCTATTGTCATTTGTCGTTCTCCTGGCTGTACCAAATATCAGAGTTAAACATTTGCATAAGAAATATTTTCTGCAACCAGCAGGGAACAAATAGTCCACAGAATAAAGGCTCTCAACAAAGAATTCAAAAGCAAGGAAATAACACATCAAAACAAAGATCAGACTTGTCCACGGACTAATTTTCTGAGTAGTCAGTTACAGATATGAAAACTGAGAGCTGAATCGATTCAGCGAATGGCCACCAGGATGGTCTCAGGACTGAAGGATCTCCCGAATGAGGAAAGGCTGAGTAAATTGCAGCTATATTCACTCGAGGAACGTAGAGAGAGGGGAGATATGATTGAGACGTTCAAATATATCACGAGCCATATCGAGGTGGAAGATGATATCTTTTTTCTTAAAGGACCCACGGCCACAAGAGGGCATCTGCTGAAAATCAGGGGCGGGAAATTTCATGGCGACACCAGGAATTATTTCTTCACCGAAAGGGTGGTTGATCATTGAAATGATCTTCCACTGCAGGTAATTGAGGCCAGCAGCGTGCCAGACTTTAAGAAAAAATGGGATAGGCATGTGGGATCTCTTAGGGGAAGAAGTTAGGGGGGGTGGGTCATTAGAGTGGGCAGACTTGATGGGCCGTGGCCCTTTTCTGCCGTCATTTTCTATATTTAGACTCACTGTATTCTATACTATTGAATTTAGACTGTATTATATGTTATTGTATTTAGACTCACTATATTGTATCGTAAGTCGATCTATAACACCGTATTGTATTAAGATTTTTGCTATTCGCTGAATGTCCAGCCTTCTTATAATGTAAACCGCCTAGAAGTCGCCTGACTATGGCGGTATAGAAAAATAAAGTTATTATTATTATTATTATTTCTATGTTTCTAAAGCTGGACACTACAGACACAAGACAGAAAAAAAAAGATTGACTCGTTTGAGCTTTGGTTCTGGAGAAGGATTTTAGGCGTGCTGTGGACCTCCAGAAGAACTAACAAATCGATTCTGGAAGAGATCAAACTGGCTATGTCACTCGAAGCCCAAATGATGACGTTACGAATGTCTTATTTTGGTCATACTGTCGGAAGAGAGTATGTCAGAAGAGAGTATGTCGGAAGGAGGACATCATGTTTGGGAAGATTGAAGGAAGCAGGTGAAGAGGACAACCTGAAACCAGATGGCTAGACATGTTGAAAACAACCATGGGGATGACACTGGAGGACCTTTCTGGACTAGCAAAAAACCGATTTCTTTTTAGATCTGTAACTCATCAAGTCGCTAGGACTAAAGCATGAGTTGATGGCATCCGAAGAAGAAAAATTGCACTAACGGAGACAGAAGGCCAATCTTCAGACTTTTATAGGGTGGACAAACTATTAAGAGGAGAATACAGCATGGTGGTTAGAGCCACAGCCTCAGAACTCTCTGGTTGTGGGTTCAAACCCTGTACTGATCCCTGTGATCCTCAGCAAGTCACTAAATATTCTAATACACTCATTGGTAATCTCTAAACTTGACTACTGTAACACACTCTATAAAGGAATAACTCAACAAGAACTCAAGACACCTACACAAAATACAACAATCAAATTGATAAGAAAAGCAAAAGAGCCCAATCACATTACACCTCTTTTGATCAATGCCCACTGGCTCCCCATCTCTCACAGAATAACCTATAAAATTCTACTTCTAGCATCTAAAATACGATCCTCCCAGTCACCAAAATTTCTAGATAAGACTTCTAACCCCCAGACCGATTTCTCCATTCATGCAACCAACATTTTCTAGCTATCCCCTCACTGCGACAAATTATATATGATATCACACGCTCTTCTACTTTCTCCATTAATGCCCTGGAATTATGTAATTCCATGCCAATTCACCCAAGAGAAGAATCTTCACTTGATGGCTTCAAATCTAATCTGAAAACTTTCCTTTTTAGAGATACAGTTGATTTATGATTTTTCCTCCTCCGCAATTTAGACTAGTACATCCAGGATCCCCTCTGTTTAGCGCTGTGTGCATCTGGTAGCGCTACAAAAATAATTCATAGTGGTAGTGTGAAGAGTTTCAGTCTTTGGGAAGCAGAGCTGAGCTTGTGATGTCATAATGCCTCATTCCACCAATAAGAGCCAACCTCATCAGCGATGTCACAATGGCTCGACTGTCCTGTACTCCCCTCTGTCCTCCATCCCAGCCAGCAGATTAACCCTTCCCCTTAACTGTATCCACGACATCCTGTTTGTCTGTCTTGGCTGTTTAGATTGTAAGCTCTTCAGAGCAGGGACTGTCTTCTTCTTTGTGACTCTGTACAGTGCTATAGAAATAATTCATAGTAGTACTAGTAGTACCCTTCATCCTTATGTATGATATTACCTTGTATGTATGATATTGTCATGTCATCTTACAGTCTTTTGAAGTATAATTGCCATCCCCCGATTTTATGATTTTTTAATATGTAAGCCACTTAGAAATGTGATAAGCAGGTTCACAAATTTTAATATGCTTGAAACTTAATCCTCCACTGCCCCAGGTACATTAAATAGTGAGTCTACTGGGACAGACAGGGAAAAAATATAGTTACAAAAAGGCAGTTTACAAGTCCCAGTCGTTTCCCCTTAAAATAGATCTTGACTTGGAAACATCATAAAAAGCTAAGCAAGTAAGTAATACAGCATAGAACAGTGTTCTTCAATCGCCGGTCCGCAGAAATTTCCTGCCGGTCCACAGGGCCGGCACGTGCACTGGGCCCGAAACAGTGTTCTTCAGCCACGGTGTTGTCTTCGGGCCGGCTCCCTCTTCCTCAGTGCTACAGTGCATAAAGCTGTGAGCAGAGGCTCTTACACGTGTCCTGTGCCTGAACCAGAAGCCTTCTCTCTGACGTCACAACATCAGAGGGAAGACTTCCAGATGAGGTGTGGGATGCGCGAGGAGCCGCTGCCCACGGCTTTGTGCACTGCAGCACTGAGGAAGAGGGAGCCGGTCCGAAGATAACACCAGGGGGGCAGCATAAAACGGCCAGGCGGGAGTAGGCCAGAAGGCAAGGCACAGCATGGAGGGAGGGAGACAACGGTAGGGGGAATGATTTTATTTTTGAATTTAGTGATTGGTTTACATCTGCTGTCTGTTCAGGAAGAAATGCATTTGTTTCTTTTCCTCTGGGGTTGAACTGCATGCAGAGTCTTGAATCTTAGGATTTGTTTGTATATATTAGTACTTTTAGCTTTTGGTTCCGTATTTGCATGGGGTTATCTGTGTTCTGGTAGGAATGAATATTGAGAAGCTTTGTGTAGTTTAATTTTGTGGTTAACCATTATGTGTTGTTAATACAATTATATTGTGTATGTGTATATATGAAAAATGAATGGAAAAAATGGTGTTACAATTAGTACTATTCTGGGGGCGGGGTCAGGGGCGGAGATTGGGTAGAGATGGGCGGGGTCTGGCCCATGACTTAGCCCAGTGTTCTTCAACTGCCGGTCCGCGGACTGGTGCCGGTCCACAAAATAATTATTTTATTTCCACAGGTCCATAGGTGTCAAAAGGTTGAACACTGGCATAGAATGATATGAAATTAATCTATCAAACAATACGAGTGCTGGCATTCAAAATGCAATGGAAGGGGTTCTCTATCCGTCTCCACTATACATTTCCCGCACCCTCTGCTCACTGATACAGTCCGTACACTATGTCCATTATCTAACCCAGGATCCACAATTTTTCCTGATTCTTTCCCAGGAGGGTTGAATTGTCAAACTCTCCGTCTTGACTCACTATACCGACTCCCCCTCCCTATCTTTCTTACAGAGATGAGGCAGTTTAAATGCAAAAAATGACACCAAGACATCCTGTAAGGGTTATAAACGGTGCCATTAAAATAAATCTATGGATTTTAATATCCGTGCATCGATGAAAATGTGACGAGGCTTCTGGCTCCAATAAACATCACGAAAAGCAAATAAATTAACGGGCTATTTCTCCTCGAATGCAGACGTCTCTAAACCCCGTGATTGTTCTTGGGAGAAGGCAATGATATTTTAGTACAAGACTTATCCTATTTAGTTCATTATTAGCGAACGGGGATCGTAACATTGTGCGATTTCGTGCGCCAAATTAAATAACTTGTTTGGTCTCATTGCTAGCTTGCTAATGAAGATCAGCCTCCTTTCTTATATGTTTCAAGTTTAACTAATTTTAATATACCGATCATCGACATGCACCTGGCCAGTTTACAATGCTAAAAATGAATTTTTGTAGGGGGGGGGGGGGGAAATGTGAACATTAAATAGACAAATTACAAATACCAATATGAGCTTCAGGAGAAAGTTAATAATTACATCATTAAAAACAAATTAATTAGAGGGAAGAGGGTGGGGGAGGATAAAACACCAGGAAAGGGGATCGCTTCTTAAAAGCGGTTCGCGTTTATTTTGCTAGCTGTTGGAAAGGAAATATTTAGACGCTGTGGCATGAGAACCACTGCGGTATAGGAATTTTCTCTCAATTGTTCAATTCGCAGACAGCTAAGAGAAGAGTAACCTTTTCCAGCTCTTTCTTACAGAATCTACAGATGTCGTACCGTTTTTTTTCAATGCTTGCTGTAAACCAGTGGTTCCCAACCCTGTCCTGGAGGACCACCAGGCCAACCGGGTTGTCAGACTAGTCCTAATGAATATGCATGGAGCAGATTTGCATGCCTGTCACTTCCATTGTATGCAAATCTCTCTCATGCATATTCACTAGGGCTATCCCGAAAACTCGATTGGCCTGGTGGTCCTCCAGGACAGGGTTGAGAACCACTGCTGTAAACCATCTAGTCCAGGGGTCCCAAAGTTCCTCCTTGAGGGCCACAATCCAGTCGGGTTTTCAGGATTTCCCCAATGAATATGCATGAGATCTATGTGCATGCACTGCTTTCAATGCATATTCATTGGGGAAATCCTGAAAACCCGACTGGATTGCGGCCCTTAAGGAGGGACTTTGAGATCCCTGATCTAGTCCAGACATGGGCAACTCCAGTCCTCGAGGGCCAGAATCCAGTCGGGTTTCAGGATTTTCCCCAATGAATATGCATGAAATCTATTTGCATGCACTGCTTTCAATGCATATTCATTGGGGGAAATCCTGAAAACCTGATCGGATTCTGGCCATCGAGGACCGGAGTTGCCCACCCCTGATCTAGTCTATAATCCACTGTTCTGGGTGGCAACTACCAATCGTTTGTCCTTAGATTTCAATTCACCTCTCCTTTATTATTCATGCGTCCAGTAAGGCTGGACAGCCAGAAAAAGCTTCCTTCCATTATTACATAACATTAGGTACTTTTATTCCATCAATATCTTGCGGTTCTAGGCGGATTACAAAAGGATGAGATTCTGGTCATTTCCAGAAGATTACACGGAAGCTATTGGTTGGAACATTTGGAGTCTGGTGATGGAGTGAGGATGTTGGTTGTATCAGGAGTTTGTCTTGACACATTTCTTGAACAACCTGGCTTTTATTACCCTCCTGAAATTTCTGTAGTTTGGTGCTGAAATCAGTAGATTGGAGTTGCGGCTGTCTATTTTCGCTGCTTGCGTGGCGAGTAGTCCGTCGTGTATTTTTTTTACGCTGAATGCCTTTGATTGGGGGTTGGGTGAAGGGTGTGAGTTCTCCTTGGTCTGGAAGACTTGTTCCGAGTTAGGTGAGTGCAGAGAATGACACGGGGATAAAATCTGTCCCTGTCACTGCCCCGTCCCTGGCCCACCATCCCCTTCACCGCCCCGGCCCTGCCATCCCCGCATCTACTCTTCCCTCTCGCCACCTCACTGCCCTTCAGCATCCCAAGAATCTCCCTCCCTCCCCCTTACCTTCGCAGCGCTTTAGTAAAGAAACTTACTGAAGCCTGCCTGTATCAATAAGCTCCAGTTCTTTTTTTTTTTTCCAAATTCTTTATTTATATTTTAAACTTTTGACATACTTATCAGTCAAAAAAGAAAAAAATACAATGTCAACAGAAATACTCTTAGCACGCATTAACTTCTTGCAGAAAAATTAAACAATGAAATAATAATCGCAAAGTATAATCAGTCCTCAATAATTGGAGGAGGAGCTGAAAAATTAACAGGAATCTCGAAAAGCTCCAGTTCGGCTATGAAAATCTTATTTCTAGGGAAAAAACAACCTTTTTGATGAGCCATAGACCTCTTGGGGAAAGCTGCTGGTAACTCCAAAATTGATCAGTCTGAGGTATATTTTGGAAACTGGACAAGAAAAGATAAAATGTTAAGCTCTGGAACCTGATTCTGGAGGACGTGTAGCTGGGTTTAAGAAAGGCTTGGACAAATCCATAGCCAGCTGAGACAGACATGGGGAAAAACACTGCTTGCAGGGGCATAGTAAGGGGTGGGGGTGGGGGTGGGGTCCGCCCCGGATGCCATTTTGGTGGAGGCGCTGGTACCCGTTCTCCTCCCCACCCCCACTCGCCACCACGCACGCGCCCTTTCCATTGTACCTCTTTAATGTTCACGACACGTGCCAGTGTCAGGTCTTCCTCCCTCTGATGTCACTTCCTGGAAGTGACATCAGAGAAAGAGCTGACGCCGGCACGAGCAGCAGGTTGGAGATGCTGTCCACGCCATAATGAGCATATAAGAACATAAAAACAGCCTTACCGGGTCAGATCAATGGTCCATCAAGCCCGGTGGCCAATCCAGGTCACTAGTACCTGGCCAAAACCCAAGGAGTAGCAACATTCCATATAGAATCTCAAAGAATAGCAAGATTCCAGAATCCCAGAGAGTAACAAGATTCTAGAATCCCAAAGAGTAGCAACATTTCTTAGAGAATCTCAAAGAATAGCAAGATTCTGGAATCCCAGAGAGTAACAAAATTCCAGAATCCCAAAGAGTAGCAACATTCCATACAGAATCTCAAAGAATAGCAAGATTCCAGAATCCCGGAGAGTAACAAAATTCCAGAATCCCAAAGAGTAGCAACATTCCATACAGAATCTCAAAGAATAGCAAGATTCCAGAATCCCGGAGAGTAACAAAATTCCAGAATCCCAAAGAGTAGCAACATTCCATACAGAATCTCAAAGAATAGCAAGATTCCGGAATCCCAGAGAGTAACAAGATTCTAGAATCCCAAAGAGTAGCAACATTCCATGCAGAATCTCAAAGAATAGCAAGATTCCAGAATCCCGGACAGTAACAAGATTCTAGAATCCCAAAGAATAGCAACATTCCATGCAACCGATCCAGGGCAAGAAGTGGCTTCCCCCATATCTTTCTCAATAACAGACTATGGACTTTTCCTCCAGGAAATTGTCCAAACCTGTCCTTTTACGCCGGGAATGAGGAAGGGGCAAGTATGTGCAGCAGGAAGGGCGGGGAAGGAGTGAATGGGGAGTGGGGGGAGGGGTGCCACTCGCCCTCACTACGCCACTGACTGCTTGTCTTGGGTAGCATGGAATGTCGCTACTCTTTGGAGGATTAAGTGACTTGTCCAGGCTCACACGGAGCTGTAGCGCGAATTGAACCCTGCTCCCTAGGATCAAAGTTTGCCGCACTTACCATTTGGCTGTTCCTCCACTCCAATGCAGGCTACTTTCCCCAAGTTTAGCTTATTCTCTCCATGATTGGTTGAAGTTTACTTTCCCCATTCATGCGCTGTTGGGTTGTATCTGCAACACAATCACTGGCATTGCAACGGGGCATGGAATGGAATGGTCTTCCCCTCCACCTGTGACAACCATGCCAGTGTACTACCTTCAGAAAGAATCTTAAAACCCACCTTTTCTCCTTGGACCTATAGAGAAATCCCAAGAGCCCACCCCCTGCTCTATACTCATGTTCTGTTCTTTAATGGTGTTGTAAACCGCAGTGAATCCTAGCGGAAAATTGTGGCATAGAAGAAAACTGTATGGTATGGTCTTCACATGGGAGGGGGGGGGAAGGTAGATGCCAAGGCAGGAGGGAGTGGGCATCCCTCCTGCCAATTTTCTTTGGTGAGGGGGTGGGGTCGACATTGCTGGAAATGGGCATTCCTCCTGCCATTTTTTATGTCATGGGAGGATGCCAGTGCTTTGGGGAGAGCCATCACCAGCAGGGGTGAGAGGGGAGCTGTGTGTGCGTTTTTTTTCTTTTCTAATGGGGCAGATATTATGATGCACAGCATCTGTTCCGATTTTTAAAAAAAGTCCGGGTAAGCAATTGGTCTTGATCAGTCACTCTTTTTGGGATCGCTAAAAGTGATCCCTTTTTTTTTTTTACTGCATCAGGAAGCCATGTTAGAGCATCAATCGTTCTACTAGTTTACACGACATTTCAATATTAACGAGCTTATTTGCGTGGTCGGATCAGGGAATGAGCGACCGTGCAAGAAACCAGGCGGTGAGCCGTTTTCTGCATCAGGTTGACATATGCGATCGTCGCTATAGCTGTCAAAACAGGATTGGCGACGATCACTGGCTATAGTGCATCTGGGCCCAGGAGACACGCTAAGTGCTGTCTCCTAAATCTTGCCCCTCCACTAGTGTTTGTACAAGCTCTAGCTCTAAAGCAGGATTTAAAAAAAGCTCCCAATAAGTGTAACATATAGTACAATCATTTATACTTAAATAACACATAATATATCATCAAATTCTAAACTACACCATATAATCCCTTTCCCTTGTAGCCAATAGCTATTCATAAGTAAAAATAAATAATAAAATATTCCCATCCCCCACTCCACCCTGGACGTATATGAACCAAAGAGAAGAAAAATAATGTTTATCCCATACAATATTTTCAATCTTTGCAATATTTTGTTAATGGCTCCCATATAACCTGATTTTTTTTAAAAAAATTTCCCTGCTGTATAGCAATTATCCTTTCCATTTTGAATATGTGGCATAAAGAGTTCCACCAAAAGCTGTAATTCAGCCTCTTCCAATTTTTCCAGTTATTCGTGATCTGTTGTATGGCAACCCCTGTCATAATGAGCAGAAGCCTGTTGTTATTAGAGGATATTTGGCTTTTAGCCCTCATTGACATGCCAAACAATATAGTGCCATAGGATAATGCCACCTAACAAACTTATCTAACAAACTATTTATTTGACCCCATATTGATTTCCAAAAGGCAAGTATCAATGATCTAATGTCCCAGCTTCAAGATGACAGTGCCAGCATCTATTAGATTTAGAATTATCTAACTTCTGTAACCGAACCGGGGTCCAAAAAGCTCTATGTAACAGAAAAATAACCAAGTTTGTCTCATAGATGCAGACACTGTACATCTCATCCTCCAAGCCCAAATACGTGGCAGTAATTTGATACTTGATCTCAATGCTCCAAATGTCCCCAAGACCAGTCTTTGGTTTCTTATCAATGGAAGTATTAAAACAACAATTAAAACAGACACGTACAGCGGTCTGTTTGTACATACACAAGCAAAATGATAAGTACAATTTGTGGATGGATTAAATAGAATTTTTAATAACCCCTAAAAATATGATTTTATACAAGGTTTAATGAAACTGGAAAACACGGGAATTATGGTATTGACTGGAGTCAGGAATTTACTGTTGCTGGGTCTTAAAAAAGGGAAGTTAAAAATTGTCTGTAATATGTGCTAAGACTGCCATCTAGTGGTAAACGAAACGATTGCCATGAGTTTTGTTTGAAGATATGATGCACAGAAAAATGAAGGCAGAATTTTTAGAAAGCCCCAAACTTCAAATCTGTTCAGAATATTCTTCCCAATACAAGAGCAAATCAAAAACAAAAGGCAATTGTTAAATACGTAGTAACCGGAACAGAGCTAGCGAACTGCAAGATATCTACTTGTGCATTTTCTCTTGGATAGTTCATCCACGAACAGTGCAACGCTTGGCCATAAGTTGTGTGGTAGTCACAAAGTCATAAACATAGACGCTCCATTGCAAGGTTGCATCATCGAAGAAAAACATGCAGTCGTGAGCTTTCTTAGGGCAGAGGGAGTGAAACCTGTGGAAATTCACCATCGGATATTGACTCCGTATGGACAAAGCACCATGAATCAATAAAAGGTTTATGAGTGGGCAAAAGGGTTTAAAGCGGGAAGAACAGGTGTAACTGATGAAGGTTGTCATTAAGTATTTTTATTGATTTCAATATATTATCAAGTATAACTTGTACAGAAATCAATTTAACCAAAGCATATTACAATCATTAAACAGTAAATCCATACTTAACAAAAGTTAAGCAAAATTAGAAGAAAAATTATTATGGTGAAATTAGCTCAAGTCCTCTTTAGATCCAAGAAATTATATTAGTGAGCTAAGAAGAAAATATAATCAGTACAACAAAGTAATGCTATTCTATACATCTGGAACGGAGTTACCGTTTTCTTTTTAGATCTCAAGATTGAGATTTATCCTTGTCCAGGCGGGACATAGCCACAAAATTAGTCAATTGTTGAGGCTCAAAGAATGCATGTTTAGTTGAGTGATAGCGAACAATGCACTTACAGGGGTGTCTTAAATAAAATGTAGCCCCCAGTGAGATGACCCCCTGGTTTTAAAAGAAGAAAGTCACGCCTACGTCTTTGCGTTTCCCTTAAAACATCAGCGAAGATTTGAATTTTACAACCAAGAAATTCCTTCCGGTTATTTTTAAGAAATAGCCTTAGTAGCCAATGTAACAACTAATGTTGGAGGTGTTGCCACCTCCGTGTCTGACTTCTCCAGAATCCCAGTAATATTCAATGCTTGTCCTTCAGAAGGTTCAGGTTGCTGTTGATATGGAGTTTTGCTAGGGAGATTTCCTTCCAGGACTTCCAAAATTTCTAATAGATATCTCCTAAGCATGTCTCTAGGTGTAACCATAGTTACTCTTGGAAAATTTATCAGTCTCAGGTTATTAATACGCACCTGGTTCTCTAATGACTCTACTTTTCTTCTAAGATTCAAATTATCTTTAATTATTGTTTCCTGGAGTTGTTTTACTGAAACCATATCCTGCTGAGTCTTTTGAAGTAAATTATTAGAAGAAGTCATGTCCAATTTTAATTTTTCTAACTCTTCTGAGTGGTGAATCAATTTATTTTCAATTTGTTGGAAATTGGGCCTAATTGTCTTCTCAAAATTTGCTACCAGGTCCCGAAGGGCTTCTAAGGTCACCTCAGCAGGCCTATCCCAAAAAGAAGCTTGTATTGAAGTGCATAGTCTCTCACCTTCCTTAGGATGTCTTGGGCTTTGTTCCTTCTGGGTCAATCCTCCTTCTACTGTTGTAATTCCCACAGAATCCTCTTCAGAGATTACCCAATCTGGGATCTCCATTTCCAGGCTCCCTGCTGTTGAATTACCTGCCTCTGGGGATAGTACCGCCCCTTCCATCGGGGTTTCCTCACCCCTGGGAGAACTGGCTGACTGTGGTGGAGGAGGCTCAGTGTGGTAACAGGCCCAAGAGAAATCCCGCTGGTCTTACTCACACCCGGGATAGACGCAGCTCCTTGCATCCTCCGGAGCAATTCTTCGATGTTGCCGAGAGTCAGCCCTCCCAAACGCCACAAGGCACCAGCAGCGCTCCGGCCTCTCCTCTTCGGCATCGCATCCAGGAAAAAAATGCAATCAGGCTGGAAACAGCTGTCACCAGCAAGAAATCAGGTAACCAGTCGATTACGTGTTACCAGATCGCTTAGACAGCAGCCATCTTGGATCCTCAGCTGAGCGATGAAGGTTGTTCTGGTCGCCCATAAACATCACACAAACAAGAGCACACTGACAGGGCGGATGCCTTGATTAGAGAAGACTGGTGGATAACAATGTCTCAATTGGCTGCATATTTAGATGTCAGCTATGGATCTGTATTTGCCATAATGAGCATATAAGAACATAAAAACAGCCTTACCGGGTCAGACCAATGGTCCATCAAGCCCGGTGGCCAATCCAGGTCACTAGTACCTGGCCAAAATCCAAGGAGTAGCAACATTCCATATAGAATCTCAAAGAATAGCAAGATTCCGGAATCCCAGAGAGTAACAAGATTCTAGAACCCAAAAGAGTATCAAGATTCCATGCAGAATCTCAAAGAATAGCAAGATTCCAGAATCCCATAGAGTAACAAGATTCTAGAATCTCAAAGAGTAGCAACATTCTAGAATCCCAAAGAGTTGCAACAGTGCAAGGCCAGCCGAAGGGAGACTAGGAGCTGTGCCTAGTCCTGAGCACATGGTAGAACAGTGAGCGGAGAGTGTGCTAGCAGGAAGAAGCAGAGAGAGGAGCAGAGAAGGCGGTGCTAGCAGGGGAAGAGGCGAGAGCTAACTCCACCCACCCCTGACGTCACCAGCCAAATTCCCCCCATAAAAGGGGACGAGCCAACGGCGCGCAGCCATTCGGCATGCGGCGAAGGTGAGCAGCAAAGGCGCTCGCCTTAGCGAGAGCGCCTTTGCGAAGAGCCTTAAGATGAGCCAAACTACACAAGACAACGATACCTTAGGGCAACAAGCGGACCTCTCAAACACACTATCCCTTCACCCTAATCGTACAGGCTCTCATTCTAACTCACAGACAGCAACCCTCTCAGACATCTCAAACTCTCAACTAGAACGTTGAATAGGCGATTAATCAAATTTTATAATAAACTTGAAACTTGAAACTTGTCTCTCAGACACCCTTATCTTTCAAGCACTAGATACCCCAATCTTCTAACTCTCAGACACTCTAATCTTTCAAAATCTCATACCTGCTCACAGACAGATTTTTTTCTAATTTTCCTAATTCTCTAAAGGCAGACCTCAATTACAACTCAGCAATGGCAGGGAGGACAAGAAGCGCGAAGTCTACAATCAAGACCAGTATTCCAGTCACTATGGGGATCCAGGAAGCGACCACGGACTGCGTGCAGAAGGAGGAGGACCCAGGACGGTGGATCTTCAGTCAAGTTAAACTTAAAAGTTCCAGTTATCGCACCTGAGTCTCAACTTGATTTCTTTGCCAAGTGGTTAAGTGAAGGGCTGAGTGAGTGTGACTGAGATTCAAGATTGTGACCCTTTGGCCTACCGGAATAATTCCAGCCTTGTCCTACGCCCAGGCTCAAGAGTGACTTTTTAGAGAATGACATGGTGAGCAAACCCCATGGCAAGCTGCGGCGGGCCTTGGTTTGCTCGCGGCAAAAGAGATGCTACAGCCCAAGTCGCTCCAGAGATGGGAGCAAAGCTTTTCACCGCCCGCAAAAACTGTGAAAAGTTTTGTCCCTGCAGTTAGAAGCAGCCCCTCATTCTTTTCCATCGTTAGCCCTGGCGTCGACTCGCCCTGCCAAGTTTCGGCGGCCATTTTGTTGTCATCACCGACCCGCACTGTCATTTTTCTGCCCTTGGCTCCTCCCCCTGGAGTGCACCGGCTCCCGATTGGGCCTTCTCTCTTCTCCTCCCTCTCAAGCTGTGATGTAACAAGAGGGGACCAATCGTTACTGCCACACACGTTTTTGAAACCCATTTAATGGGTTGCAGTTCTGGTGGGCAGTGTGCTACAGTAGCGATTTGGAGCTGCGATCAGGACAGTTGTTAAAGAGACTTTTGGAGCCCAGAGGAGCTGGATTGGAAATGGAGGTGATATTTGCCATTCCATGTCTACCGCACTAGGTTCCACCATGTCATGTCAAATTAGATTAGGAGAGCGGATGTGGTCCCTATTCATAAAAGTGGTCACAGGGATGAAGCAGGAAACTACAGGCTGGTGAGCCTCACTTCAGTTGTTGGAAAAATAATGGAAGTGTTGCTGAAAGAAAGGATAGGGTACTTCCTTGAATCTAATGGGTTACAGGATCCGAGGCAACATGGCTTTAGAAAAGGTAAATCGTGCCAAACGAACCTGATTGAATTTTTTGATTGGGTGACCAGAGAGCTGGATCGAGGACATATGCTAGATGCAATTTACTTGGATTTCAGCTAAGCCTTTGATACAGTTCTTCATAGGAGGCTGTTGAACAAACTTGAAGGGCTGAAGTTAGGACCCAAAGTGGTGAACTGGGTCAGAAACTGGCTGTCGGACAGACGCTAGAGGGTGGTGGTTAATGGAAGTCGCTCGAAGGAAGGAAAGGTGACTAGTGGAGTCCCTCAGGGTTCGGTGCTGGGGCCAATCCTGTTCAATATGTTTGTGAGTGACATTGCTGAAGGGTTAGAAGGAAAAGTGTGCCTTTTTGCAGATGATACCAAGATTTGTAACAGAGTAGACACCGAAGAGGGAGTGGAAAGTATGAAAAAGGATCTGCAAAAGTTAGAGGAATGGTCTAATGCCTGGCAACTAAAATTCAATGCAAAGAAATGCAGAGTAATGCATTTGGGGATTAATAATAGGAAGGAACCGTATATGCTGGGAGGAGAGAAGCTGATATGCACGGACGGGGAGAGGGACCTTGGGGTGATAGTGTCCGAAGATCTAAAGGCGAAAAAACAGTGTGACAAGGCAGTGGCTGCTGCCAGAAGGATGCTGGGCTGTATAAAGAGAGGCGTAGTCAGTAGAAGGAAGAAGGTGTTGATGCCCCTGTACAGGTCATTGGTGAGGCCCCACTTGAAGTATTGTGTTCAGTTTTGGAGACCGTATCTGGCGAAGGACGTAAGAAGACTTGAGGCGGTCCAGAGGAGGGCGACGAAAATGATAGGAGGCTTGCGCCAGAAGACGTATGAGGAGAGACTGGAAGCCCTGAATATGTATATCCTAGAGGAAAGGAGAGACAGGGGAGATATGATTCAGACGTTCAAATACTTAAAGGGTATTAACGTAGAACAAAATCTTTTCCAGAGAAAGGAAAATGGTAAAACCAGAGGACATAATTTGAGGTTGAGGGGTGGTAGATTCAGGGGCAATGTTAGGAAATTCTACTTTACGGAGAGGGTGGTGGATGCCTGGAATGCGCTCCCGAGAGAGGTGGTGGAGAGTAAAACTGTGACTGAGTTCAAAGAAGCGTGGGATGAACACAGAAGATTAAGAATCAGAAAATAATATTAAAGATTGAACTAGGCCAGTTACTGGGCAGACTTGTACGGTCTGTGTCTGTGCATGGCCGTTTGGAGGAGGATGGGCAGGGGAGGACTTCAATGGCTGGGAGGGTGTAGATGGGCTGGAGTAAGTCTTAACAGAGATTTCGGCAGTTGGAACCCAAGCACAGTACCGGGTAAAGCTTTGGATTCTCGCCCAGAAATAGCTAAGAAGAAAAAAAAAAAAAATTAAATTGAATCATGTTGGGCAGACTGGATGGACCATTCGGGTCTTTATCTGCCGTCATCTACTATGTTACTATTTACATATCTACCATACTATCTTTGCCATGGTATGTTTGTATATAACACTGTTTGACTTGGATTTTGGCCAGGTACTAGGGACCTGGACTGGTCACCATGAGAACGGGCTACTGGGCTTGATGGACCTTTGGTGTGACCCAGTAAGGCTATTCTTAAGACTTCCAGCAAGCACTGAGCCAAGACTTATGCAATCAAAACTTTACTAGTTTTTTTTAAATTCTTAATTACTTTCTAATATTTTTGTAATTATTCCGTCATGTTGAAAGTGTGGAAAGCAACACAAATTCCTTCTTGAATGCATTTTAAATTGCATTTTTTAAACAGCTGGGATGTGAAAAATGTACAGAAGTGCAAAGATATTTACAAGGCGATGTAATACCTGTGAAATAATGTACCCAGGCACACCGCCCTGTGGGTAATTTTCTCAGATGAGAGAATATGACTATGAATACGGAAAGTGGAGGTGTAAAAAAGTCTTGTACAGACTTTCAATTCCCTTTTCAGGTTAGGTTTGGAAGTTTTCTAAATAGGACGTGAGCTATTCAGCTAGAGACTTCCCTGTGCAGCAACAACATTTCTCTTCCCTGCCCAGCGTTTCTGACCGTTTCTGAGGGAACGCTTCTGACGCAGCTGCGGATCGCGCGAGGAGCTGAAGCCCGCAGCTTTGAGCAGGGCTGTTGGCTAGAAGCTGAAGAACCGCCGGAGTGAGCACCCGCAGACACCCCTGTTTACTGCCGCTGTTGCTGGTTAAGAAAAACAGCAGCAGCAGAATAGGGAGGGTGGCTGGCCGTGCACCCCCTTGGGGCATGCACCCAGGGTGGATCTTCCCCCCCTCTCCGCTCCCCCTTGGTACGCCACTGACTGTAGGGCTTTTCAGCCTTATTACCTCTGCCAACTCCAATCACCTTTTACTGGGCTGTAATGGTACAAGCAGGTTATTCTGTACTGTTTAAACCCAGTGTAATAGCACAGTTTCATTACTGATAGGGTGGGAGATATGAGACAGGTCTGCAAAATCTTGACTGCAGTAGACTAGGTAAATGCAAATTGATTGTTTACTCTTAAAAAGTGCAAAGACTAGGGGATATGCCGTGAAGTCACAGGTCAATATTTTTAAAAGAAATAGAAAATATTGTCTCACTTGATGCATTGTTAAGCTCTAGACTTGTTACTGGAGCAAGTGGTAAAAGCTATTAATGCAGCTCTGTTTAGAAAAAGTTTGAATCAATTGTTGCAGGTAAAGTCCAAAACTGTTATCAAGGTAGATCTGAAAAAAGACTCTGCTTGTCCCTTGGATTGGTAGCATGGAATCTTGCTACTCTTTGAGATTCCGGAATCTTGCTACTCTTTGAGATTCCGGAATCTTGCTACTCTTTGAGATTCCAGAATCTTACTATTCTTTGGGATTCCAAAATCTTGCTACTCTTTGAGATTCCAGTATCTTTTTACTTTTTGAGATTCCAGAATCTTGCTACTCTTTGGGATCCCGGAATCTTGCTACTCTTTGGGATTCCAGTATCTTGTTACTTTTTGAGATTCCAGAATCTTGCTACTCTTTGGGATTCCAAAATCTTGCTACTCTTTGAGATTCCAGTATCTTTTTACTTTTTGAGATTCCAGAATCTTGCTACTCTTTGGGATTCCGGAATCTTGCTACTCTTTGAGATTCCGGAATCTTGCTACTCTTTGAGATTCCGGAATCTTGCTACTCTTTGAGATTCCAGAATCTTACTATTCTTTGGGATTCCAAAATCTTGCTACTCTTTGAGATTCCGGAATCTTGCTACTCTTTGAGATTCCGGAATCTTGCTACTCTTTGAGATTCCGGAATCTTGCTACTCTTTGAGATTCCAGAATCTTACTATTCTTTGGGATTCCAAAATCTTGCTACTCTTTGAGATTCCAGTATCTTTTTACTTTTTGAGATTCCAGAATCTTGCTACTCTTTGGGATCCCGGAATCTTGCTACTCTTTGGGATTCCAGTATCTTGTTACTTTTTGAGATTCCAGAATCTTGCTACTCTTTGGGATTCCAAAATCTTGCTACTCTTTGAGATTCCAGTATCTTTTTACTTTTTGAGATTCCAGAATCTTGCTACTCTTTGGGATTCCGGAATCTTGCTACTCTTTGAGATTCCAGTATCTTTTTACTTTTTGAGATTCCAGAATCTTGCTACTCTTTGGGATTCCGGAATCTTGCTACTCTTTGGGATTCCGGAATCTTGCTACTCTTTGGGATTCCGGAATCTTGCTACTCTTTGAGATTCCAGTATCTTTTTACTTTTTGAGATTCCAGAATCTTGCTACTCTTTGAGATTCCGGAATCTTGTTACTCTTTGAGATTCCGGAATCTTGCTACTCTTTGAGATTCCAGAATCTTACTATTATTTGGGATTCTGGAACTTTGCTATTCTTTAGGATTCCAGTATCTTGCTACTCTTTGAGATTCCAAAATCTTGCTACTCTTTGGGATTCCAGAATCTTGCTACTCTTTGAGATTCCAGTATCTTTTTACTTTTTGAGATTCCAGTATCTTTTTACTTTTTGAGATTCCAGAATCTTGCTACTCTTTGGGATTCCAGTATCTTGTTACTTTTTGAGATTCCAGAATCTTGCTACTCTTTGGGATTCCAAAATCTTGCTACTCTTTGGGATTCCAAAATCTTGCTACTCTTTGGGATTCCAAAATCTTGCTACTCTTTGGGATTCCAAAATCTTGCTACTCTTTGAGATTCCAGTATCTTTTTACTTTTTGAGATTCCAGAATCTTGCTACTCTTTGGGATCCCGGAATCTTGCTACTCTTTGAGATTCCAGTATCTTTTTACTTTTTGAGATTCCAAAATCTTGCTACTCTTTGGGATTCCAAAATCTTGCTACTCTTTGAGATTCCAGTATCTTTTTACTTTTTGAGATTCCAGAATCTTGCTACTCTTTGGGATTCCGGAATCTTGCTACTCTTTGAGATTCCAGTATCTTTTTACTTTTTGAGATTCCAGAATCTTGCTACTCTTTGAGATTCCAGTATCTTTTTACTTTTTGAGATTCCAGAATCTTGCTACTCTTTGGGATTCCGGAATCTTGCTACTCTTTGAGATTCCAGTATCTTTTTACTTTTTGAGATTCCAGAATCTTGCTACTCTTTGGGATCCCGGAATCTTGCTACTCTTTGGGATTCTGCCAGGTATTTGAGACCTGGACTGGCCACTGTTGGAAGAAGGATACTAGACTAGATGGACCTTTGGTTTGACCCAACTGGGCAACTCTCCTGTTGTTATATAATCGCTTATAGTTATGTACATGGGCTTGAGGGTGGGTGACAATCTTTTCTCTAGGATTTGATTTTGCTCCAGGTGATCTGGTGTTTAGAGTTCCCATCCTAAACTTCCGGGTTGGTCCTGATTTTTAGCTCCCTTTGGGGGTCATGCCCTCACACTACCACACTTTTTAAATATCCAAAGAGAGCTGCCAACAAAATATTTTAAATGCTATGAGGTCGCTAGTGAGGAATTTCACCACAGGATGGCACTCCATACAAAGGCAATTTGTGAATTGCAACAAATTATTTTCCCAAGACTTATAAGGCGCCTGACATCGACCCCTTAGCACAGCTCACATTCCACAGTATAAATGTGATAGGTAAAGGGGGAGGGGATTGATATACAGTACAAGTGCTGCATTTTCGGTGTGATTTACAAGTTTTACACAGGCACTAAATTACAACAATAAGAACCCCCGCAGAATCCATCCCCTCCCTAAAACTATGTCATTTCAAAAGGTTCCTCGACAAAACCTTCTCCTTACAGGCGGCCAAACTGAACCCATGGCTAGCCCAAATTGTGCTCGATGCCCCCACCTACCTTGACTTCAGGAAAAAACTCAAAACACACTTATTCCACGGACAGAATCCTTAACACACCCTTGTCTACTTCTTCAACTCCCTTCAATGCGCGTGAATCTCCACCTACTCCTTCTTATTGTACTCTCCTAACCCGCTACTTCAAGGACCTGTATTTTTTTCCTATTTTTGCCTGTAAATAAATATTACCTTCCTCCTGTACACTCAAGTATATTTCTGCCAACTTCAATGACCTGTACATTCCTAAACTGTTAACTCCAAAGACTTCATTGTTTGTAACCTTAATTAACTGATGTGAACCGCTTAGAACTCCCCGGGTATGGCGGTATATAAAATAAAGTTATTATTATTATTATTATTTGGTACCTGGAGTAATGAATTGTTAAGTGACTTCCCCAGAGCCACAAGGAGCTGTAGTGGGAATTTAACTCACAACCTCAACCACTAGGCCACTCCTCCACTGTTCAAACACAAGCAGCTGAAAGACAATCCACCTTTAAGTTTAAGTTTAAGTTTATTAGGATTTTATATACCGCCTATCAAGGTTTTAAATGATGTATCAAAAATAATTTGACAAGTGAACGAGACCCACTCGTTTTAAATATCCCACTGAAAAAGGATCATTTGCTGCTGGCCCTATTGACGAGAACTGTCCCACAGTATGAGCAGATTGATTACATAGCTCCCCCCCCCCCCCCTAAAAAGACAAGACGAGCGTGTCCTGGTTTTGGCAGTTGAAGAAAATTGATTTTGCAGATTAAAACTGTTAAGGAACAGTCCTGCAAATAAATTGCAACAGCTGCGAGTCTGTACTATAAGTTTACGTAAGAAAGGATGGATGAAAAAAAAAGGAAACCAGGTATTTGAGAGTATGCAGAATTGTTTTAACGTTGAAGAGCCCATTTGCATGTCTGTGTCGGAGACTGCTAGAAACCTTCGTAAAGACAGAGATAACCCAATTGATAATCCGTCGCTAAACTGCGTACAGGCTAAACCACCGGAAAACAGTTTAAACATGCAAGAGACGGCCCCTGCTCAAAAGAGCTTACAATCTAGTTATGACACGCACAGTGGACAAAATGGTGAATTAATATGTGCTGCTCAAGTGGGGAAATACAGAGGGATGAAGAGATAGAGAGGTTAGAGCGAACTACAGAGGGAATGAGAAACCAACATAGTACTACTCGAAAGGGTCCAAAGAAGAGCGACAAAAATGGTTAAGGTACTGGGGAAGTTGCCGTACAACGAGAGGCTACAGAAACCGGGCCTCTTCTCCCTTGAAAAGAGGAGACTGAAAGGGGACATGATCGAAACATTCAAGATATTGAAGGGAATTGACTTAGTAGATAAAGACAGGTTGTTCACCCTCTCCAAGGAAGAGAGAACGAGAGGGCACTCTCTAAAGTTAAAAGGGGATAGATTCTGTACAAACGTAAGGAAGTTCTTCTTCAACCAGAGAGTGGTGGAAAACTGGAACGCTCTTCCGGAGGCTGTTATAGGGGGAAACACCCTCCAGGGACTCAAGACGAGGTTGGATTACTTCTTACTGGAACAGAACATATGCAAGTAAGGCTAGATTCAAATAAGGCCGCCATGTGTGCAGACTGCTGGGCACGATGGACCCCTGGTCTGACCCAGCAGCGGCAAATCTTATGTTCTTATGGTGCTTTAGAAGTTGGTAGGGTTAGGACTTAAGCACAGCTTTAGGAAGCAGGTGAAAAGCCTGGCTCTTCTCCCAAGCCTTCAATACGCTCACTCTGCACCTGGACTAGCTTACCACACACACTGGGGCAGATGCTGTATAGGAAGCCAGCTGGCCGCTGAGAATCGCACACCGGCGTCCTATACAGCCTAATCCTGCTAAACTGGCCCGATTCTCTAACCAGAGCCGAGTCACAAAGATGAAGAAAAAAAAAGCCTCAAACATAAGTAGCGGCATAAATACAGAAACTTCTAGCTGCCTTCAGTCTTATCACTGGCGTAAAAGTACGGCAGATAACTTGCGCCATATGTCAAAAAGGTCCAAAAACCCACTTATCTTTAGCTGGAGAATCAAACACTCAGTTGATAGTTCCCCAATTGTTCACAAAATCTTCAAGCCTTTAAATCTTCAAACACTCCAGTAGTTCCAGAAGTTTCTCTGCTCTCCTCCATCCTACTAATGCCTTCTTTTAACTACCTGGGTTTTGTTGTGCTTTTTAGGGGGGTACGGGAGGGGTTAACCTGTGTAAGAACGTAAAATTGCCACACTGGTACAGACCGAAGGTCCATCAAGCCCAGTTTCCTGTTTCCAACAGTGGCCAACCCAGGTCCCAAGTCCCTGGCAGAAACCCAAAGAGTAGCAACATTCCAGAGCTGAGATTGTGATGTCATAATGCCTCATTCCACCAAAGCCTAAGAGCCAACCTCAGCAGTGATGTCACAATGGCTTGATTTGTCCTATACTGGGCTCATATGAGTTACCAGACTGGGACAGACCGAAGGTCCATCAAGCCCAGTATCCTGTTTCCATCAGTGGCCAACCCAGGTCCCAAGTCCCTGGCAGAAACCCAAAAAGCAGCAAAATTCCAGAGCTGAGATTGTGATGTCATAATGCCTCATTCCACCAATGCCTAAGAGCCAACCTCATCAGTGATGTCACAATGGCTTGACTGTTCTACAACTGGCTCACATAAGAACATAAGAATTGCCATACTGGGACAGACTGAAGGTCCATCAAGCCCAGTATCCTGTTTCTAACAGTGGCCAACCCGGGTCCCAAGTACCTAGCCAGATCCTAAGGACTTAAACAGATTTTATGCTGCTTATCCTAGGAATAAGCAGTGGATTTCCCCAAGCCATCTCATTAACAGCCTTTGGATTTCTCTTTTTGGAAATTATCCAGTCCTTTTTAGAACTCTGCTAAGCTAACTGATTTCACCACATTCTACACAGTGCAAATATTTTCCTTTTTTGTCTGCCCGTGTTTTGCCTGTAACGTCTTCAATGACCTAAGAGTCATAGATGGACAGACATACATGAAAAGAGAGACACTTTTTTATGTTTCATGAAATGCATTAACTGGTTGCTTGGCCATGAAGGCTAAGTAGGGGGAGGGAGGGGGGCAGAGAGACCAACTCAGTGAGTTGTGAATAAATTTCAAACATGCAGTGTTAGTGCTTTAAAACTACAGACAACCCCTGGTGCCTGAGGAAAATTGAGGGCTGCTGGGGCCACCCACAACTGTGCCTTGAATCTTCTAAAGTGTCACTGACGTGGTTTGAAAAACACAGTCAAGACATGAATCTATTGAGGTGGCAGACGGATAAGCTACGGCCCAAAAAAGAGAGGGGAATGATTTGTCTGTTTCAACTACTATAGATCAGAAAGAGTTTATTGAAAACGCATCATCCTGCCTGCACGGGAAAACACTGGAAAAAGAAAAAGGCAATGGTAGCGCTCAGCCTACGCTGGCCCTTTAAATAGAAAACAAGCCCCCCCCCCCCCAGGCAAAAAGACAGGAAAGATGAAGACGGAGAAATACACTGTCCTGCTGGACTCGATGTATGGAATATCACTCTGCTCGATTTTACTAAGAACATAAGAACTGCCGCTGTTGGGTCAGACCAGTGGTCTCACGTGGCGGCCCCCAGGTCAGTGCTCTAAATCAGTGTTTTTCAACCTTTTTACACCTGTGGACCGGCAGAAATAAAAGGATTATTCTGTGGACCGGCATCGGTCCGTGGACCGGTGGTGGAAGAACACGGGGCTAAGTCGTGGGCCAGACCCCGCCCATCTCTACCCAGTCTCCACCCCAGACCCCGCCCCAATAATAGTACTCATCTGGAGTTACGTTGCAACGTCAGAGAGAAGGCTTCCGGTTCAGGCGCAGGATGCCCGTAGGAGCCGCTGCCCGTGGCTTTGTGCACTGAATCAGTTAGGAAGAGGGAGTTGGCTCGAAGATAACGCCGCATCGATCGCACCGTGGACCGGCGGTTGAAGAGCACCGTGCTGGCCCTGTGGACCGGCACTGGTCCATGGACCGGTGGTTGAACAACACTGCTTTAAATGAGTCCAGCCTCACCTGCGTACGTCCCAATTTAGCAGGAACTTGTCCAGCTTAGTCTTGAAACCCTGGAGGGTGTTTTCCCCTAGAACAGACTCCGGAAGAGCGTTAATTGCCGGAGAAAATATTTAGCTGGCGCGCCTGGTATTTTGTCTTTGGGAGATTTATTTTCCCTGAAATTCACCTGCAAATGTTTGGTAAAATGCCAGCCTCAAACTTATGTCTTTATGAAGCATCCCAACTGACAATGTTTCTTAGTACTAAGATAATAGAAAGTAATCAGAATGTTCTCCCCTAATAGACAGGAACAAAAACCGTAAATGTCAAACTAAGTTAATTCTTAAGCTGACTTTGGCAAGTTTTTCCCTAAAATTTTTTGCACCTATTAATGCTTTGATCTCTTGCCTCTCCATTATTGTGGACTTGAATTGGATATCATCGTATAGCACGCAGGACAACTGCGCCCCGACAATTACGCTCTATCAAATACGCACACCGACAAGTGCGCGCATGAAGGGAGTGAGATTATTGGGGCGCAATTGTATGTGTAGTGTGTGTGTGTGTGGGGGGGGGGCTTGCGGCAATGTTAAAATTGAGACCGCATCGGGATCCCCTGAACGAAAGCGCAATTCTAGTTCCCCCCCTCAGAGCGGAAGAGCCGGGATTCGGGAAGAGACAGCGACTTTTAAGTGTACTGGGGGTTCCCCCCCCAAACTCCCCAGAACGGGAGGGCGAGGAGCACAAACGGGAAGGCCTGAGAGCGGTCACAGTGACGGGCGCGCATTTGTCTTGCACGCAAATGTCGGGGCGTGATTGTCAGCGCGCCAATGTCCGGCGCGCTTTTGATGGGTCACCATTGTGTACTTGATATTATGTGTAATATTTCAATTTAAAAAAAAAAATGAATTAGGACTGGTCTTCTCTAACTGGGTAACTTAGCAGCTCTGTTGCTGTGAACACTCGGATCTAGCTGAGTTCGATCAGTTTGATTGTTTTTTTTAATTTAGGCGACTGAGACAATCATTCCGTAGCTTTATTTTGGCTGGTTCTTTCCGTAACAGACAATCGGGGATTTCTCAGATTTGAATAAGATAAGAATTAGGATTGATCAAGGTAAGAGAGTGTGGCATGGTTCAGTGGCATAGCAAGGGTGAGAGGCGCCCTCCCCTCTTCTCCGCTCTTCCCCCACCCCCTCCTGCCGCGCGCGCCCTTCCCTTCCCCCGTACCTCTTTAATGCTCCTGGCACGAACAGCAACCGCTGCTGCTCGCATCAGCATCGGCTCTTCCTCTGACGTCGCTTTCAAAAGGTGGGTCCAGGAAGTGATGTCAGAAGAAGAGCTGACTCTGGCGCAAACAGCAGGTTGCGGTTGCTGCTTGTACCGCAAACTTTAAAGAGGTACTAGGGAAGGGGGGGGGCATAGAGAAAGACAGGTGCTGGCACCCACACCAAGATGGCACCCAGGGAGGACCGTCCATGCTGCCCCCTCCCCTATTACTACGCCACTAGCACAGTGGTTAAAATTACAGCCTCAGTACCCTGTTATGGGTTCAAACCCTGTGCTGCTCCCCCGTGACCCTGCACAAGTCACTTAGGTCTAGATTCACTACGCAAACCGATCGTTTACCAATCAGTTTGCGACCTGATTTCCCTCCGACCCGATTCACTAACCTCTGTCCCGATCATCCTCCGATCCACGCATGCAAATGAGGGGGAACGGCATTCAAATGATGGCAGGCAACGATTCACAGACAAATCCCTGCAACACCGACTGGGCTGGCCGATTACAAACAAGTTCACTGCTTTCCAACTGCCATCTCCTGCTCTCTGCCTGCTGTCTACCCTGACTTTCCAGCTCTCTGCCCCCGACTCTCCTGCTCTCTGCCGCGATTTCTCCTGCCGGCCTGCTCTGCCCCGAATCTCCTCTCCTGCTCCCTTCCCCGACTCTCTGCCAATTTGCTCCTGCCGGCCTGCTCTGCCCCCGACTCTCTTGCTCTCTGCCCCAAGCGCTGCTTTGGCCTTCCCCCGCAGTGCGAGCCCGTGTTTTTAACCCGCAGGTTAAAACCACGGGCTTGCTGGACTAAACTTAAAAAAAAAAAAAAAGTCGCTACTCTATATGTCAGGATCGCTACAGAGCGATCCGGGCGCTCAGTTGGGGACGTGATTCCGATCACCCTCATTTGCATGAGGGCGATTCATGAAATAGCCCTCCCGGATATGGATCGGATCTGATCCCTCATGGATCGGATCCAATCTGTACCCTGAGGGAAAATGCTTGCATATCTGATTTGTAACCCTTTTTGAACTCCTTTCAGAGGACCGGCTAAAAAGTTGAATCAATAAATAATGTCACTATCTCTTCAATAAGTGCATTTGAATATAAAAGGGCAAAGAGCTTGACAAGACTAAGGCAGAACTCAGCAATAGAGAATGACACGGTGACAAAATTCATCACCGTTCCCGTCCCTACGGATAACCGCGGGAAATAATCCCATGTCATTTTCTAGTGTCTATTTCAACCTCAGTCCTTCTACACAAGCATTCTTCAAAGCAAAGCTTGCGGGTCAGTGGTTGTGGCCATTCATACTCTGATTCTTATGGGAGCCAAGGATAATGAAGCCATTGTGACATCACTGATGTGATTGGCTCTTAGGCATTGGTGGAATGAGGCATTATGACATCACAATATCTGCTCTGGATACCAGAGACTGTCATTCTTCAGTGTCTATCTCAACCTCAGTCCTTCTACACCAGCATTCTTCAGAGCAAAGCTTGCGGGTCAGTGGTTGTGGCCATTCATACTCTGATTCTTCCCTCTCTCCTTAAAGAATGACATGAAGATGATTTCCCGCGGGGACGGGAATGGTGATGAATTTTGTCACCGTGTCATTCTCTTCTCAGCAACCAAAGTGGAGAATGAAAGAACAGGAAGCAAGCCCCTGCCCTGAGCTGGTCCCTGCTGGGCCTATCAGGAAGCCCGAAGTAAGATTACCAGAAATGCCGGACACAGCTAAGCATAGAGCGGCTACAGAGAGCTTCCTGAGAGGAAGAATTGCTCCTGCTGGAAGCTGCCTTCCAACCCAAGGATTACCAGTTCAAGGCTAGCTTATGCCCGATAGCAATTTACACTAGGAAAATAAAATTCTGACATTTACGATTTCTTCCTGTCAGGTTAGAAAAAACCAAGAGAAATGTCATTTACATTCCCCATGTCATTTCAAATGAATGCTTATCGCTGAGAAGTTCAAAATCTCTACTGTAATTTAATAAAAAGACTTGTTAAGTGTTAAACTCTCGGGTTCGCTGGCTGAAGCTGAAGAGAAAATCAACCATAGAAACAAAGAAACATAGAAATAGACTGCAGATAAGGGCCATGGCCCATCTAGTCTGCCCACCCTAATGACCCTCCCCTACTTATCTCTGTGAAGAGATCCCACTGACGATCCCATTTCTTCTTAAAATCAGGCACGCTGCTTGCCTCGATCACCTGAAGTGGAAGATTATTCCAGCAATCAACCACTCTTTCGGTGAAAAAGTATTTCCTGGTGTCACTGTGCAATTTCCCGCCCCTGATTTTCCATGGATGTCCTCTTGTTGTCGCTGGACCTTTGAGAAGGAAGATATCTTCTTCTACCTCGATACGGCCCGTGAGATATTTGAACGTCTCGATCATGTCTCCCCTCTCTCTGTGTTCCTTGAGTGAGTATAGCCGCAATTTATTCAGCCGTTCCTCGTACGGGAGATCCTTGAGTCCCGAGACCATCCAGGTGGCCATTCGCTGGACTGACTCAAGTCTCAGCACATCCTTGCGGTAATGAGGCCTCCAGAATTGTACACAGTATTCCAGATGGGGTCTCACCATGGATCTATACAATGGCATAATGACTTCAGGCTTACAGCTGATGAAACTCCTACGTATACACCCTATGATCTTTCTAGCCTTAGATGAAGCCTGCTCCACTTGATTGGCAGTCTTCATGTCTTCACTGATGATTATCCTTAAGTCCCGTTCTGCTATAGTCCTTGCTAGTGTCTCGCCATTAAGGGTATAAGTCTTGCATGTGGTGTAGTAAGAGGGTATGGACCGCTCCAGGCATCATCTTGTTAGGGGCATCAGCACCTCTCAGCCCTCCCCCATGCCATACTGGTGGCCTCCCTTCCCCGCCCCCGTACCTCTTTAAAATCTGTGCCAGCGTGAGCAACTAGCCTGTTGCTCCCTGTGAAATCACTTCTGGGTCACGGAGCCAGGAAGTGACATCAGCATGAACATCGGGCCATGTGAACATCAGGCCGGAGAAGCAGCTTGCGCCGGCGAAGATGCGACGAGCTATGGGTGGTGGGAATGGAGGGCATGCTGGCGAAACCTGTCGGCAAAAGTCCCAGAGCCGATGGAGTTGAAGCTGAAGCTAAACAGATAAGCGACTCAGCTTAAAAACTTTAAATTAATATATTTAACTTATTGGTAGAAAAGAAAATGCTAAAATATAAAGCACTGAAAAATATGATTAAGGATTGATGACGATCTTAGCAGCTCTTCAAAAAATACTATTGAGGAATGCTGCACTAACTTCCACATATCCTTAAACAACCACTGTGGCACAGTGGTTAAAGCTACAGCCTCAACACCCCAAGGTTGTGGGTTCAAACCCCTGCTGCTCCTTGTGACCCTGGGCAAGTCACTTAATCCCCCCATTGCCCCAGGTGCATTAGATAGATTGTCAGTCCCCTGGGACAGATAGGGAAAAGTGCTTAAGTACCTGAATAAATTCATGTAAACCATTCTGAGCTCCCCTGGGAGAACGGTAGAGAAAATTGAATACGTAAATAAATATGGTGATACACTGTGAAGTTCGATGTGGTTAACAGATTAAATAAGAGACTGTACATACGAGGTGGTACAAGTTCAAATACCTCAGGAGCACGACAAGGTCAGCGTCAAATACAACCAAGTTAAGTTAATATGAAGAAACTCAAGTACGAGACCAGCTTTCAAATACCGATAAAGTGATGGGTAACCGCTGGTTAACGGTGATTTTCAGTCCACTAGTGTTTACGTTTATTTAAAAACTTGATATACCGCTCATGTTTAGCAGACCAGAGCGGTTTACAATTTAAAATAACCACCAATAGGAAAGACCGCGATTGTTCAGGCTGGAGTCAAATGAATTCCAACATAGTTCTCCAGGAAGAACCGATGAAACCCCTGCTCTCTTTTAGCTGCAGCTCAAATGCCTGCTTAAAGGGGGAGGGGACTTGATATACAGCCACATTCAAAGGGGTTTACATGGGGCAATGAAGTCACAAGGAGCTGCAGTGGGAACTGAACTCTCAACCTCAGGGTGCTGAGGCAGCTGCTATAACCACTAGGCCCCTCCATGACTTTCAACCTGTTTCTAAGCTGAGCTTAAGTAACGGTTTAAAGTTAGGACAGCAAAACAACATTCTGGACTGAATATCAACCGGTGCACACAGTGGCGTAGTGAGGGTGAGAGGCGCCCCTCCCCCGCCCTCTTCTCCGCCCCCTTCCCCCTCTACGCTCCTTCCCCATCCCCCCACCGCCATATGCATGTGCCGCTTCCCTTCCTACATACCTCCGTAACGTTCCTGGTGCGAGCAGCAAACCCCCCACCCAACCTGCTGTCACACTTGGTGGGATCTCCCTCTGTCGTCAGTTCCTAGGCACATATCCAGGAAGTGACATCAGAAGAAGAGTCGACGCAGGCGTAACAGCTGGTTGGGGATGGGGGGTTGCTGCTCGAACCAGGAACGTTACGGAGGTACGTGGGAAGGGAAGCGATTGCTGCTACAGTCTTTGCTTCCTTGTTCGCTTGACTATTGTAACATGATTTACACTTCTCCCTCCAGTTTCAGTATCCGTGGATTCGGTTATTCGTGATTTTTTATTAAAGAAAGAAGAAGTCAGAGTAGGTCCACCCTGGTAATAACATGCATGAGTGAGATGGACAAGATGTTGATAATGAAACTTTACTTCAAAAACAGGTTAATGAAATTTTGTGGAGATTTGGTTAGGATTTTTCCGGATGTATCTAGGACCACCCAATTGAGGAGGAAAGAATTTCTGAAATTGAAGGATAGAGTTTTGGCCCTGGAGGCATCCTTTTACCTGAAATTTCCCTGTAAATGTTTGGTTAAGTTACAAGATATTGAGTATGCCTTCTGGGATCCTATACAATTACAACAATTTTTAGTTGCAAGAGAACAGAAATGAGATTTGTTTCCTCTAGCTGAGAATATGAGGAGAATTAACTTAATTAATATCCCAATTTAAGGAATGATTCAAGGTACTCTAAATGTGAACCGAGGATTATTGTCCTTTATTTTCCTGAATTTATTTGACGAGAAATAGTAACATGTGCTCCCCATTAATGTGGACTTAAAATGAATTATGTATGTATGGTTTGATTATGTACTGTTTTATATGATTTTCCTTTGGAATCGCTGGATATTGTAAAGCAGTGATTCCCAACCCTGTCCTGGAGGAACACCAGGCCAATCGGGTTTTCAGGCTAGCCCTAATGAATATGCATGAGAGAGATTTGCATATGATGGAAGTGATAGGCATGCAAATTTGCTTCATGCATATTCATTAGAGCTAGCCTGAAAACCCAATTGGCCTGGTGTTCCTCCAGGACAGGGTTGGGAACCACTGTTGTAAAGTATTCAAAATTTATAAATAAATAAATAAATAAAAAAAGAAAGAAGAAGCTAATTCCGGACCTTCCCTGCCTCCCTCCCGGCATCTCAGACCTTACCTGGTGGTCTAGCGGGCTTTCGGGGCAGGAGCGATCTTCCTACGCTCCTGCCCCGTGCAGATCACTCATAGAAAATGGCTGCCATGTGTTCCCGTCATAGTATCGAGAGTTTTAACCTGAAAAAAAATCGGATCATATAACTCCTTTTTACAGGAAATTGCACTGGCTTCCGATAGAGGCCAGAGTTATATTCAAGTCTGGATCACTACGTCACAAGGTGCCGTTTGGTCTTACAGCAAATTACTTGAAGGATCATTTTGAACTGGTAAAACCAAAATGGTCCCAACTCTTTTCCTCTTATTTCACATTCCCTTCTGTAAAGGAATGTTGAAACAAAATTTTTTTTTGATAGACCACTTTCGTACCAGGCTCGGCTAATAGCTAACACTACATCGGACAAACATTTTAGGAAACATTTTTGAAAACCTATTTATTTGGTAAATTTCTGTAATACATAACCATGATACATTTGTTTTTTGTAATTCCCGAGATTGTCTCAGATTCTTAAAGTTGTGAACCGCATTGAGCTATATTAGATTATGCCTAATGAGACCATACGTCCGTTTTGAATGGCACCGTCCCGTTTTTAGATCGCCTGTCGCGTTGTCCCCGTGCACGGCTTCGGGACGCCGAAATGTTCCGTTTTCACAGACAGCATCCCGAAGCTGTGCGTGGGGACAATAGGATAGGCGATTGCGGAGCCCGGGATTTCTCCAATGTAGCTCAGATCAGCACAGCACAGCTCGGATCAGCACAGATCAGGTGTGTGCAGCCGCGACTGCACAAGCCTCCCCTGACGTCAATTCTGATGTTAGGGGGGGGAGGGAAGGCTTGTGTAGTTGTTGTTGCATGCACCTGTTGCTACATCGGCTTGGAGAAATTGTCTTCTGTGGCAGTGGCTTGAAGGGGGGGGGGGCAGGGAGAGAGAAAGAAAGACAGAAAGAAAGAGAACAAAATGAAAGAAAGAAAGGATGCACAGTCAGAAGGAAGTGCAACCAGAGACTCATGAAATCAGCAGACAACAAAGCTAGGAAAAATAATTTTATTTTCAATTTAGTGATCAAAATGTGTCCGTTTTGAGAATTTATATCTACTGTCTATATTTTGCACTATATTTAATGGGGTCTGGGGGAGGGTCTGGGGGAAGGTCTGGGGGGAGAATCCTGTCCCATTTTGAGAAAAAAAATAGTCACGTAATTTATCTAACATAATAAAATGTTAAGCGCACATGTGCACTCCTACCTGCGTGATCCATGATCCATGATCCGTAGGTCCATGGCCGGCAGGAGTGCGCATGTGCGCTTACAATAGCCCTACACTCGTGGACACCAAGATAATGTTGCAGTCTGGCCGGCTCCCTTAAGTTTATTTTTAAGTTCAAAGCCGCCACCGCGGCTCCTCTCACGAGCCGTACCTGCGTCAGAGAAGGCTTTTAATGCAGGCGGGGATCGTGAGTAGAGCCGCGGCGGCACTTTTAAACTTAAAAATAACTCTGGCAATGGACTAAGGGAGCCCGCTGGACCGCAGGAAGGGAAGGGGGGAGGGGGAAATGCTGCTGTTGCACAGGGATGTGGCGGGGAGGGAAATACCGCTGCTGCTGCACAGAGAAGTGGAGGGGCAGAGAATGTTGCTGCGGCTTCTGCACAGGGAAGTGGGGGGTGGGGTGAAAGGAAATGGAGGGAATGCTGCTGCGACTGTTGCACAGGGAAGTGAGGGGAGGGAAATGCTGCTACTGCACAGGGAAGTGGGGTGGGGAGAAATGATTCTGCACAAGGAAATGGAGGAGGAGGGAATGCGGCTGCTGCACAGGGAAGTGAGGGGTGGCGGGAAATGCTGCTGCTGCATAGGGGGCAGGGAGAGAGACACATAGAAAGAAAGACAGACAGACAGCAGGAGGGAGGGAGAAAGAAAGATAGACAGCAGGAGGGAGAAAAGAAAGACACAGGGACAGGGAGAGAGATAGAAAGACAGACAGACAAAAGGAGCCAGGGAGAAAGACAGACAGAAAGAAAGATAGCGGGAGGGAGAAAGACAGAAAGAAAGAGACAGGGTTATGGAGAGAGACAGAAAGAAAGAAAGACAGACAGACATATATTCTAGCACCCGTTAATGTAACAGGCTTAAAGACTAGTGTGGTATATAAATGATAATGTAATGTCAGGAGCTGTGCGTTCCCTGGCACCGAACATCTATGGTTACTTCAACCTGTGGCTGGAAGCAGCTTACCAGCTGGTTACTGCCACTCACTGAATATTGAGCCCTCCATAGGGGGGGCTCATATATATTTGACCATCTGAATGCCATGGGCTCCTGTCCTTGAAA
This sequence comes from Geotrypetes seraphini, assembly GCF_902459505.1. NCBI lineage: Eukaryota > Metazoa > Chordata > Amphibia > Gymnophiona > Dermophiidae > Geotrypetes > Geotrypetes seraphini. Next base: position 253,019,750 of record NC_047089.1, read on the forward strand.
GTTCCCGACTCAATAAATTGGCTACTCTGCGAGCTGCGGCCAGCCTCTGTTGTTTTTCAGGAACGGCAGGTAGCTGGAAGCCTTGTTAGGACGACTCCCTGCAGACTTTTTTTTTAACCTAATTATACATGGTAAGAATAAGACATGGAGATACAAAGGCTGTAAGTGGATTGCTCTGCAAAGTGTTAAGAGAAGAATTCTCGGGAAGAAATCTATGGTGAGATCTTACAAAAGCACTTTTAAGCTAATTTAAAATGAGTTATGCTTTGGGTGAAATAAGGTGGGTGGTTTTTTTCCCCCTGATATGCTAAACAGGTACGAAGCCTGCTTTCACGGAAATGACTTTAATGGATCCTTGGAACTCGATTTGTGCTGAGACGAACAAGTTTTCAAGTATCATGTAGAGAAAGGTAAGCGAAAATATACGTGTTTACATCTTGAATCTTAAAAGAAATGCTTGTTTTATCATCAAACGAAGAAAGTTCAGTTGAAATGATAGACAGAAATAAAGAGGATAATTCTGTAAAGAATGTGGCAACATTGGGCGCTGGGCACATGGGAAAAGGATCAGAATACCAGCTTATATAAGTAGAAATGCCAATTTTTGTGTGATTAGATGACAAGGTGCCTAAGTGCGATGATGTCTAGTCTGAAGGGTCTAGGCAGGGTAAACAGTTGTGTATGTCAATTATAAAATGCTGTTATTTACGAGTGTTTTGTAGAAATTGAAGGACATTTCTCCCTCCATATTCGCGGTTTCCGTATTTACGGTTTCGCATATTCAGGATTTTTCGTCGGCTGACTCCGCCCCCAAAAATTACATCACTCTTCCTCGCGCTGAGAATTTCGTGTTTTGTGTGTTGGTTACTTTTTCGGAAGGGAGTATGTGTGTGTGCGGGGGGGGGGAGCGAGAAGGGTACAGTGAAATAATTACCACTCAGAGGACACCCCCCCCCCCCACATATACTGCGAGATGATTGGCTGGATTTCGGCAGGCGCAGGCCGCCCATTGCTGCGGTGTCTTGTCAGTCACAGGGCTTCGGTGCTCCGGGTCACTGTCAGTGCTTCCCGATCCTTGCCGGAGGCGTGTGCGCGTGTCCCCCACCTCTTCTTTGTCCTGTGTGTAAAACCGGAGCGGACGGTGAATGGAGCCGGCCGCGGATTAGTGCAGAGCATGAATCGCATGGCCTGGAGGAGAGAATGGAGAACAGAGCCGTCCCTTTCCAGTGCATTCATGTGCAGCTGAGAGGGGGAGCGCCGTGGGGCTTCACGTTGAAAAGGGGGCCTGGAGCATGGGGAGCCGCTAATCGTGTCCAAGGTAAGGAAGGGGTGGGGATGCGATCATTGGTGCTGGCCCGCCATGCACTCAACAGTGTGCACTTTCCCCCTGCTCAGGAGCTCTTTTAAATCCCCGTAGTACACTACTGCATTCGCGGTTTTAATGGTAAAAACGCTGACTTTTACAGAAAACCCCAAATAACTATTGAAAAGTTACTTGCGGTTTTTCCAGATTCGCGGCTGCATTCCGCCCGCATCCACCGCGAATACGGAGGGAGAAGTGTACAAACATTTACAGCACCTCTTACAGCTGGCATAAAATACTGCAATCCAAAAAACAAGGCCGACACCCCACGACAAATATAGCAAAGAGGAAAAGCGGGGAAAGGAAACGTAAGCATTGACCAGGATTATAAACGAGTTTATTGAATGAAATTATCTATCGAGACATAGAACATATGTGACCTAGGGAAGGTTCCAACTTCAACGGCACGTTTGAAGAGGATCATCAAGGCCCCTGAGGCAGCTTCGTCTCCGAAACACGGACCGTGTTGGGTCTGGAAGGATACCAAGGAAAGACTGATTATCATATATGTTCTACGTCTCGATGGATAGAAACATAGAAACATAGAAAAATGACGGCAGAAAAGGGCCACAGCCCATCAAGTCTGCCCACTCCAGTGACCCTTCGCCCTGATTTTGCCGACCCACCCCCTCCTTTACATCATTAGAGATCCCACGTGAATATCCCATTTATTTTTAAAATCTGCCACGCTGTTGGCCTCAATCACCTGCCGTGGGAGTTCGTTCCAATGATCGACCACCCTCTCGGTGAAGACATACTTTCTGGAGTCACCATGAAATTTCCCTCCCCTGATTTTCAGCGGATGTCCTCTGGTGGACGAGGGTCCTATAAGACGGAAGATATCCTCTTCCACCTCGATACGGCCCGTGATATATTTGAATGTCTCAATCATGTCCCCTCTCTCTCTTCGTTCCTCAAGCAAGTACAGCTGCAATTTATTCAGCCTTACTTCATACGGGATAAGTGGATAAGTGTATTCAGGAAACTCGTTTTTTAACCCAGGTTGTTTTCCTTCCCCTGCATTTCCTTCCCCTGCATTTCTTCTTTGGCATAAAATACTTGCACCGACATTAGAGGCATATGCGTTACCTGTTATATTACGCTGCTATAACCAGTGACGGCACCTGGCATCCCCTCCGATAATAGGGGGAGGAGCCTCTTAAATGCATTCTCTTCTCCCCTCCTCATAGAGAAGTCGTTCCATCCCTTTTATCATTTTCATCGCCCTTCGCTCTACATTTTCTAATTCCACGATATCTTTTATGAGACGCAGTGACCAGAAATTGCATATAGTATTCGAGGTGTGACCGCTCCATGGAGTGCTACAAGGGCATTACAACCAGTAAGAGAGGTGCGGGGGGGGAGGGGGGGCAGTCTTCCTAAAGGCGTAGCATCCCTCCTCCTTTCCTCCCCCCTCCCCGCGTGTACCTCTAGCCTTCCCCCATACCTTTTAAACTTCCCCAGTGCTAGGTTGCTGCTCGCATCAGCTGCTTCAGGGATAGGGCAGGCAAGGAGCACTTGTTGTGCTAAAGATTGAAGCTATCCATCCCTATTCCTGAAGCAGCCTCCTGGTAGAACGCTTTTGGCCATTGCCGTAAAGTGAAAGATTAGAGAAACTGGGCCTCTTCTCCCTCGAACAGAGGAGATGGAGAGGGGACATGATCGAAACATTCAAGGTACTGAAGGGAATAGACTTAGTAGATAAGGACAGGTTGTTCACCCTCTCCAAGGTAGGGAGAACGAGAGGGCATTCTCTATAATTGAAAGAAGATAGATTCCGTACAAACATAAGGAAGTTCTTCTTCACCCAGAGAGTGGTAGAAAGCTGGAACGCTCTTCCGGAGGCTGTTATAGGGGGAAACACCCTCCAGGGACTAAAGACAAAGTAGATAAAGACAGGTTGTTCACCCTCTCCAAGGTAGAGAGAACGAGAGGACACTCTCTATAATTGAAAGAAGATAGATTCCGTACAAACGTAAGGAAGTTCTTCTTCACCCAGAGAGTGGTAGACAACTGGAACGCTCTTCCGGAGTCTGTCATAGGGGAAAACACCCTCCAGGGATTCAAGACAAGGTTAGACAAGTTCCTGCTGAACTGGAACGTACCCAGGTAGGGCTAGTCTCAGTTAGGGCGCTGGTCTTTGACCAGAGGGCCGCTGCGTGAGCGGACTGCTGGGCACGATGGACCACTGGTCTGAACCAGCAGCGGCAATTGAAAGAAAGGGTGGGGACCCGAGCCTCAACAAGCCACAGATAAGTTTTCGTGTATAACTTACCACGATTGTTGACACCAACTAACTGAACTTGGCTTTTGCTAACAGCAACTAACATAAAAAAAATAGAAACATGATGGCAGATAAAGGCCAAATGGCCCATCTAGTTTGCCCACTGCTTAGGACTGTATTACTAATGCCATAGAGGGTTTTTCTTTTTTACTGAATGTACATTTAAATACCAGCTGTAACACAGGAGAGAGGAGGTTTATGTGCCGATGACGTTATCTATACCCTCTCTAGTTAGAGAAGGGTTCTTCCCTAACGGGGTTTTGAGGCTGTTACACGCTGCTAGTTTGATTCTAGTGATAGTTTTGCAGCTAGTAATGAGTAGTTGTAATTTTTAGCTGTGCAAGGGTTGTTTAGAGTGACAGAATCCCACTATCTACCCTTCTCCATTGACCATTTAACCCTACTCTTTGTTTAATCAGTTCTTAATCAAGTTTCAAGTTTCAAGTTTATTATGGGACTTGATAAATCGCTTAATCGGATATTCTAAGCGATTTACATTTAAAATTTACAATGTAAAATCAAAGAACAATAACAATGCAATACATAATAATACATACAATTTAAATAATGGTTAAAATATTCTAAATTTAAACAATGTTAAACACTAGGAAAGGAGGGATGAAATATAATTTTAAAGTAAAGAAGAAACATTAAGGGCAAGTACAAAAAGGATATAGTTAAAACATGTTCAACACAATAAAAAATTCATGAAATATAAAATTATGTAGAAAAGGCATCTTTAAAAAGGAAAGTTTTTAACTCAGTTTTAAATTTTCCAAGGTCTTTCTCCTCCCGTAAAGTAATAGGGAGGGCGTTCCATGTTTGAGGTGCCGTACAAGAAAAAATGAGTTGTCTTCTTGTATTAATAATTTTTAAGGATGGGATCGTTAGCAGATTTTGTTCGCTAGAACGTAAAATTCTCTTTGCAGAATATGGAATCAGTGATCTATATAAAAAAGCAGGGGTCTTATTAATCAAAGTTTTAAAGATAATTACACATAACTTATAAGTGATTCTGTAATTAACAGGAAGCCAATGAGCCTCTTTGAGAAGTGGTGTTACATGATCAAATTTTTTGGAATTATTTATTAATTTTATTGCTGTGTTCTGTATAATTTGTAATCGTTTTATTTCATATTGTGCAATTCCTTTGAATAAAGAGTTGCAGTAATCAAGTTTAGAAATCACCAAAGAGTGAATCAATATAGTGAGTGATTTAGCACTGAGGAATTTCGAGATGGAACGAATTTTACGTAATCTATAAAAGGTGATTTTCACAATGTTGCTGATATGATCATGGAAATTTAGTTTATCATCAAAAATTACACCTAAAATTTTTATATTTTTAACTAATTGTAGGGGAACATTATGAATTGAAATCGGATGAACAAGAGAAAAGTTCTCTTTCCAAGGAAATAACATAACATTGGTTTTTTTAATATTGAGAGCCAATCTGTTTTTGTCTAGCCAATGATATACATGATCAAGTTTCTCATTGATAGATGAAATTTCAACTGTATTATTATTATTTAGAGGGTGTAATAATTGTATATCATCAGCATATGCAAAAACATGAAATCCTACTGATTGGCATAATAGGATCTTACCTTCTATCCTACGACGTTCTAATTTCCTCCAGATTTACAATATTGACTGGTTTAATTTATCCACCTGTTTATTCACCCCTTCAAAGAAATGTAGTAGATTGCCGAGTCAAGATTTCCTTTGACTAAATTCAAGTTGGCTTTGTCTCATTAATCCATGATTATGGATATGCTCCGTAATTTTGTTCTTTATAATTGTCTCTCCCATTTTGCCCGGACTAACATAAGATTCACCGGTCTATAATTTCACAGATCACCTCTGGAAATCTTTTTAAAAATCGGAGTTACGTTGGCCAATTCTACGAGCATCGGAGCATTTATCTGGCCTGAACTGACTCGAGTAATAGAGGAGTGTGAAATGGCTAGATTAAAAAATTCCACGACCAAAATATCAAATATGCAACAAAAAGTGGCATCTGATGCTGCATTTATGACATACAAGACTTAACGAAGGCACTATTTAGCTAGCATTATGGCTTTTTTCCAACTGATTCTCTGAAGAAATATCAACGAAACGGATCCCTCAGAGTCAGTTATTGTGGCCACTAAGATAAGTGGTTTTTCTATGAATTTTCAATGCAGCTTATGTGATAAAGTTGTTATTTTGCACAGAATTGCCATTTTGCAGAGATGCTTTATTAATTTCTAAATTTTCTTTTTTTGACAATCCTATCAACTATATTTATTATATTAATTCTATCTATCAACTCTACTTATTATGAAATCAATTTTTTTTTATAATATTAAATTAATTGTCATATTTAACAAATTATCATATTCATATTAAAAGGAAGGAAGTGGACCAATGATTGAAACCATTATATTGCATTTGCCAAATAGCCATAAGCTGTTATGAGACGTTGCCGTACGGTCTGAGGTTTGCCTTCTTTCATTAATTATCTATCACAGGGGTCTCAAAGTCCCTCCTCGAGGGCCGCAATCCAGTCGTGTTTTCAGGATTTCCCCAATGAATATGCATGAGATCCATGTGCATGCACTGCTTTCAATGCATATTCATTGGGGAAATCCTGAAAACCCGACTGGATTGCAGCGCTCAAGGATATCAGTACAATTGAATTGACTAATTAATTAATTTTTTCATTCCACTTTTTGTTACACATAGATTAAAAGTGTAAACATTTTCCCAGTGCTAACTGGCCCCACCCTGATCAAACCTTACAAATTTTTTAAAGGCTTGTCGTTGGGTGCCATCGAGATTGCCAGGTCTTTCTTCTATGCTGTATAAATTCAATGTTGTCACCGTTGTCATATCAGACACGCGGCTCCGCCTCCAACACTGTCCATCTGCAGCTGCTCAGATGAATGGTGCATCGTTAGTCTGACATATCCACTGAAACCTGTCCACTTTGGGAGTCCCTGCTGATAATGAAACTACCGATGGCGTAGCATTCAGCTTCTCAGACGCACAACAAGCGCTTGCACCATGACTGGAGTTCGGTAAGGCTTATCCAGCTACAAAGGGGTTACAGAAGTGATAGTGAATGCTCTGCATGAGATATCTTTTCCTCCAGATGGAATCTTATGGCTATCAATGGACCATGTTTAGATTTAATGCTCTATTAATGGTTCTTCTCGTAGCTGCTCCAGTATTACATATAATGCTGAGGTTTAGAAAACCTTTGCCTTTGTTTCAATAATTCTTTTCCTCTGAGAGTAATGTTTTAAAGCTTTTTCTGCACGTGAAGCTGGTTTCACATATCGGGCAGTCATAAAAATATATAGACAATTTGTGCTGAACCCAGACAAGGTTGCAATGCACTCGCAAATTGGTCTGCGAAAAAGTAAGTATATAGGAAAAAAACGAAAAAGGTTCCCGTTCATCACTGACCCTGTGGGAATCGGCGAATCTAAAGGCGCTGACTGCTGTAGGCTATATATGAGTCAGATATTCAATGCCTAGTACATAAGAACATAAGGACAGCCCAGAATCCTGTTTCCACAGTGACTACCGTATTTTCGCGGATATAACGCGCGCATTATACGCGTTTTTACGTACCGCGCATACCCCTCGCGCGTTATATACCTGAGCGCGGTATACAAAATTTTTTTTACATATTTCACACCCCGCCCGATGCCCGATTCATCATCCGGAAGGACGCTCGCACCCCCACCGTTCGCACCCCCACCCCGAAGGACCGCCGACTCCCCGACAATATCGGGCCAGGAGGGAGCCCAAACCCTCCTGGCCACGGCGACCCCCTACCCCCACCTCGCACTACATTACGGGCAGGAGGGATCCTAGGCCCTCCTGCCCTCGACGCAAACCCCCCTCCCCCCAACGACCGCCCCCCCCAAGAACCTCCGACCGCCCCCCCAGCCGACCCGCGATCCCCCTAGCGACCCCCACGACCCCCCCACCCCCCTTCCCCGTACCTTTGGTAGTTGGCCGGACAGACGGGAGCCAAACCCGCCTGTCCGGCAGGCAGCCAACGAAGGAATGAGGCCGGATTGGCCCATCCATCCTAAAGCTCCGCCTACTGGTGGGGCCTAAGGCGCGTGGGCCAATCAGAATAGGCCCTGGAGCCTTAGGTCCCACCTGGGGGCGCGGCCTGAGGCACATGGGCCCAACCCGAAAAACAGCCTTGGTGAAAACTAAGCGGCAAGCATGCTCAGACCATTGCGCATGCTTACAGAGCTGGGAGCAGGGCAGGGCGGGCGAAAGGAGAGTCGGGACAGCGCATGGAGAGGCGGGGCAGTGCACGGAAAGTCAGGGAGGGTGAACGGAGAGTCGGGACAGCGCACGGAGAGGCGGGGCAGTACACGGAAAGTCATGGCAGGTGAACGGAGAGTCGGGACAGCGCACGGAGAGGCGGGGCAGTGCACGGAAAGTCAGGGCAGGTGAACGGAGAGTCGGGACAGCGCACGGAGAGGCGGGGCAGAGCACGGAAAGTCAGGGCAGGTGAACGGAGAGTCGGGACAGCGCACGGAGAGGCGGGGCAGTGCACGGAAAGTCAGGGCGGGTGAACGGTGAGTCGGGGCGACCAGAGGAGAGTCGGGGAGGGCGAAAGGAGAGTCGGGGTGGCCAGAGGAGAGTTGGGCAGCATGCGCGGTATACCCATGAGCGCTGTATACAAAAGTTTCCGTACATACAAGTGTGGTTTCTGCGCGCTATACCCGTGTGCGCGTTTTACACGGGTGCGCGTTATATCCGCGAAAATATGGTAATTCAGGTCACAAGTACCTGGCTGAACCCCAAATAGTAGAAACATTCCAGAATCCCAAAGAGTAGTAAGATTCCAGAACCCCAAATAATAGCAACATTCCAGAATCCCAAAGAGTACCAAGATTCTGGAACCCCAAATACTAGCAACATTCCAGAATCCCAAAGAGTACCAAGATTCTGGAACCCCAAATAATAGCAACATTCCAGCATTCCATATAGTAGCAACATTCCAGAATCTCAAAGAGTAGCAAGATTCTGAAACCCCAAATAGTTGCAGTATTCCAGAATCTCAAAGAGTAGCAAGATTCCAGAACCCCAAATAATAGCAACATTTCAGAATCCCAAAGAGTATCAAGATTCCGGAACCCCCAAAGAATAGCGAGATTCCAGAAACCCAAATAGTTGCAGTATTCCATGCTAGAGATTCCAGCGCATGCAATGGCTTCCCCCATGTCCGTCTCAAAAGACTATGGACTTTTCCTCCAGGAACTTGTCCAAACCTTTCTTTAAACCCATCTACTTTAACCACTGTTACCACATCCTCTGGCAACGCGTTCCAGAGCTTAACTATTCTCTGAGTGAAAAAAAATTTCCTCCTATTGGTTTTAAGAGTATTTCCCTGTAACTTCATTGAGTGTCCCCTAGTCTGTAAATTTTGAAGGAGTGAAAAATCAATCCACTTCCCGTTCTACTCCACTCAGGATTTTGCAGATTTCAATCCTATCTCCCCTCAGCCGTCTCTTTTCCAAGTTGAAGAGCCCTAACCTTTTTAGTCTTTCCTCATACGAGAGGAGTTCCATCCCCTTTACCATCATGGTCGCTCTTCTTTGAACCCCACTTGTTCTGGTTTTCAAATCACTTATAAATACATTATGTTAAATAATACCGATCCTAGCACAGGTACTCCATTATTCACTCTCCTTCAACATTAAGAAAAATAGCCATTTATTTATTTAATGTTTATTTATTTTTAAAATGTATATACCATCTACCACTAGAAGGATTACAGAGTACAAGCATAAAAATTTAGGAATAGATACCACAAAGCAAAATTTTTAAAAAACAACTGCTCTTAAAATAATCCACTAAGCCACTGGAAACCTTGGACATTTCAGAAAAATGCTGTAGCAAAGAATTGCTTTTTCAATCATTTTAAAAATCTTAAGCTGTCAGAACACAGCCGTAACTGACCCATCAATGTGTTTGGTAGATTAATGTTTCCAGTGAACTGTCCAGAGGCATTGTTGGACTCAACAGTACATTAACTCCTCCCCCCACCCTTACAAAGGTGCGGTAATGGCTGACACTCGTAAGAACATTGAATTCCTAAGGGCGTTGGAGCAATTACCGAGCCTGCTGTCTTTGTAAAAAGGGAGCCTTAGATTTTTATTGCATAAAAATCTATGAGGGTGGTTTGAAAAGTTTGGTTTAAAAAAATCATGCATTTATTTTTTTTAAAAAACCCCACACTCTTGTTATATTTCTGAACGTGGATGGACATTTTCGATAGTGTATCTAAGTCCGACTTTGGATGTATCATGCACAATGTCCAAATCCATATTCGAAACTGCTAGATGTCCAAAAATATATACAGTGGTACCTTGGTTTACGAGCATAATTTGTTCCAGAAGCATGCTCGTAAGCCAAAGCACTCGCATGTCAAAGCAAAGTTCCCCATAGGCCACAATGTAAACTCAAACAATTCGTTCCACTATCAAGGTTTGCTATGGTGGCCCAGGGGTGGGTGCTGCAGCGCTTTCAGTGTGGTGGCTTCCTTCCCTCGGGGTCCCCGTGCGGCTGCCCTCCCGCTTCGGCCGATGCCTCTGCCGTCCGTCAGCGCCTCCCGGCTCCCGATCCAAGCCGGCCGCCATCCTGTGCGAGCACGCGCACGACCGCTCCTCTCCTGAGCCAAGCCAGCCGCTGCCCCGACAACACGCTCACCACGTACAAGCATGGCAGAGGCATCGGCCGAAGCGGGAGGGCAGCTGCACGGGGACCCCGAGGGAAGGAAACCACCACGCTGAAAGCGCTGCAGAACCCACAGAGAGGTACCCACCATGGCTGAGAGATCGTTTATCGGGGCGGTGCTCGGTTTGCGACACAAAAGTTTGCTGAATGTTTTGCTCGTCTTGCAAAACACTCGCAAACCGAGATTCCACTGTATATATTTTTTTTATGGCCTATTTAGACATCTTGGCCCTTAGGACACTTATCTTTATTGGCCATTTTCAATGACAAAAACGTCCATGTTCAAAACATCCAAATTGAACCCATTTGGACTTGGGACATGGGATTAACCAACTCAGACTTCCCGATAGGACAATGAGGCACTTTAGGGGACACTGCTGTGAACTTCACATAAAGACTGTCAGGTACATATTTCATCTTTTACTGTATGGTGAGCCCTCAAACTCCTCCAAAACCCACTATACCCACCTGTCCACCCATCCAATAACCCTTATGGACTGCAGGTGTCACCTATATGGCAGTATAGTAGGGTTTTGGTGGGCTCACACTTTTCACCATAAATGTAGTGGGTATATGGACCTGGCTCCTCCCCTCTACTTAAGACTAGGGTTGCCAGATTTTCCCAAAGGAAAATCCGGACCCATGGCTGCCAGGTTCCACCTGTGTCACGCCCCGTTCTGCTCCTTCCCAGTCTCACACCCAGAAGGCACCCGTGCATGTGCAGATGCGATGCAATGACATCACATGCGCTTGGGTGTGATGTCACCGTGCTGGGTCTGCGCCTGTGCGGATGTCTCTTCCCGATACCATTTTGAGGGAAGGTTTTCAAAACCTGGACAAAGGAGGAGGACTTGTCCAGGGAAATCCGGACGTCTGCTAACCCTAGTGCTCCTCTAGAGATAAGTACTACCCTGTTTCCCCAAAAATAAGCCCTAGTTAAGATCGACCCCCGAAGACCCCCACCCCACCCAAATGTGCCCCAAACTCTCTGACTCCATCCCTGACACTAGTGCTGTCTGATTTGCTGAAAAAATTGAGCTCGTCGATTCTGCAACCCCCAACCCTGCTGCCTTAGGAGGCCTCGGAACGGTGGGAGGGTCGGTGGGGTTCTGCTGCACAGGGGGATGGGAGGGAGGGATAGAAAGATGCTGCACATGGGGAGGGGGGAAAGAAAGAGGAAGAATTGGGGTTGGAGGAGAGGAAGGGAGAGATAATTGTTGTACGTCAAAAAAATAAGCCCTACTGCATTTTTTGGACCCCAAATTAATATGACACTGTCTTATTTTTGGGGAAACGTGGTATTTCATTTACAGCTTTGGGGGGTGGGGCTCAGTGACCACTGGGGAGATATGGGGGGTATACAGTCATCTCTCCAGTGGTCATCTTGTCAGTTTGGGTACCTTTTAGGTCCTCATTCACTTTTAAAACAGATCTAACTCTGATCTTCTAAATGATGCCCTGGACATCTTGTAAGCAGCTCTGATTATCCCTACAAGACATCAAGTTTCTAAGCTCGCTCAAACCACACCTCTTACATGCTCCCTTAACATTTAGGCTTCCAGGAGGGTGAATGCCCTGCAATATGTCTGAAAAATTTGTTTCGAAAATCAACACTTGGACATTTTGGCGATTAAAACATCCAAGTGCCGGTTTATGCGGTTTTTGGATATTTTTCTCTTTTGAAAATTAGCCCTATAGTCTCCATTGAGGGCTTTACACTTAAGCCCCCTTTTATCAAGCTGCAATGCAGCATTTTAGCACTGGCCAATAGAAACAGAGAAACATAATGGCAGATAAGGGTCAAGTGGCCCATCCAGTCTGCCCATCTGCAATATCCACTATCTCCTCCTCTCCCTATTGGCTAAGGCTCTTAACATTTGCATCTTCTCTTCCTATTGGCTAAGTCTCTTTACACCTGCATTGTGATGTCATAGAACTTTAGTAACATAGAAACAAGATGGCAGATAAAGGTCAAATGGCCCATCCAGTCTGTCCATCTGCAGCATCCACTATCTCCTCCTCTCTCTATTGGCTAAGGCTCTTAACATTTGCATCTCCTCTTCCTATAGGCCAAGGCTCTTTACACCTGCATTGTGATGTCATAGAACTTTATGGTTATTGAAACACTGTAACATGATGGCAGATAAAGGCCAAATGGCCCATCTGCAGTAACCATTATCTCTTTCTCTCTCTGAGAGATCCCACATGCCTGTCCCACACTTTCTTGAATTCAGACACAGTCTCTGTCTCCACCACCTCTTCTGGGAGACTCTTCCATGCATCTACCACCCTTTGTGTAAAAAAGTAATTACATAGATTACTTCTGAGCCTATCACCTCTTAGCTTCATCCTGTGGCCTCTCATTCCACAGGGATTCTCAGTTTATATTCGAGCCTACTTTAGAAGCTGCTGTTTTTTTTCCTCCCCTCCCCACCCAATGACCAACAATGATATTTTCCATCCTTCCAGATGCCCGGCACTGCTATCCTACACCCCATTCCCATTACCAACAAGGCTATCTCTCCCCCCTCCCGATGACCAGCACTGATATCCCCACTGATGACCATTGCTATCTCCTCCCCCCCCCCCACCAATGACCGGAACTCCTATTCCCCACTACTTGCTCTCCCCTGCCCCAGACCAACATCACATTTACAGTCCCAATGCTCCAAAAGCCGACGCCGACACTTTGTGTTGGGCTGAGGGGCCTTGAGCATCTGCGCATACTCAAGGCCTACTGGCTCCCGCCCTCTCCAGGATTCTCCAAGGGAGTCCAGCAGGCCTTGAGCATGCACCGATGCTCAAGGCCCTTCAGCCCAACACAAAGTGTCAGCGTCGGCTTTAGGAGCATTGGGACTGTAAGTGCGATGTCGGTCTGGGGCAGGGGGGAGCGGGTATTGGAGGACAGGAGTATCAAAGATGGTGGCCTCCTCTGTACTTTTGCCGTGGTCCACCCCCCTCTGAATAACTTCCTGTTTCTGCTTAGGAGGACCACAGCAAAGGAACAGTGAAGGGCAGGCTGTGGGCAGCAAGAGGAAGGAGATAGTGGCACATGGATGGCGGGAAGAGATGGTGCACATGGATGGAGGGAAGGAGAAGAGAGGGAAGAGATGGTGCACATGGATGCAGGGAAGGGGAAGAGATGAGGCACCCAGATGGAGGGAAGTGGAGAAAGAAGGAAGAAATGATGCACATGGATGGAGGGAAGGAAAAGAGAGGGAAGAGATGGATTTGAGATGGAGGCAGAGAAATGGAAGAAAACTGAATCTGAAAATCAAAGAAGGATGTAGTGTAAAAGGTGAAGGAGAGGAAAGAAATAGCAAATGTATAAGGAGGCCTTGGAAACAGAATTAAGAACGCAGATGGAATAAGATGACCCGAAAAATAAAATCCCCAGTTAACAAAGGTAGGAAAATGGTTTTCATTTTCAATTTAGTGAAATATGTCAACTCTGACAATGTACCTCTGTTGGTGTTATATTTTGATCTGCTCAGGAAGAAATGCATTTCCTTCTATTTCTCTGTGTGCAGAATCTGCCATATTAGGGTTTCGTCTGTGAACAATGGTACTTTTAGTTTGTGGGTTTGTATTTGAAAAGGGATTTTTTAATTCTGTTTTTCTGCATGTGTGACTGAGGCCAGGTGTTCTGGTGACAAATGACACTCACATACCCAAACTTCTAACCCAGGTTTATATTCGAGTTAACCTTATTTCCTCCTTTTTTGGGGGAAAAAGATTTTTTGGGTTTATTACATTACATTACAAAAGTGACTTCTATTCCGCCCGTACCTTGCAGTTCTAGGCGGATTACAACAGAAGAAAACTGGACATTTCCAGGAGAATTACAATTTAGGGAGCTGTTTACATGGTTGAGACTTTGAAGAGGAAAATTGCAAGAGTGGAAGATACTTTGAGGGGGAATTTACAAGGGAGGGGAAGGACAAGGGGAAGAGTTAAGATATCTGGATAAATTTTTTGAATAGCAGGGTTTTGATTTCAGATCGGTTTATATTCCAGTATATACAGTATTTCCCAGAGTCGTACCATACGTACATATACAGGGGTATCTTAACCAAAAAGATCCCTCCAGTCTTTTAGTTTCTTCCCTCATCCCCAAAACTTCCTTCCTCCTATTTTGGGATTTTTTCGTCAACAAAATAGTTTTTGAGAATTACAAAAAATAGTTTCATTATAGAATTCTGATCTTTCTCAAAGACTCAAAGAGGACTTGTCCGAGACCGCAGTATGTGAAGTTTCCAAAGCAGCTGAGATATCTTCTAGAGCAGGGGTGTCAAACAAAAATCACATAAGGGGCCGAAATCTAAAACACAGGCTAAGTCGCGAGCTGGATTTTTCATTAAAATACCCCCTTTGCATGGGCCCCAGCGTCAGTGGCCGCTCCGACGCTCACAAGACTTCTGTGAACATTGGATCAATCGCCGCCGTCGCCACCAAAACCCACGCTGTGCGCCAGCAAAGGAGGGGGTTAGTCTTAGTAGAAGTATAGGGATACAACTTCTCCAACCCCACACCGGCCAGTTCACGCTTGCTGTCTAATACCAGCTCTGGCAGGATACACATTTCAAATCTGACATATTGTAATCACAAAATACAAAATAAAATTATTTTTTCTACCTTTTGTTGTCTGGCTGTTTTGCTTTTAGTCCTAGTTTCTCTTTCTGATTTTGTCTATCTTCTAATTCTCTTTCCAGTGTCTGCTGTCCATTTTTTTTTTCTCCTCTTCTCTCTTGCTCCAGTCCCTGTCTCCAACATATTGATTTTTCTTTTCTTGCCCTCTTTCTCATCCTTCTCCTTTTTAAATTTTCAGCTACCTTTCAATTTTCCATCTCCAGATCCAATTTTTCTCCCTTTCTCTTCCCAACTGCCCCCCATCCCATCTCTCCCCCTGTCTGCCTGCCTCCCTCCCCCCCCCAGGTCCACCATTTCTCCCTTTCTCTTCCCAACTGCCCCCCATCCCATCTCTCCCCCTGTCTGCCTGCCTCCCTCCCCCCCCCCCCAGGTCCACCATTTCTCCCTTTCTCTTCCCAACGGTTCTCCTTTCAAGTATCTTTTTCCCTCTTTCTCCACACTACCCCAGGTCCAACCTCTCTCCCTTCATCTCGCTCTCTTCACAGCCCAGCTTGCCTTTCCCTCCAGCGCCAGTCCCTCTCTCCTCACAGCCCAGTGTCTTTCCCTCCAGCGCCGGTCCGATGTCGCCGCCAAGCCGAGGAGTCTGCCGTCCTCGGCGATTCAGCAGTGGTGTATGTGGCTTTCCCTCCTGCTTTTCGTCTGTCACGTCTGTCTCCTCCAATGACGCACAACTTCCTGTTTCCGCCCAGGTGGAAGGCAAGAGGGAGAGCCACAGCCAACACTGCCGAAGCCAGCAGACATTCCAGCCTAACGGCGACGTCGGACTGGCACGGGAGGGAGGACATGCTGGCTGTGAAAAGGGGCAGTTTGGGAGCATTGCTGCGGGCCACATAAAAAAGGCCAGGCGGGCCTTGTGTTTGACACATGCATTCTGAAGCATTAAATTCTCCTTGAACTTTATCTTGCTGTTGAATTTGATCTGAGGTAAATAATATACCCCTCTTTTACAAAACCGTGCAAGAGGTTTTTAGAGCCAACTGGCATGCTGAATTTCTCTGCGCTGCTCTGACGCTCAGCTATCACCATCGGAGCAGCGCAGAGCATTCGGCGTGCTGGCCAATGCTCAAAACCACTTCAGCGGTTTTGTAAAAAGGGGAAGGCGGGATATTTTGTTGCCTGGGAAGGCATTAAAAGAATATCAGTCAACTAATTTTTGAAGAAATCTAATGGAGAGAGAAGGCCCACTTTTTTGAAACTGTGCTGAACTCTTATCTCCACTCGCTGCTGTCAGAGACCTTACCCATTATAATCTCCCCAACCCTGAAATGTCCTGTCTAAATTAGATTGTAAGCTCTTCTGAGCAGGGACTGTCTATCATATGTTGAAATGTCAGATACCAAGACCCACTGTATCATTTCCTCTACCATAATCTCCCCAACCCTGAAATGTCCTGTCTAAATTAGATGGTAAGCTCTTCCGAGCAGGGACTGTCTATCATATGTTAAAATGTCAGATACCAAGTCCCACTGTATCATTTCCTCTACCATAATCTCCCCAACCCTGAAATGTCTTGTCTAAATTAGATGGTAAGCTCTTCTGAGCAGGGACTGTCTATTGTATGTTAAAATGTCAGATACCTAGACCCACTGTATCATTTCCTCTACCATAATCTCCCCAACCCCGATATGTCCTGTCTAAATTAGATTGTAAGCTCTTCCGAGCAGGGACTGTCTATTGTATGTTAAAATGTCGGATACCTAGACCCACTGCATCATTTCCTCTACCATAATCTTCCCAACCCCGAATTGTCCTGTCTAAATTAGATGGTAAGCTCTTCTGAGCAGGGACCGTCTATGGTATGTTAAAATGTCAGATACCTAGACCCACTGAATCATTTCCTCTACCATAATCTCCCCAACCCCGAATTGTCCTGTCTAAATTAGATGGTAAGCTCTTCTGAGCAGGGACCGTCTATGGTATGTTAAAATGTCAGATACCTAGACCCACTGAATCATTTCCTCTACCATAATCTCCCCAACCCCGAATTGTCCTGTCTAAATTAGATGGTAAGCTCTTCTGAGCAGGGACCGTCTATGGTATGTTAAAATGTCAGATACCTAGACCCACTGAATCATTTCCTCTACCATAATCTCCCCAACCCCGAATTGTCCTGTCTAAATTAGATTGTAAGCTCTTCTGAGCAGGGACCGTCTATTGTATGTTAAAATGTCAGATACCTAGATCCACCGAATCATTTCCTCTACCATAATCTCCCCAACCCCCGAATTGTCCTGTCTAAATTAGATGGTAAGCTCTTCCCAGCAGGGACTGTCTATTGTATGTTAAAATGTACAGCGCTGCCTATGCCTTTCAGCGCTATAGAAATAATAAATAGTAGTTAGATTATGGCGTCTATTGTAGTTCTCTATTTGGTGAATAGTTGATTTGTCCTTGGGAATTGATCACTGAAACAGCCTCCTTCAGTTCTTTGACCTCATCTTGCACTTGGTTCACTCGACCCAGACATTCAGTGTCGGCTGCCATCTTGACGGGGGAGCCGGCACCCATCCTGCTCTCCACCCCCACTCCCCGCCCTCCACTAGCACGCATACCCGTTCCCTTGCCTGTACCTCTAACGTTCCCAGCGTGAGCAGCAACTCTGACCTGCTGCTCGCGCCAGCGTAGGCTCTTCCTCTGATGTCACTTCCTGGAAGTGACATCAGAGGAAGACCGATGCTGGTGCGAGCAATAGGTTGGAGTTGCTGCTTGCGCTGGGAGCGTTAAAGAGGTGCGGGGGAAGGGAAAGGGTGGGGAAAAGCGGATGGGGTGGAGTGGCAGAGAAGAGGCACCTCTCACCCTCGCTACGTCGCTACATCCTTTTTATTTTAACCCTATCCACACTTTGAGACAAAGTCTCAATTTTACACAGAATCTGGGAAATTTCTTGTGCTGATTTTTCTACCGTTGCATCCAGCTTTTGCAGGGCCTTCCAAATCCCCTCTAGAGCAGTGGTCTCAAACTCGCGGCCCGCCAGGTATGTTTATTATAATCACAAAAGTAAAATAAAATAGTTTCTTGATCATATGTCTCATTAGCTATAAATTACAATATTATTATTAAGACTTAGCCAAAAGGAAAGATTTATAAACTATGAAGAGTTTGACCTCATGTAAAATTGTCATTTCTTTACCAAGACATTAACTATTTTTTTCTGAGGCCCTCCAAGTCCCGACAGATCCAAAATGTGGCCCTGCAAAGGGTTTGAGTTTGAGACCACTGCTCTAGAGTGACCCCTGAGGGGGCTGTATAGGTCTCGAATGCTCCTCTGTACACAGCAGCACCAATCAATTAGCTGGGTCTTCCTTTCTCTCTCTCTCTCGGAGTCAGCCTGCGTTGCCCGAGTTTCAGCGTCTTTCCCAAGGTGACCCTGTAGCTCTGCCGGACACGATGGAATGTCAGCAGCTGACGGGGACAGTGAGGCATCGTGTCCCAAAGACAGCAGCGCTCCTTCGCTGCTCTCAAAAGCAGGACACCTTTCCCCCCTCCCCCCCCCCCCCCAAGAGCTCAGCAATCCAGGAATGTGTCTGGCGGCAAAGCCATCGGGAATCCGGAAGACTATGTTGACAGTTCAGGGGGTCGATTTGCCGGAACCTGTTGCCACTGGAAGTGAGACAAGCGCCCGGTGTTTTGCAATTTAGGAAAATGTTGAAAACTGATAGGCGAAGAGTCCTACTCTGTGATATATGATTTTTGCTAGATGGGGTCGTTTTGTTATTGTTTTTTAAAAAATTTTATTATTTGCTGTTATTTTATTAGAGATTATTTATGCTGGGTTGTTTTGGTTTTATTATGTATGCATGTATGTTTTATTTGTGACCCGCATAGAATTACTGAATAAGCAGGATATAAGAACATAAGCAATGCCTCCGCTGGGTCAGACCTGAGGTCCATCATGCCCAGCAGTCCGCTCACGCGGCGGCCCAACAGGTCCAGGACCTGCGCAGTAATCCTCTATCTATCCCCCTGTATCCCCTTTTCCAACAGGAAATTGTCCAATCCTTTCTTAAACCCTAGTACCGTACTCTGCCCTATTACGTCCTCTGGAAGCGCATTCCAAGTGTCCACCACACGCTGGGTAAAGAAGAACTTCCTAGCATTCGTTTTGAATCTGTCCCCTTTCAACTTTTCCAAATGCCCTCTTGTTCTTTTATTATTCGAAAGTTTGAAGAATCTGTCCGTCTCCACTCTCTCTATGAATCAATAAAAGAAATCAGTCGATGGTGAATTGAGTCGTGGAAGAGGTCAGGAGTGGAGAGGCAACGGCCCGAATGACCCCCCTCCCCTTTCCTTTCACTATGAGGCGCTCCTCGGCTACCAAACGCCACCAACTATCATGCCGCCATGTTGGCCACACCCCGCTCTCAAATCCAGCCCCTCAATTATCTCATCTTAAAGAATACATTTTTTTTTTTTTTTTACCAGATAGGTGATTGGATCAAAAAACAATGTAAAGAAGTTGAGGGAATTGATCAAGCCAACGCCCAGAGCTGCATTTTCACATATTGATAGTAGAGGGCGCCCTACTGCATAATGAGGCCCCCCAAAACCTATAAATGTGACATCAACGTAGGTCACATAGACATTTCTAAATCACTAGAATTAATGTGTAACACTTGTTAAAATAATTAGAAATTAACCCCCTGTTCTACAAAACCGTACTGCGGTTTTTAGCACCGGCCGCGGTGGTAACAGCTCCCACACTCATAGGAATTCTTTGAACATCGGAGCTGTTACCGCTACGGTTTTGTAAAAGTGTGTGTGTGTGTAAGATAGTACGGATTATTTCTACTCCGTTCTGTTGACATGTTGTCAAAAGCCTACAGCTTTTCAGATCGACCCAATAAAGTTGTATTTTTGGTTTGAAATTTTGGTTTGTTAAGAAAGGACAGCATTTCTGAGCTGCAGGTTACAGCTACGCCTTTGAAGTAAATAGATTCTGTTCCTGTCGGCGAGAGCAGGCAGATGGTCTCCACTGTTTCTCTGCTTTTTCTATTTCGCGTGTATTGATTTCCACAGTTTCGGTATGATGGCATTTTCTGATGTGAAAGCTTTCCAGGGCCCAGATTAAGCACAGAGAAAGAAAACGCGCTCCATGCGGAAGCAGAACTGCTGGAGTGATGGCCAGTGCTCGGGTCTCCGAACGTAATATCGGGCAGGTGAGAAACTAGAAGTTAATCTTCACCAAGGCAAGTTGACAAAATCGATGGCCTGTTTGCTTTTCCTTGAACTAGGCAGCACTTTGTAACACAAAGGGTTTTCTTATGGCGGCCTCATTGATGGTTTCACATAAACAGGGACAGAAAGGCAGGAAGGATTTTGAAGTTGGGGGAGGCAAGGTGTTTTAGGCTGTTTTAATTTGCCGATGCCTCATGATAAGAGCTCTAGCCATAGAGACGATAAACTTCAAAGTGATTTCTGCTTGTAAATAGCAATTTATACACATAAAAACATAAGAATTGCCATACTGGGACACACCAAAGCCCAGTTTTCTGTTTCCAACAGTAGCCAACCCATGTCCCAAGCAACTAGCAGAAACCCAAAGAGTAGCAACATTCCAGAGTTGAGGTTGTGATGTCATAATGTCTCATTCCATCAATGCCTAAGAGCCAACTTCAGCAGTGATGTCACAATGGCTCGATTGTCCTATACTTGACTCACATAAGAACTGTTGTAGGACAGACCAAAGGTCCTTCAAGCCCAGTTTCCTGTTTCCAACAGTGACCAACCCATGTCCCAAGCAACTAGCAGAAACCCAAAGAGTAGCAACATTCCAGAGTTGAGGTTGTGATGTCATAATGCCTCATTCCACTAATGCCTAAGAGCCAAACTTATCAGTGATGTCACAATGGCTCGATTGTCCTATACTTGACTCACATAAGAACTGTTGTAGGACAGACCAAAGGTCCATCAAGCCCAGTTTCCTGTTTCCAACAGTGACCAACTCAGATCCCAATTACCTGGCAGAAACCCAAAGAGTAGAGTTGAGGTTGTGATGTCATAATGTCTCATTCCATCAATGCCTAAGAGCCAACTTCAGCAGTGATGTCACAATGGCTCGATTGTCCTATACTTGACTCACATAAGAACTGTTGTAGGACAGACCAAAGATCCATCAAGCCCAGTTTCCTGTTTCCAATAGTGGTCAACCCAGATCCCAAATGCATTGCTAGATTCTATGCTGCTTGTCCTAGGAATAAGCAGTGGATTTCCCCAAACATGCGTGTGACATCATCTCATCGCATTTGTGCATGTGTGGATGCTTTTCAGCTCGACGAACAGGCAGTGGGGGCGTAACTGGGCAGGGATGGGTGGAACAGGGCGGGCCTGGGGGGCGGGTCTAGAGGTCCGGATTTTACTGATGTAAAATCTGGTAACCCTAGTGGAGGCAAACTTAACCACTATGCTAGAAACCTCTATTGAGGAAACCTCATTTACGAGCCACCATGTTGGAGTCTTTTGAGAATGATGAAGATTGAAATAAGATTTTAACTAATTTCTTTTTTTTTATTATTTATCAAATTTATATACATTATACAAGTAATACACTTGTTACAGAAAAACATAAATAATACATAATTCATAGGAAATTATAATTGAAAAATTATCTATATTCTCTTTCTTAGACCACCATTAACGGGGGAGATCCAATATTCCCATGGAGGGGATTCCTTAAGCAAAATACAAATTAAGTAAGCAGTATACGAATAACAACCAAGCCATATATTATACGTCCAGTTAAGCTCATAAATCACTAGAAATCTTTTTAAGGTCTAGAAAGGCACATAATTGTGAAGGCAGAAAAAAGGTGTACTTAACCCCCAAATATCGGATCAAACATTTACATGGATAGGCCAGTAAGAAAGCAGCCCCCAATTTTTTCGCTTCATCTCGCATAACAAGAAATTCTTTCCTGCGATCTTGTGTAGTTTTTGAAACGTCTGGATGCATCCAGATCCTTTCCCCAGCAAATGTCACTAATGAGTTACGGAAGTAGAGTTCAGATCTTGCTCAAATACAAAAGATACTAAAAAATTTGCCCTTTCTTTTACTTCAGAAAGGGAATCTTCCAAAATAGCTGATAGTTCACCTTTTTCAATTTTTTCCTGCAAATCATTTCTTTCTTGTACCAAATTTCCTTCCTCACCTGCCTTAAGAGGAGATGTTGGAATATAATATATTTTATTTAATGGAGGGATCGCCTGCTGAGGAAATTTAAGTATGTCCATTAAATATTTTTTGAAGAAATCATAGGGATTTAAGGATGGTGACTTAGGAAAATTCAGCACTCGAATATTTAGTCTTCTATTATAATTTTCAAATTGTTCTATCTTTCGATGAATCATAATCTTATCTTTAATCAAAGTTGTTGTTTTGTCTTTTAAATCTTTTATATCACCATTGACCTGTAGCAATTGTTCTGTGGACTCCTGTTTAGATTTGTCAAAATTTTTTGAAAGATTATCAAATTTAATGGATAGGTTGAGTACCTCTTGAGTTGATTTAGTCGTGGTTTCTTCCAGCCTTTTCAAGACCTGCCAAATACTTTCTAGGGTCACCACTGGAGGAGTTGATAGCTGCAAAATCCTTGCTGCTGCTCCAGAACTTGCTTCCTGGGTGAACATTTCTTCGGGTGTACCTCCCTCCCGGCTTGAGCCCAGGCTCGCGACTTCCGCCCCTGGACTCACCACCGGTAGAACCCGTGTGATCGCCGGGCATGGTGGTGCACTGAACTCCGGAGGGGACAGAGATATTTCGTGTCCCAGAAGACTGGACGCTCCATCGTCCAATCCTAATGCAGGACCCTCTTCTCTCGGTAAAGGGTTGGTGAGTTGGGTCAGATACCGCTCCAAAGACTGCTGAACCGGCGTTGAGCTCATGGACTGGGAGGGAACCGGTTTGAGAGCTCCTTTCCGTTTGGTGTGAGGCATTTTCCGAAGCAAAAATCAATGTTTGCCGGCTCAGTGGAGTTAGGTAAGAGACGCAGACTCTATCGCGCCGCCATCTTGGATTGTGTCTCTTTAACTAATTTCTTTTGTAAACGACAAGCTCTTTTACATAGTTCTCCAGTATACTTACATTTAGGGTTACCAGATTCTACATAAGTAAAATCTGGACCCATAGGCCCACCCCAAGCCCGCCCAGTTCCACCCATCCCTGCCCCACCCCCACAGCCTGCTTGTCTCGGTCAAGAGGGCATCTGCACATGTACGGAAACCCGTCCTGGCATAATATGCTTTTCAAAACCTGGACAAAGTGCCAGGTTTTGAAAAGCCTCCCCCATGTATCTATTTAAGTCTTCACCCACACAAGCAAATTTTCCGGCCTGCTGCTCACGCTGGCCTGGCTCCCCTCTGAAATCACTTCCGGGTTGTGGGGCCAGAAGGAAGTGACGTCAGAAGGAAAGCCAATGCCGAAGAAACCGCTCATGCTGGTGAAACTTTAAAGAGGGACAGGGAGAGGGAAGGAACGACTGTGGAGTGGAGGGTGCGGAAGGAGCTGGCGCAGTGGGGCACCTACCCTCACTAAGCCACTGATCACAATTAGAGAAATTGATTTTAGCTCAGGAATCTAAATAAATTTCGTTCTATCTACTTTCCCTCCCCCTTTTACTAAACCGCGATAGCTGAATGCTCCATGTTGCTCTCGACATTCAAAGGAACTCTATGAGCATCGGGAGCAGCACATTCATCGCTATCACGGTTTAGTAAAAGGGGGGGTTATGAGGTGGGGGACAGATTCAAATAATTGCATGTTAATGTATCAGTCTATGATTCTCTTTGTACTGTATAACTCAGTTGATATATTATGCTTTATACAAGTACTGAGCTGATAGAGGGTGGGGATGGTTTTACCCTCTATTCTAATTTTTTTCTTCTTATTGTTTTATTTTTAATGATTCTATACGCTCATTTCCAGCTTTTCCTTTTATTGAAATGACATGGAATTTATTAATTTAATTTAATTTTCTATACTGTTTTCCCAGGAGAACTCAGAACGGTTTACATGGTACTCAAGCATTTTCCATCTGTCTCGGTGGTCTCACAATCTATCTAATGTACCTGGGGCAATGGGGGGATTAAGTGACTTGCCCAGGGTCACAAGGACCAGCGTGGGTTTGAACCCACAACCTCAGGGTGCTGAGGCTGCAGCTTTAACCACTGAACCACTCTAGAAATCAAAATGTAGCAAAAGTGAGCTAAGTTTAGGACAATGAAGCCATTGTGACATCACTGATGAGGTTGGCTCTTATTGGTGGAATGTGGCATTGTGACATCACAGCATCAGCTCTGGTTACAAAATCTCCCCCCCCCCCCCCTACAATGATCCGGGCAGGAGGGAGCCCAAGCCCTACTGCCCCATGGCACCCCCGAGCCCCCGAGCCCCCGACTCGATTAGGGCAAGAGGGAGCCCAAGCCCTCCTGCCCTGGCGAACCGCGACCCCACCACTGACATCGGGGCAAGAGGGAGCACAAGCCCTCCTGCCCCACAGCACCCCCGAACCCAACCGGCCCATGTGCCTAAGGCCCTGCCCACAGGAGGGGCCTAAGACAACTGGGCCGATTCTGGTTGGCCCAGCCCTACCTGTGGCCAATCAGGCCCTAAGGCCAGCTATTCCCGAGATGGCTGGCCTGTCGGAGGGACAGACTTGGCACCTGTCCGTCCGTCCGACCAACAATTTTTAAGGTACGGGGAAGGGGTTGGGGGTGGGGGGGTTGGCGGGGGGTTTTCCCGGGTCGGTGGGGTGCCGATCGGGTGTTCGGGGGCGGTCGTGGGTGGGGGTTGTGTCAAGGGCAGGAGGGCCTGGGATCCCTCCTGCCCATACTTTAGTGGGGGGTGGGGGTTAGAGGATGTCGCCGGGCTAGGAGGCCAGGAGGGCTTGGGCTCCCTCCTGGCCCCATCGGACTTGGAGAGGGGGGCTTGGGGATTGCGGGGCAAGAGGGCTTGGGCTCCCTCTTGCCCTGATCGAGTCGAGGGTTCGGGGTGCCGTGGGGCAGGAGGGCTTGGGCTCCCTCCTGCCCGGATCGTTGTTAGGGGGGGGGTGGATTCTGTAACCGGTGTTGTTTTTGACAGACACCAGTTACAAAATCCAGCTTTTAGGCAAAGGACTGGCTCCTACTTCGCCTACAAGCCCTTGTTTTGGGCGTTTGGGACTTAGGCTTTTTTGGGGTTCATTATAAGTGGTAAGTGTAGACGTAGTGGTGATCTGGGCGTTTAAACAGCTGAATGTAGAGGCAGGCCATTATCATAAAAAAACCTCCTTTTGGACGTTTTTTTTGATTATGCCCCTCTAAGCATTTAAATTTACCGTCAATGGCCACAGGGAAGTGGCTTGTATTTCTGTGTATAGTGAAGTCTGATCACCCTCACCTAACTGAAGAAGTTATTCTTCCCCCTTGTTTTTGGTTAGATTAATAGTGGCACATGGCAACTTGTTGCCCTGCCATCTGTGAAACCAGACTCGGTATTGAAATACGAGCCTGTGCAAGACATGTTGGCAGCAAGGACACCCGACCGTACGCAGGGCTAGCCTCTGTGTGTTCAAAGGGAGCACGGCCTAAATCAACCGTGCAGCTGTTTGGAACAACACTGACATCTCTGTCCCCGATTGCCAATACAAAATATTTTATTCTTTACTGGAAGTTTCCAATTACCGCGCCGGCATCAATGATTAATAATGAAACCTCTTTGAATGCAAAAGGAAACGTATCGCTTAAAAAAATAAAAGGGTTATATTAGCAGTAATTAGAACATTATTACTGGGCTTGGCTTGACTGAAGAATGGAGGTCCCGAAGGGAGAGAAGGAGAATTAAAAGTCTTTACAGTTCACTGATCAGTTTATGAGATGATGTGATGAGAGAGAGAGAGAGAACGGGGAAATCTGTAGGGTTTTTTTTTTTAGTTCATGAAATTGAGTCTTCCGCCAAGATTTTGGGAGTCCTTTTCGACTCCTCGCTTTCTTTCAAGGAACAAATTAACTCTGTGATTAAGAAATGCTTTTTTAACCTGCGTATGCGGAGGAAGGTCAGACATCTCTTTCATCACCGCCACTTCTCTATTTTAGTTCAGTCAATCATATTATCGCACCTCGATTATTGTAATGTTATCTACCTCAGTATTAAAAAAAAACTTGCCTTCATAGATTACAACTGGTCCAGAATACTGCTGCTAAATTGATTTTCAGGAAACGTAAGTTTGATCACGTGACACCGTTGCTTCAAAGTCTTCATTGGCTCCCTGTTTACTTCAGAGTTCAATTTAAATGTGCTTGTGTCATTTTTAAAATTCTTTATGGCAGGGGTCTCCAAAGTCCCTCCTCGAGGGCCGAATCCAGTCAGGTTTTCGGGATTTCCCCCAATGAATATGCATGAGATCTATGTGCATGTACTGCTTTCAATGCATATTCATTGGGGAAATCCCGAAAACCTGACTGGATTCAGCCCTCGAGGAAGGACTTTGGAGACCCCTGCTTTATGGTATCTTCACTCCTCTAGTTCTTCTCTCCTGGAATTTGTATCGATTCTCTTTCGCAAGAGACGACCAACAACTTAAACTATCTCTTCCTTCCAGCAAAGGGATTAAAGAAGTTAAGATTTTTGATCAATCCTTGATTTTTAAGTTTTCCCAACTTTGGAATAATCTCCCATTTCTTTTAAGAAGCTCTGGTTCTCTTCCATCTTTCCGTAAGCTTTTGCAAACCACTTTATTCACTAAGCACTTTGGAAATTAATAGTTTTTTCCTATTCTTTCTTCATATGGTTCTTTTTTGTTTAAGTTAACTATCGTAAACCGAATCAAGCTTTCCTCGAATGAAGACTCGGTATATAAAGCCAAGTATTAGATTAGATTAGATAACAAAGGAATACAAAAACATAACCACAAGAACAATCGTGAGAGAGAGATCATCACATACAGCTTGCAATGATAACAATCAGGCATAAATGAGTAATCATAGAACATGTAATCAAACACCCTGGAGAGGGAACAGAGGATAAACATCGTATCTATGTATATACTCAATAATAAAACCTGTTAGAAGGTATTAACCCTTGAGAGATCATAACAAAGTTCAATATTAGGACTGACAGAGAGAGAACGTATACATGTATAAGAATGGTGATAAGTTACAAGGAATGTCAATTGTCATGGTGAATATTGTGCAACAGGTAAAACATCCGTATGAGTATCAGATGGGCCAATAACTTATAGGACCAAATACAGATAGAGATGTATAACGGAAGCATATAGCCTAATGCAACCGTATACTTCAAGCATTTCCCTATCTGTCCTGGTGGGCACAGCACAGGATTTGAACCCATAACCTCAAGGCGTGAAGGCTGTAGCTTTAACCACTGCACCATACTCTCCTCAAATACAATATTAGAAGTGAGCCAAGAATAGAACAATGAAGCCATTGTGACATCACTGATGAGGTTGGCTTTTATTGGTGGAATGAGGCATTATGACATCAGCAAAAGGGATTGGGACTTGGATACTGCCTTATCTATAATTACACTTATAGCAGTTTACATCTAGGTACTTCACGTATTTTCTCTATCTGTCCCGGTGGACTCACAGTCTATCTAATGCACCTGGGACAGTGGAGGATTACGTGACTTGCCCAGGGTCACAAGGAGCAGCACGAGATTTGAACCCATAACCTCAGGGCGTGAAGGCTGTAGCTTTAACCACTGCACCATACTCTCCTCAAATACAATATTAGAAGTGAGCCATTGTGACATCACTGATGAGGTTGGCTTTTATTGGTGGAATGAGGCATTATGACATCAGCAAAAGGGATTGGGACTTGGATACTGCCTTATCTATAATTACACTTATAGCAGTTTACATCTAGGTACTTCACGTATTTTCTCTATCTGTCTCGGTGGACTCACAGTCTATCTAATGCACCTGGGACAGTGGAGGATTACGTGACTTGCCCAGGGTCACAAGGAGCAGCACGAGATTTGAACCCATAACCTCAGGGCGTGAAGGCTGTAGCTTTAACCACTGCACCATACTCTCCTCAAATACAATATTAGAAGTGAGCCAAGAATAGAACAATGAAGCCATTGTGACATCACTGATGAGGTTGGCTTTTATTGGTGGAATGAGGCATTATGACATCAGCAAAAGGGATTGGGACTTGGATACTGCCTTATCTATAATTACACTTATAGCAGTTTACATCTAGGTACTTCACGTATTTTCTCTATCTGTCCCGGTGGACTCACAGTCTATCTAATGCACCTGGGACAGTGGAGGATTACGTGACTTGCCCAGGGTCACAAGGAGCAGCACGAGATTTGAACCCACAACCTCAGGGTGCTGAGGCTCTAGCTCTAACCACTACACCACAGTTTCCAAGGACACTTACAAATCCGTACCTCAGTGGTATAGCCAGACCTCAGATTTTGGGTGGACCTACCAGGTTACCCATTCCATAAGGGAGACTCTTTCTAGTCCATGATTCTATCCGTGGTCCCAGAATGCACCAGGATGAGGCTGGCAGAAATCCAGTCCTCGCTGAAAAGTCTCCCTTCTGGAATGGGTAACCTGGTCACCCTAACCTCCCATCAAAACGGGATAGGAATAGGTGGTCAACCAAATGCCTAGAACAGATCAGATTAGGAAACCGATGCACCCTTTCCTTCCATTGGAATCGGTGTTTCGGAGATTCTCTCACTGGATCCCTTCGCCGGTGTCAATGAACTGACTCACCTTCAGAGTCTCTGGAGTCTACAACAGTCCTTGCTTTATGATTATGCTAATAACAATCAATCAGCACACGTCAGCCAGGGTTTTCTACTCGCAGCCCATTAATTTAGTTGTCTCATGTTCAGTTGCTATAATTTGAGATAATAAAACAACACAGGAGTCCAAGCCAATGACCCCGACCGTTGCTGTCTTTAGTTGAGGAGCTTCTCGTGTATAAAAGCATTCTGTAGGAGGTCAAAAAGCACATATGTGGCTTCCTGTATACTCACAAAATATTAAGATGTTTGAATCAGTCATTTTCCCCACCCCCCTTTTGGACACATGTTCAGTCAGAAAATAAGGGGGGTGTTGGTTTTGTATAAGAAAGGGCTCATCCCATTAATACAGTTCATTTTAATTTATTTTATAGATTTTTGTATTTCCCTGTGAGCTTTGGTGCTGGGGAAGGATTTTATGCGTGCCGTGGACTGCCAGAAGAACTAACAAATCGATTCTGGAAGAGATCAAACCGGCTACGTCACTCGAAGCCCGAATGATGAAGTTACGAATATCTTATTTTGGTCACACCATCAGAAGAGAAAGATCACTGGAGAAGGACATCATGCTTGTGAAGATCGAAGGAACAAGGCGAAGAGGGCGACCTGCAATCAGATGGCTGGACACGTTGATAACAACCACGGGGATGACGCTGGAGGATCTCACTAGACTAGTAGAAAACCGATCTCTTTGTAGATCGGTAATTCATCAAGTTGCTAGGTCTCGAACACGAGTCGATGATACCTATCTAACTAATTATGCTATTACGGTACTGTCCTAGATAGATAACAGCAAAAACATACATTCCAAAACTAACATTAACACAGATTTAGAATTCCCGATATCATTATGGTTTTTTATGTTCATGTATAATAGGTTTACGTTTTTAATGTATTCAATTATGTGATGTTATTATGAAATATATTTTTTATTGTATTGGTTCATAGTGTTCTACTAATTGACTATTCTTTCGCCTCTTTATGTGTTGTGTCATGTTGCTGTGTTTTTCTTATATGAATTATATTTCCTTGTTTTTATATTATGATATTTAGTATATGATGGTTCACTCATGTCATTGTGTATTATATTTGTAGGCTCCTGAAGCAGGCTGACTGGGCCGAAACATGTACATGTCAAGTCATTGAGTTTTATGGATGAATAAAGGATCTTTATGACAAAATTGAATTCACCAGTCTTTATAGGACATTTCCACTCCTTAACTTGTATCTTTGAGTTTGGGGATTTGGCTCCTCTGTTCTTTGATAAGGTGTACGGGGACAGATTCAAAGATCTCAATATGTATACTTTGGAGGAAGGCGGGAAAGGAGAAATATGATAGATATGTTTAAATACCTGCTAAGAGCAGCTTATCTGAAGAACGGAGTTCTCTTGAGGTGTATAAGGAGAGAGGAGAGATATTGAGGGGCAGCAGATTGAACACACTTGTAGGTCAGCAATAGGAGCTTGAACTATATGTGAAGGCGGATAGGGAAACAGTAAAGCCAGTAAGGAGAGGGGTGAAATGAGTGGAGTGAGATTGGCAGAAGATGAGTTGTGCAACAAAGTTTTGCACAGATTGCAGGGGGGGGAGAGGCGGTACTGCGGGAGACCAGTTAGAAGTAGGTTGCGAGTGAGGTTACGAGAGTGTGGATAAGGGTCTGGGTAGTGTGCTCAGAGAGGAATGGGTGAATTATGGTGATGTTGGAGAGACAAAAGCGACAGGCCTTGGCAGTTTGTTGGATGGGCGTAGAAAATGAGAGGTCAGAATCAAAGATGACTCCAAGGTTGCGAGCAGAGGAGACTGGAACGATGACAGTATTATTTACCAAGATGGAAAGAGGAGCAGCTCAGTCATGGACATGTTTAGTTTCAGATGACTGCAGGACATCCAGGCAGCAGTGTCAGCCAAACAGGCAGAGACTTTTTCTTGGACTTAGGTGAAATTTTGGGTGTAGAGGTAGATCTAGGAGTCATCAGCATATAGGTGATACTGGAAGCCATGGGATGAGATCAGGGCACCGAGGGAAGAGCTGTAGAGAAGAGAAGAGAAGAGGTTCTAAGATAGAACCCCTGGTATGCTAACTGCTAGTAGGGTAGCAACAGAAGAGGACCAATCAACACCTTTACTAATGGTGTGTTGGGAGAGGTAGGAGGCAAACCAGGAGAGGACAGATTTGCAGAATCCAAGCGAGACCTACACCATTTATTTTCAGTGGACATCATAATCTTTAGCTAGAAGACTGAGTAGGTGGGGAGGGGGAAAGAATACACCCCCCCCCCCCCCCCCCCGCTAACCAGCCCTTTTATTTCAAGCCCAGTACTTTGGAATTAACTGACTTTATCGACCCCACATTATGTAGCGAGTGGAGATATCCTATCATACTCTAATGATTTATATTCCGCATCTCCTACAATTCTATGTGGATTACTTACTCAAGCATTATTCCCTAACTGTTCCGGTGGGCTCCCACTCTATCTAATGTACCTGGGGCAATGGGGGTTAAGTGACCTGCCCAGGGTCACAAGGCGCAGTGCGGGATTTGAACCCACAACCTCAGGGTTGCCGAGGCAGTAGCTCTAACCACTTGGTAAAGTCACATCTGCATATGATACATCCTCATTTACATTGTAATGCCTACATGTTAACATGCCCATTAAGGCTTTCTCTCGCCTTGATGCTGTGAACACAGAACGGGTCAGAGCTTTGTTAAGTTCATCAGATGCAATCCAGTGAGAACTGCATTTGCTGTATTTATCTCTGCGAGAACTACATCCGCTATCTCCCCAAACAGAACACTATAAATTTAATCTGTGAGCTACCAAAGCTGAGATGTATGGCTCAGAGGGAGGTAAAGGCCTGGATAAGATTGCAGATCTTAAAGTAATTACTTCATCTGGCAACTTATAAGTGAACTCTCCTGTTTCTTTTGCCAAATTAGATTTTAAAAGACCCGGAGGATCTTGGCCATTGAAATCAAAAAGCCTTTCTGGTTCTCAGAACTTCATAGCGTACTGGCCTCTGATATAAGTTTTATATGTTCTTATTAAAATGCTTTCTAGCGTGCAGATAATTCCACGGCAAAACATTAGCTTGAAAAAAACATTTGGGTAGAATCCTGCTTCCCAGTGAAGCCAAGAGAGCCAGCAATTCTGAAGTAGTGGATGCCGGAGCTCACGGCACAATTTTCCCGCAATAAACGTATCAAATAATTGTAGCCAAGATTAAATTATATACCTCATGAAAATCTTTAGTGCCTCCCCTTGATCTTCAGTTCTTCCCTCCAGAAGGCAAGAAGAGTGATTGTTTCTGTTTTCCGGGTCTTGCCGCCTCTGGGTAGGTAGAACCTTTCCGTTGTTTAAAAGCAGACTGAAAACCCACCTTCTCGATATAGCTTTCAATCCTTAACCCTACTCCTCTGCCCTCCAACCCAGCCAGCAGATTAACTGTTCTCGTTAACTGTATCCGTGACATCCTGTTTGTCTGTTTAGATTGTAAGCTCTTTGGAGCAGGGACTGTTTTCTTTATGACTCTGTACAGTGCTAAGTGCATCTGGTAGCGCTATAGAAATAATTCTTAGTAGTAGTGTGAAGAGTTTCAGTCTTTGGGAAGCAGAGCTTAGCTTGTGATGTCATAATGCCTCATTCCACCAATAAGAGCCAACCTCATCAGTGATGTCACAATGGCTTGAAAAAATAAAAATAACAGACTATGGACTTTTCCTCCAGGAACTTGTCCAAACCTTTCTTAAAACCAGCTACCCTATCCGCTCATACCACATCCTCTGGCAACCCAGAGATGAACTGTTCTCTGAGTGAAAATATATTTCCTCCTATTGGTTTTAAGAGTATTTCCCTGTAACTTCATCGAGTGTCCCCTAGTCCAATGGTTCTCAACCCTGTCCTGGCCAATCAGGTTTTCAGGCTATCCCTAATGAATATGCAAGGAGCAGATTTGCATGCCTGTCATTTCCATGATATGCAAATCTCTCTCATGTATATTCATTAGGGCTAGCCTGAAAACCTGATTGGCCTGATGGTCCTCCAGGACAGGGTTGGGAACCACTGCCCTAGTCTTTGTCATTTTTGACGGAGTGAAAAATCGATCCACCTGCACCCGTTCTAGTCTTCTATATCTGCTCTGAAACTTCCTTCCCTAAGTTTGAATCCATTTGAAGACCTTTTACTTCACCAAGGCGTTTCCTCTGGATTATTTATTCAAGAGAAGTTTTTCTTTTCTTCTTTCTTCCTTTTGCCTGTGTCTGCATTTATCTTTCCCTCTCCACTAAACATTGTATTTTTTTTTCCCTTGTTAAAATTCTTTATTATAGCATATCACTTTATGAACTGGTAATTTAAGTAGGTTGATGGCTTAAAACCAGTGGCTTAGAACATAAGAATATCCATATTGAGTCAGAGCAGTGATCCATGTAGCATAACAGTGGTCAATATAGTTCACAAGTAATTGGCAGAACCCCAAATAATAGCGACATTCCATGGTACCGATCCCAGGGTAACCAGTGTTCTTCCTCCATGTCTGTCTTAATAGCAGACTAGGGACTTTTCCTCCAGGAACCTGTCCAAAACCTTTTTTAAACCCAGCTATGCTAAGTGCTGTTACCACATCCTCTGGCAGAGAGTTCAAGAGCTTAACTATTTGTTGAGTGAAAAAATATGCCCTCCTACTTGTTTCAAAAGTATTCCCATGCAACTTCATCGAGTGTTCCCTAGTCTTGAATGGGTGAAAAATCAATTCATTTTTACCCGTTCTGAACCACTCAGGATTTTGTAGACCTCAGTCATATCTCCCCTCAGTCATCTCTTTTCCAAGCAGAAGAGCCCCAATCTTTCTAGTCTTTTCTCCTTCCAGAGCACACAGCCAAAACCATTATCCATGCTCTTGTCACCTCTTGCCTGGATTACTGCAACGTGCTTCTCTCAGGCTAACCCATCTCTTCCCCCCCTTCAATCTGTTCAGAATTTTGCTGCCCAACTCGTATTCCACCAAGGTCTCTATGTTCATGTTTAGGGTTACCAAACATCTGGGAAACCTGGACAGGTCCTCTTTTTCAAGGACTTTCTGGGTGCTCAGACAGTTTTTCAAAAATGGGGGAGTCTGTCCAGGTTTAGCCGGCTCACCTGACTCCCCCACATGCCTCTTCCCCCCCCGGGCAGGCCACTGTAATTAAATCTTCTGGCAGTCGGCAGTAGCAACGAGTGAAGCCTGCTGCTGCCACCTACCCTGGAAGTCGCCTCTGCAAGTCCCGCCTATGTGGGAACAGGAAGATGCTGCAGAGAGGCGGCTTCTGGGGCAGGCCAGCAGCAGCAGGCTTACTTTATTGCTACTGCCGGCTGCTCAAGGATTCAATTACAGTGGCTGGCCCGGGGAAGAGGTACGTGGGGGAGTTGGGACCTAGAGAGCAGCATCAGATGAGGGAGGGAAAGGGGATGGAGAAACAGCATGAAGGGAGGGAAGAGAGTGGAGGGGGGTGGTGGAAAAGAACAGCATGGAGGGGGGCTGAAGAAACATCATGAAGGAAGGAAGGGAGGAAGGGCTGGAGAAACAGCATGGATGAAGGGAGAGAAGGAGGGAGAAACAGCATGGAGAGGGGTTGGAGAAACAGCATGGAGGGAGGGAGGAGGGTTGGAGAAGCATTATGGAAAGGAGAGAGTGCTAGATAAAAGAGCACGGAGTAGGGTAGTGCTGGATGGGAGGAAAGAGACAGAAACAGCAGAAGAGGAGGTTGGAAGGAGAGAGAGAGAGGCACCCATGGGAGGGGGAATTGAGGGTTGCAAGTAGGGTTTCCAGACATCAGGAAAAATCTGGACATGTCCTCTGGGTGCCCTGAGGGATTTCCAAAACCCGACAGTTTGTCCGGGTTTTGGAAGGCCCCGAGGTTGAGGCTGTGTCTGGAAAGCCTCTGTGCATTTGCAGATGTAGACATGATGATGTCACATGCATGCACGTGATGTCATCATACCGACATTCATACATTCCTCCAGACACAGCCCCATGCTCGGGAAAGGAGACACGAGGTTCATGTGGGGGTGATGTAGGGCAGGGTTGGGGGCCAAAAAGGGGCGGGGCTGAGCGAACCAGGGTGGCGCCATGTCCTCTTTTTTTAAAGAGGAAATCTGGTAATCTACTCGTTGTTACCCCTCTCTTCAAGTTGCTTCATTGGCTCCCTGTCCCCTTCCACATACAGTTCAAACTCCTCTTACTGACCTACAAGTGTCTCTCCTCTCTTTCTCTCTCCCTCTACCCCGTCCTGGGAATTCTGTTCCTTGAGTAAGTTTCTCATGTCTGTATCCTTCTCCTCTACTGCAAACTCCTGACTCGCCCCTTAAACATAACATAGAAACATAGAGTATGACAAGTCTGTCCACCCAAGAACCCTCCCTCTCTCTGGAGGAGGTGGGATCTCTGGATGAGGGCAACAGGAAGGGAGTGGTGAAGGAGGAAAAATAGGTGGCTGACAGGCTAAACACGTTCTTCTCGTCGGTCTTTACAAGAGAAGACATATCCAACGTGCCGGAACCGGAAAAAATCTACAGGGGAGACCAAAAGGGAAAACTATCATGGATGGAGGTAAGCCTCGAAGACGTACTCAAGCAGATAGATAGACTAAAAGTTGACAAATCTCCAAGCCCGGACGGAATCCACCCGAGAACACTGAAAGAGATCAGAGACGAAACAGCGGAGTTACTGCATCAGATTTTCAACCTAATCTTGAAAACAGGGGTAATCCCAGAGGACTGGAGGATAGTGAATGTTACACCTATCTTCAAAAAGTGATCGAGAGATGACCCAGGAAACTACAGACCGGTAAGCTTAACCTCAGTTCCGGGAAAGATGGCCGAATCCTTGATCAAGGAAAGTATCAATGAGCATTTAGAAAATAAAAATCTGATAAGAACAAGCCAGCATGATTTCTGTAAAGGAAGATCATGCCAAACTAACCTACTGCATTTCTTTGAGGGAATAAGTGAACAATTGGACAATGGTGACCCCATAGACATCGTATATCTCGATTTTGAAAAAGCCTTCGACAAGGTACCCCACGAGCGCCTACTGAAGAAACTGTGGAACCATGGGGTGGTAGGGGACGTGCACAGATGGATCAGGAATTGGCTGGCGGACAGGAAACAGAGGGTAGGAGTAAAGGGACACTACTCAGACAGAAAAGGGGTCACAAGTGGGGTCCCACAGGGGTCAGTGTTGAGACCGCTGCTGTTCAATATATTCATAAACGACCTGGAAACAGGGACAAAGTGCAAAGTCATAAAATTTGCGGATGACACAAAACTCTCCAGTAGAGTCAGAACTGTTGAGGATTGCAAAGAATTACAAGGAGACCTGAACAGACTGAGTGAATGGGCAAAGGGATGGCAGATGAGCTTCAATGTAGAAAAATGTAAGGTCTTGCATGTGGGGAAGGGGAACCCAATGTACAGCTATACGATGAGAGGGAGGGTACTAGGGGAAGGCATCCTAGAAAAGGACTTGGGGGTATTGGTGGATAAAACAATGAAGCCGGCGGCGCAATGTGCAGCGGCCTCAAAGAAAGCGAACAGAATGTTGGACATAATCAAAAAGGGTATCACTACCAGAACGAAGGAGGTTATTCTACCATTGTATCGAGCGATGGTTCGCCCTCATCTGGAGTACTGTGTCCAGTACTGGTCGCCGTACCTTAAGAAGGATATGGCGATGCTCGAGAAGGTCCAGAGAAGAGCGACAAGGATGATAAAGGGCATGGAAAACCTTTCATATGCTGAAAGGTTGGAGAAGCTGGGGCTCTTTACCCTGGAGAAGCGGAGACTTAGAGGGGATATGATAGAGACTTATAAAATCATGAAAGGCATAGAGAAGGTGGAGAAGAACAGATTCTTCAGGCTAACTGGGCCAACAAAAAAAGGGGGCATTCAGAAAAATTGAAAGGAGACAAATTTAGAACCAACGCTAGGAAGTTCTTCTTCACTCAAAGGGTGGTGGACACCTGGAATGCGCTCTCGAAGGAGGTGATAGGGCAGAGTACAATATTGGGCTTCAAAAAAGGATTGGATGATTTCCTGAAGGAGAAGGGGATTGAAGGGTATAGCAGTGGCGTACCAAGGGGGGGGGCGGGAGGGGCGGTCCGCCCCGGGTGCCAGCCCTGAAGGGGTGCTCCCGGCCTTGCCGTTCAGTCCCCCCACACCCCCGAAGGACCGCTCGCCCCACTGACCTTCCTGCACCACCTGTGAAGCAGCAAGCAGCAGGATCGCGAGGTCAGCTATCCCTAAGCTGCTTCGGCGCTGCTTCCTGCGCCGCGGTCCCGCCCCTCCTCTGACATCAGAGGAGGGGCGGGAACACGGCGCAGGAAGCAGCGCAGGGATAGCTGACGTCGCGATCCTGCTGCGGCTGCTTCATAGGTGGTGCAGGAAGGTCAGTGGGGCGAGCGGTCCTTCGGGGGTGGTGGTGGTGGTGGCGGGGACTGAACGGCAAGGCCGGGAGCATAGGTAGTGCTGCTTCATAGGTGGTGCGGGGAGGCCAGGGGGGCGAGCGGTCCTTCGGGGTGGGGCGGGTGGGCAGGCAGGCAGGCATTCAAGGGGGAGGGGGGTGGCAGGCAGGCCTTCAAGGGGGGGGGACAGGCCTTCGGGGGGGGTGTGCAGACCTTCAAGGGGGAGGGACAGGCCTACAAAGGGGTGGGCAGGCCTACAAGTGGGTGGGACAGGCCTTCTGGGGGGGTGCAGGCCTTCAGGGGGGGTGCAGGACTTCGGGGGAGTGCAGGCCTTCAAGAGGGGGACAGGCCTTCAAGGGGGGACAGGCCTTCAAGGGGGGGACAGGCAGGCAGGCCTTCAAGGGGGGGGACAGGCCTACAAGGGGGGGACAGGCCTTCAGGGGGGTGCAGGCCTTCGGGGGGGTGCAGGCCTTCAAGGGGGGGGACAGGCCTTCAAGGGGGGGGACAGGCAGGCAGGTCTTCAAGGTGGGGGATAGGCCTACAAGGGAGAGGGACAGGCCTTCAAGGGGGTGGGCAGGCCTACAAGGGGGTGGGACAGGCCTTCAGGGGGGGTGCAGGACTTCGGGGGGCGGCAGGCCTTCAAGGAGGGGGGAAAGGCCTTCAAGGGGGGGACAGGCCTACAAGGGGGGGACAGGCCTACAAGGGGGTGGGACAGGCCTTCAAGGGGGTGGGACAGGCCTACAAGGGGGTGGGACAGGCCTACAAGGGGGTGGGACAGGCCTACAAGGGGGTGGGACATGCCTTCAAGGGGGGGTGCAGGCCTTCAAGGGGGGACAGGCAGACCTTTAAGTGGGGACAGGCCTTTGGGGGGGACTCTGGTTTAGAAGTACACAGAGGGAAGGGGGTGTTCAAAGAGACGTGCATATGCCAAACTTTGGGGGGGATGAAGAAATAATGGGTCTGAAAATAGAGGAGAGGGAGAGAAATGATGGACCATGGGATTTAGGGAGGGAAGGAACTGAAAGGGAGAGAAATTGGACACAAGGGATGGTGTGGAGGAGGGATAGAGATACTGGATAGGAGGGTAATTGGGAAAAGAAAGGGAGAGATGGTGGACTCTGGGGTGGTGGGGAAGGAGGGAGAGATGCCGGATGAAAGGGTAGTTAAGAAAAGGTGGATCTGTGGAGGGAGATGAAAAAAAGGAAAGATACCAGATTTCCTGGGGAGGGAAGGGAAATGGAAAGGGAGGACAGAGTTGGCAGATGGATGGTTAGCACGCAGAAAGAAGAAAGAAGGAGACCCTGGCAAGCAAGTTATCAGAAGAAAACCAGAGCCTTGGACCAACAAGATTTGAAATATAACCAGACAACAAAAGGTAGAAAAATTAATTTTATTTTCTGTTCTGTGATTATAATATGTCAGATTTGAAATGTGTATTCTGACAGAGCTGGTGTTGGACTGCAAACGTGAGCTAGGATTTAACAGAGAGAGGAAAAGTCCTTTTTGTTTCTTTATTTTATTTACACCACAGCGCCAGTGTGGTTAGGAGAAGCCAAAGGGGGTGAAAAAGCTATAAAACCCACCAGGAGTTTTGAAAAAAATCACCCAACTGGGCAGGAAAATCGAATTGAAAAACCAATTCAATAGGCTGAATCGAATCAAAATTTTTTTTCCTGAATCTGGCAGCATTAGTTTGCGCTACTGTCTTAGACTTTAGGACCTGGGATTGGGGAGAGATGGCATCCTCAGTACTTTATAATGCAAGTGAAACGAGGATTTGGTCAGACTTTTGAAGGGTCTGCAGAAAAAAAATATATAGGCCGGGGACATGAAACAGCAGGAAATGGGAACTTTTCTTCCTTCTATTTTTGTGAATGGAAAGGCTGAGGATGTCAGAGAGTTCAGTTAAAATATGTGCTTTATAAGAAAATATAATAATGTGTTTTATAAAGTTTATAGCATAGCTGGCCTACCCAGTGAGGTGTTCCTAGTGGTGGTGGTGGCAGCGTGTCAATGTGTTGAGAGGAAGAGGTGGTCTGGGAAATTCTGCTGAGCAAACTCCGGGCCCATTTCCACCCCCCAGTTAGTCCACTCCACTCAACTGGTTCACACACTGAGTGGGTCATTGGGTGTTGTGTTGGGATCTCTTCCAGTGGTTTATCAGTATCTCCTTCTGGTCCAAGGAAGGAAACTTTGTTATCCTTAGCATTGACCTACAGAATATGTTTGTAACAGCGCTGCTTGTGTGGCATTAGGCTATGTAGTGATCGAAAGAAAAAAACAGACCTTTGCACATTTTTGCACTATATGGTGGGTGTATGAGGAGATTCACATTTCCTGCACAGCTAAGTCCATGTGAAGTTACCTTGTGCTGTATTTGACATCTAGCAAGGTCTCTGTTTGAAAGGAAAGATCTAAACTTAAAAATGAAGTGGCCAGAAGTTATGGTAAAAGCAGATAGTGTAGCTGGTTTTAAGAAAGATTTGGACAAATTCCTGGAGGAAAAGTCCATAATCTGTTATTAAGACATGGGGGAAGTGTCTGCTTGCCCTGGATCGGTAGCATGGAATGTTGCTACTCTTTGGGTTTTGACCAGGTATTAGTATCCTGGATTGGCTACCATGAGAATGGGCTACTGGGCATGATGGACCATTGGTCTGACCCAGTTAGGCTATTCTTATGTTATGTTCTCATATGTAGGGGCCTTTGTTTTCACTTCTTATTTTAATGTATTTTTTTTCTGGGAACTTATCAGTGTTTTTTATAATGGGAACAAAAATGGAAGAGAATTAATGTGTGTGGGATGAGGGGGTAACTAATTTCTTCAGCTAAATAATTCAATCCACTTCAAACAGACATAGGAGAACTCACGCACCATTCACACACCCTCCAACCAAAAACGTCAAAAGAAAAAAACTGTTCGACAACCTCCTAGCCATTCGAGCTGCAACACTCGACCCCCAACCCTACAACCAATTGACATCGACCACATACTGCAAAACCTTCAAAAAGAAATAAAAACCCTTCTATTCAAAAAACACATAAAATCGAACTAACACAATCAGAACTGTCCCAAGCATCACCTGCAACTACTCCATATGTACTTCTAATGTCATGACAATTCAGACATAATTTATGTTATGTTATGTTTGGAATATAAGAAAATTTTCACTGCCTGTTTCTATTCTGACCATTTATTCCGTTTCATGGTCATTACAAAAAATATTTTTTTACATGGGGGGGGGGGGGGGGTGTCAAAAAATGATGGGCCCCGGGTGCCACATACCCTAGGTACGCCACTGGGGTATAGTTACAGGTACTAAATGAACAGGGAAGAAACAATTTAGGTAAAGGACCACTTACAGGTCACGGACCTGGGGGGCCGCCATGGAAGCGAACTGCTGGACACGATGGACCCCTGGTCTGACCCGGCAGAGGCAATGCTTATGTTCTTATAATGCCTCATTTCACCAATGCCTAAGAGCCAACCTCAGCAGTGATGTCACAATGGCTCATTCCACCAATAAGAGCCAACCTCAGCAGTGATGTCACAATGGCTCGATTGTCCTATACTTAGTTCACAAAAGAACAGCCTTACTGGATTAGACCAGTGGTCCATCCCATCTTCACGGAGGCCAATTCGACTCACAAGTACCTGGCAAAAACCTAAATAGTAGAAGCAACCCAAACTGTGGCAGGTATTTAAAGAATCATGCTTAGGGGGAAATTTGGCCATCGTGTGTGCGCATTATTCTAAACAAGAAATGTTAGTGCCTGTGTGGAAGAAGTGCCTTCACTGTTCTTTCTGAATGGTAAGGGTGAAATAATGAGGGCATTTACTTCAGCAAAGTAGAAATCGAAAAACAAAGAGTCTGCCTCTGGAACAGGATTAATGTGTTCACACAGAAACGGCAGCTTCATATTTAAGTGTTGCTGCAGAAACCTTGATTTCCTGGATCTGTTCCTCATGTTTATTCAAAACAAGCGTGGCCTCTTTACAAGCCTCTTGCGTGACTGCTCAGCCCTCCCCGTTAAGCTCAATGCAATCCACGGACCAATTGGACACGTGCCTCTCTCATTGATCTGTGGAATGCGATTGACTCCTGGCACAATAGTTACCATGGGGATGTTTGTCAAGGACCAGCAGCCGCAGAACAGTGATGCCCCCGTTGCCCGTTGTTTTCTTTACATAATTACGCAAGAACCTTGTCCTTGGCAATCCGATGTCTTCAAAAGTATTTCCGCACCTCTGCTGATACAGCTGCACTGTGCTAGCAAAAACTGCCCACTGTGAACCGCTTGTTCTAGCTGTAATATGGCTTTCAGTGATTAGGTCTTTATTTGGAGATATTAAAAAAATTGCACACACTGTTTAATCTGTAGAGTTTAGAGCAGACTAACCCCTGAGCCTCCCTCAACAGTTTGTAGCATAGGTAGCGGAATGGGGGGGAG
This sequence comes from Geotrypetes seraphini, assembly GCF_902459505.1. Taxonomy (NCBI): domain Eukaryota; kingdom Metazoa; phylum Chordata; class Amphibia; order Gymnophiona; family Dermophiidae; genus Geotrypetes; species Geotrypetes seraphini. The sequence continues at coordinate 253,061,446 of NC_047089.1, forward strand.
GCATTTGTTTCCTTAAGGACGTCGCCAGGGGCAGCCAATCACATACGCTGCCCGGTTGCATCTTCTCTTTACTACGGCCTGCCCTCTCTGATGTAACTTCTGTTTCCTCAGTGTTGGGCCCGCACTAGAGAGGAGACACTGGTGCTGGTGGCAGGGTAGTGAATGTGGTTGGCCACAAATGCAGATAGATCGCAAGGTGAGGGTAGAAAAGAGCTGGGTCAGAGAAAGCATGCAAGGAGGGAGACAGGAAGAAGAGGACAGGAAGGAGGAAGAAATGGCACACTTGAGAGGAGGGGGCAAGGAAAGAGAAAGAAAGGGGGCAAAAGGTTTTAGGTTCATGGAGAGAGAGAGAGGGAGAGATGTTGGATGAGGAGAGTAGAAAGAATGGAAGGAGAAATGTCACACTCAGGGGAAGGGAGAGAGGGCAGAGAGTGAAAAGTTGGACTCATGGAGGGAGAGGGAGATGGAGAAAGGGAGATGTTGGTTGGGGGAGGGAATGAGGACTGGAAGAGAGGAAGCATGCAGGAGGCAGAGAGAAAGAAATGGACTGGTGGAGGGAAAGGAGGGAGAAATGTTGGACTGGGAGGAGACCAGAAAAGAAGAAGGGAGGATAGATGGTGGACTGCAGGAGGGATTAACGTTACACTGGGGGGAGGAGAGATGACTCAAGAAAGGGAGAGATATCAGATTCCAGAGAAGTGTGATGGAAGGAGGGAGAAAGAGATGTAAGACCACTGGAAAGGGAAGGGGGAGGGAAGAAGAGATGCCAGACCAGGGAATGGAAGGGAAGGAGGGGAGAAAGATATGTCAGACTGCAGGAAGGAGAAGAGAGAGATACCAGACCACAGGAAGGGAGAACGGAAGGAGAAAGATGGACCACAAAGAAGGGAGGGGGAGGGAGGGAAGGATGAAGGAGAGAATTGCAAAGCCAGGGAAGGAGGAGAGAAAGATTCCAGACTAAGGGAGGAGGGAAGCACACCTCTTAGTTTTATAATGAGCAGTATATCAAAACTTAAATAAACTTGGAAGAGGGGAGAGAGATGCCAGACTGTGGGAAGGAGAGGAGAGAAATGATGGATCATGGGAAGGGGAAGGGAAAAAGAAAGAGATACCAGACCATAGGAGAGGAGAAAGATGCTAGACCATAAGAAGGGGGAATACAGAGATATCAGAAAATGGGAGGGGGGATGAGAGAGGGAGGCTAAGCACATGGATGGGAGGGGGAGAGAGAGGGAGGCTAAGCACATGGATGGAGGGGTAGGGAAGAGAGAGGGAGAGGATGGTACACAGGGATGGAGGAGAAGGGGAGATAAGGGGAGGAGATAGTATGCAGGGATGGAGGGGAACGGGAGAGAGAGGGAGGGAGGATATGATGCACACGGGTGGAGAGAAGGGAAGAAAATGGTGCACAGGGATAGGGGGAAGGGGAGAGAAAGGGAGGGAATGCATACAGGGATGGAGGAGAAGGGGAGAGAAATATAGGAGATGATGCACAGGGATGGGTGGGGGAGGGAAGAGAGATGGAAGAAATTCTGTTTATGGATAGATTGGAATAAGGGAGGACATGGTACACATGGATAGATGGGAAGGGTATGGAAGGGAAGACATGTAATAGTAGATAGATTTTGAGAAGGAAGAAAAATGGAAGAAAGTTGAATGTTAAACGTTAATGCTAAAGATGAATGTAGGGCAGAAAGTGAAGAAGGAGAGAAAAAGAAGGCCTGGAAACACAGCATAGACAGAAGGAACTGCAACAAGAGTCTGGGGAAAAATGATTAGAAAAATAAAATCACCAGCCAAAAAAGGTAGGGAAAATGATTTTATTTTCAATTTAGTGATTGAATTGTGTTAGTTTTGAGAATTTATTTCTGCTGTCTATTTTCTACTATACTTGTCTCTGTATACAACTCTGTAGCAGTTACTGAGGTGACCTTGCATATTTTAAAGTCATCTACCTTGGGCTCTCTGAAAAAAAAATCCAGAATATGGGGCCCAGAAACAGTGGAGAAATGATGGGCAGTGGTCTGGAGGGAGAGAAGATAAAAGGAGAAGGTTGGATGCAGGTTGGTGTGGAGGGTGAAAGACATTTGAAAGGAGGACAGTTGGGAAGAGAAAGGGAGAGGTGGTGAACCTGGGGGAGGTAGGGAAAGATATAGGATGGGAGGGTAGGATAGTTGGGAAGAGAAAGAGAGAGATGGTGGCCAGGGAAGGAGGGAACGAGAAAGGGAAAGAAGTTGGGCCTGGGGATAGAAGGAAGGGAGAGAGAGATGTTAGGTCAGGAGGTGGAAGGGCGAGAGAGATGCAGCATCTCTTTTTTTCCCCTCCATCCTATCATTCATTATCAAGGGGGGAGGAAAGGAAAGAACAGAAAAGAGAATGAGAAATGTTGGGCCATGGGGTGGGGGGGTAGAAGGAGAGATGGACCTAAGGGAGGACAGGAGGGAAGCGGTGAGATAAGAAGATGCTAGGGGATGGGACAAAGGGACAGGGAGATATAGCCAGATGAAAGTGGAGAGAGGAAGGAGTATTCTGGAAATGGTGGAGTCATGTGGAAGAGGTCAAAAGGGGAATGACAAGAAGATGAGTGAGACAACAATGAGAGAGATGTGAGTATAGTTATAGAAATATTGTAATGAGGAGTAGATAGAAGGAAACAGGGGGCTGGGAAAGGAGTGAGATGGGAAATGGGAGAGAGCATGAGAAAGGGAGACGGAAAGTTAGTAGGTAGCTGAAGGGTTAAAAAAAAAGGGTGAAATTCGAGTGGATGAAGAGGCAGAAAAGAAAAAAGGGAGGGAAGAGCTAAAAAGAAAAGATCAGTATATCAAAGACAGGTGTAGCGAGGGAATGAAACAAACCAGGAGAGAGGAGAAAAGACACATGGTCAGCATACACTAGAAAGAGAACACAAGTGAGAAAATAAGACCAACATGATGGAAAAATAAAATGTTGAGACAACAAAAGTAGTAAAAATATTTTATTTTATTAACTGGAATTTGTTAGCTTTGGGATATGATAATAAGTTTCAAGTTTTATTAATGCTTGATAAATCGCTTATTTAATTTTCTAAGCGATGTACAATACAAATTAAAATATAATAACTAATAAAATAACAAATAAAGGACAAACTAAATAAGACTATACATGGGAATGGAAGAAGGAAAAAGTTACAATTTCTTTTAAGGAGTTGAAAAACATAAAAGGGAAAATAACATAAGGGGGAATAGGACTTTAAAATAATAGGCCCTGAGCCCAAAATGGGTGAGCACCAAATTTTCTTCCTGCCCTCACCTTGCCCAAATGCAAAATATAAATGCCTAAACTGAGAGGGAATCCCAGAGCCCGGTCAGCCATATGGATAGTGGTTCTGCATAGGAAGATCGCTCCTGCCCCGATTCACCGCTGGACTAGCAGAGCTTTAAAGGTAGGTTTTGGGGGGAGGGATTAAGTCTGGTAGGTGGGAGGGAGATGTATTAGGGTCAGCTGTGACACGAGGCAGAAAGAATCCCTCCTGTCCCGGCTCACTGCTTAATGGCAGACTCAGGGGGAGCCCTGCAAGATATCAGGGGAGGGAGGAGGGAAAGGATGCAGAGCCTGGCAGGGAAGGGAGGAGGGTTGGATGGAAAGCCCGGCAGAGTAGGGGAAGGAGGAAGGGGGGGCAGAGTGCAGAGCCTGGCAGGGCACTTGAATATAACACTCCCCCCTTCAGTTTATATTAGAGTCAACCTTTTTTCTCCTTTTTTAGGGAATAAAAAGTTACTGCTGTTCAGTGTCATAGTGAGGGGGAGGAGCCCAAGGCAGTTTCACCATCCCCCTGCCGTCTTCTCCGCCCCGATCCTTTCCCACCCCTACCCGTGCATGCAGCCTCTCCATTCCCCTGTACCTTTTAAAATTTGCTGGCCAAGCAGCATCTCCAATCTGCTGGCCACACTGGCCTTGGCTCTCCCTCTAAAGTCCTGGTCCCGTGACCAGGAAGAGACTTCAGAGGGAACAGCAAGTTGGAAGCTGCAAAGAGTTAGAGGCATGGGGAAAGGGTAGGCATGCACATGGCGGGGAGGGTCGGGGAAGGACTGGTGCAAAAGAGAGGTGCTGGCTCCCTCCCAAAGATTGTGCCTGGGGCAATCCATAAGAACATAAGAATTGCCGCTGTTGGGTCAGACCAGTAGTCCATCGTGCCCGGCAGTCAGCTCACGAGGCGGCCCTTGGTCAAAGACCAGCGCCCTACCTGCGTACGTTCTGGTTCAGCAGGAACTTGTCTAACTTTGTCTTGAATCCCTGGAGGGTGTTTCCCCCTACAACAGACTCTGGAAGAGCGTTCCAGTTTTCTAACACTCTGAGTGAAGAAGAACTTTCTTATGTTCGTACGGAATCTATCCCCTTTCAATTTTAGAGAGTGCCCTCCCCCCTCGCTTACTATGCCCACTGCCTCAGTTTATATTCAAGTATATATGGCAATTCACCAACAACTGGGTATGCAGAAGCTGACAGCCAAGTGGGTGCTGTGAGCCTGCCGGTGCCGGGATTTGCAAATGGCCACCGGTCAGGGCTCAGTAATGACCGACCTTGACGTGCCTTCAAAGGAAGTTGAAGGTCCTGCTGGTTCTTAATTGTATAAAGAAAACAAATGTCAGGAACAATAAAGCGTTTCAAAAGACCTTGAGTCCAACTTTATTTCTCCGGTATCAAAACAGCTACAGTTTAGTCTTTGCACTCAAACATAAACATAAAACTTGGGCTTACAAAAATACAGCCCACACCTTGTTTGCAGGTAAGTCCAAAATGCTTCAATTGTAGCCTTGCCCTGTCAGTCTCACAGTCAAAAAGGGCAAAATACGGCTACCGGAACACCCAGCCTTTATACTGGTTATTCCCAATGGTTTTTAAACACTGTTGGAATGTGCTGCCTAGGCCTGGTCTTTAACAGGCCTTCCCCAGCCAACTTAACAAACAGCTGGTGGGGGAGGGGAGTAGCAGAATCCACTTATTTAAAGCTTGCCAAAAATTGGCCCCACAATCCCACCCTGAGGATCTTACGTGGATTCTCCCCACTACTTCCCCTTTCACCCGGTCAGTCACAAAGAAACATCCAAACAGAGGAAAAGGCAAAAGTAAAAATGTTCAGCAAAACACTTTCGTCACTGTCTCAGGCAATAAGGCACACCTGCAGCCGTGAACCTAGCACTGCTCACGCTGACCGCCCTCGCCTGGTGCTTCCAGACAGCCCCAAAAGAAAACCAGATTCAAAAGCAAACAAAAACAGCAAAAAAAGTCCAACTTAGCTTTGATCCATGTAGCTTTCCTCTGGTTCCAGGGAAGTATCCATGAGTTCTATGGTGTCCTCAGGGACAGTGGTAACATCTGCCATCTCAACATCCTGACTCTGTGATGACTCAGGAGCCCAGTCCCTCGAGCCTCCTTCCTGGGCTGACCCAGGGCAGACTGAATTGTTTCTCCTCAGTTCAGCCTCTAAAGCCCTGAGCTGGACACGTCCTAACCTGTAAGGGGGAGGGACAACCTGTTGCTTCTGCTGAGTTTTCTGATTAGCCTTAATTGGGCCCAGCAGTGGTGCCTTAGCTGAGCTGTGAGCTTGCCTCTTAGGCTGTTCTTTTTTGTAAGGCACCTCCTGCTGCTCCAGGCTATTCTCACCCTCATCTTCCCCTCCCCAGGGTTCTGCAACCTGGTGGTTCAATGGGAACTCAGACCCTATTTGTTTGTCTGAGCTTAGCCTATCACTCTGGTTAGCCCTTTTCAGGGTAAGGCTTGGCTTTGGAGGAGATTGACCTGGCACAACCCTAGTCTTAAGGCTGGGGTTGTGACAGTGCCCAAATGTTTGAAAGCTAAACTAAACTAAACTAAACTAAACTAAGCCTTAGGTTTATATACCGCATCATCTCCACGGAAGTGAAGCTCGACACGGTTTACAAAGCATAAAGATAAAGAATAGGAAGAGAGAGAGAAAGGATATACAAAGCATGTAAAAAGAGGGATGTAAACAGGGGAAGAGAAGTTATATGCTAGAGAAAAGCCAGGTTTTCAGTTGTTTTCGGAATAATTGGAGGGAGCCCAGGTTCCGCAGCGGGACAGTGAGATCGTTCCAAAGGCCCGTGATTTTGGAGAGGAGAGATCTTCCCAGTTTGCCTGCGTGGAGGATGCCGTGTAGAGAGGGGAAGGATAGTTTATGTCTGTGGGCTGATCTGGTGGTAGCAGGCGTCAGGGCAAGGAAGGATAGAGGGATTAGGGGCGGAAGGATGCCGTGAATGATCTTGAAAGCCAGGCAGGAGCATTTGAAATGAATTCTGGGAAGTACTGGGAGCCAGTGAAGGTTGGCAAGTAGTGGGGAGACGTGGTCAGATTTGCGTTTAGCAAAAATCAGCTTGGCCGCAGTATTCTGGATGAGCTGGAGTCTGCGAAGACTTTTTTTTTGTTAGGCATAAATAGATGGCATTACAGTAATCGAGTTTGGATAGGATGATGGATTGTAGAAGGACGGTGAAATGTTTTTGGTGGAAATAGGATCTGACTTTCCTCAGCATGTGGAGGCTGAAAAAGCAAGATTTTGCCAAGGAATTCAGGTGATCGTTGAGGGAAAGGGAGGAGTCGATAGTGAAGCCGAGGACCTCGCTTGAGAACTCAAGGTGCAGAGCGGGGCCTGTGGGTAGAGTGAAAAGGGTGGGCAGGTGTGCTAATTTAGGGCCGAGCCAGAGTAATTTTGTTTTAGATTCATTTAATTTCATCTGTACAGAGAGTGACCAGGCGTGAAGTCTCGATATGCATGAAGTGAAACCACATAGAATGGTCACTTCCAAATTGATTTTTGCAGCATTTTCAGTGAGCTGGTACCAACCTTTTGGAAGGACTAACTACTGCTGATGAAACATGGTTACACCACTATGATCCCGAGACAAAACAACATGCAATGGCGGCCCTCAGGTTCTCCAAGGCCAAGGAAATTCAAGAACCAAAAGTCAGCAGGAAAGGTCCTAGCCAGTGTTTTGGGATCAGGAAAGTGTTGTAATGACTGACCGTCTTCCAAGGGGCCAAACAGTTCATGCCGTTGGGGTTTCAGGGCTTCGATCATCCACCCTACTCACCAGATCTTGCTCCTTTGATTTTCTGTTTCCAAACCTTGAAAAGAGTTTGAAAGGGTAACAATTTTCAAGTAATTTGGAGGTGATGGTGGCAGCAGAGCAGTATTTCAGTGACCAGACATCAGAGTATTTTTGGGGAAGGGTTACAGAAACTTCAGACACAATATGCCACATGTGTTGAACTTAGGGGTGGAAGCGTGGAATAACTTGCAAGTTCCATGGCTCCACGTCATTCCCTGCTTGGTTGGGCTGAGAACTTTTCAGCTCCCCTTCATATAGACCTAGGAATAATGAAAATTGCCCTGAATGTGTTCTTGACGCAACTCTACCTTTCCTGCTCTCTATTGGTGCTCTTCAGCTGTCAAGTTTGGTTGCGCCTCAGGCATAATTCACGGGTTCCAGTCATTTGTTAAAGGTCTCCTGTAATATTCTTCTTGTGGAGATTAATATTGGACGCTCCTCTCTTTCCACTCACTCTTGACTGTGTGGTTTGTATGTATTTTTTATTATGAAGGGAGAAAAATACTTCCCTTCTAGCAATGTCTAGATTTATGGTCTGTTTGTGCAGCTATTAAAAGGTTTATCTTTCACTGTTGACAGAGGCAGGAGGACTGAACTGGCATTGCAGTAGATAAATGTGTAAGAACTGAAAATACCTTCATTTCTCGCATATTACCATTTGTCCAACAGCAAATGCACATCCTTAGGATGTATAAATAGAGATGTGTATATGCAAAACGTGTGCATACAAGTGACAATTTTGAAGATGGTTCAAAACAAAGAAAGAAGGAGCTTTCTTGATGTTTGGACAGTCTTTCAAAGTGTATGTACATTCTACGATTCAAAACAGCAAGCTCAGAAAATTTCCCCTGAAGGCATTTGCACCACTGATGTCGCTACGGTGAGCGGAAGTCCTTCAGTCCTACCACTGGGGGGTGCTGTTTCACTCTCACATATTCAATAGTGAGGGACAGGAAAGCTTCTACACGACTCCAGGGAATCTGTTTGCCCCTAATGATTGAAAACACAATATCGAAGCATTGTTCTCCCCTATTGGCAGCAATGCAGTTGGCGGATCCCTGCTCAGCTTAGAGGGAACGGTGATTTGCACCTGTTCCAAGTCAACCATCACCTTGGGTGCTGAGACTGTGGCTCTAACCACTGCACTGCACAGATTATGGAATTAGGGCGTACAGTGGTTCACATCAAAGAGCAAAGAGGGCCAGACCTTAATACCACCAGACCTACCCAAAAATTGAAACTATCCTTCCCCTCACTAAAAGGCATTTCCCATCCAGGAAAGCTGGGAACTTCCCTCCCCTTCAGATTCACCGAGCTCTGGAACAACCTTACCTCCCCTCTTCGGAACCTGAGCTCTCTCCAACTTTTCCGTAAACATCTGAAAACCTGGCTTTTCTCAAAAAATGTAATACTCCCTCCTCCTCTGTTATCCAAGTCCTCTAAACATTCTTCTTTCCTCCGATCTTCATCCTTTCCTTGGAGTTCCTTTCTCATCCCAATTCCTGTAAACCGTGCCGAGCTCCACAACTATGGAGATGGTGTGTTATACAAACCTAAGGTTTAGTTTAGTTTAGTTTAGATTCTGCAACTGGACCGTAAATCGGCCGGTGTCTTCAAAAACGGCGCCAATCACGTCAATCATGGTACAGCACCATTTGCAGAATCGTGGCTTCCGTCAAAGTGAAGGTTGATGGGGAAAGGGGGAACGGAGAGGGAGTTCTATGGAGGTGAAGGACAAAGAAAGGGGACAAATTTTTAAGTTGGTGAACAAAGGTGGAAATAGGGAAGTAAAAGGGGAAATAGGAGCCTGAATATGGGGGTAAGACATAAGAAGAATAACCATAGTGGATCAGCCTAATCTATTCTAGCACCCGTTAATGTAACGGGCTGAAACACTAGTTCAATATATTTACTCTTTCACTATCCATTTTTAAACATCTTTGACTTTTGAAGAGAGGCCTCTGTCACCATTCAATTTATGTTGATTCAGTAAAGATTAACATCCATTTCTCGGTACAGTTTTCATAAACGGGTCTTAAGAAAATGTTCTTGCTTCCTGTATAAAACAGATGAAACGTGCACCTTGCTGGTGTCTTCTCTCTCATCCCCACCTCTGCACACAAGAGATGAAAAGATAAACCAATTTCCAGACCTTTGCCTCTCCTTCGTCTATTGATTGCGTGAATGATTGCCAAGATATGTATGCACCTTTTACAATTACTCACACATTTGTGTTCCTTACTTCTGATAACAGAGCTCAGTCTGCCCCGGCTAATGTTTCTCAATCGATGAAGTCAACCTCACAGAGAATAATGAGCCTTGAAATCACATGTTAGGATACTGGTTACAAGTCAACTATAAGAGAAAATTCATGATAGATGCACGATCGCTCTTTCAGACCTTTCAGCTTCAGCTACCAGAATTCTCTGGGAACAAAATGATAGACATCACACACCCAGAAGAGAAATCATTGAAAATTGGGATAAAGAGATATTATCTCTTTTTCTCGATAAAATGAGTCTAAATTTTGAAATGACATACCTGAGTCTAAAGCTAGGAATGCTCATAAGAACATAAGACTTGCCGCTGCTGGGTCAGACCCGTGGTCCATTGTCCCAGCAGTCCGCTCCCACGGTGGCCCCCAGATCAAAGACCAGCGCCCTAACCAAGACCAGCCCTACCTGCGTACGTTCTAGTTCCGCAGGAACTTGTCTAACTTTGTCTTGAATCCCTAGAGGGTGTTTTCCCCTACGACAGCCTCCGGAAGAGCGTTCCAGTTTTCCACCACTCTCTGAGTGAAGAAGAACTTCCTTACGTTCGTACGGAATCGATCCCCTTTTAACTTTAGAGAGTGCTCTCTCGTTCTCCCTACCTTGGAGAGGGTGAACAGTCTGTCTTTCTCTACTTTGTCTTTAGTCCCTGGAGGGTGTTTCCCCCTATAACAGACTCCGGAAGAGCGTTCCAGTTTTCCACCACTCTCTGAGTGAAGAAGAACTTCCTTACGTTCGTACGGAATCTATCCCCTTTTAACTTTAGAGAGTGCCCTCTCGTTCTCCCTACCTTGGAGAGGGTGAACAACCTGTCTTTATCTACTTTGTCTTGAATCCCTGGAGGGTGTTTTCCCCTACGACAGCCTCCGGAAGAGCGTTCCAGTTTTCCACCACTCTCTGAGTGAAGAAGAACTTCCTTACGTTCGTACGGAATCTATCCCCTTTTAACTTTAGAGAGAGCCCTCTCGTTCTCCCTACCTTGGAGAGGGTGAACAGTCTGTCTTTCTCTACTTTGTCTTTAGTCCCTGGAGGGTGTTTCCCCCTATAACAGACTCCGGAAGAGCGTTCCAGTTTTCCACCACTCTCTGAGTGAAGAAGAACTTCCTTACGTTCGTACGGAATCTATCCCCTTTTAACTTTAGAGAGTGCCCTCTTGTTCTCCCTACCTTGGAGAGGGTGAACAACCTGATAGAAAACTGTCCTAAAATCACCCATAGTTTTTATGAGTCATATACAGTGTGTAAAGGTAAAATGCAAAGAGGCAATGAACTTGAGACCACCATTATATAAAATCTGTCTTGATGACCAGATTCCTATAGATTGAGGGAAGCTGGAGACACCCTAGGAAATAGCATGACCATTTTCCTTTCCACCACTTCCCTCAGGAGGGCATTCCAGGCATCCATCTCTCCGTGAAGAAGAATTTCCTAACATTGTTCCTAAGTCTTCCTCCCCGTAACCTCAAATTATGCTCTCTGGTTTTACCATGATGGCTGATAAAGGCCAAATGGCCCATCCAGTCTGCCCATCTGCAGTAACCATTATCTCTTCCTCCTTCTAAGAGATCCACCTGACTATCCCAGGCTTTCTTGAAATCAAACACACTCTCTGTTCCCACCACCTCTACTGGAAGACTGTTCCATGCATCTACCACTCTTTCTGTAGAAAAGTAATTCATTTGATTACTCCGGAGCCTATCACCTCTTAACTTCATCCTATGTCCTGCCAAATTTCATACCATTCTTCAAGCTTCGCCAGGTACTTTTTCATGTTATTCATACCATCTGGTGTGTCTACTCTATTGCAGATTTTGGCATCATCCGCAAAGAGGCAAATCTTACTCGATAGCCCTGCGATGATCTGTGAATATTCTGAAAGGCAGAAACAGAGCAGACCAATGATAAAGGAAAACACAATTTATTAGGTAGGTCGATGCATGCACGGAGGTTCTCTAGATGTGGCCCCGAGCTTGGGGAAGAAGAGATGAGGTTCGTTTGGGGGTGGGACTATGGGCAGGGCTGGGCAAGAGGCAAAACAGGGTGTGGCTGGGGGGGGGAGGAAGAATGGGGTGGAGCCACATGTCCTTTTTTAATGAGGAAATCTGGCAACCCCAGGTGCAGGGTGTTAAGCTGACTTTGCCCTGCCAGCAGAGAACCGAGACTGAGGTAGCGCCAGGATATTAAACCAGGTGAGGTTTACAAAACAAGAACTCCTTCATGTCTGGTTAAAGGCTAGTTCAAGCATTTTGTGGTCATTTTAATTTTTCATACCTGAAAATGTTTTTGTTTCCCATCAAAGAGTAAATACATCAATAAAACTATAGCCTAGAGCACAGTCCCTAGCCACTGTTTTAAAATAGAATATAACCTGCAGGAAAATGTGAACAAATATATTCTAAAAAAGCTTCTGTCAAGCCTCGAGAGGAAGAGAACCATCTTTTTTTTTCTCCTTAAGATCAATTGGAATTTTCCCTACAACTTTTCTTTTTGAGTAATACAGACACAGAGGGGGGGTCACTTTTACCTTCCCGAAATCCTGCCTTGTAAAACGCGAGTCACAGTAAGGCAGCCGGTTAATTTTGCTTTCTTTAGGGGATGTCTTGTTTCAGCGTGGTGTTAAATCTGCTCCCAGCCCTCGCTGAGGTCTCTCGTCGCAGCTGACTAGCCCTTCCCATAGACTCTGAGCAAAATCAATTCCCTGGAGGCTAAAGTCAAAAGCACTTATGCAGTCGATAGGAACGCTCGCTGGCCAAGGGCTTAAAAAAAATAAAAAGCATTCCTGGTCGTTGTGCTGTATGTATGATTGTGGCCAGGGCCACTTTAATAAGAAAATGGTCAAAGTTATAGGTTGGAAAAAGGGCCTGGTTTGGGGAAACAGAATTGGGGCAGGTGATCAAGTTACACATTCAATGGACAAAATTCAGATGAGGTGATTTTAGGGCAAATAACTTATTTGTATGCATGTCACCCCATATATAATATTTGGTGATTTTAGAATGCCACCACTTATACATATGTGATGCCCTCTGGGAAAAGGTGACCCTTTCTTATCATTGGGCTTTATTAACCTCCCTTTTCATGAAGAGATTCACCCAAAGTGGTTTACGATATACTGACTAGTAATCGGGGACTCGTATTTTTCCCTCTCTGTCCAGGCAGGTTCCGGGGGCAATGGAGGCACTATAGTGACTTGCCCGGAGTCACAATTTGCAGGCCGGAATCAAACTCACCACCTCAGGGGGCTGAGGCAGCAATTTAAACCACTAGGCCACACCTCCACTTATACTAAGCCTGCTAAAAAGTGGCCTGTGGTATCAGTAATGTAGCATCAAATGATTCATTTTGATTTAACAATTATAAAATTATTGCCCGAGTCAAGATATGGTTAATTTTTAATATATAATATAATATAATAAAATAAAAATATTAAAATAAAAAAAAAAAAATAAATAAAAAAAAAAAAATAATATAATATAATAAAATATTACTTCAAATAATGTGTTTCTGACCAACCCCAGCTGGCCATCTGCATTCAAAGAGTGTTAAGTACCCTCTTTCAGTGAACAGAAAGGGGTGCTAGGTGTAGCCCAGTATCATGCTGCTGTACCGGGCCATGGTGCGCCCTTACCTGGAGTACTTCATCGTACATGAAGAACACGGTACTACTCGAAAGGGTCCAGAGAAGAGCGACTAAAATGGTTAAGGGGCTGGAGGAGTTGCCGTACAGCGAGAGATTAGAGAAACTGGGCCTGTTCTCCCTTGAAAAGAGGAGACTGAGAGGGGACATGATCGAAACGTTCAAGATAATGAAGGGAATAGACTTAGTAGATAAAGACAGGTTGTTCACCCTCTCCAAGGTAGGGAGAACGAGAGGGCATGAGATCTACGTGCATGCACTGCTTGCAATGCATATTCATTGGGGAAATCCTGAAAACCCGACTGGATTCAGACCTCAAGGAGGGACTTTGAGATCCCTGCTTTAGATCAGTGTTTTTCAACCTTTTTACAGCTATGGACTGGCAGAAATAAAAGAATTATTCTGTGGACCGACATTGGTCTGTGGACCGGCGGTTGAAGAACACTGGGCTAAGTTGTGGGCCAGACCCCGCCCATCTCCACCCCAGACCCCGCCCCATAATAGTACTAATTGTAACACTATTTTTTCCATTCATTTTTCACAGATACACAATATAATCTTATTAACAACACATAACGGTTAACCACAAAATTAAACTACACAAAGCACACTGACAGCAGATGTAAATTCTCAAAATTGACATAATTCAATCACTAAATTCAAAAATAAAATCATTCCCTCCTACCTTTGTTGTCTCCCTCCCTCCATGCTATGCCTTACCTTCTGGCCTGCTCCCGCTTGCCCATTTTATGCTGCCCCCGGTATTATCTTCAGGCCGGCTCCCTCTTCCTCACTGATGCAGTACACAAAGCTGCGGGCAGCAGCTCCTTGCGTGTCCCATGCCTCATAAGAACATAAGAAGGTGCCTCCACTGGGTCAGACCAAGGTCCATCTCGCCCAGCGGTCCGCTCCCGCGGCGGCCCATCAGGTCTGCGACCTGTGAAGTGGTTTCTGACCACTTCTGTAACCTACCTCAAGTTATATCTGTACCCCTCTATCCCCTTATCCTCTAGGAACCTATCCAAACCCTCCTTGAACCCCTGTACAGAGTTCTGGCTTATCACATTCTCCGGAAGCGCGTTCCATGTGTCCACCACCCTCTGGGTAAAAAAGAACCTCCTAGCATTTGTTCTAAACCTGTCCCCTTTCAATTTCTCCGAGTGACCCCTAGTGCTTGTGACTCCCCACAGTTTGAAGAATCTGTCCTTATTCACTTTCTCTATGCCCTTAAGGATTTTGAAGGTTTCTATCATGTCCCCTCTAAGTCTCCTCTTCTCCAGGGAGAACAGCCCCAGCATTTTTAACCTGTCAGCGTATGAAAAATGTTCCATACCTTTTATCAGTTTAGTCGCCCTCCTCTGCACTCCCTCGAGTATCGCCATGTCCTTCTTGAGGTACGGCGACCAGTATTGAACACAGTACTCCAGGTGCGGGCGCACCATTGCGCGATACAGCGGCATGATGACCTCCTTCGTCCTGGTTGTAATACCTTTTTTGATGATGCCCAGCATTCTGTTTGCTTTCTTTGAGGCTGTTGCACATTGCGCCGATGGTTTCAGTGTTGTGTCGACCATCACCTCCAGGTCCCTTTCAAGGTTACTCACCCCTAGCAGTGTTCCCCCCATTTTGTAGCTGAACATCTGGAAGCCTTCCCTCTGATGTTGCAGTGTCAGAAAGAAGGCTTCCGGTTCAGGCGCAGGACGCGCGTAGGAGCCACTGCCCGTGGCTTTGTGCACTTAATCAGTGAGGAAGAGGGAGCTGGCTCGAAGATAACGCCGCATCGATCGCACCGTGGACCGGCGGTTGAAGAGCACTGTTTTGGGCCTGATGAATGTGCTGGCCCGGTGGACCGGCAGGAAATTTCTTTAGTGCGCGGACATATACAACAGATCAAATCATTTTGAACTATACTTCCTCCGACTTCCACGTCCACTTGAGGAAAGCTCTTAACTGAAATAGAAAGCCTTAGGGACTCGTTAGCAGGGTTGCCAAGTGAAGACGTTTCTAGACCCTCACGGCTTTGTCTAATTGAAGGCTTGTCATGTACTGGATGTCTCGTGATGGACACTAATGCATATCCAGTAGCATCTGTGTCCAGAAGACGAGGAACAGAAACAATAACCCGAACATTTCTAAATCTAGCCCAACTATTAATAAAACGGTATATTTTGAGTGAGCTATAGCGCTTGCTGTTTTCCCTCCATGCCGTGTTCCCTATTACTGTGGGTCTGGCCAGATGTTTATTACCTGGAACTGATCAAATTAAAGGATAATTTGTAAATTAAAATTTCTGATTAGCATTTTGCATAATTAAAAAAATGTTAACGATCCTATAGGCCTGTAATTAACGTTGTGAAGTTTATCCAGTATTAGCTAATACTCCTCCGAGCATTTACAACTCTGGCAAGTGGCTATGAAATTAACAGCATTAATCGTAAAAGCATCGTGAGTCGCACTGGCTTTAGCAGAAATGGCTCCCACATGTTGCAGAACATCTGGAGCATCCGATATTATCCTCGAGAAGCCCCGCTCCTGTTCTTTTTTTTAATTCATCTAGCATTTTCTTTTTCGTTTATTGTGTGTGTGTGTGTGGGGTGGGGTGGGGGACGGGACAGGGGGGTTTCTTCCAGAAGAGCCATCAATCTCTTTTCAGGTTCAACTAGACTTTTTTGAGTTTATAACAGGGACTTGTTTTGCATCGCTAATTTCTTCAATTCTTATTACGATGATGACATCAGTGAACCCCAAGCATATCCCAATACAATCCCAAGCTTTCCAAGATTTGTAACAGCGTGGAAATCATAAAAAAAAAAGATCTGCAAAAGTTGGAAGTATGGTCTCATGTCTGACAACTAAAATTCACGGCAAAGTAGTGCAGAGAGATGCTTTTGGGGAGTAGAAAGTTAAGGGATCCGTATGTGCTGGGAGGTGAGAGGGATGTTGAGGTGATAAGTAATGTCTGAGGATCTGAAGGCGTAAAAACAGCGTGATAAGGCGGTCGCTTTAGCAAGAAGGATGCTAGGCTGTATAGCAAAAGAAAGCAGGTGTTGATGCCCCTATATAAATCATCGGTGAGGTCCCACTTAAGAACATAAGAAGTTGCCTCCGCTGGGTCAGACCAGAGGTCCATCGCGCCCAGCAGTTCGCGCGGCGGCCCATCAGGTCCATGACCTGTCAGTGGTCCCTGAACTCACCCTATAACCTATCACTACTTCTATCCGTACCCCTCAATCCCCTTATCCTTCAGGAATTTATCCAAACCCAATTTGAATCCCTGTATTGTGTTCTGTTCAATCACGGCCTCCGGGAGTGCGTTCCATGAGTCCACCATTCTCTGGGTGAAGAAGAACTTCCTGGCGTTGGTTCTAAACCCGTCCCCTTTCAGTTTCTCCGAGTGCCCCCTTGTACTTGTTGTTCCCCACAGTCTGAAGAATCTGTCCCTATCAACCTTATCTATGCCTTTCAGGATCTTAAAAGTTTCCATCATGTCTCCTCTAAGTCTCCGCTTTTCCAGGGAGAACAGCCCCACCTTTTCCAGCCTGTCGGCATATGCTAAGTTTTCCATACCTCTTATCATTTTCGTCGCTCTTCTCTGGACCCCCTTAAGTATTGCCATATCCTTCTTGAGGTACGGCGACCAATACTGGACACAGTACTCCAGATGCGGGCGTACCATTGCACGATACAGCGGCATGATGACTTCCTTCGTCCTGGTCGTGATACCCTTCTTGATGATCCCCAGCATTCTGTTGGCCTTCTTTGAGGGCTGTCGCACATTATGCTGATGCTTTCATTGTTGTATCCACCAGCACACCCAGGTCTCTTTCAAGGTTGCTTACCCCTAGCAATGATCCCCCCCATTTCATAGCTGCACATCGGGTTCTTTTTCCCAACATGCATGACCTTGCATTTCTCTATATTAAAACACATCTGCCACTTTTTCGCCCATTCTTCCAGCTTCGTTAGGTCCCTTTGCAGGTCTTCACAGTCTTCCTTGGTTCTAACCCTGCTGCAGAGTTTGGTGTCATCCGCAAATCTGATAACCTCACATTTCGTCCCCGTCTCCAGATCGTTTATAAATATGTTGAACAGGAGCGGTTCCAACACCGACCCCTGCGGAACTCCGCTCGTGACCCATTGCCAGTCTGAGTATTGGCCCTTTACTCCAACCCTCTGTTTTCTGCCTGCCAACCAGTGTTTAATCCATTGGTGTACATCCCCCTCCACCCCGTGGTTCCACAGCTTCTTAAGCAGCCGTTCGTGGGGTACTTTGTCGAAGGCTTTTTGGAAGTCGAAGTAAACGATGTCTATGGGTTCCCCTTTGTCCATCTGACTGTTTATTCCCTCAAAGAAGTGCAGTAAGTTCGTGAGGCATGACCTTCCCTTGCAGAAGCCATGTTGGCTCGCCCTCAGCTGCCCATTTTTTTCTATGTGCTCGCAGATGCTGTCCTTAATCAGTGCTTCCATCATCTTACCCGGAACCGAAGTCAAGCTTACTGGCCTGTAGTTTCCCGGGTCACCTCTCGATCCCTTCTTAAAGATAGGCGTGACATTTGCTATTTTCCAGTCCTCCGGGATCTCCCCAGTTTTCAAGGATAGGTTACATATTTGCCGGAGTGTTTCCGCTATTTCCTTTCTTTTAGTACCCGTGGGTGGATTCCGTCTGGGCACGGTGATTTGTCGCTTCTCAATCTATCTATCTGTCGGAGGACGTCCTCATGGCTTACCTCTATTATAGTTTATAGTTTATTTAATTTTTGATTAAACGCTTTTTCGTTTCTTCAAAGCGTTGTACAGAATATAAAATAACATTACATCAAAAGAAAATATAACATTTAGAACAAACTTTCTATAAACTACATAACAGACTATAGAACGTACTAGGTAATTATGGGCTGGCATGCGATAAACACAAATGGTAAAGGGGGAAAGAAATACAATTGGTAAAGTAAATGAAAGAAACATTTAGGGTAAACACAAAAGGAATTAGGGAAATGGGCATGAATTAAAAACAAATATTATTTAATCTCTAAAATGAGCCCCCTTTTTTTTTTTTTTCAGTTAAAAGCGTCGTTAAAAAGGAAACATTTTAAGTTGCTTTTAAATTTTTTTAAGTTTTTTTTCCGTTTTTAAATATAGTGGAAGAGCGTTCCAGATTGTAGGGGCTGTAACTGAAAAAATTGAGGTACGGCGTGTGCCAATATTTTTTAGGGAAGGAATATTGAGGTTAAATTGAAATATGGACCTTAGGGATCTTGGTGGGTCGTATGGAATCAATAATCTGTCTATGAAGGCTGGGGCATTTGACTGCAGAGTTCCGAATGTTAAGAGGGCAATTTTATATGTTACTCTTTGTGAGACTGGCAACCAATGGGCATTTTGAAGGAGAGGGGTTACATGATCGTACTTCTTTGCTCCTGAAATTATCTTAATAGCAGTATTTTGAATCAGCTGCAGACGTTTTAAGTCTTTATGATAAATTCCTTTTAAAAGTGAGTTACAATAATCTAATTTTGATATAACGAGTGAAAGTATCAGAATATTGAGAGAACTAATGTCAAGAAGAGGGGCTAATGATCGGATCATTCTCAGTTTATAGAAACAGTTTTTAACTAAGGCGCTTATTTGAGGTCGAAATGTTAACTTATTGTCTATGAGAACACCTAAAATTTTTGTGGTTGTGACTGATGATAGTGGAATGTTGTCAATGACGACTGGAGAAATTAGTTGAGCTCCCTCTTTTCACTCCAGCTTCTCATCTTGATCCCCACTTATGGTCTCCTCGGGTTCTGGTACATTGGATGTGTTTTCACTCGTGAAGACCAATGAGAAGAACTTGTTTAACCGGTCCGCTACCTCTTTTTCCTCCTTTATCACTCCCTTTCTGTCTCCATCGTCCAACGGTCCCACTTCCTCCCTCGCCGGTTGCTTACCCTTCACGTACCTGAAGAACGGTTTGAAGTTTTTCACTTCCCCAGCCAAAATCTCTTCGTACTCTTTTTTCGCTTTCATAACCACCCGGTGACATTCTTTCTGGTGTTTTTTGTGTTCTCTCCGGTTTTCATCAGTTTGGTCCTTTTTCCACTTTCTAAACGATGTTTTCTTGTCGCCTACTGCCTTCTTCACTTCCTTTGTTATCCACACCAGTTTTTTTTGTTCGATTTTGTTTGCACCCTTTCCTAAACCTGGGGACGTACTTGGAGTATTGTGTTCACTTTTGAAGGCAGTATCTTGAAACGATCCAGAGGAAGGCGGCAAAAATGGTAGGAAGTTTGCGTCTGAGAAGAGACTGTTGATCTGAATATGTATACTCTAGAGGAGTGTTCAAGGCCCGGTTAAAAGTCCACCTTTTCAAGACTGCTTTTGACTCCTAACTCCTCTCACCTTAGGTTCTGCATCCCCAACCCTCTGTCACCTTTGTCTGTCCAAGTTAGATTGTAAGCTCTTCTCAACAGGGACTGTCTATAAATGTCAGCCCACCTCTTCGAGAGTGCTTTCGACTCCTAACTCCTCTCACCTTGGGTTCTGCATCCCCAACCCTCTGTCACCTTTGTCTGTCCAAGTTAGATTGTAAGCTCTTCTCAACAGGGACTGTCTATAAATGTCAGCCCACCTCTTCGAGAGTGCTTTCGACTCCTAACTCCTCTCACCTTGGGTTCTGCATCCCCAACCCTCTGTCATGCCTGTCTGTCCAAGTTAGATTGTAAGCTCTTCTGAGCAGGGACCGTCTATAAATGTCAGCCCACCTCTTCGAGAGTGCTTTCGACTCCTAACTCCTCTCACCTTGGGTTCTGCATCCCCAACCCTCTGTCATGCCTGTCTGTCCAAGTTAGATTGTAAGCTCTTCAGAGCAGGGACCGTCTATATATGTCAGCCCACCTCTTTGAGAGTGCTTTTCCCTCCTAACTCCTCTCACCTCGGGTTCTGCATCTCTAACCCTCTATGTCATGTCTGTCTGTCCAAGTTAGATTGTAAGCTCTTCCGAGCAGGGACCGTCTATAAATGTCAGCCCACCTCTTTGACAGTGCTTTTCCCTCCTAACTCCTCTCACCTTGGGTTCTGCATCCCCCAACCCTCTATGTCATGTCTGTCTGTCCAAGTTAGATTGTAAGCTCTTCAGAGCAGGGACCGTCTATATATGTCAGCCCACCTCTTTGAGAGTGCTTTCAACTCCTAACTCCTCTCACCTTGGTTCTGCATCCCCAACCCTCTATGTCATGTCTGTCTGTCCAAGTTAGATTGTAAGCTCTTCCGAGCAGGGACTATTAAATGTCGCTATATAAGTGATAAATAGTAGTAGAGGAGAGATAGGGGTGATATGATTCGGACTTTTAAATACTTGAAAGGTATTAATATAGGACCAAATCTTTTTCAGAGAAGGGAAAAGGGTAAAACTAGAGGGCATAATTTGAGGTTGCGGGATGGTAAGCTTAGGAGTAATATTAGGGAATTCTTTTTCATGGAGAGGATGGAGGATGCCTGGAATGTTCACGCAAGAAAGATGGTGGCGCTGAAAATGACAGAATTCAAAAAGGTGTGGGATGAACTCAGAGGATCTCTAATTAGAGATAAATGATATAAATTGAAGAACGGAAGATGTTTTTAGCACTGGCCGGCGTGATGGATGCTCTGCGCTGCTCCAGCGGTCATAGTGTTTCTGGGAGCCCTAAGTGCTCTGCTGTAGAATTGCCCCTTGAGTGGGTAACTGAGGAGAAACAAGATTTGAGTCACTTTGTCATGTCAGTGCCACGCTCTACCACCCCCTTATTCCCAAAGTGGGCCAGGCTCCATATTTTGTTCCTCTCCTTCACCTAAGGAGGTCACCGGTCGGAAACAATCAAGAGTAGACTATTTCATTCCTGGAAGGCGTCACCAGGGGGAGCTCTCGCACCTTTCCTCTCCTCTTCCCCCATCTCACAAGAGATAGGGAGACAGGTATGCCAGCCTAAAACTTGAGAAAACCGCCGGGCCCTGCTTGGGCGTCTTTTCACCACAGCGCCATTTTAAATCCGAGAGAGATCACTCCAGTTTGTTTTAAATCTACTACTTAGTAGCTTCATCGCATGTCCCCAAGTCCTGGTATTTTTGGAAAGAGTAAACAAGCGATTCACATCTACTACCCTTTCCACTCAGTATTTTATAGACCTCTATCATCTCACCCCTGAGCCATCTCTTCTCCAAGCCGAAGAGCCCTACTCGCTTTGGCCTTTCCTTTTATCAATTGTGTCGCCCTTCTGTGTACCAAAATCTTTTCCAGAGAAAGGAAAATGGTAAAACCAGAAGACATAATTTGAGGTTGAGGGGTGGTAGATTGAGGGGCAATGTTAGGAAATTCTACTTTACGGAGAGGGTGGTGGATGCCTGGAATGCGCTCCCGAGAGAGGTGGTGGAGAAGAAAATGGTGACAGAGTTCAAAAAAGTGTGGGATGAACAGAGGATCTAGAATCAGAAAATAATAGTAAAAATTGAACTAAGGCCAGTACTGGGCAGACTTGCACGGTCTGTGTCTGTATATGGTCATTTGGTGGAGGATGGGCTGGGGAGGGCTTCAATGGCTGGGAGGGTGTAGATGGGCTGGAGTAGGTTTTAACGGAGATTTCGGCAGTAGGAAGCCAAGCACAGTACCGGGTGGAGCTTCGGATTCTTGCCCAGAAATAGCTAAGAAGTAAAAGTTTAAATCGAATCAGGTTGGGCAGACTGGATGGACCATTTGGGTCTTTATCTGCCGTCATCTACTATGTTTCACTGCCTCCATGATATGCAAATTTATTTCATGCATATTCATTGTGGATATCCTGCAAATTTGACTGGCAAAGGGTTACCTCAGGACCTAGCTGAATAACAATGATCTAATACATAAGCAGAAGTCCTGCCTTTCTCATCTTTGCCATACAGACCCAGCTACGCGAGCGCCTGTCAGCTCTCCGTACCTATATGTAATTTTCTGTTCAGAATACCATATAAATGTTAAAGAAAACTTTTCCTTTATTCCTACAAGTAAACACATGACTTCAAGTATTCGCTTAGCTATTCTAAGACATTCATAATTGTATATTCTGCACAACTAAAATTAATTTTCAAACATCATAAAAACCTTTTGTCAAACGGTCCCTTACGAAAAATGTCAAGAACATTTTGTTTAATCAAATCTGAAAATAAAATCATTAAAAGCTTATTTAGCGCAAGATGGGTCACCGAAGGAGGAAATAAGCGTGTGTCAGAATTCTTTGACTAAAGGTCATTTTCTTCTTGTTTTCAAAGCAGCTGGCAGAAAACAGAGTCCTTTAAATCCCTGAAATAATTACACAGAAACCGCACTGTTTCCCTACTTAACGCGGAGAGAGCAGCTGGAAGTCATTCACTAATGGCACCTTCTGATTTCGGTATGGCTATCACAAATTTGTGAAAGAACGTGTCAAAAACGAGATAACCAGCACAGAGCGAGACGGAGCCTCAATGGACATGGACATGTCTTTGTTGACCTAACATAAGCCGTGTTTCGTAATGCAACACCTGCATCAGAGGTCTTCAAAAATATATTTATACATAAATCACAAATACACAATTTAATAAAAACATAAATACCAATAAAAATATTTCAAACATCCGACGGTTAGAGAAGGCATGAGAAGTAAAAATTGATAAAATCATAACATTAATGAATATCGTTATTAGAGGTGAACAAACTGAAGGTGAAATACTTAAGTGATAAGTTATAGAGGAATAGAACTTAGGTGATTAAATGTTGATCTATGATGTAAGAAATGAAGTGAATGGAGAAGTCCACTGCTTATTCCTAGGTTAAGCAGCATAGAATCTGTCTTACTACTTGGGACCTGGGTTGGCCATTGCTGGAAACAGGATCCTGGGCTTGATGGATCTTCGGTCTGTCCCAGTATGGCCGCTCATGTTCTTATGTGAGCCAGATATAGGACCATGCAGCCATTGTGACATCACTGATGAGGCTGGCCGTAGGCATTGGTGGAATGAGGCATTATGACATCACAATCTCCGCTCTGGAATGTTGCTGCTCTTTGGGTTTCTGCCAGTTACTTGGGACCTGGCTTGGCCACTGTTGGGCTTGATGGACCTTTGGCCTATCCCAATATGGCAATTTTTCTATTATGCTCTTATGATCCAAATCTTATCAGCCAATAAGCAAAATATGATCACCAACCTTCGGGGATCAGAATCAGTCCTAAAGCTGCCAAATGAGTTATAATAAGAACCATAAGCAGCATATATATAGTTCAAACTAAACATTACCAGCCAAAAAATGATATATTCCCCATATGTGGCTCAAGCTAAAAATACTGTACAAAGGAAGCAGCCTAAGCAAACAGACACAATCCTTAAGCCGCCCCAGTGAGTCAAAGTCACATGTTTCAGGAAAGTGTAAAGGTTCAGCTCAGACATTTTTACATTATAAAGCAGAGATTCAAACACAGGCTACCTTGCAGGGTGGTGGGGGTCTGTGGCATAGGAAGGGTGAGAGGCTCCTTCCCCACCCCACCCCCCTCCTGCCATGTGAGCACGCCCCTTCCCTTCCCCCGTAGCTCTTTAACGTTCATGGTGTGGTCAGCCAGCATTGGCTCTTCCTCTGACGTCACTTCCTAGGTGCCTAGTTCCAGGAAGTGATGTCAGAGGAAGAGCCAAATAACGCTGCAAACCTTGATAGGAAAAGTCTAATTCGTAACATAGTAGATGATGGCAGATAAAGAACCGAATGGTCCATCCAGTCTGCCCAACCTGATTCAATTTAAATTTTTTAAATTTTTCCTTCTTAGCTATTTCTGGGCAAGAATCCAAAGCTTTACCCGGTACTGTGCTTGGGTTCCAACTGCCGAAATCTCTGTTAAGACTTACTCCAGCCCATCTACACCCTCCCAGCCATTGATGCCCTCCCCTGCCCATCCTCCACCAAACGGCCATACACAGACACAGACCGTGCAAGTCTGCCCAGTAACTGGCCTAGTTCAATATTTAATCTTATTTTCTGATTCTAGATCCTCTGTGTTCATCCCACACTTCTTTGAACTCAGTCACCGTTTTCCTCTCCACCACCTCTCTCGGGAGCGCATTCCAGGCATCCACCACCCTCTCCGTAAAGTAGAATTTCCTAACATTGCTCTTGAATCTACCACCCCTCAACCTCAAATTAGAAACATAGAATATGACAGCAGAAAAGGGTCACCGGCCCAACAAGTCTGCCCTCTCTAATGAACCTCTCTCCTAAGTTCTTCCTTGAAGTGACCCCACATGCTTATCTCATTTTTTCTTAAAATCTAGCACGTTGCTGGCCCCAATTACCTGCAGTGGAAGATCATTCCAACGATCAACCACCCTTTCAGTGAAGAAATACTTCCTAGTGTCGCTATGAAATCTCCCACCCCTGATTTTCAACGGATGCCCTCTTGTTGCCGTAGGTCCTTTAAGGAAAAAGATATCTTCTTCTACCTTAAATGACCTAAGGCAACAAGAGGGCATCTGTTGAAAATCACAAATTATGACCTCTGGTTTTACCATTTTCCTTTCTCTGGAAAAGATTATGTTCTACGTTAATACCTTTCAAGTATTTGAATGTCTGAATCATATCTCCCCTGTCCCTCCTTTCCTCTAGGGCCTACATATTCAGGGCTTCCAGTCTCTCCTCATATGTCTTCTGGCTCAAGCCTCCTATCATTTTCGTCGCCCTCCTCTGGACCGCTTCGTACACTCATAGAGAGAGAGAGAAGAATAAAACAAGTTTAATCCTGCACTGCTTCAGCCATTAAGGCAATAGATCTTCCGCTTCCCTTCAGACTGATGTCAAAAGCCAACTAAAGCTTTAAGGGGTCATTTTACAAAGCGGCAATAAAAAGTGGCTTTAGTGTGCCCTTACACCAGTCTTTCCTGTGTGCCAAGGGCCATTTTTAGCACAGCAGTAAAATGGCCATTAATTTGTATTCTTATATTAATGGCCACAAGCCAATGTTGCCATTAGTGGCTGTATAAGACTCTGGTGAGACTTCAGTGAGCAAACTATGTACAATTCTGGAGAAATAAACAAGAAGGAGTTGGTCCAGATTTCGTCACCATAAGGCATATGGGGACAGACTTAAAGATCTCAATATGTATACTATGGGGGAAATGCAGGAGAGGGGTGATTTGATAGAGATGTTTAACTATGTGATGTAAATGCGCATGAGTCAAGTCTCTTTCATTTGAAAGGAAACTCTGAATTGAGAGGGCGTAGGATGAAGTTAATAATCTAATATAATAAAATGCTAGGCCGCGCATGCGCACTCAAAAGTCGTGTTCCCTGATCCATCGCGGAAACACGAGTGCGCATGTGCGGCCCCGGCGGCGGCAGCGGCTTTCAAATTAAAAAAAAAAAAGTTACACAGCTGCGGCGGCCTTCCTCACCCCCGCCTCTCACTCTGCATGGTGCCGGCTCCTCTCTCGAACTGCACCAGACTCTGCTGTTCTTCGCTCTGCCCTGCTCCTTGCCTTACTATATTTTTAAGTTGAAAGACGAGGCAGCGGCTCCTCTCAGGATCCCCACCTGCGTCGGAAGTCCAATGCAGTCAAGGAGCAGGGCAGAACAATCTTCCAAATGGCGGCAACTCAATCTCCGTTCCTCCGGGGGGGGGGGGTGTCCGGAAGGAGAGGGATCGTGGCCACTCAGCGCCCCCACCGAGGAGCCCAGCAACTTTCCGCTGCCCGGTACCCGAGTCATTTGCCGCCACCCCTCTTCCCTTACCGCGGGCCCGACTGGCGATTCACACGCTGCTTCGGGCCCTTCTACTGCCCTGATTTGCTCCAGACGTGCCAGAGTAAATCAGGGCAATAGAAGGACCCGAAGCAGCGTGTGAAGACTGCTGCACATGCTGCTTGAATCGCCATGTGTAGTCGGGCCCGCGGGAAGGGAAGGGGGGGGGCGGCAAAGGACTCGGGCCCACGTTTGTAGTCGCAACTGTGGGAAGGGAAAGGGGGTAGAGGAAACGCTAATGCTGCTGCACAGGGAACTGGTGTGGGGAAAGGGAAATGGAGGGGGAGGGAATGCTGCTTTGGACAGACAGACAGAGGGAGGAAGGGAGACAGAAAGACAAGAAGAAAGACACAGGGGCAGGTGCACAGGGAACTGGTGTGGGGGGAGGGAAATGGAGGGGGAGGGAATGCTGCTTCGGACAGACAGACAGAGGGAGGAAGGGAGACAGAAAGAAAAGAAGAAAGACACAGGGGCAGGGAGATATACAGAAAGACAAACAGACAAAGGGGGCCAGGGACAGAGACAGACAGAAAGAAAGACAGCGGGAGTCGCTTCAGGAGGGGTGCGGGATGCCGCAGAGGGAACTTTTCCAATGGGTGCAACTGGGCGGCTGTCGGGAACCTCTGATCAGGGGCAGAGCAAGGTAAGTGTATCATAGGGATAAGAAGGAGGAGGGGGGGGGGAGAAAAAGGAAGGGACGCCTACTGCTGGACAGGGGGAGAAGGAAAGAGGTGCTGATGGACAGCGGGGGTGAAGAAAAAGGAACGGAGGCCTAATGTTGGACAGGGGGAGAAGGAAGGTGCTGCTGGACAGGGGGGAGGTAAAACAAAGGGAGAAGGGCTGCTGCTGCTGCATAAGGAGAGCAGTGAAGGGGTGGTGGTGGGCACAGGGGAGGTAAAAGGAAGGGAGAATGGACAGGGGGAGCAGGCAAGGGGTGGTGATGGACAGCCAAGGAAAAAGAAAGACAGAAAGAAAGAAAGCGGCTAAGGAGAGAAAGAGAGAGAAAGAAATAAAGACAGACACACACACATATATATTCTAGCACCCGTTAATGTAACGGGCTATAAGACTAGTAATAATAATAATAATTAATTCTTGTATACCGCCATACCCAAGAAGTTCTAGGCGGTTCACATCCGTTAATTAGAATTTCTTGGGTATGGCGGTATACAAGTTAAGAGGTGATGGGCTCAGGAGTAATCCAAGGAAATACTTTCTTACGGAAAGGGTGGTAGATGTGTGGAACAGTCTCCTGGAAGAGGTGGTAGAGACAGAGACTGTATCTGAATTCAAGAGGGCCTGGGACAGACATGTGGGATCTCTTAGAGAGAGAAAGAGATAATGGTTACTATGAATGGGCAGACTGGATGGGCCATTTGGCCTTTATCTGCCATCATGTTACAATGTTCCAATAACTATAAAGTTCTATGACATCACAATGCAGGTATAAAGAGCCTTAGCCAATAGGAAAAGGAGATGCAAATGTTAAGAGCCTTAGCCAATAGGAAGAAGAGGAGATTCTGGATGCTCTGGATGGGCCATTTGGCCTTTATCTGCCATCGTGTTTCTATAACCATAAAGTTCTATGACATCACAATGCAGGTGTAAAGAGCTTTGGCCAATAGGAAGAGGAGATACAAATGTTAAAAGCCTTAGCCAATAGGGAGAGGAAGAGATAGTGGATGCTCTGGATGGGTCATTTGGCCTTTATCTGCCATCATGTTTCTATGTTTCTATACTACTATCTCAGTACAAGCTGAATATCTTCAAAAAGTCATAAGCCACACAAAATGATATTCAAAGTTTCAAATACCAGGAACTAAGTACTAATACTCTTCAATACAGGACAGCAGAAGAGACCTCAGTGTTTCTCAGGAATACCCTGTGAAACTGTCTATGGCAATAAATTTATTGTCATAGAGAAATACATCCCTGGTCTCAGCTATTTCCACTGCCTGATCAAACTTCCTTCTCACTTATTATCACTCTTTTGTTTTTCAAAATATTATCGAGGATAATCAAAATATAGAGAAGAGATAGCACTTATCTTAATTGTTTCTTCTGGTAATGTAAAATCACCGCAGAATGCAGTTTAAGAAGAAGCGAGGTAGAATAACTATCTCGCTTAAAGAAGTCGGTCTCCTTTTCCAGAGTCAACCTCTTGCTTTCAACGATATCCCGACAGGCCCTGTTTCGCCCTACGGCTGCATCAGGGGATTATTTTTAAAGTACGAGCTACTGCTTCAATGATTTCTTTATTGCCTGTATTGAAGAGTATTAGTACTTAGTTCCTGGTATTTGAAACTTTGAATATCATTTTGTGTGGTCTATGTTTCTCTAACCATAAAGTTCTATGACATCACAATGCAGGTGTAAAGAGCCTTAGCCAATGGGAAGAGGAGATGCAAATGTTAAGAGCCTTAGCCAATAGGGAGAGGAGGAGATAGTGGATGCTCTGGATGGGCCCATTTGGCCTTTATCTGCCATCTCTGTTTTTATAACCAAAAAGCTCTAAGACCTCACAATGCAGGTGTAAGGAGCCTTAGCCTAGAGAGAGGGGAGATACTGGATCTTTTAAATTTTCCATACGGGAGTAACATCACAAATTTGCTGCCCAAGTCACATCTGCTATCCCTCTGACGTCACTTCCTAGGTGCGCAGGGAAAATTAAAAGAGGTATGAAGGAAGGGAAGTGGCACGCACATGCGCACAGCAGAGGGTCCGGGAAGAGAGGAGGATGGGTGCCCTTACCAAGACCACGCTCAGGGTAGAAACCCCCATCCTCTTACAACACTACGCCACGCCACCCCCTATTTTTAGGATTAACACATGCTAATCAGTTAGTGTGTGGCAGTAGCTATATTAACTGATTACCTCTCCCATGCCCAGTCTCTGCCCCACCTCCACCATGACATGCTCCCTCCATGTTAAAAATAAAGATACATTTTTAGCATGCACTACCTGCTAATGCATACAATTATGCATACATACCATATTTTTCCGCTCCATAAGATGCTCCTGACCATAAGACGCACCCTAGATTTAGAAGAAGAAAACAAGAAAAAACCCAATGCTGAACCAGATTCTCCCTGCGAAGCTCTGCACCCAACCCCACACTCCTTACCAGGCTCTGCACCCTGTCCCCCCCTTCCTGCCAGGCTCTGTACCCTGTCCCCCCTCTGGTGGTCTAGTGGTAGGCCGGGACAGGGCAAAGGGTGGTCAGGGACAGGGCATAGATGTCAAGGCAGATGACCTTTTAAAATATGCAATGTCACCTCAGTAACAACTATAGAAAAATAGACAAATATAGTGCAAAATATAGACAGCAGATATAAATTCTCAAAACTGACACATTTTGATCACTAAAGTGAAAATAAAATCATTTTTCCTACCTTTGTTGTCTGGTTCTTTCTTTCTCTCTCTTTCCTTCCTTCCTTCCTCAGGTCCAACAATTGTCCCTTCCTTCCTCCCTCCCTCCTAAGTTCCCCTCACTGCCTTGCAGCCTTTGTCGGGGGATGAGGCTTCTGGGCTGGCAGCGTGCAATCGTTGCACCCACTGGACCTTTACCTTCCTCTACCTACAGCGGTGGGCGATGAGGAGTAGCAGCAGCGGCGGTGGGCGAGAAACCCTGATCTATCTAAGGTAACAGAGGGAGGGGGGAGGGTTGGTTTTGGTATTCGCTCCATAGGATGCACCCATTTTTCCATCCACTTTTTTGGAGAAAAAAAGTATGTTTTATGGAGCAAAAAATACAGTAGTTTGCCCTCACTGGCTGCAACATCCAAGATGGTTAGTTGACCTATTTACAGGGCATTTTCCCCCCAGTGTGGCCCAGGGTTTCTAATAATTGGACAGCCCTGGTCTAAGCAATATAAAATTAAATGACTGTTATGACAGGACAATCATTACTAACAATAAATAAATTAAAAAAAACAATGAACACCTTTGACTCTGCTAGATATCAAAATGGTTTCTCTCTCTTTCTATGGATAGTTGATTATCCAGCTCTGACAATTATTGTTAGAATTTATGATTCAGTTGAAATTAATTTGGCAGGTCTTGCCTTCTGTTGACACCTTCCATGACTAAATGCTTTTGAAGCCAGTATATAAAGGCGACGTGAGTCGTGAAATGGAAAAAACATGAATTTGAAAGCAGAAATCAATGAAAACCTTGAATAAAAAGAGGTTACCTATCACAATGCACTCGATGGGCAGCGTTTTCTATGGTTATATAAATTGGTGTGGCCATGGGGCAAGGATGCTGTGGGATAACTACAGTCACACATGCTGGAAAAGATCACCATGAATTTCCTATGGACAAGGTTTAAGGTTGTAGGCTTGTGTCACGTTGAGAAAAGCAATGGCAGACCTAACTCCAGTGACTGGATACCCTGTAGGCTATTGTGAGGAAGTGAGTGGGATAGTGAAAAGCACCCCCTCACTGATCTTGCAATTAGGCCACTTTACAGAAGGGGACATTAGCTCACACAGGCTCAAAGTAAGCCACTTTAGAACAGGTGGGACAACCCTGTTGTGTCAAGAGAGCGTGGCTCAAGTAGGAAGTATTTCAAATATCCTGACCTTGAGTAGTTAGAAACATGATGGCAGATAAAGAGCATCCACTATCTCCTCCTCTCCCTATTGGCTACGGCTCTTAACATTTGCATCTCCTCTCCCTATTGGCTACGGCTCTTAACATTTGCATCTCCTCTTCCTATTGGCTAAGGCTCTTTACACCTGCATTGTGAGGTCATAGAGCTTTATGGTTATAGAAACATAGAAACCTGATGGCAGATAAAGGCCAAATGGCCCATCCAGAGCATTCACTATCTCCTCCTCTCCCTATTGGCTAAGGCTCTTAACATTTCCATCTCTTCTTCTTATTGGCTAAGGCTCTTTACACCTGCATTATGAGGTCATAGAGCTTTATGGTTATAGAAACAGAGAATATCAATATAAATCAAGAAGGGTGTCAATCAAATACAAAAAGGACGCTGTAAGTGAAGCTTGAATTCTATTTTTGCTGATAACATTTTTAATGTTTTTTGACTTTGGTTTTGTGAGTAATTTTTGTTTTTTCACAGCAAATCCCTGACGAAATTCTTTAGCGAAACGGGGAGACCTGTTGGATTTGATGGAAGCGGGCTAGCAGTTGGTTAAAAGCAGCTGCTATCCTTCAAGCTGATCCCTTTTTGGAGCCGGTGTTTGCCTGCTTTATAGTCTCAAGTTTCTATCAGTATCAATGGACTGAAGACAGCGATTTTCAGATAAGTGGAGCTACAATTTAGAAAGACTGTTTTGAAATTAGCTCATGCTATAAATTGTTGTTTTATCGCGTCTTCTCTCGTTTGGGAGTTTTTCAGACCAAGGATGTGTCTTCTGGTCTCAAATTCTATTTGAGATCAGTTTGTCTATGTGGGTAGTCCTTTAGTATACCCCTAGACACTGAGGTCTTTTCTCCCTTTTGAAAGTGATCTGTTATTGAATCTTGAGCAGTAGGGGTGTTATTTTTTGTGCATTTGGATTTATAGAAACAGAGAAACATGATTGCAGATAAAAGCCAAATGACCTATCCACAACATCCACTATCTCCTCCTCTCCCTATTGGCTAAGGCTCTTAACATTTGTATCTCCTCTTCCTATTGGCTAAGGCTCTTTACACCTGCATTGTGAGGTCATAGAGCTTTATGGTTATAGAAACATGATGGCAGATAAAGGTCAAATGGCCCATTCAGAGCATCCACTATCTCCTCCTCTCCCTATTGGCTAAGGCTCTTAACATTTGCATCTCCTCTTCCTATAGGCTAAGGCTCTTTACACTTGTATTGTGAGGTCATAGAGCTTTATGGTTACAGAAACATAGAAACCTGATGGCAGATAAAGGCCAAATGGCCCATCCAGAGCATCCACTATCTCCTCCTCTCCCTATTGGCTAAGGCTCTCAACATTTGCATCTCCTCTTCCTATTGGCTAAGGCTCTTTACACTTGTATTGTGAGGTCATAGAGCTTTATGGTTATAGAAACAGAGAAACATGATGGCAGATAAAGGCCAAATGGCCCATCCAGTCTGCCCATCCGCAGTAACCATTACCTCTTTCTCTCTCCGAGAGATCCCACGTGCCTATCCCACACCTTCTTGAATTCAGACACATTCTCTGTCTCCACCACTTCTTCTGGGAGACTGTTCCACACATCTATCATCATCACATTTATTAACCGCAAAACCTCATGGATCAATGCGGTTCGCAAAAGACACAAAACCGATCATTTCCAGTGTACTACAGAATAATCATGTGTTGTTTTAATTCTGTAAAAATTTTATAAACAAATATGATTTTAATAACTTTCTGAAATGTGTGTAAGAACCAGACTTTCCAAATAGAGGGCGTGACTCCTTGTCCCAGCTTTAGCTGCCTGAAAAGCAAGCAGATGCTGCTGGAACATTTTGAAAATACAACCTCGAACTTGAGGGAGCGACAAATAAAGCAGTGTTACGTAGTGGACAATTGGGTATAGATAGAGTAAATAATCCTGATAGGTACTCTGGCGCTTGACCATACAGGACTTTATCACAAAGCGTTCCCAATTTAAACCACACACGTGCTTCAAATGTAAGCCAGTGGAGCCTTTGATTACTTTGGAGTTCAGAGAGGCCTTGAAGCTGAGCCACAGTACCTGAGAGGATCAGAGAAACAGTGGAAAGAACCTGGAATTGTATGTCCAGAGGGGACTCTAGAACAGGGGTAGGCAATTCCGGTCCTCGAGAGCCGGAGCCAGGTCAGGTTTTCAGGATATCCACAATAAATATGCATGAGATAGATTTTGCATCTCAAGGAGGCAGTGCATGCAAATCCATCTCATACAAATTTCATTGTGGATATCCTGAAAACCTGACCTGGCTCCGGCACTCGAGGACCGAAATTGCCTACCCCTGATCTAGAAGGTGTTACTATTCATTGTGTTGGACTAGACTAGGGTTACCAGACGTCCGGACTTCCCCGGACATGTCTGGGAGTCCGGAAGGCTTTACCAAAACCCGGCACTTTGTCCGGGATTTGAAAAGCTTCCCAGTCATAACCGCGTCGGGAAGGGGCATCCACGTATGCTCAGACGCAATGCAGTGATTTATTGCGTTGTGTCCATGCATGCGTGGATGCTTTCTGGGGGCGGGACTGGGGGGGGCAGAACAGGATGGGAAAGAGGCAGAACTGGGCGGTCCTGGGGGCGTGGCCATGGGTCCTAGGAGCTAGCCCCAGGAAGAGAGTATCAAAACCGACGCGTGTTAATTCAGAAGAACACAGAAGATGGTTTTATCAGTGAATTCTTATCACAGATAAATCACCCTGGTAAGCAAGTTTCAAGCAGTCCTTCCCCTTCCTAGATCTGCAGCGCAGGAAACTGAAGAGCAGAGCGCCGAGGCCACTGCAGTTAAAACTCTAAACCAGGGGTAGGGAACTCCGGTCCTCGAGAGCCGTATTCCAGTCGGGTTTTCAGGATTTCCCCAATGAATATGCATTGAAAGCAGGGCATGCAAATAGATCTCATGCATATTAATTGGGGAAATCCTGAAAACCTGACTGGAATACAGCTCTCGAGGACCGGAGTTCCCTACCCCTGGGCTAGGGAATGCTCTAGGACAGGGGTAGGGAACTCCGGTCCTCGAGAGCCGTATTCCAGTCAGGTTTTCAGGATTTCCCCAATGAATATGCATTGAAAGCAGGGCATGCAAATAGATCTTAGGCATATTCATTGGGGAAATCCTGAAAACCTGACTGTAATACAGCTCTCGAGGACCGGAGTTCCCTACCCCTGGGCTAGGGAATGCTCTAGGACAGGGGTAGGGAACTCCGGTCCTCGAGAGCCGTATTCCAGTCGGGTTTTCAGGATTTCCCCAATGAATATGCATTGAAAGCAGGGCATGCAAATAGATCTCATGCATATTCATTGGGGAAATCCTGAAAACCTGACTGGAATACAGCTCTCGAGGACCGGAGTTCCCTACCCCTGGGCTAGGGAATGCTCTAGGACAGGGGTAGGGAACTCCGGTCCTCGAGAGCCGTATTCCAGTCGGGTTTTCAGGATTTCCCCAATGAATATGCATTGAAAGCAGGGCATGCAAATAGATCTCATGCATATTCATTGGGGAAATCCTGAAAACCTGACTGGAATACGGCTCTCGAGGACCGGAGTTCCCTACCCCTGGGCTAGGGAATGGTCTAGGACAGGGGTAGGGAACTCCGGTCCTCGAGAACCGTATTCCAGTCGGGTTTTCAGGATTTCCCCAATGAATATGCATTGAAAGCAGTGCATGCAAAGAGATCTCATGCATATTCATTGGGGAAATCCTGAAAACCTGACTGGAATACGGCTCTCGAGGACCGGAGTTCCCTACCCCTGGGCTAGGGAATGCTCTAGGACAGGGGTAGGGAACTCCAGTCCTCGAGAGCCGTATTCCAGTCGGGTTTTCAGGATTTCCCCAATGAATATGCATTGAAAGCAGGGCATGCAAATAGATCTTAGGCATATTCATTGGGGAAATCCTGAAAACCTGACTGGAATACAGCTCTCGAGGACCGGAGTTCCCTACCCCTGGGCTAGGGAATGCTCTAGGACAGGGGTAGGGAACTCCGGTCCTCGAGAGCCGTATTCCAGTCGGGTTTTCAGGATTTCCCCAATGAATATGCATTGAAAGCAGGGCATGCAAATAGATCTCATGCATATTCATTGGGGAAATCCTGAAAACCTGACTGGAATACAGCTCTCGAGGACCGGAGTTCCCTACCCCTGGGCTAGGGAATGCTCTAGGACAGGGGTAGGGAACTCCGGTCCTCGAGAGCCATATTCCAGTCAGGTTTTCAGGATTTCCCCAATGAATATGCATTGAAAGCAGGGCATGCAAATAGATCTTAGGCATATTCATTGGGGAAATCCTGAAAACCTGACTGGAATACAGCTCTCGAGGACCGGAGTTCCCTACCCCTGGGCTAGGGAATGCTCTAGGACAGGGGGTAGGGAACTCCGGTCCTCGAGAGCCGTATTACCGTCGGGTTTTCAGGATTTCCCCAATGAATATGCATTGAAAGCAGGGCATGCAAATAGATCTCATGCATATTCATTGGGGAAATCCTGAAAACCTGACTGGAATACGGCTCTCGAGGTCCGGAGTTCCCTACCCCTGGGCTAGGGAATGCTCTAGGACAGGGGTAGGGAACTCCGGTCCTCGAGAACCGTATTCCAGTCGGGTTTTCAGGATTTCCCCAATGAATATGCATTGAAAGCAGGGCATGCAAATAGATCTTAGGCATATTCATTGGGGAAATCCTGAAAACCTGACTGGAATACAGCTCTCGAGGACCGGAGTTCCCTACCCCTGGGCTAGGGAATGCTCTAGGACAGGGGTAGGGAACTCCGGTCCTCGAGAGCCGTATTCCAGTCAGGTTTTCAGGATTTCCCCAATGAATATGCATTGAAAGCAGGGCATGCAAATAGATCTTAGGCATATTCATTGGGGAAATCCTGAAAACCTGACTGGAATACAGCTCTCGAGGACCGGAGTTCCCTACCCCTGGGCTAGGGAATGCTCTAGGACAGGGGTAGGGAACTCCGGTCCTCGAGAGCCGTATTCCAGTCGGGTTTTCAGGATTTCCCCAATGAATATGCATTGAAAGCAGGGCATGCAAATAGATCTCATGCATATTCATTGGGGAAATCCTGAAAACCTGACTGGAATACAGCTCTCGAGGACCGGAGTTCCCTACCCCTGGGCTAGGGAATGCTCTAGGAACAGGGGTAGGGAACTCCGGTCCTCGAGAGCCGTATTCCAGTCGGGTTTTCAGGATTTCCCCAATGAATATGCATTGAAAGCAGGGCATGCAAATAGATCTCATGCATATTCATTGGGGAAATCCTGAAAACCTGACTGGAATACGGCTCTCGAGGACCGGAGTTCCCTACCCCTGGGCTAGTGAATGGTCTAGAACAGGGGTAGGGAACTCCGGTCCTCGAGAACCGTATTCCAGTCGGGTTTTCAGGATTTCCCCAATGAATATGCATTGAAAGCAGTGCATGCAAAGAGATCTCATGCATATTCATTGGGGAAATCCTGAAAACCTGACTGGAATACGGCTCTCGAGGACCGGAGTTCCCTACCCCTGGGCTAGGGAATGCTCTAGGACAGGGGTAGGGAACTCCAGTCCTCGAGAGCCGTATTCCAGTCGGGTTTTCAGGATTTCCCCAATGAATATGCATTGAAAGCAGGGCATGCAAATAGATCTCATGCATATTCATTGGGGAAATCCTGAAAACCTGACTGGAATACAGCTCTCGAGGACCGGAGTTCCCTACCCCTGGGCTAGGGAATGCTCTAGGACAGGGGTAGGGAACTCCGGTCCTCGAGAGCCATATTCCAGTCAGGTTTTCAGGATTTCCCCAATGAATATGCATTGAAAGCAGGGCATGCAAATAGATCTTAGGCATATTCATTGGGGAAATCCTGAAAACCTGACTGGAATACAGCTCTCGAGGACCGGAGTTCCCTACCCCTGGGCTAGGGAATGCTCTAGGACAGGGGTAGGGAACTCCGGTCCTCGAGAGCCGTATTACCGTCGGGTTTTCAGGATTTCCCCAATGAATATGCATTGAAAGCAGGGCATGCAAATAGATCTCATGCATATTCATTGGGGAAATCCTGAAAACCTGACTGGAATACGGCTCTCGAGGTCCGGAGTTCCCTACCCCTGGGCTAGGGAATGCTCTAGGACAGGGGTAGGGAACTCCGGTCCTCGAGAACCGTATTCCAGTCGGGTTTTCAGGATTTCCCCAATGAATATGCATTGAAAGCAGGGCATGCAAATAGATCTTAGGCATATTCATTGGGGAAATCCTGAAAACCTGACTGGAATACAGCTCTCGAGGACCGGAGTTCCCTACCCCTGGGCTAGGGAATGCTCTAGGACAGGGGTAGGGAACTCCGGTCCTCGAGAGCCGTATTCCAGTCGGGTTTTCAGGATTTCCCCAATGAATATGCATTGAAAGCAGGGCATGCAAATAGATCTCATGCATATTCATTGGGGAAATCCTGAAAACCTGACTGGAATACGGCTCTCGAGGACCGGAGTTCCCTACCCCTGGGCTAGGGAATGCTTTAGGACAGGGGTAGGGAACTCCAGTCCTCGAGAGCCGTATTCCAGTCGGGTTTTCAGGATTTCCCCAATGAATATGCATTGAAAGCAGGGCATGCAAATAGATCTTAGGCATATTCATTGGGGAAATCCTGAAAACCTGACTGGAATACAGCTCTCGAGGACCGGAGTTCCCTACCCCTGGGCTAGGGAATGCTCTAGGACAGGGGTAGGGAACTCCGGTCCTCGAGAGCCGTTTTACCGTCGGGTTTTCAGGATTTCCCCAATGAATATGCATTGAAAGCAGGGCATGCAAATAGATCTCATGCATATTCATTGGGGAAATCCTGAAAACCTGACTGGAATACGGCTCTCGAGGTCCGGAGTTTCCTACCCCTGGGCTAGGGAATGCTCTAGGACAGGGGTAGGGAACTCCGGTCCTCGAGAACCGTATTCCAGTCGGGTTTTCAGGATTTCCCCAATGAATATGCATTGAAAGCAGGGCATGCAAATAGATCTTAGGCATATTCATTGGGGAAATCCTGAAAACCTGACTGGAATACAGCTCTCGAGGACCGGAGTTCCCTACCCCTGGGCTAGGGAATGCTCTAGGACAGGGGTAGGGAACTCCGGTCCTCGAGAGCCGTATTCCAGTCGGGTTTTCAGGATTTCCCCAATGAATATGCATTGAAAGCAGGGCATGCAAATAGATCTCATGCATATTCATTGGGGAATTCCTGAAAACCCGACTGGAGTACGGCTCTCGAGGACCGGAGTTCCCTACCCCTGGGCTAGGGAATGCTCTAGGACAGGGGTAGGGAACTCCGGTCCTCGAGAGCCGTATTCCAGTCGGGTTTTCAGGATTTCCCCAATGAATATGCATTGAAAGCAGGGCATGCAAATAGATCTCATGCATATTCATTGGGGAAATCCTGAAAACCTGACTGGAATACGGCTCTCGAGGACCGGAGTTCCCTACCCCTGCTCTAAACGCACCAAAATGTTACCTTAGGTTCACCTCATTTGCACACCCAGCGTTTCCTCCAGAAATTTAATTTAGCGTCGACACAGACTAATTCTCCCTTACTCAAAACCGCATCCGAGTCGAAGAATCAGGAACATTTTGCTTCATCAGTCATGGTCCAATAGTTCGCTGGCGGCAGAGCGTGTTGCTCACCTCCGACAGGGTTAATCCTGGATATTTAACGTAAGGACATGCGCGATCTTCGGCTTTGAATAGCTGGTTATTTAACTTCACCCTCCCCTTTTTACGTTACATTTATAGACTGCAAAACCTACCAGATCGATGCGGTTTACATAAGCAAGAGACTGTGCAAATCAGCGAATTGCAAAATTTGCGACTTTTAATCATTAATTTCCCCCGAATCTTACAAACCAAGATGTGTTCAATCGTTTTCGGAAGTGCAGATAGCAAACAAGAGACGCAACTCGGAATCCTGACTGGCTGCCTGGAATGCAATCGTTCGATGTAAAAATTTCTTGTCTAGGCAGCCACCCACTGAAGGAAATCCAAACATCGAAGTAATCCGTAGCAGACGTTCAAACTGATCCAGCAAATAATCGGGAGCTTGACCGTGTAAGGCAGGGGTGTCCAATGTCGGTCCTCGAGGGCAGCAGTCCAGTCGGGTTTTCAGGATTTCCCCAATGAATATGCATTTACATTGGACACCCCTGGTGTAAGGCTTTGTAACACAAAGTCCCAAATTTAAATAATCCCCCGACCTCAAAAGGCAACCGATGCAGCTCTCTCTAATAGGGAGTAACGTGAGCCGACTTGCAGACGTACAGCTATGTTTTGAAGGTGGCGGGACAAACGCGCGCAAGACATTTGAGAGCGGACAATTGAGCGCAAGACTTCAGCGCGCCGCTCTAAAAGCTTATTATAAAGGGCTCCGACGGTGGGTGTTGGGGGGGAACCCCCCCACACTTTACTTAATACTGTTCACGCTGCCGTGTTAGGGGTGTGTGTGTGTGTGGGGGGGTGTAACCCCCACTAGAGAATGACACGGTGACAAAATTCATCACCGTTCCCGTCCCCGCGGGAAATAATCCCATGTCATTTTCTAGTGTCTGTTTCAACCTCAGTCCTTCTACCCCAGCATTCTTCAAAGCAAAGCTTGTGGGTCAGTGGTTGTGGCCATTCATTCTCTGATTCTTATGTGAGCCAAGGATAATGAAGCCATTGTGACATCACTGATGTGATTGGCTCTTAGGCACTGGTGGAATGAGGCATTATGACATCACAATATCTGCTCTGGATACCAGAGACTGTCATTCTGTCTGTTTCAACCTCGGTCTTTCTACACCAGCATTCTTCAAAGCAAAGCTTGTGGGTTAGTGGTTGTGGCCATTCATACTCTGATTCTTATGGGAGCCAAGGATAATGGAGCCATTGTGACATCACTGATGTGATTGGCTCTTAGGCACTGGTGGAATGAGGCATTATGACATCACAATATCTGCTCTGGATACCAGAGACTGTCATTCTGTAGTGTCTGTTTCAACCTCAGTCCTTCTACACCAGCATTCTTCAAAGCAAAGCTTGTGGGTCAGTGGTTGTGCCCAATTATACTCTGATTCTTCCCTCTCTCCTTAAGAATGACATGAAGATGGTTTCCCACGGTTATCCGCGGGACGGGAACGGTGATGAATTTTGTCACCGTGTCATTCTCTAACCTCCACATTCTACAGAAAACTTAACTTTTTACCTATTTTTTCAGGGGAAAGTTAAGTTTTCTGTATAATGGGGGGGGGGTTACAACCCCCCAAAACCACCCCCAACGGCAGCGTTTTTGTATTTACAGAAGAGGTAAAGTTGATCGAAGTCA
The DNA here is from genome assembly GCF_902459505.1 of Geotrypetes seraphini. Classification (NCBI taxonomy): domain Eukaryota; kingdom Metazoa; phylum Chordata; class Amphibia; order Gymnophiona; family Dermophiidae; genus Geotrypetes; species Geotrypetes seraphini. Next base: position 253,101,181 of record NC_047089.1, read on the forward strand.
AAGGACTACAACATAAGTAGGAAAGGCAGTTAGCATAGGGTTACCAGATTTACCCGGACATGTACTCTTTTTAGAGGGCATGTCTGGGCATCCGGACGACACTTTGTCCGGGTTTTGAAAAGTTTCTTCTTTGGGACCGCGTCGGGAGGGCGTCTGCACATGCAACGCGGCAACGTCACGTGCACACGTGTGCGTGACGTCATTGTGTTGCATCCGCTCATGCGTGGATACCCGACCGACCGGCGAGAAAAGGTTGAAGGGGAGGGGCATGATGTAGGCGGGACGGGGCAGTACTGGGTGGGCCTGGGGGCGGGGCTATGGGACCAGATTTTTATTAAAGTCAGATGTTAATCCAAAATATGTTGAGACCAGTTCAAAGACCTTCTTTTATGCAGGAGTCAAACTGTGGAATTCACTCGTTAGCCAAATACGGAAACATGGTGAAAAGGGCATATTTAGGAAATTACTTAAAACACATTGGGGCTTATCATAATCGAAAGAGAAAAACGTCCAAAAACCGGCCTAAGTCGGCATTTGGACGAACATTTCCCAAATACGTCCCAAGTGCCGATAATAAAACTGGGTTTTGGACATATTTAAAAACGACCTAGACCTTCATAGTGCCGCTCAACGTCCAAAGCTAAACGGGGCATTTCAGGAGGAGTGTCGAGGGCGGGACATGGGCCGGCTTAGACTTAGTCGTACAGCATGTATAACCAAAATTTATACAGCCCACGATCGACAGAACTTGGACGTTGTGACTTAGACCATGTAAAACATGGTCAAAGTCACAAAAACCCACCTAAAGTCACCAGATAAGCACCGCAAACGCATAATACAGACCCCCACACACTACCCGAGTGATCCCCGACCCCCCCCCCACACCCATAAAATTATTACTCACACCTTTAAAATTCAGCCTCCAGACCATCATCACCTGGCAGCCTGGCATAGGAAAGCCTAGACATCCAGCTCAGAGGCGAATTAAGCTGTCTTGGGGGTGGGTTAGGGACCCATAGAGAGGAGGACTCATGCCCATAAGTCCCTGTAATCACTGCATTGATACTTAAACATGTGCACTGCCCTATACACCCCCAAATCCCATTTTTATTCACATATAAGTGGCTCCTGCAGCCATAAGGGTTATTGGGGTGGTAATTAAGTGGGTCTAGGTAGATAGGTAGGTCTGGAGGTGGTTTGGGGGCTCACCATGACCTATAAGGGAACTGTAGTGAGGAGAAGACATGGCACCCTTTTTGTGAAGTTCACAGCAGTGCCCTGTAAGGTACCCCATTATTTAGGCGACATGACTGGGTGTGCAGTCCATCACTTTGGAGACCCTTCCCACGTCCAACAGGGCTTGTTCTAGGCGTTTTGGACTTGGACGAAAAGTTGGACGAAAATGTAGTATAAAGATGGGCGATTTAGTGACTTGGACGATCAGATCAGCAAGACGTATAATTAGACGATTTTCGAAAGAAAAAAAATTTGGGACGTAACATAGTAACATAGTAGATGACGGCAGATAAAGACCCGAATGGTCCATCCAGTCTGCCCAACCTGATTCAATTTAAATTTTTTTAATTAATTTTTCTTCTTATCTATTTCTGAGCAAGAATCCAAAGCTTTACCAGGTACTGTGCTTGGGTTCCAACTGCCAAAATCTCTGTTAAGACTTACTCCAGCCCATCTACACCCTCCCAGCCATTGAAGCCCTCCAATGCCCATCCTCCACCAAACGGCCATACACAGACACAGACCGTGCAAGTCTGCCCAGTAACTGGCCTAGTTCAATCTTTAATATTATTTTCTGATTCTAAATCTTCTGTGTTCATCCCACGATTCTTTGAACTCAGTCACAGTTTTACTCTCCATCACCTCTCTCAGGAGCGCATTCCAGGCATCCACCACCCTCTCCGTAAAGTAGAATTTCCTAACATTGCCTTTGAATCTACCACTCCTCAACCTCAAATTATGTCCTCTGGTTTTACCATTTTCCTTTCTCTGGAAAAGATTTTGTTCTACGTTAATACCCTTCAAGTATTTGAACGTCTGAATCATATCTCCCCTGTCTCTCCTTTCCTCTAGGGTATACATATTCAGGGCTTCCAGTCTCTCCTCATACGTCTTCTGGCACAATCCTCCTATCATTTTTGTCGCCCTCCTCTGGACCGACTCAAGTCTTCTTACGTCTTTCGCCAGATACGGTCTCCAAAACTGAACACAATACTCCAAGTAGGGCCTCACCAATGACCTGTACAGGGGCATCAACACCTTCTTCCTTCTACTGACTACGCCTCTCTTTATACAGCCCAGCATCCTTCTGGCAGCAGCCACTGCCTTGTCACACTGTTTTTTCGCCTTTAGATCTTCGGACACTATCACCCCAAGGTCTCTCTCCCCGTCCGTGCATATCAGCTTCTCTCCTCCCAGCATATACGGTTCCTTCCTATTATTAATCCCCAAATGCATTACTCTGCATTTCTTTGCATTGAATTTTAGTTGCCAGGCATTAGACCATTCCTCTAACTTTTGCAGATCCTTTTTCATATTTTCCACTCCCTCTTCGGTGTCTACTCTGTTACAAATCTTGGTATCATCTGCATAAAGGCACACTTTTCCTTCTAACCCTTCAGTAATGTCACTCACATACATATTGAACAGGATTGGCCCCAGCACCGAACCCTGAGGGACTCCACTAGTCACCTTTCCTTCCTTCGAGCGACTTCCATTAACCACCACCCTCTGGCGTCTGTCCGACAGCCAGTTTCTGACCCAGTTCACCACTTTGGGTCCTAACTTCAGCCCTTCAAGTTTGTTCAACAGCCTCTTATGAGGAACTGTATCAAAGGCTTTGCTGAAATCCAAGTAAATTACATCTAGCATATGTCCTCGATCCAGCTCTCTGGTCACCCAATCAAAAAATTCAATCAGGTTCGTTTGGCACGATTTACCTTTTGTAAAGCCATGTTGCCTCGGATCCTGTAACCCATTAGATTCAAGGAAGTACACAATCCTTTCTTTCAGCAAAACTTCCATTATTTTTCCAACAACTGAAGTGAGGCTCACCGGCCTGTAGTTTCCTGCTTCATCCCTGTGACCACTTTTATGAATAGGGACCACATCCGCTCTCCAATCCCCAGGAATCACTCCCGTCTCCAGAGATTTGTTGAACAAGTCTTTAATAGGACTCGCCAGAACCTCTCTGAGCTCCCTTAGTATCCTGGGATGGATCCCTTCTGGTCCCATCGCTTTGTCCACCTTCAGTTTTTCAAGTTGCTCATAAACACCCTCCTCCGTGAACGGTGCAGAATCTACTCCATTTTCTCGTGTAACTTTGCCAGACAATCTCGGTCCTTCTCCAGGATTTTCTTCTGTGAACACAGAACAGAAGTATTTGTTTAGCACATTTGCTTTTTCCTCATCACTCTCCACATATTTGTTCCCAGCTTCTTTTAGCCTAGCAATTCCATTTTTTATCTTCCTCCTTTCACTAATATATCTGAAAAAATTTTTATCTCCCTTTTTTACATTTTTAGCCATTTGTTCTTCCGCCTGTGCCTTCGCCAAATGTATTTCTCTCTTGGCTTCTTTCAGTTTCACCCTGTAGTCCTTTCTGCTCTCCTCTTCTTAGGTTTTTTTTATATTTCATGAACGCCAACTCTTTCGCCTTTATTTTCTCAGCCAATAGGTTGGAGAACCATATCGGCTTCCTTTTTCTCTTGTTTTTATTGATTTTCTTCACATAAAGGTCCGTAGCCATTTTTATCGCTCCTTTCAGCTTAGACCACTGTCTTTCCACTTCTCTTATGTCCTCCCATCCTAACAGCTCTTTCTTCAGGTACTTTCCCATTGCATTAAAGTCCGTACGTTTGAAATCTAGGACTTTAAGTATCGTGCGGCCGCTCTCCACTTTAGCCGTTATATCAAACAAACCGTTTGATGATCGCTACTACCCAGGTGAGCACCCACTCGAACATTAGAGATACTCTCTCCATTTGTGAGGACCAGATCCAATATCGCTTTTTCCCTTGTGGGTTCCGTCACCATTTGTCTGAGCAGAGCCTCTTGAAAGGCATCCACAATCTCCCTACTTCTTTCCGATTCCGCAGATGGAACATTCCAGTCCGCATCCGGCAGGTTGAAATCTCCCAACAGCAGAACCTCCTCTTTCCTTCCAAACTTTTGTATATCCACAATCAGATCCTTATCAATTTGCTGCAATTGAGTCGGAGGTCTGTAGACTACACCCACGTAGATAGAAGTTCCATCTTCTCTTTTCAGAGCAATCCATATTGCTTCTTCCTCTCCCCAGGTCCCTTGCATTCCGGTCGCTTGGATATTGATCTTTACATAGAGAGCTACTCCTCCACCTTTATGACCATCTCTGTCCTTCCTAAAAAGATTATATCCCGGTATGTTTGCATCCCATCCATGTGATTCACTGAACCATGTCTCTGTGATAGCAACAATATCTAGATCTGCCTCTAATATCAGGGCTTGCAGATCATGAACGTATTTTTCAAAAATGTGTCCTAGGCTGTTTTTTACTTTGGACGACTTGCGACTTAGACAACCCTTTCGATTATGCCCCTCATTGCCTTTTTCTAGGTATTGATTTCTTAGGATTGCTGATTTTTGAGAATCTGTCTGGGATCATCTGTATAGGCCTTTTTGGCACTGATTTCTCTATTGCTGATTCTCCAATGATTTATTTTTTTTGTGAGTTTTTATTTTGTTTTATAAATTTATTATCATGGAAACTATTTAGGATTTAGACGGTATAGAAAATTTTTTAATAAATAAATATTTAATTAAAATCTGGTAACCCTAGGTTAGCATAATTACAAAGGTTA